>NW_027363367.1:202500-802500 GCF_046119375.1 Phyllobates terribilis
TATATATGTATACTGTATATGGGTGTGTATATATATATATGTATACTGTATATGGGTGTGTGTATATATATATATGTATGCTGTATATGTGTGTGTATATATATATGTATACTGTATGTGTATATATATGTATACTGTATATGTGTGTGTATATGTATACTGTATATGTGTGTGTATATGTATACTGTATATGGGTGTATATATGTATACTGTATATGTGTGTGTATATATGTATACTGTATATGTGTGTGTATATATATGTATACTGTATATGGGTGTATATATGTACACTGTATATGTGTGTGTGTATATGTATACTGTATATGTGTGTATATATGTATACTGTATATGTATATATATGTATACTGTATATGGGTGTGTGTATATATATGTATACTGTATATGTGTGTATATATATATGTATACTGTATGTGTATATATATGTATACTGTATATGTGTGTATATATGTGTATATATATATATGTATACTGTATATGTGTGTATATATGTATACTGTATATGTGTGTATATGTGTGTGTATATGTATACTGTATATGTGTGTATATATGTATACTGTATATGTGTGTATATGTATACTGTATATGTGTATATATGTATACTGTATATGGGTGTGTATATATGTATACTGTATATGTGTGTATATATATATATGTATACTGTATATGTGTGTATATATGTATACTGTATAAATGTGTATATATGTATACTGTATATGTGTGTATATATGTATACTGTATATGGGTGTGTATATATATGTATACTGTATATGTGTGTGTATATATATGTATACTGTATATGTGTGTATATGTGTATACTGTATATGTGTGTGTATATGTATACTGTATATGGGTGTATATATGTATACTGTATATGTGTGTGTATATATGTATACTGTATATGGGTGTGTATATGTATACTGTATATGTGTGTGTATATGTATACTGTATATGTGTGTGTATATGTATACTGTATATGTGTGTGTGTATATATACAGTATATGTGTGTGTATATGCTGTATTACTGTATATATGCGTGTATATATGTATACTGTATATGTGTATATATGTATACTGTATATGTGTGTGTATATGTATACTGTATATGTGTGTGTATATATGTATAATGTATATGGGTGTGTATATGTATACTGTATATGTGTGTGTATATATGTATACTGTATGTGTGTATATGTATGTATACTGTATATATGTGTATATATGTATACTGTATATGTGTATATATGTATACTGTATATGGGTGTGTATATATATATATATGTATACTGTATATGGGTGTGTGTATATATATATATGTATGCTGTATATGTGTGTGTATATATATATATGTATACTGTATGTGTATATATATGTATACTGTATATGTGTGTGTATATATGTATACTGTATATGTGTATACTGTATATGTGTGTATATATGTATGTATATATATATATTGTATACTGTATATGTGTGTGTATATGTATGTATATATATATGTATATGTGTATACTGTATATGTGTGTGTAGATATGTATACTGTATATGTGTGTGTATATGTGTATACTGTATATGTGTATATATGTATACTGTATATGGGTGTATATATGTACACTGTATATGTGTGTGTATATGTATACTGTATATGTGTGTATATGTATATATATATGTATACTGTATATGTGTGTGTATATGTATATATATATATGTATATGTGTGTATATGTGTATACTGTATATGTGTGTGTATATATGTATACTGTATATGTGTGTATATGTATACTGTATATGTGTGTATATGTGTATTGTATATGTGTGTATATATGTATACTGTATATGTGTGTATATATATGTATACTGTATATGTGTGTATATGTATATTGTATATGTGTGTATATATGTATACTGTATATGTGTTTGTGTGTATATGTATACTGTATATGTGTGTATATATATGTATACTGTATATGTGTATATATGTATACTGTATATGGGTGTGTATATATATATATATGTATACTGTATATTGGTGTGTGTATATATATATATGTATACTGTATATGTGTGTATATATATATGTATACTGTATGTGTATATATATGTATACTGTATATGTGTGTATATATGTGTATATATATATATATATGTATACTGTATGTGTGTATATATGTATACTGTATATGTGTGTATATGTGTATACTGTATATGTGTGTGTATATATGTATACTGTATATGGGTATATATATGTATACTGTATATGTGTATATATGTATACTGTATATGTGTGTATATATGTATACTGTATATGGGTGTGTATATATGTATACTGTATATGGGTATATATATGTATACTGTATATGTGTGTATATATGTGTGTATATATATATATATATGTATACTGTATATGTGTGTATATATGTATACTGTATAAATGTGTATATATGTATACTGTATATGTGTGTATATATGTATACTGTATATGGGTGTGTATATATATGTATATGTGTGTGTATATATATGTATACTGTATGTGTATATATGTATACTGTATATGTGTGTATATATGTGTGTGTATATATATGTATACTGTATGTGTGTGTATATGTATACTGTATATGGGTGTATATATGTATACTGTATATGTGTGTGTATATATGTATACTGTATATGTGTGTGTATATATGTATACTGTATATGGGTGTGTATATGTATACTGTATATGTGTGTGTGTATATATGTATACTGTATATGTGTATATATATGTATACTGTATATGTGTGTATATGTATACTGTATATATGTGTGTATATGTATACTGTATGTGTGTATATATGTATACTGTATATCTGTGTGTGTATATATACAGTATATGTGTGTGTATATGCTGTATTACTGTATATATGCGTGTATATATGTATACTGTATATGGGTGTGTATATGTATACTGTATATGTGTGTGTATATATGTATACTGTATATATGTGTATATATGTATACTGTATATGGGTGTGTATATATATATATGTATACTGTATATGGGTGTGTGTATATATATATATGTATGCTGTATATGTGTGTGTATATATATATGTATACTGTATGTGTATATATATGTATACTGTATATGTGTGTGTATATATGTATACTGTATATGGGTGTATATATGTACACTGTATATGTGTGTGTGTATATGTATACTGTATATGTGTGTATATGTATACTGTATATGTATATATATGTATACTGTATATGGGTGTGTGTATATATATGTATACTGTATATGTGTGTATATATATATGTATACTGTATGTGTATATATATGTATACTGTATATGTGTGTATATATGTGTATATATATATATGTATACTGTATATGTGTGTATATATGTATACTGTATATGTGTGTATATGTATACTGTATATGTGTATATATGTATACTGTATATGGGTGTGTATATATGTATACTGTATATGTGTGTATATATATATATGTATACTGTATATGTGTGTATATATGTATACTGTATAAATGTGTATATATGTATACTGTATATGTGTGTATATATGTATACTGTATATGGGTGTGTATATATATGTATACTGTATATGTGTGTGTATATATATGTATACTGTATATGTGTGTATATGTGTATACTGTATATGTGTGTGTATATGTATACTGTATATGGGTGTATATATGTATACTGTATATGTGTGTGTATATATGTATACTGTATATGGGTGTGTATATGTATACTGTATATGTGTGTGTATATGTATACTGTATATGTGTGTGTGTATATATACAGTATATGTGTGTGTATATGCTGTATTACTGTATATATGCGTGTATATATGTATACTGTATATGTGTATATATGTATACTGTATATGTGTGTGTATATGTATACTGTATATGTGTGTGTATATATGTATAATGTATATGGGTGTGTATATGTATACTGTATATGTGTGTGTATATATGTATACTGTATGTGTGTATATGTATGTATACTGTATATATGTGTATATATGTATACTGTATATGTGTATATATGTATACTGTATATGGGTGTGTATATATATATATATGTATACTGTATATGGGTGTGTGTATATATATATATGTATGCTGTATATGTGTGTGTATATATATATATGTATACTGTATGTGTATATATATGTATACTGTATATGTTTGTGTATATATGTATACTGTATATGTGTATACTGTATATGTGTGTATATATGTATGTATATATATATATTGTATACTGTATATGTGTGTGTATATGTATGTATATATATATGTATATGTGTATACTGTATATGTGTGTGTAGATATGTATACTGTATATGTGTGTGTATATGTGTATACTGTATATGTGTATATATGTATACTGTATATGGGTGTATATATGTACACTGTATATGTGTGTGTATATGTATACTGTATATGTGTGTATATGTATATATATATGTATACTGTATATGTGTGTGTATATGTATATATATATATGTATATGTGTGTATATGTGTATACTGTATATGTGTGTGTATATATGTATACTGTATATGTGTGTATATGTATACTGTATATGTGTGTATATGTGTATTGTATATGTGTGTATATATGTATACTGTATATGTGTGTATATATATGTATACTGTATATGTGTGTATATGTATATTGTATATGTGTGTATATATGTATACTGTATATGTGTTTGTGTGTATATGTATACTGTATATGTGTGTATATATATGTATACTGTATATGTGTGTATATGTATACTGTATATGTGTGTGTATATGTATACTGTATATGTGTGTGTATATATGTATACTGTATATGTGTGTATATATGTATACTGTATATGTGTTTGTGTGTATATGTATACTGTATATGTGTATATATGTATACTGTATGTGTGTGTATATATGTATACTGTATGTGTGTGTATATATATGTATACTGTATATGTGTGTATATGTATACTGTATATGTGTGTGTATATATGTATACTGTATATGTGTGTATATATATGTATACTGTATATGTGTGTATATATGTATACTGTATATGGGTGTATATATATATATGTATACTGTATATGGGTGTATATATGTATACTGTATATGTGTTTGTGTGTATATGTATACTGTATATGTGTGTATATATATGTATACTGTATATGTGTGTATATGTATACTGTATATGTGTGTGTATATATGTATACTGTATATGTGTGTATATATATGTATACTGTATATGTGTGTATATATGTATACTGTATATGGGTGTATATATATATGTATACTGTATATGGGTGTATATATGTATACTGTATGTGGGTGTGTGTATATGTATACTGTATACATATACAGTATACATATATACACATATACAGTATACATATATACACCCATAAACAGTATACATATATACACACACATATACAGTATACATATATATACACACATACAGTATACATATACACACATACAGTATATATATATATATACACACATACAGTATAAATATATATACACACATACAGTATACATATACACATATATACAGTATACATATATATACACACACAAATACAGTATACATATATATACACACATATACAGTATACATATATATAAACACATATACAGTATATGTACACACACATATACAGTATACATATATATATACACACATATACAGTATACATATATATACACACACATATACAGTATACATATATATACACACATACAGTATACATATACACACATACAGTATACATATATATATACACACATACAGTATAAATATATATACACACATACAGTATACATATACACATATATACAGTATACATATATATACACACACAAATACAGTATACATATATATACACACATATACAGTATACATATATATAAACACATATACAGTATATGTACACACACATATACAGTATACATATATATATACACACATATACAGTATACATATATATACACACACATATACAGTATACATATACACACACATATACAGTATACATATATATACAGACATATACAGTATACACATATACACACATATACAGTATACATATATACACATATACAGTATACATATATATACACACACATATACAGTATACATATATACACCCATATACAGTATACATATATATATACACACATATATACAGTATACATATATACACACATATACAGTATACATATATATACACACACATATACAGTATACATATATACACCCATATACAGTATACATATATATATACACACACATATACAGTATACATATATATACACACATATACAGTATACATATATATAAACACATATACA
The DNA here is from genome assembly GCF_046119375.1 of Phyllobates terribilis. Classification (NCBI taxonomy): domain Eukaryota; kingdom Metazoa; phylum Chordata; class Amphibia; order Anura; family Dendrobatidae; genus Phyllobates; species Phyllobates terribilis. The sequence continues at coordinate 208,899 of NW_027363367.1, forward strand.
GTATATGTACACACACATATACAGTATACATATATATACACACATATACAGTATACATATATATACACACACATATACAGTATACATATACACACACATATACAGTATACATATATATACACACATATACAGTGTACATATATACACCCATATACAGTATACATATACACACATATACAGTATACATATACACACACATATACAGTATACATATATATATACACACATATACAGTGTACATATATACACCCATATACAGTATACATATACACACATATTCAGTATACATATACACACCCATATACAGTATACATATATATACACACCCATATACAGTATACATATATATACACACCCATATACAGTATACATATATACACACATATACAGTATACATATATATAAACACATATACAGTATATATACACACACATATACAGTATACATATATACACCCATATACAGTATACATATACACACACATATACAGTATACACAGGGGCGGACACAGACTGTAGTGGGCCCCTGTGCAAGAAATTTTTGGGGGCCCCCCCCTGCGCTTCATAAGGCAACAAAGTTATGTAAACATAACCCCCCCATGTGCAGCTCTCATCCCCCCCATGTGCAGCTCACCCCCCCAATGCATCTCTCATCCTCCCCCCATGTGCATCTCTCATCCCCCCCGTGCATCTCTCACCCCCCATGTGCATCTCTCATCCCCCCCGTGCATCTCTCACCCCCCATGTGCATCTCTCACCCCCCCATGTGCATCTCTCACCCCCCCATGTGCATCTCTCACCCCCCCATGTGCATCTCTCACCCCCCATGTGCATCTCTCACCCCCCCATGTGCATCTCTCACCCCCCCATGTGCATCTCTCACCCCCCCATGTGCATCTCTCACCCCCCCCATGTGCATCTCTCACCCCCCCCATGTGCATCTCTCACCCCCCCATGTGCATCTCTCACCCCCCCATGTGCATCTCTCATCCCCCCCATGTGCATCTCTCATCCCCCCCATGTGCATCTCTCATCTCCCCCCCCCATGTGCATCTCTCATCCCCCCCCATGTGCATCTCTCATCCCCCCCACTCCTAGTTAATTAATTGTATTTAAGAAAAATAAAACTTGTTATACTTACCCCCATGCGATCCCTGCAGAATCTTGGCGCTCGTCCACGTCGCTGCCACCAGGCTCTCCTGACGTTCGGCCTTGTGACGGTGCCACATACATAGCCAACAGCTTTTGTTTTGGCCAAAAGATTTTTAAAGCCGCCACCACGATAAGGTAGACTCTTCTGGCCGGGCCCTACTCTAACCTATTAAAATTTTCTTAAAATATCCAATACTCTTTTTAGAAATATTTTTATTTAGTTTTCTTTAAGGGAATGTGTCATATAAATTTTTTTTTAAAATGACCAATAATACCACATACAGGGAATACCGCCACACCATAACCAGACCACATATTACCACAACATAGTGACCGAATAATACCACACAGAAGGGAGAAAAACTGCGACACCATGACCAGACCACATATTACCACCACATTACTAATATTACCACCACATTACTAATATTACCATAAGTGTCATTATACACGGGAGCTCTATACATGGTATGTATAATGTAACTGTCCAGGTAATCTAGTGATCACCAGTGACATTATACACAGGAGCTCTGTATATAGTGTCAGTGTACAGGTAATACAGTGATCACCAGTGACATTATACACAGGAGCTCTGTATATAGTGTACAGGTAATACAGGGATCACCAGTGACATTATACACAGGAGCTCTGTATATAGTGTACAGGTAATACAGGGATCACCAGTGACATTATACACAGGAGCTCTGTATATATTGTCAGTGTACAGGTAATACAGTGATCACCAGTGACATTATACACAGGAGCTCTGTATATATTGTCAGTGTACAGGTAATACAGTGATCACCAGTGACATTATACACAGGAGCTCTGTATATAGTGTACAGGTAATACAGTGATCACCAGTGACATTATACACAGGAGCCCGGTACATAGTATATAGTGTAAGTGTACATGTAATGCACTGACTCACTGGTGACGTCTCTAGGTGAAGTCCTTCAGCTACGCTTTTCTCCTTCATCCAGCACAGACCGCCATCACGTCTTCCAGCCAGGACTCGTCTCTGCATAAAATAACACAGTTATCTAGAGCACATTCCCCAACTTCTACATTACGCAGCTGAATACAGACGTGCATCCACCATCAATATATGGTTAGTTATTATGCAACCTACCATTCCAAATATAAATTGTAATCCACCACGGTGCCCCCATTAACTGTAAATAGGCACTTAATATATAATTTAATTAGAACCTCTACTCTATACTTCCTGCTCCCCGCATTCATTATTTACATGCACCCCCTGCCCCAATTCATCATGTCCGTGCTCTCCCCACCCCATCGTCATTTATCATTTACTCTCCCCCACCCCACATTCATTATGTGCAGCTCATTATCCCCCTACTCCTAATTCCCCCTTGTGCAGCTCATTTTCTCCCAATTCCCCCATGAGCAGCTCTCACCACCCCCCATGTGCCCCTCTCTCATCCCCCTCCCCCACATGTGCAGCTCTCACCACCCCCCATGTGCACATCTCTCATCCCCCTCCCCCACATGTGCCCCTCTCTCATCCCCCTCCCCCCCATGTGCCCCTCTCTCATCCCCCCATGGGCATCTCTCATCCCCCCCACATGTGCACCTCTCTCATCCCCCCCATGTGCATCTCTTATCCCCCTCCCCCATGTGCATCTCTTATCCCCCTCCCCCATGTGCATCTCTTATCTCCCCCCCATGTGCATCTCTTATCCCCCCCACATGTGCACCTCTCTCATCCCCCCCGCCCCATGTGCATCTTTTATCATCCCCCTCCCCCCACGTGCACCTCTCTCATCCCCCTCCCCCCACATGTGCACCTCTCTCATCCCCCCCACCCCATGTGCATCTTTTATCATCTCCCCCCACCCCATGTGCATCTTTTATCATCTCCCCCCCCGCATGTGCATCTCTTATCTCACACACACACACACACACACACCTCCCATTTCCCCCACTCCTAGTAAATTGTATTTTGAAAAAACAAAACTTGTTATACTTACCCCCATGGGATCCCTGCAGAATCCTGGCGCTCGTCCAAATCGTTGACACTAGGTTCTCCTGACTTCCGGCCATGTGACGGCGCCGTCACATGACCGGAAATCAGGGGAATCATGAAGGCGCTGCCGCAGGAGCGCAGCGCTGAGATGTCCCGGACCCGGCGCTTGGCATGGGGCCGGGGGCCCATGAGGAGAGAGACTCACAAGAGGGGGCCCCCAAGGGGGTCCCTACCAGCTGGGCCCCACACTGGAGTCAGGGCAGACATGCCCTGATGGCGGCCCTGCTGGAGGCTGGAGGGGCCCCCTCTCCCTCGGGGCCCCCGTTCAATGAACCGGCTGCACGGGCGGTAGTTCCGCCCCTGAGTATACATATATACACACATATATACACCCATATACAGTATACATATATATACACACACATATACAGTATACATATATATATACACACATACAGTATACATATATACACACATACAGTATACATATACATACACATATACAGTATACATATATATACACATATACAGTATATATATAAACAGGGGCGGAACTACCGCCCGTGCAGCCGGTTCATTGAACGGGGGCCCCGAGGGAGAGGGGGCCCCTCCAGCCTCCAGCAGGGCCGCCATCAGGGCATGACTGCCCTGACTCCAGTATGGGGCCCGGCCGGTAGGGGCCCCCTCGGGGGCCCCCCTCTTGTGCGTCTCTCTCCTCATGGGGCCCCCGGCCCCATGCTATGCGCCGGGTCCGGGACATTTCAGCGCTGAGCTGCGCTGTTGCAGCAGCGCCTTCATGATTCCCCTGACTTCCGGTCATGTGACGGTGCCGTCACATGGCCGGAAGTCAGGAGAACCTGCTGTCAGCGATTTGGACGAGCGCCAGGATTCTGCAGGGATCGCATGGGGGTAAGTATAACAAGTTTTATTTTTTTTAAAATACAATTAACTAGGAGTGGAGAGATGGGAGAAGCACATGTGTGTATGTGTGTGTGGGGGGGGAGATGGGAGATGCACATGTGTGTGTGTGTGGGGGGGGAGATGGGAGATGCACATGTGTGTGTGTGGGGGGGGAGATGGGAGAAGCACATGTGTGTGTGTGTGTGTGTGTGTGTGTGTATGTGTATGTGTGTGTGGGGGGGGAGATGGGAGATGCACATGTGTGTGGGGGGGGAGATGGGAGATGCACATGTGTGTGTGTGGGGGGGGAGATGGGAGATGCACATGTGTGTGGGGGGGGAGATGGGAGATGCACATGTGTGTGGGGGGGGGGAGATGGGAGATGCACGTGTGTGGGGGGGGGAGATGCACGTGTGTGGGGGGGGAGATGGGAGATGCACATGTGTGTGGGGGGGGAGATGGGAGATGCACATGTATGTGGGGGGGGAGATGGGAGATGCACATGTGTGTGGGGGGGGGATGGGAGATGCACATGTGTGTAGGGGGGGAGATGGGAGATGCACATGTGTGTGTGGGGGGGATGGGAGATGCACATGTGTGTGGGGGGGGATGGGAGATGCACATGTGGGGGGGGATGGGAGATGCACATGTGGGGGGGGGATGGGAGATGCACATGTGTGTGGGGGGGAGATGGGAGATGCACGTGTGTGGGGGGGGGAGATGGGAGATGCACGTGTGGGGGGTGGGGAGATGGGAGATGCACATGTGTGGGGGAGATGGGAGATGCACATGTGTGGGGGGGAGATGGGAGATGCACATGTGTGGGGGGGGAGATGGGAGATGCACATGTGGGGGGAGATGAGAGAGGGGCACATGTGGGGGAGGGGGATGAGAGAGGGGCACATGTGGGGGGGAGGGGGTGAGAGAGGGGCACATGGAGGGGGATGAGAGCTGCACATGGGGGGGTTTGAGAGCTGCACATGGGGGAATTGGGAGTAGGGGGATAATGAGCTGCACATAACGAATGTGGGGTGGGGGAGAGTAAATGATAAATGATGATGGGGTGGGGAGAGCACGGACATGATATAATGAATTGGGGCAGGGGGTGCATGTAAATATTGAATGCGGGGAGCAGGAAGTATAGAGTAGGGGGCGTTGCGGATGCAGGAGTGTGACTGGTAACAAATTGGCGGAAAGAGTAGAGGTTCTAATTAAATTATATATTAAGTGCCTATTTACAGTTAATGGGGGCACAGTGGTGGATTACAATTTATATTTGGAATGGTAGGTTGCCTAATAACTAACCATATATTGATGGTGGATGCACGTCTGTATTCAGCTGCGTAATGTAGAAGTTGGGGAATGTGCTCTAGATAACTGTGTTATTTTATGCAGAGACGAGTCCTGGCTGGAAGACGTGATGGCGGTCTGTGCTGGATGAAGGAGAAAAGCGAAGATGAAGGACTTCACCTAGAGACGTCACCGGTGAGTCAGTCTATTACATGTACACTGTGTATAATGTCACTGGTGATCACTGTATTACCTGTACACTGACACTATATACAGAGCTCCTGTGTATAATGTCACTGGTGATCACTGTATTACCTGTACACTGACACTATATACAGAGCTCCTGTGTATAATTTCACTGGTGATCACTGTATTACCTGTACACTGACACTATATACAGAGCTCCTGTGTATAATGTCACTGGTGATCCCTGTATTACCTGTACACTGACACTATATACAGAGCTCCTGTGTATAATGTCACTGATGATCACTGTATTACCTGTACACTATATACAGAGCTCCTGTGTATAATGTCACTGTATTACCTGTACACTGACACTATATACAGAGCTCCTGTGTATAATTTCACTGGTGATCACTAGATTACCTGGACACTTACGTTATACATACCATGTATAGAGCTCCCGTGTATAATGACACTTATGGTAATATTAGTAATGTGGTGGTAATATTAGTAATGTAGTGGTAATATGTAGTCTGGTCATGGTGTGGCAGTTTTTCTCCCTTCTGTGTGGTATTATTCGGTCACTATGTTGTGGTAATATGTGGTCTGGTCATGGTGTGGCGGTATTCCCTGTATGTGGTATTATTGGTCATTTAAAAAAAAAATGTATATGACACATTCCCTTAAAGAAAACTAAATAAAAATATATCTAAATAGAGTATTGGATATTTTAAGAAAATTTTAATAGGTTAGAGTAGGGCCCGCCCAGAAGAGTCTACCTTATCGTGGTGGCGGCTTTAAAAATCTTTTGGCCAAAACAAAAGCTGATGGCTATGTATGTGGCGCCGTCACATGGCCGAACGTCAGGAGAACCTGGTGGCAGCGACGTGGACGAGCGCCAGGATTCTGCAGGGATTGCATGGGGGTAAGTATAACAAGTTTTATTTTTTTTAAATACAATTAATTAACTAGGAGTGGGGGGAATCAGAGATGCACGGGGGGGGGTGAGAGATGCACATGGGGGGGGTGAGAGATGCACATGGGGGGGGTGAGAGATGCACATGGGGGGGGTGAGAGATGCACATGGGGGGGTGAGAGATGCACATGGGGGGGTGAGAGATGCACATGGGGGGGTGAGAGATGCACATGGGGGGGATGAGAGATGCACATGGGGGGGATGAGAGGTGCACATGGGGGGGATGAGAGATGCACGGGGGGTGAGAGCTGCACATGGGTGGGATGAGAGCTGCACATGGGGGGTGAGAGATGCACATGGGGGGTTATGTTTACATAACTTTGTTGCCTTATGAAGGGCAGGGGGGGCCCCCCAAAATTTCTTGCACAGGGGCCCACTACAGTCTGTGTCCGCCCCTGATACATACATATACAGTATACATACACACATACAGTATACATATACATACACATATACAGTATACATATATATACACATATACAGTATACATATATATACACACATATACAGTATACATATACACACATATACAGTATACATATACACACACATATACAGTAATACAGTATATACACCCATATACAGTATACATATATATACACCCATATACAGTATACATATATACACCCATATACACACACCCATATACAGTATACATATATATACACACATATACAGTATACATATATATACACACATATACAGTATACATATATACACACTTATACAGTATACATATATATACACCCATATACAGTATACATATATACACATATACATATATATACACACATATACAGTATACATATATATACACCCATATACAGTATACATATATACACATATACAGTATACATATATACACACCCATATACAGTATACATATATATCCACATATTTAGTATACATATATATACACATATACAGTATACATATATACACACATATACAGTATACATATATACACATATACAGTGTACATATATACACACATATACAGTATACATATATATACACCCATATACAGTATACATATATATACACCCATATACAGTATACATATATACAGTATACATATACACACATATATACACACATACAGTATACATATACACACACATATACAGTATACATATATATACACACATATACAGTATACATATATACACACATATACAGTATACATATATATACACCCATATACAGTATACATATACACACATATACAGTGTACATATATACACACATATACAGTATACATATATATACACCCATATACAGTATACATATACACACATATACAGTATACATATATACACACACATACAGTATACATATACACACACATATACAGTACACATATACACACATATACAGTATACATATATATATACACCCATATACAGTATTCATATACACACATATATACACACATATACAGTATACATATACACACATATACAGTATACATATATATATACACCCATATACAGTATTCATATACACACATATATACACACATATACAGTATACATATACACACATATACAGTATACATATATATACACACACATATACAGTATACATATATATACACACATATACAGTATACATATATATACACACATACAGTATACATATATATACAAACCCATATACAGTATACATATACACACACATATACAGTATACATATACACACATATATACAGTATACATATATACACACAAATATACAGTATACATATAAACACACATATACAGTATACACATATACACACATATACAGTATACATATATATACACACATATACAGTATACATATACACACACATATACAGTATACACATATACACACATATACAGTATACATATATATATACACACACATATACAGTATACATATACACACACATATACAGTATACATATATACACCCATATACAGTATACATATATACACATACAGTATACATATACCCATATACAGTGTACATATATACACACATATACAGTATACATATATATATACGTATACATATATACACCCATATACAGTATACATATATACACATACAGTATACATATATATACCCATATACAGTGTACATATATACACACATATACAGTATACATATATATACACCCATATACAGTATACATATACACACATATAACAGTATATATATATACGCCCATATACAGTATACATATATATACAGACATACAGTATACATATATATACACACCCATATACAGTATACATATATATACACACATACAGTATACATATATATACACACCCATATACAGTATACATATATATACACACATACAGTATACATATATATACACACCCATATACAGTATACATATACACACACATATACAGTGTACATATATACACACATATACAGTATACATATATATACACATATACAGTATACATATATACACACATATACAGTATACATATATATACACATATACAGTATACATATACACATACAGTATACATATATATACACACACATATACACATACAGTATACATATATATACCCATATACAGTGTACATATATACACACATATACAGTATACATATATATATACACACACATATACAGTATACATATATACACCCATATACTGTATACATATACACACACATATACAGTATACATATATATATATACACATACAGTATACATATATATATACACACCCATATACAGTATACATATATATATATACACATACAGTATACATATATATATACACCCATATACAGTATACATATATATATATACACATACAGTATACATATATATATACACACCTATATACAGTATACATATATATACACACCCATATACAGTATACACATATACACACATATACAGTATACACATATACACACATATACAGTATACATATATACACCCATATACAGTATACATATATATACACACATATACAGTATACATATATACACATATACAGTGTACATATATACACATATACAGTATACATATATACACCCATAAACAGTATACATATATAGACACACACATATACAGTATACATATATATACACACATACAGTATACATATATAGACACACACATATACAGTATACATATATATACACACACATACAGTATACATATATATACTCACACATATACATATACAGTATACATATATACACACATATACAGAATACATATATACACATATACAGTATACATATATACACCCATAAACAGTATACATATATATACACACATATACAGTATACATAGACACACACATATACAGTATACATATACACACACATATACAGTATACATATATACACATATACAGTATACATATATACACCCATAAACAGTATACATATATATATACACACATATACAGTATACATATACACACATATACAGTATACATATACACACACATATACAGTATACATATATACACACACATATACAGTATACACATATATACACACATATACAGTATACATATATACACATATACAGTATACATATATACACCCATAAACAGTATACATATACACACATATACAGTGTACATATACACACACATATACAGTATACATATATATACACACACATATACAGTATACATATATACACACACATATACAGTATACATATATATACACAAATACAGTATACATATATACACCCATATACAGTATACATATATACACACAAATATACAGTATACATATATACACACACATATACAGTATACATATATATACACACCCATATACAGTATACATATATACACACATATACAGTATACATATATATATATATATATACACACACCCATATACAGTATACATATATATACACACATATACAGTATACATATATACACACATACAGTATACATATATATATACACCCATATACAGTATACATATACACACACATATACAGTATACATATATACACCCATATACAGTATACATATATATACACACATATACATTATACATACACATATACAGCATACATATATATACACACATATACAGTATACATATACACACACATATACAGTATACATATATACACATACAGTATACATATATATATATACACACATATACAGTATACATATATATACACACACATATACAGTATACATATATGCACACACACATATATATACTGTATATATACACACACACATATATATACTGTATATATACACACACACACACATATATATATATACTGTATATATACACACACATATATATATACTGTATATATACATGACTCGCCCCCTGGGCCGTGGGGCACTCGGATCCGGGCAATAGGGAGCGATGGGAGTAGTAGTGGCAACCCGGTTCCGTGGCTCAGGGTGGTCAGGCCAATGGTAGAACGTTATATTGATTATTAATTATGTCCGACTACGCCACCCGTGGATTGCGGTTATTAGGAACCGCCGCTGCATGCAGACCGCTGGGGCTGATGAGGTGTGCAGCTAGGGTAGTGTGACTCCCCACGGGAAGAGTGCGGCCCCAGGGCAGTATAGTGGATGGTGGGAGTGATGGTAGTGGGAGTTCCAGTGCTGGTAGTGCTGGAGGAGCAAGGAGCACACAGACAACAGGTTGCAGTCCAGGGTCTTTACTTAAACAGGTAAACTGACCCACAAACAGTCCCAGCTAGGAGGGGACCTGGATGTCTGAGAGCAACGGGGAAATTGGCCCTGGTCAGGGTGAGGGTGTAGGCCTACCGTGCTTTCTGCGCTCCTTCTGGCTATCTCCTCTTTATAGGGTAACAGCCCACGTTTCCAAGCTTTCCGTGTATTCTCGCCAGTATGGCCTGCGACGTGGGTTCCTTTCTGCTCCCAGCCTTGTACGGCTTTACTGGTCCCTTCGGTTGTGGCAGGGCCTCCAGGCTTCTTAGGCCAAGGAATGTACAGTCCCTTGCGGACTGGTTCTCTGCTGGGGGATGTGGAATCCTTCCAGCCTCAGACACCAAAGTCTGGTGAAATTAAGTCTTTTCTCTGCCAAGACAGGCTCTCTTCGCCTCTTGTCTCTGGCTTGTGGCTCTCTCCTACTGCCACACTTCCTCTTAGGTGCAATCAACTTTCTGTCCCTGCTCCACTCTGGGACACGTCTCAAAGCTGAGACAGGCAATCCAGTTCTCACTAACCCTGTCCCCAGTACCAGCTTTTATAGGGGCAGCCTGCTCCCCCTACTGGCCTGAGACAGGAGGCATTGCATGCTAATGTTCCCCTGACCAGAGAACCTCCCCCTTGCTCTCAGACACAGCTTTATTACACTTGTGGCATCCAGGTAGGATGACACATTCCCCCCTAGTGAAATTTAGTACTCCGGGACTAAACAATAAACAAAGACAATATGCATAACAATAAAACATTAATAGACAGACGGCGCACAAATTGAGTTCTTTAGGTCACAGTGTGGCCTGTGACCGGGTGTCCATATCACCAAAACAACCGGGAGCCTTAACCAGGTGGGGGTCTGTCCTACCCCAAGTCCTTTACAGTCTTAGTTCATTCCTGGGTTAAGCTCCGAACGCAGTCCATACAAGGTCCCGGTTATAAAAAGTCCATAACCTGTGAGTCCTTACGGTTGCTGCAAGAGACTGAAACACAGAATTACCGAACATGCATGTAACTTGGCAAACAATTCAACATTTGGCAACAGGGTTATTTACAATTTAGTACACTCTATATTCTCCAGCGAGCGGGTATCTGCCCCTTTGTGCTCCTGGTTGACCTACGTAGCCCACTGTCTGGTGGTGGAACAACCTGGCTTTCCCCACTAGCGTTAGGGGTACAGCTACCAGCTGGGTGTACAGGTAGGGCAGGCAGCTGTCTGCGGGTTCTTTGGCTTACCGCAGGCATGGCAGGCTCACTGTCAGCAGAGGGTTGACTCTCCTGGGCTGCTGGTACAGGCTCTTCTGCCTCTGGAACCGCTTGCTCCTCTTCACCTTCCGGCTCTGGTGTTGGTTGTTGCTGTGCCGGTTGCAGGAAATGCAGGACGGGTACCACTATGGCATCATTTATGCGAGTCCAGGACTGAGGGAACTCTCCGAGAACAGTGCTGATCATTTCTTCCTTGTCCTCTGCGGGTTCAAGGTCACTCTGATCCTCTTCTGCACTACGGAGTTGCTCGGGGCACCTTTTGAGGTGGTCTCTGGAGATGACACTAGTGGTTTCTCCTCCGTCCTTGGTGATTACGCACACCTTTGGGTTGTCATGGTCAGACTGCAGTACGGTGTAGGGTTCCCTTTCCCACTGGTCGTCCAACTTATGTAGCCTTCTCTTCCGCTTTAGGACTTGCTCACCAGGTTCTAGGGGACTAGCAGGGGCGTGTTGATTGAAGAGTCTTTCTTGCTTCTCTCTCACCTGGTCCAGGCTCTTCTCCACACTCTCCTGTACCTTCTTGTACTGCAGTTGCCTTTCCGTATCCCAGTCCGCATCCGGGGAGGTGTCCTCAGGTATTAGGACTCCCATCTCCAGGTCTACGGGCAGCTTACCCGGTCTGGCTCGCATCAGGTAAGCCGGGGTGCAGTTTGTAGCGTTCACCGGGATATTGTTGTACATGTCTACCAGGTCCGGCAGTTTTTCTGGCCACAGGCTGCGTTCTTCCAGGGGCAACGTCTTCAGGAGATCAATGACTATATTGTTCATCTTCTCACACATCCCATTGGTTTGGGGGTGGTAAGGCGTTGTACGAATCTTCTTACAGCCATAGAGGTTGCAGAACTCCTGGAAGATTTCAGCTTCAAACGCTGGACCCTGGTCTGTCAGGACCTGTTCCGGATACCCGTGTGGACGGCAGAAGTATTGCTGGAAGGCTCTGGCCGCTGTTTGGGCTGTCAAGTACTTTACCGGGACCACCACTAGAAAACGGGAATAGTGGTCCACGATTGTCAGGGCATAGATGTATCCAGACCGGCTTGGAGCCAATTTGACGTGGTCCAGAGCTACCAGCTCAAGAGGCTGCGTGGTGACGATGGGCCTCAAGGGTGTCTTCTGGCTGGTGCGGTCCTTCCTCCTCAGGTGACAAGGGCCACAGTCTCTGCACCACTTTTCTACTGCTCCTCTCATGCCGACCCAAAAGAATCTTCCTCTTAGCAGGAACTCCAGTTTCTTCCAACCGAAGTGTCCCGCTCGGTCATGGTAAGCCCCCAGGACCATAGCTGCATCTCGCCTTGGGACCACGACTTGCCAGGTCAGCTTGTGCGTCCGGTGGTTGACAATCCTTCTGCACAACTTGCCTTCGTAGAGGAACAGCTTGCTCTTCTCCTTCCATAGCTGCTTGGCTTCCTCTGGGGCATCTGGATCTAGGCGGGCGTCTTCCCGGGTCAGCAGATCTTTCACCAGGCGGACAGCAGGGTCACTATCATGGGTTTCGGCCCAGCTGTGGTGAGGTAGGGGATTCATCATCACAGTTGTTAGATCCTCCTCCTTCACGCGGTGAGAGTGTTGAGCGGCTCCATACCGGTGAAACGCGGGGAGTTCTACCTCTTCCAGCTCTTCTGGGTCTTCGTCACCTTCAGGTAAGTGAGGCATTCTTGATAGGGCGTCCGCGTTGGCGTTGGTTTTGCCTGCCCGGTACTTGATCACGAAGTCATAGTTGGAGAGACGGGCCATCCACCGCTGTTCCAGGGCACCCAGTCTTGCATTGTCCAGGTGTGTCAACGGGTTGTTGTCCGTGTACACGGTGAACTTTGCGGAGGCCAGGTAATGCTTGAAGCGTTCTGTCACGGCCCACACCACCGCCAAGAATTCTAGCTTGAAGGAGCTGTAATTCTCCGGGTTCCTTTCGGTGGGCCTCAGCTTCCGGCTGGCGTATGCGATCACCCATTCTCTGCCCTGTTGGTTTTGGGACAGTACGGCTCCCAGTCCCACATTACTGGCATCTGTGTGGAGAATGAAAGGCTGGCCGTAATCAGGGTAGGCCAGGATCTCATCCCCAGTGAGGGCCAACTTTAGCTGGCGGAAGGACTCCTCTTCCGGTTTATCCCACTTGAAGGGTGGCTTTTGACTTCTGGACTTGGACTGTACGATCGGGAGGTCCAGCATAGGAGCTGCCATCTTAGTGAACCCGGGGATGAACCTTCGGTAGTAGCCTACCAACCCGAGAAACTGTCTCACCTCTTTGATGTTCGAGGGGCTTGGCCAGCTCTTGATTGCCGTGACCTTGTCAGGGTCGGGGGCCACTCCTTCCGCGCTTACCACGTGCCCTAGGTACTGGACCTTTGGTTTCAGCAGGTGACACTTCGATGGCTTCACCTTCAGGCCGTAGCCTGCCAGGGCTTCGAACACCTCGGCCAGGTGCTTCAGATGATCTTCGTATGTCTTCGAATAGACGATCACGTCGTCCAGGTAAAGGAGAACCGTCTCGAAGTTTCGGTGCCCTAGACAGCATTCCATCAGCCGTTGGAAGGTCCCTGGTGCGTTGCAGAGCCCGAAAGGCATACAGTTGAATTCGCTCAGTCCCATCGGGGTGGTGAAGGCGGTCTTCTCCTTGTCAGCCTCTGCCACAGGAACCTGCCAGTACCCGCTAGTAAGGTCCAAAGTAGAAAAGAAGTTAGCAGATTTTAGTGCGGCTAAAGACTCTTCTATTCTAGGCAGCGGATATGCGTCTTTGTGGGTGATACGGTTGATTTGTCTATAGTCCATGCACATTCTCATGGTGCCATCTTTCTTTTTGACCAGAACCAAGGGGGCTGCCCAGGGGCTACAGCTGTCTCTAATGACCCCAGCTTCTTTCATCTCCCTTAGCATACCCTTGGCGTTCTGATAATGTGCAGGGGGTACAGGTCTGTGCCTCTCTTTTATTGGTGGGTGGCTCCCTGTGGGGATGTGGTGTTCTATCCCTTTTACTCTGCCGAAGTCTAGCGGGTGCTTACTAAAGACTCTCTCGTACTCCTGTACCACCCGGTAGACTCCTTGTTTTTGGTGCAGGGGAGTGGAGTCAGCACCCACGTGGAGTTTCTGGCACCAGTCCTCCTTTTGTTTATGGGAGCCATTACCCTCCGCCTGTGGAGATGGAGGCAAGGGTTCCACGGCCCTGATAGCTTGGTGTTCGACGACAAACAGTTTGGCGAGTGTAGCGTACCTGAGTAAGTGTACTTCCCTCTCCCCAATGTTGAGGATGCGGACGGGCACCCTCCCATGACGGACATCAACCACCCCCCGGGCTGTCAAAATGGTGGGCCTGCTGTCTGAGTACACGGGTTCTACCATGGCTTGGTAGTCTCTACCTCTCAACCCGATTGCAGTCCGACACCAGATCATCATTTCACTTTTGGGAGGCATGGAAATGGGGAATGGATCACTGAGTCTTACGCTACCGATCTCACCACCAGACAGTTCTACCTGCTGCCGTCTCATCAGGGCTTTTATCTCCTTGTTGAGGACTCTCTTTTGGCTGGAACTAGCATTCACCGCCACCTGTTGTAGAATTACAATTACTTCTGAAAGACAATTTTCAATTATGTTAGTACCCACAGTTATTTTAGGGTGACTTTCATGACGGTCAATGTCCACAATAATCACTCCCTGTGCCGGCAGTTCAACTTTACCAATTTTAATGGTCATCTCCTTGAACCCCATCTGCGGCACGGGTAAGCCATTACTGGCGATGATGCTCAAGTTACTGTCTGGATACCGTGTGATATCAGCATCAGTCCAATACTGCTTAAAAAGTACATAAGGGATTGTGGTTACTTGCGACCCAGTATCCAGCAAGGCGCTCATGGGGATACCGTCCAGCACCACGGGTAAAACCGGGCGCCCCCCAACGTACTTATTACGCCAATTGTAAGGGCCTGGTGATCTTATGCCTGGGGGTCGGCCCTCTGCCCCAGGTTGGACCCGTTTAAATTACAGTACCTGGAGATGTGTCCGGGCTGGTTGCATCGACGGCAAATGGGCTGTCCATCCTCTGCGTAGCGGTCTGTGGGCCTCCCTCGGAACGACGGGATCCTCCTCTGTCGACGCCACGGGACATCCTCCGGACTTGAAGCCAGCTCGATGGGTCTTGACGGGTCCACTTGCAACGCCTGGACGGTCCTGGTCAACGCCGCGACGCTCCTGGTCAGCTCCTGGACTTGGTGGTGCAGGCCTTTCGACGGGGCTTGGTTCAGGGCCTGTGC
The DNA here is from genome assembly GCF_046119375.1 of Phyllobates terribilis. Taxonomy (NCBI): domain Eukaryota; kingdom Metazoa; phylum Chordata; class Amphibia; order Anura; family Dendrobatidae; genus Phyllobates; species Phyllobates terribilis. Next base: position 225,580 of record NW_027363367.1, read on the forward strand.
ATCAGCCTCCACGGAGTCCATAGAGGAGGGCGCCGCCTCCTGGTGGTAAGTGATAGCAGGGCGCCGGGGGTTTATAGCGCCACTGGTTGCAGATTCACGGAGCACCCTTATGGCCCTGTCCTTAAATTGGGCAAAGGTCAGGTCGGGGTTCTGGAAGAACATGAGGCGTAGCTGGGCCCTGTGGGCGCTGGACAGCAGACCCTCTATGAATTGTTCTGTTAGCAGCTTATCGGTTTCCTGCACACTGCCAGGGTCAGTTTGTTGAATAGCCCTCAAGGCTTCCTGTAAATTTAAGGCATAGTCTCTGATGCTGTCCTGTGCCCGCTGCTTACATCCGTAGAACCTCATTTTAATCTCAGCGGAGGTACGTGTATCAAAGGTACCCCGCAGCCGGGCCAGAATACCCTTCACAGTCCCTTTCTCCTCAATGGGCCATGATTTTACCTCCCTTTGGGCTGCGCCAGTTAACTGCCCTGTCAATATGCTGACCTTCTGTTCCTCTGTCAGGGGGTAAACTTGGAACAAACTATACAGTCTTTCCTTGAAGTCAGTTAGGGCATGGGGCTCCCCTGAGTATTTGGGCAGCCAGGCCGCTCCAGGGATGTAGGGCAAGGAAAAGGGCATCACCGCTGCTGCAGCTGCGTTGGTGGTAGTGGGCGCCTCTGTGTCCGACATCTTCCTCCCCCCCTAGTGAAGCGTGGCCTACCTTCCGACGATCCTCTTCTGTAGGCTGCGGCTCCGCTGCTGCTCTGGACGAGGACCTGGCGTCGCACTCCGATGACGTCAGCGTCGCTCTCTCTCCCTTCCAGGACCTTGCGCAGCGTCGGTGCGTGGGGCGGAGCTTCGGATCTCGCGCGGTTTTGACGTCCACGCCCCTCTTCTTCCCGCGCGGCGTCCTGAAGATGGCGTCCGATGGCGGGAAGACGGCAGAAGACGGCGGGAAACGGTCCAAGATGGCGTCTAATGGCGGGAATCGGCTCCGGATGGCGGGAAACGACTCCACAGGTAAGTTTACAACAGTCTTTTTCAGGCACGCAGTACCCGGTGGTTGCGGGCACGAAATCCTGCCGACTACGCCAAAGCTGACTCGCCCCCTGGGCCGTGGGGCACTCGGATCCGGGCAATAGGGAGCGATGGGAGTAGTAGTGGCAACCCGGTTCCGTGGCTCAGGGTGGTCAGGCCAATGGTAGAACGTTATATTGATTATTAATTATGTCCGACTACGCCACCCGTGGATTGCGGTTATTAGGAACCGCCGCTGTATGCAGACCGCTGGGGCTGATGAGGTGTGCAGCTAGGGTAGTGTGACTCCCCACGGGAAGAGTGCGGCTCCAGGGCAGTATAGTGGATGGTGGGAGTGATGGTAGTGGGAGTTCCAGTGCTGGTAGTGCTGGAGGAGCAAGGAGCACACAGACAACAGGTTGCAGTCCAGGGTCTTTACTTAAACAGGTAAACTGACCCACAAACAGTCCCAGCTAGGAGGGGACCTGGATGTCTGAGAGCAACGGGGAAATTGGCCCTGGTCAGGGTGAGGGTGTAGGCCTACCGTGCTTTCTGCGCTCCTTCTGGCTATCTCCTCTTTATAGGGTAACAGCCCACGTTTCCAAGCTTTCCGTGTATGGCCTGCGACGTGGGTTCCTTTCTGCTCCCAGCCTTGTACGGCTTTACTGGTCCCTTCGGTTGTGGCAGGGCCTCCAGGCTTCTTAGGCCAAGGAATGTACAGTCCCTTGCGGACTGGTTCTCTGCTGGGGGATGTGGAATCCTTCCAGCCTCAGACACCAAAGTCTGGTGAAATTAAGTCTTTTCTCTGCCAAGACAGGCTCTCTTCGCCTCTTGTCTCTGGCTTGTGGCTCTCTCCTACTGCCACACTTCCTCTTAGGTGCAATCAACTTTCTGTCCCTGCTCCACTCTGGGACACGTCTCAAAGCTGAGACAGGCAATCCAGTTCTCACTAACCCTGTCCCCAGTACCAGCTTTTATAGGGGCAGCCTGCTCCCCCTACTGGCCTGAGACAGGAGGCATTGCATGCTAATGTTCCCCTGACCAGAGAACCTCCCCCTTGCTCTCAGACACAGCTTTATTACACTTGTGGCATCCAGGTAGGGTGACACATACACACACACATATATATACTGTATATATACACACACACATATATATACTGTATATATACACACACATATATATATACTGTATATATATACACACACACACATATATAGCTACAGGCCCCGCTGCGTCCTCTGTGTCTCTGCACAGATATAAGTGTAACACGTCCTGGATCCAGCACAGGTGACAGTCTGCCATAGAGCTGACGTGCAGTACATACACTGTGTTATAGGGGGCGCTCACCTGTGCAGACCCCGCGCTCCGGCCGCTACTTCTCTGCTCATATAAGGTCTCTTTTTCTGCCATTAAATAATTTGGTTGTCATGGCAGCGGAGGCGGGGCGTTGGTAGGGGGCGTGTCTGATATAGGGCAGATTGGGGCGGGGATGTCATGCAGTGCTTGTCTCATCGCTGTAATTTCCTGCTGATGCCACCTGGTGGACAGAATTGGTCAGTACACGCTGAGAATGCTCACATGGTGGGGGAGGGGCAGCTTATATATGTATATACACAGTCACAATGCAGTTAGGGTTATGTTCACACAGTGTTTTTTTAAATGTTTTTTTCCACATTATAAAGCTCAGAGTTGTCAGGAAAAGCATTGCATGTATTTTTGATGTATGCCTCACACTAAATACATTTTTGAAGATTTTTTTTTTAATCTTCCATCCTATACTCGGGCACTGGCTGTATATTGTTGTGGCCCCGGGACTTGCTTAGATCCGCTCGGTGGCATTGCCAGCTACATTGCAGTAAATGGGCGACCTGAAATCCCACATTTATCCTGTGACCAGTTAGGGACTGTTTTTTCTTAAAGAAGGGGCTCGAGTTATTAATCCCAGACAATCCATTAATGGAGTTTCCAGTAGTATAATAATGATGATTTATCCTGGGGATGGGTTATCAATATCAGATCGGTGGGCTCCGACACGCGGCACTGGCTCTACCCATCACTTGTTTGCAATGCTCAGATGTAAATAGTTTGAAGATCTGAACATCGCTGCTCCATTCACTGTACTGTGGGTCCTGCAAGTCAGCTAATATTCATGTAATAGGAGCTGATCTGCAGCACCAGGTAGCAGCCACTACACAGTGACCAGAGCTGTGATGTTCAGCTCCTCAACAATGTTTACATCTGACCTCTGCCGAAGCTGCAAACAGCTGATTAGTGGAGGTGCCACGTGCCGGACCACCACAAATCTGATATTAATGAGCTAACCAGGGGATAGGCCATCAATATGTTTGTCCTGGAAGTTCCCTTTAAGGCCCACCTGCACATACTATGTATATAATATATATATGGCAAAGAGTGGGAAGGGGTTAATCACAGGCTCATAAAACAGACAAACAACACGAATATTGGTTCTATCTTTACACATTTGGGGTAGCCCTTAAGAGGGCCGTTGGGTCAAAGAGAGAGAGAGAGAAGAGAGAGGGGAAGGAGAGATACCGGGAGATACCAAGAGAAAGAAAAAAAGAGAGACCCAACCAGTGCAAGGCTAAGCCGGGCAGGCGGCAGCGGCTATTTATACCCACTGCTGATCTCTGATTGGTGGAAAATCTGGGTGTGGCTGCTCTCTGATTGGTGGAAAATCTGGGTGTGGCTGCTCTGTGATTGGTCAGCATTATGACCTCACAGTGGCGATGACTCATACCTCCTGGGTGGTTCTTCTGGGCGGTTCTATTTTCTGACTGGTGGAAATTCTAATCAGCATTATGACCTCACAGTGGCCGTGACTCATGTTTCATGGACTGTTCTATCTGGGTGACCTGAAACATGCTGATCTCTGATTGGGGGAAATTCAAGTCATCATCATGACATCACAATCAGCATGTTATTACTGCTGAGATGTTCAGTTTTTTCCTAAATTTCCTATGTTTTGTCCTAATTTATTAGCACATATATACCACTCATTCCTACAATCAAAGGATCAGGAAACCACTCTGAAATCAATATCCTACAATTTACCCCAACAGCAAAATAACAACTATACACAAAATACCAAAAGATATATCAGATTATTAATGACTAGTGTTGAGCATTCCGATACTGTAATATCGGGTATCGGCCGATATTCGCGGTATCGGAATTCTGATACTTAATTCCGATACTTTTAGAATATCGAATACCGGAATCGGAAGTTCCCATAATGCCTGCGCTCTGCAGTGTCTCTGAAGGATGACAAGCTGGATGGCAGCGCTCAGCTGCGATCCATTCTGTCATCAGAATGCCATCCTAGCGTGAGAGAATTCTCCTGATTGTTTAAAAGCCGGCGGGCGGTAAAAAGCCGCCGGCTTTTAAACAATCACACAACCCCACACTCGCTTCCTCGCAGCCTCCCACCCCGATCCTCCGCTCCCCTCGCCACCTCCCATCCCGATCGTAAGTTAGGACCGGGCGGGGAGCGCAGCACCAAGGAGCGGGGAGCGAAGGACCCGGGCGGGGAAGCCGGCAGTGAAAAGACTTCACCGCCGGCTTTCCCGTTCTGTGCTGCGCTTTCCCGCCAGTTATTTCAAATGAACAGCTGAGGTATCAGGTGATGCTGATCAGCTGTTCATTTGAAGTCGCCGCGGTGCCCTCAGAGGGTTCATGTGAGTTCATGCTTCACTACATTGCATGAACTCACATGAACTTTCCCACGGCCGCACAGGTCAGCCTCACCTCCCAGACCGGTCATGATTGGTGTGTGTGGGTGTCTGTGCGATGTGTGCGGGTGTGTGCGGGGTGTCTGTGCGATGTGTGCGGGTGTGCGTGGTGTGTGTGCGGGGTGTCTGTGCGGGTGTGTGCGCGGTGTCTGTGCGGGTGTGCGTGATGTGTGTGCGGTGTGTGTGCGATGTCTCCGGGTGTGTGCGGGGTGTCTGTGCGGGTGTGTGCGCGGTGTCTGTGCGATATGTGCGGGTGTGCGTGATGTGTGTGCGGTGTGTGTGCGATGTCTCCGGGTGTGTGCGGGGTGTCTGTGCGATATGTGCGGGTGTGCGTGATGTGTGTGCGGTGTGTGTGCGGGGTGTCTGTGCGATATGTGCGGGTGTGCGCGGTGTCTGTGCGATGTCTGTGGGTGTGTGCGTGCAGGCAAACATAGGCCAATGTGACACTACTACTCCCATCGGCCTATGTCTGTCCCCCGTCCACTTGTGCCAGCAGGATCAGCTTGATGGGAGCAGTAGTTCCCATCAGCCTGATCCTGCTATTTAAACTACCCCATATGTTATTTTGGCCCTATACATGTTTTATTTTTTTTTTGTTTTTAGTCCCCAATAAATGTTAAATACATGTCATTGGTGGCCAGTGGTTGCCTACAATAAATTAGTTCATACATTACCTGTCCCCGCCGATCGCCACCTAAAATAAAGTAAAAAATAAAAAACTACACCTATACTCATCTAGACACCTAATTCCCCGAAGCCATCGATCTCCTGTAATAAAATTTAAAATAATAAACCACAACCTTATCCTTACCCCTCCGTAGTAGTCCACGAGTGTCCCACGAAGATCTCCAGTTTATAGCAGCCACATAGAATGTGACCGCTCTGAACCGCTGCCGCCGCTAGAATGATGGGGCCGTAAAGCAGCCCCGTCATTGCATAAGCGGGTTCGCCGGAGTTCAGGCAGCGCTGCTCCGGTTAGCTGCTTTACGGCCCCGCTGTACCGTGAGAAATTCCCACGGTACAGCAGTGCCGTAAAGGAGGTCACCGGAGCTGCGCTGACTGAATGCACTCCGGTGACCTCAGTCAGTGGCTCCCGCTGCCGGGAGCGGACGTGTTCCCGGCAGTGTGAGCTTACAGCAGCCATGCACAGCTGTCACCATCTCCAGATGTGACAGCTGTGCATGGGAGATCAGCGCAGGAACGTGGACAGGTAACTATTTTTTTTTTTAGTAAACTAAGAATTAAATAAAATGGTGTGTTTTATTTCAAATAAATAATTTTTTTTCTGGGTGTAGTGTGTGTTTTTTATTTTTAACACTTTGTAGGTTAGTAATGGGGGTGTCTTATAGACGCCCATCATTACTAACCTGGGCTTCATGGCAGCTGGCGCTGACATGAACCCCACCACTATTACCCCCTGCCACCGCACCAGGGCAGCGTGGAAGAGCGAGGCCAAGTGCCAGAATTGGCGCATCCTATGGATGCGCCATTTCTGGGGCGGCTGACGGCTGGTGTTTCTAGCCTGGGAAGGGGCCAATATTCATGGCACCCTTCCTGGGCTATTAATATCGGCCCCCAGCTGTCTGCCTAGCCTTTGCTAGCTATTAAAATAGGGGGGACCCCACACCATTTTTTTGGGGGGTCTCCCATTTTAATAGCTAGTAAAGGCTAGGTATTCAGCTGGGGGCTGATATTAGTAGCCTGGGAAGCTCCGTGGGTATTACCCCCTTCCCAGGCTTCAAACATCTGCCCCAGCCGCCTGCTTAACCTCCGCTAGAGACTAAAATTATGGGGGATCCCACGCCAATTTTATTTTTAATAAATCCTTTATTTTAACACTAAATGACACTTGAGGGGTTAATAAAGATGCAGTCCCTAAATTAATATTTATTTTTTAATTAATTTTTCCCAAAAATTCTGACGTGGGCTTTGCCATATTTTTGTATGCCAGCCAGGTACAGCATCCAGGGACGGGCTGCCCCCAACTCCCAGCTGCCTATTTGTACCTGGCCGGACACAACAATATAGGGAAGCCCTTTTTTTTAAATTATTTCATGAAATAATTAAAAAAAAATTGACGTGGGGCTTCGCACTATATTTGTGTCCAGCCAGGTACAGCAGGCAGGAACGGGCTGCCCCCAACCACCAGCTGCTTATTTGTACCTGGCCGGACACAACAATATAGGGAAGCCCTTTTTTTTAAAATTATTTCATGAAATAATTAAAAAAAAATTGATGTGGGGCTTCGCCCTATATTTGTGTCCAGCCAGGTACAGCAGGCAGGAACGGGCTGCCCCCAACCACCAGCTGCCTATTTGTACCTGGCCGGACACAACAATATAGGGAAGCCCTTTTTTTTTTAATTATTTCATGAAATAATTAAAAAAAAATTGACGTGGGGCTTCGCCCTGTTTTTGTATCCAGCCAGGTACAACTAGGCAGCTGGGGGCTGGAATCCGCAGCGCTGGGAGGCCCAAGCTTTCTGGGCCACCCCCGCTGCAAATTGCAGTCCGCAGCCACCCCGGAAAATGGCGCGTTCATAGAAGTGCCATCTTCTGGCGCTGTACCCAACTCATCCAGGGCCCTGGTGCGGTGGCTCACTGGGTAATAAAGGGGTTAGGGCCAGCTTGGCATTATCAGCTGGCCCTAAGCCTGAAATTCATGGGGTCACGCCAATATTAGACATGACCACCATGAATTTCTAGTAAAGTATTTAAAAAAAACACAACACCCAGAAAAAAGTCCTTTAATTGAAATAAACACACAATTCTTTATTGTTCTAAATTAAACCATACTTACCATCACGCCCATTCCAGCTGAAGCCAACGATCTCCTGCAATAAAAGAAAAATAATAAAGCAACCTCATCATTACCGTTCCATGGTTCCCACGACAGCTTCAGCTCTGCTACATCGAGATGACAGGCTGGACCGCAGCAGAACGCTGCCATCCAGCCTGTCATCCCACGGACACTGAGAAGTGCAGGCTTGCTTGCGCTCCTCAGTGTCTCGCTGTGACGGCATAAAGATGAGCCGAGGTCATGTCCAATGAACTCGGCTCACCTCATGCACGTCACTGACAGCGTGGGAGAATTCTAAGTGCTGAGTGCAGGAGAATTTTCCCACGCTGTCAGTGACGTGCATGAGGTGAGCTGAGTTCATTGGACATGACCTCGGCTCATCTTTATGCCGTCACAGCGAGACACTGAGGAGCGCAAGCAAGCCTGCGCTTTTCAGTGTCCGCGGGATGACAGGCTGGATGGTAGCGTTCTGCTGCGGTCCAGCCTGTCATCTCGATGTAGCAGAGCTGAAGCTGTCGTGGGAACCATGGAAAGGTAAGGATGATGTTGCTTTATTATTTTTCTTTTATTGCAGGAGATCGTTGGCTTCAGCTGGAATGGGCGTGATGGTAAGTAGAGTTTAATTTAGAACAATAAAGAATTGTGTGTTTATTTCAATTAAAGGACTTTATTCTGGGTGTTTGTGTTTTTTTTTAACTTTGACTATGGGGTTAGTAATGGGGGTGTCTTATAGACGCCTCTCCATTACTAACCTGGGTTTGATGTCAGCTGGCATTATAAGCTGACATCAACCCCAACCCTATTACCCCACTGCTACCGCTACAGGGCAGTGGGAAGAGCGAGGCTAAATGCCAGAATTGGCGCATCCTATGGATGCGCCATTTCTGGGGTGGCTGACGGCTGGTGTTTCTAGCCTGGGAGGGGGCCAATATTCATGGCACCCTTCCTGGGCTATTAATATCAGCCCCCAGCTGTCTGCCTAGCCTTTGCTAGCTATTAAATTAGGGGGGACCCCACGTCATTTTTTTGGGGGGTCCCCCATTTTAATAGCTAGTAAAGACTAGGTATTCAGCTGGGGGCTGATATTAGTAGCCTGGGAAGCTCCGTGGGTATTACCCCCTTCCCAGGCTTTAAACATCTGCCCCAGCCGTCTGCTTAACCTCCGCTAGAGCCTAAAATTACGGGGAACCCCACGCCAATTTTTTTTTAAATAAATCCTTTATTTTAACACTAAATGACAAGTACAGTAATCAACACTGTCACTGTACTTCATATATATGTGACTGACATGTTTCTATCTATCTAATCTATGTATGATTCTCTATTCCTTCTATTCTAAATTGTCGGGTACCGCTGCTGAATTGCCTGCCGGCTTTTTTAAAGAGACAGTGCATGAAAACACTATTATTTTTTTTAATAAATCCTTTACACTAAATGACAAGTACAGTAAGCAACACTGTCACAGTACTTCATATATATTTGACTGACATGTTTCTATCTATCTAATCTATGTGTGAAGCTCTATTCTTTCTGTTGTAAATTGTCGGGTACCGGTGTATGCCGCTGCTGAATTGCCGGCTTTTCGCGCAATACATTCTACATTATTCTTAGTTGTTTTACTTCATGTAGAATTAACCTGCAAGGAAAGAAAGGGTTTATTTTCATTCCGATATTTCTGTCCCATTGACTTGCATTGGTTTCCGGTATCGGAATAGGCGATATCCGATACTTTTTGGGTATCGGTCCGATCCAATCCGATACGATATTTCTTGATATCGGAAGGTATCGCTCAACACTATTAATGAGCAAATAAAAGACACAATCACATAAAAATAATTTTTAGAAAGGTGTAGAAAAAATGCTGTAAAGTAAGAACGCTTCAAAAATAGAAATGTTAATGATTTATTTAATCAATTAACAAAACACAAAGTGATACAAAGTGAATGAACAAACGAAAAATCTAGATCCAATTAATATTTGGTGTGACCAACTTTTCACTTTAAAACAGCATCAATTATTCCAGGTACACCTGCGCAAAGTCAGGGATTTTGTAATAATACAGTCAGGTGTCTGGTCATACACCATGGCAAGACTGAGCAAGAATACACAAGGAAGTTATACTACATCAGCAAGGTCTCTAAGGCACAAATTTCAAAGAAGATTGAGGGTTCAAGATGTGTCATTCAAGCACTTATGAAGAAGCACAAGAAAATTGTGCAGCGTTGAGGTCAGTAGATGCAGTGGTCGGCCAAGGAAACTTAGTGCAGCAGATGTATGACACATTATGGTTACTTTCCTTCAAAAGCGGAAATGTCCAGCAGTGCCATCAGCTCAGAACTGGCAGCAACCAGTGGGACTCAGCTTCACTCATCTACTGTTCAGAGAAGACTGGCCAGAAGTGGTCTTTATAGCAGAATTGTGGCGAAAAAGCCATATCTTCCACATCAAAACAAGGCCAAGTGACTCAACTATGCATTAAAACAGAGGAACCAGGGTGTAGAAAATTGGCAGGATGTGCTCTGGACAGTTGAGTCCAAATATGAAAAATGTTGTTATTACAGAAGAGATTTTGTTCACTAAAGGGCTGGAGAGCAGTACAATAATGAGTGTCTGTGGGCAATAGTGATACATAAGCACGGTGGAGGGTCCTGCAAGTTTGGGGCTGCATTTCAGCAAATGGAGGTGGAAATTGGGTTAGAATTATTGGTTCCCTCAATGCTGAGATATAGAGGCAGATACTTATCCATCATGCAATATCATCAGGGAGGTGTCTGATTGGATCCAAATGTTTTCTTCAGCAGAACAACAACCCCAAACGTACAGCCAATGTCATTAAGAATTATCTTCAATGTAAAGAACAAGGAGTCCTGGAAATGATCTGGTCCCACCCAGTGGAGTAACTAGCGTCTGATAGGCCCCCACCTGCATGTTGGTAAGATGTATGGGCCCTTGTAGCGTTCTGGATCCTATAAAGATATACGTGTTCTCTCCCTATGTAGCAATGTCCCCCATCCTGGCTCTTTCTTGTAATAATCTCCCACATGCTGGGCCTTATGCTATAACATTTTCCCCCACCTGTGCCCCTGTCTGGTAATGTCCCCATTCTGGCATCATTTCCTTCATTCTGGTTTAATGTCCCCATCCTGGTATAGTGTCCCCATTCTGATATAATGTCCCCATTTTGGTATAATGTCTCTAACCTGATATAATATCCCCCATGCTGGTGTAATGCTTCCAATTCTGCTATACTGTCCCCAAAGCTGGTATAATGCCCCACATCCTGGTATAGTATCTCCAGTTCTGGCATAATGTCCCCCATGCTGCTATAATATCCCCCATACTAGTATAATATCATCATTGTGATATAATGTCCCCCATCCTGGTATAACATCATCATTGTGATATAATGTCCCCATTCTGATATGGTGTCACCCATCCAGGTATGGTGTACCCCATTCTGGTATAATGTCCCCAATTCTGGTATAATTTCCCCATTCTGATATAATGTCCCCATTCTGATATAATGTCCCCATTCTGATTTAATGTCCCCCTTCCTGGTATATTGTCCCCATTCTGATATATTGTCCCCATTCTGATATAGTGTCCTTCATCTTGGTAAAATGTCCCCATACTAGAATACTGTCCCCATTCTGGTGTAATGTCCCCATCCTGGTTTAATGACCATCATACTGGTTTAATGTCCCTCGCCCTGGTTTAATGTCCCCCATCCTGGTACAATGCACTCCATTCTGTTACAGTGTCTCACATTCTGGCATAATGACCTAATTCTGATATAATGTCCCCATTCTGGTATAATGTACCCATTCTGGCATAATGTCCCCCATCCTGGTATGGTATCTACTGAGCTGCCATCCTGGGGATGGGTTATCAATATCAGATCGGTGGGCTCCGACACGCGGCACTGGCTCTACCCATCAGTTGTTTGCAATGCTCAGATGTAAATAGTTTGAAGATCTGAACATCACTGCTCCATTCACTGTACTGTGGGTCCTGCAAGTCAGCTAATATTCATGTAATAGGAGCTGATCTGCAGCACCAGGTAGCAGTCACTACACAGTGACCAGAGCTGTGATGTTCAGCTCCTCAACAATGTTTACATCTGACCTCTGCCAGAGTTTCAAACGACTGAGTAGTGGAGGTGCCACGTGCCGGACCCCCACAAATCTGACTAGCTATTGAACCCGTTCTAGGCCCGGGTGGCGAGCATTTTTATTGGTATATGGTCTCCCATGCTGGTATGTGCTGCCCCCATCCTGTCCCCACCATCCAATTCCGGTATGCGTGGCTCCCCTCATCCCCGATCCCGGTATGCGTGGCTCCCCTCATCCCCGATCCCGTTATGCGTGGCTCCCCTCATCCCCGATCCCGTTATGTGTGGCTCCCCTCATCCCCATTTCCGGTATGCGTGGCTCCCCTCATCCCCATTTCCGGTATGCGTGACTCCCCTCATCTCCATTTCCGGTATGCGTGGCTCCCCTCATCCCCAATCCAGATATGCGTGGCTCCCCTCATCCCCAATCCCGGTATGCGTGGCTCCCCTCATCCCCAATCCCGGTATGCGTGGCTCCCCTCAACATCAATCCTGGTATACGTGGCACCCCTCATCCCTATCCTGGTGTGTATGGTATCCCTCATCCTGGTATGCATGGCACCCTATCCCTCACTCCCAATCCCGGTATGCGTGGCACCCCTCACCCCCAATCCCGGTATGCATGGCTCCCCTCATCCCCAATCCCGGTATGCGTGGCTCCCCTCATCCCCAATCCCGGTATGCGTGGCTCCCCTCAACACCAATCCTGGTATATGTGGCACCCCTCATCCCTATCCTGGTGTGTATGGTATCCCTCATCCTGGTATGCATGGCACCCTATCCCTCACTCCCAATCCCGGTATGGGTGGCACCCCTCACCCCCAATCCCGGTATGCGTGGCACCCCTCACCCCCCAAATCCTGGTATGCGTGGCACCCCTCACCCCCCAATCCTGGTATGTGTGGCCTCCTCAACCCCCCAATCCTGGTATGTGTGGCCTTTTCAATCCCCAAATCCTGGCATGTGTGGCCTCCTCAATCCCCAAATCCTGGTATGTGTGGCCTCCTCAACCCCTCAATCCTGGTATGTGTGGCCTCATCAATCCCCCATTCCTGGTATGTGTGGCCTCCTCAATCCCCCATTCCTGGTATGTGTGGTCTCCTCAATCCCCAAATCCTGGTATGTGTGGCCTTCTCAATCCCCAATTCCTGGTATGTGTGGCCTCCTCAATCCCCATTCCTGGTGTGTGTGGCCTCCTCAATCCCCCATTCCTGGTATGTGTGGCCTCCTCAATCCAGGTATCCTGGTATGTGTGGCCTCCTCAATCCCCTAATCCCTGGTTTGTGTGGCCTCCTCAATCCTCCATTCCTGGTGTGTGGGGCCTCCTCAATCCCCCATTCCTGGTATGTGTGGCCTCCTCAATCCAAGTGTCCTGGCATGGGTGGCTTCCTCATCCCCCCAATCACTGCACACTTAAAACAATAAACACTTATACTCCCCTTCCTTCCTCACCTCTGCTCCAGCGCTGAGTCCTGTCTGCAGCAGCTCATGTCGGCATCTGAGCTGCGTGCGCTCTCAGAAGCCGAGGTGAGCTGCTGCCGACACATTCACTCCTCTCCACGCCGGGACTATGGGCGTGGAGAAGCGTGAATATGCTTTCTCTTTAGCGGAGGGCACTGACAGCAGGAGCCGGGGCTCAGCACTACTCCGTGCCCGCTACTAAAGAGAATGAATATTCCGTCTTCTCCACGCCCATGGGAGTGGCCTCAGAGAGAATATTCATGTCCCTTTAGCAGCGGGGACACGTGGTAGCTGCAGCTGCGGATACAGCGTGTGCTCCGCTCTTCCACTGCCGCAACCCGCTCCTCTGCCGCCGTAACCTCCTACTCACCTATCCTCCTCGTTCCCACGCTGCTTGCTGTCCTCACGGGCCCCCTCCGGCCACGGACCCCATAGCAGTGGCGTGGTCTGCCGCCATTAGCGGTACGCCACTGTCTTCTGTCTGGAGCCAAACTGTGTGTCACGCATGCGCAGTCTATCGAGGCTTCGGACAGAGACCCGCATCTCCCGTTATATTATAGATATTAATGAGCTAACCAGGGGATAGGCCACCAAAATGTTTGTCCTGGAAATTCCCTTTAAGGCCCACCTGCACATACTATGTATATAATATATATATTTGGCAAAGAGTGGGAAGGGGTTAATCACAGGCTCATAAAACGGACAAACAACACAAATATTGGTTCTATCTTTTACACATTTGGGGTAGCCCTTAAGAGGGCCGTTGGGTCAAAGAGAGAGAGAGAGAGAGAGAAGAGAGAGGGGAAGGAGAGATACCGGGAGATACCAAGAGAGAGAAAAAAAGAGAGACCCAACCAGTGCAAGGCTAAGCCGGGCAGGCGGCAGCGGCTATTTATACCCACTGCTGATCTCTGATTGGTGGAAAATCTGGGTGTGGCTGCTCTCTGATTGGTGGAAAATCTGGGTGTGGCTGCTCTGTGATTGGTCAGCATTATGACCTCACAGTGGCGATGACTCATACCTCCTGGGTGGTTCTTCTGGGCGGTTCTGTTTTCTGACTGGTGGAAATTCTAATCAGCATTATGACCTCACAGTGGCCGTGACTCATGTTTCATGGACTGTTCTATCTGGGTGACCTGAAACGTGCTGATCTCTGATTGGTGGAAATTCAAGTCATCTTCATGACATCACAATCAGCATGTTATGCTGCTGAGATGTTCAGTTTTTTCCTAAATTTCCTACGTTTTGTCCTAATTTATTAGCACATATATACCACTCATTCCTACAATCAAAGGATCAGGAAACCACTCTGAAATCAATATCCTACAATTTACCCCAACAGCAAAAAAACAACTATACACAAAATACCAAAAGATATATCAGATTATTAATGAGCAAATAAAAGACACTATCACATAAAAATAATTTTTAGAAAGGTGTAGAAAAAATGCTGTAAAGTAAGAACGCCTCACAAATAGAAATGTTAATGATTTATTTAATCAATTAACAAAATACAAGTGAATGAACAAACGAAAAATCTAGATCCAATCAATATTTGGTGTGACCAACTTTTCACTTTAAAACAGCATCAATTCTTCTAGGTACACCTGCGCAAAGTCAGGGATTTTGTAATAATACAGTCAGGTGTCTGGTCATACACCATGGCAAGACTGAGCAAGAATACACAAGGAAGTTATACTACATCAGCAAGGTCTCTAAGGCACAAATTTCAAAGCAGATTGAGGGTTCAAGATGTGTTATTCAAGCACTTATGAAGAAGCACAAGAAAATGTGCAACGTTGAGGTCAGTAGATGCAGTGGTCGGCCAAGGAAACTTAGTGCAGCAGATGTATGACACATTACGGTTACTTTCCTTCAAAAGCGGAAGATGTCCAGCAGTGCTATCAGCTCAGAACTGGCAGCAACCAGTGGGACTCAGCTTCACTCATCTACTGTTCAGAGAAGACTAGCCAGAAGTGGTCTTCATAGCAGAATTGTGGCAAAAAAGCCATATCTTCCACATCAAAACAAGGCCAAGTGACTCAACTATGCATTAAAACAGAGGAACCAGGGTGTAGAAAATTGGCAGGATGTGCTCTGGACGGTTGAGTTAAAATATGAAAAATGTTGTTATTACAGAAGAGATTTTGTTCACTGAAGGGCTGGAGAGCAGTACAATAATGAGTGTCTGTGGGCAATAGTGATGCATAAGCACAGTGGAGGGTCATGTAAGTTTGGGGCTGCATTTCAGCAAATGGAGGTGGAAATTGGGTCAGAATTATTGGTTCCCTCAGTGCTGAGATATAGAGGCAGATACTTATCCATCATGCAATATCATCAGGGAGGTGTCTGATTGGATCCAAATGTTTTCTTCAGCAGAACAACAACCCCAAACGTACAGCCAATGTCATTAAGAATTATCTTCAATGAAAAGAACAAGGAGTCCTGGAAATGATATGGTCCCACCCAGTGAAGTAACTAGAGTCTGATAGGCCCCCACCTGCATGTTGGTCAGATGTATGGGCCCTTGTAGCGTTCTGGATCCTATAAAGATATATGTGTTCTCTCCCTATGTAGCAATGTCCCCCATCCTGGCTCCTTTTTGTAATAATCTCCCACATGCTGGGCCTTATGCTATAACATTTTCCCCCACCTGTGCCCCTGTCTGGTAATGTCCCCATTCTGGCATCATTTCCTTCATTCTGGTTTAATGTCCCCATCCTGGTATAGTGTCCCCATTCTGATATAATGTCCCCATTTTGGTATAATGTCTCTAACTTGGTATAATATCCCCATGCTGGTGTAATGCTCCCAATTCTGCTATAATGTCCCCAAAGCTGGTATAATGCCCCACATCCTGGTATAGTATCTCCAGTTCTGGCATTATGTCCCCCATGTTGCTATAATATACCCCATACTGGTATAATATCATCGTTGTGATATAATGTCCCCCATCCTGGTATAACATCGTCATTGTGATATAATGTCCCCATTCTGATATAGTGTCACCCATCCGGGTATGGTGTACCCCATTCTGGTATAGTGTCCCTTATTCTGGTATAATGTCCCCAATTCTGGTATAATTTCCCCATTCTGATATAATGTCCCCATTCTGATTTAATGTCCCCTTTCCTGGTATGTTGTCCCCCTTCCGATATATTGTCCCCATTCTGATATAGTGTCCTTCATCTTGGTAAAATGTCCCCATACTAGAATAGTGTCCCCATCCTGGTATAATGCCCCCCATCCTGGTTTAATGAACATCATACTGGTTTAATGTCCCTCGCCCTGGTTTAATGTCCCCCATCCTGGTACAATGCACTCCATTCTGTTACAGTGTCTCACATTCTGGCATAATGACCTAATTCTGATACAATGTCCCCATTCTGGTATAATGTACCCATTCTGGCATAATGTCCCCCATCCTGGTATGGTATCTACTGAGCTGCCATCCTGGGGATGGGTTATCAATATCAGATCGGTGGGCTCCGACACGCGGCACTGGCTCTACCCATCACTTGTTTGCAACGCTCAGATGTAAATAGTTTGAAGATCTGAACATCACTGCTCCATTCACTGTACTGTGGGTCCTGCAAGTCAGCTAATATTCATGTAATAGGAGCTGATCTGCAGCACCAGGTAGCAGCCACTACAGAGTGACCAGAGCTGTGATGTTCAGCTCCACAACAATGTTTACATCTGACCTCTGCCAGAGTTTCAAACAACTGAGTAGTTGAGGTGCCACGTGCCGGACCCCCACAAATCTGATATTAATGAGCTAACCAGGGGATAGGCCATCAATATGTTTGTCCTGGAAATTCCGTTTAAGGCCCACCTGCACATACTACGTATATAATATATATATATGGCAAAGAGTGGGAAGTAGTTAATCACAGGCTCATAAAATGGACAAACAACACAAATATTGGTTCTATCTTTTACACATTTGGGGTAGCCCTTAAGAGGGCCGTTGGGTCAAAGAGAGAGAGAGATAGAAGAGAGAGGGGAGGGAGAGATACCGGGAGATACCAAGAGAGAGAAAAAAAGAGAGACCCAACCAGTGCAAGGCTAAGCCGGGCAGGTGGTAGCGGCTATTTATACCCACTGCTGATCTCTGATTGGTGGAAAATCTGGGTGTGGCTGCTCTCTGATTGGTGGAAAATCTGGGTGTGGCTGCTCTGTGATTGGTCAGCATTATGACCTCACAGTGGCGATAACTCATACCTCCTGGGTGGTTCTTCTGGGCGGTTCTGTTTTCTGACTGGTGGAAATTCTAATCAGCATTATGACCTCACAGTGGCCGTGACTCATGTTTCATGGACTGTTCTATCTGGGTGACCTGAAACATGCTGATCTCTGATTGGTGGAAATTCAAGTCATCTTCATGACATCACAATCAGCATGTTATTACTGCTGAGATGTTCAGTTTTTTCCTAAATTTCCTATGTTTTGTCCTAATTTATTACCACATATATACCACTCATTCCTACAATCAAAGGATCAGGAAACCACTCTGAAATCAATATCCTACAATTTACCCCAACAGCAAAAAAACAACTATACACAAAATACCAAAAGATATATCAGATTATTAATGAGCAAATAAAAGACACTATCACATAAAAATAATTTTTAGAAAGGTGTAGAAAAAATGCTCTAAAGTAAGAACGCTTCAAAAATAGAAATGTTAATGATTTATTTAATCAATTAACAAAATACAAAGTGAATGAACACACGAAAAATCTAGATCCAATTAATATTTGGAGTGACCAACTTTTCACTTTAAAACAGCATCAATTATTCCAGGTACACCTGCGCAAAGTCAGGGATTTTGTAATAATACAGTCAGGTGTCTGGTCATACACCATAGCAAGACTGAGCAAGAATACACAAGGAAGTTATACTACATCAGCAAGGTCTCTAAGGCACAAATTTCAAAGCAGATTGAGGGTTCAAGATGTGTCATTCAAGCACTTATGAAGAAGCACAAGAAATTGTGCAACGTTGAGGTCAGTAGATGCAGTGGTCGGCCAAGGAAACTTAGTGCAGCAGATGTATGACACATTATGGTTACTTTCCTTCAAAAGCGGAAGATGTCCAGCAGTGCCATCAGCTCAGAACTGGCAGCAACCAGTGGGACTCAGCTTCACTCATCTACTGTTCAGAGAAGACTGTCCAGAAGTTCTCTTCATATCAGAATTGTGGTGAAAAAGCCATATGTTCCACATCAAAACAAGGCCAAGTGACTCAACTATGCATTAAAACAGAGGAACCAGGGTGTAGAAACTTGGCAGCATGTGCTCTGGACGGTTGAGTCCAAATATGAAAAATGTTGTTATTACAGAAGAGATTTTGTTCACTAAATGGCTGGAGATCAGTACAATAATGAGTGTCTGTGGGCAATAGTGATGCATAAGCACGGTGGAGGGTCCTGTAAGTTTGGGGCTGCATTTCAGCAAATGGAGGTGGAAATTGGGTTAGAATTATTGGTTCCCTCAATGCTGAGATATAGAGGCAGATACTTATCCATCATGCAATATCATCAGGGAGGTGTCTGATTGGATCCAAATGTTTTCTTCAGCAGAACAACAACCCCAAACGTACAGCCAATGTCATTAAGAATTATCTTCAATGTAAAGAACAAGGAGTCCTGGAAATGATCTGGTCCCACCCAGTGGAGTAACTAGAGTCTGATAGGCCCCCACCTGCATGTTGGTCAGATGTATGGGCCCTTGTAGCGTTCTGGATCCTATAAAGATACAGTATATGTGTTCTCTCCCTATGTAGCAATGTCCCCCATCCTGGCTCCTTCTTGTAATAATCTCCCACATGCTGGGCCTTATGCTATAACATTTTCCCCCACCTATGCCCCTGTCTGGTAATGTCCCCATTCTGGCATCATTTCCTTCATTCTGGTTTAATGTCCCCATCCTGGTATAGTGTCCCCATTCTGATATAATGTCCCCATTTTGGTATAATGTCTCTAACCTGGTATAATATCCCCATGCTGGTGTAATGCTCCCAATTCTGCTATAATGTCCCCAAAGCTGGTATAATGCCCCACATCCTGGTTTAGTATCTCCAGTTCTGGCATTATGTCCCCCATGTTGCTATAATATACCCCATACTGGCATAATATCATCGTTGTGATATAATGTCCCCCATCCTGGTATAACATCATCATTGTGATATAATGTCCCCATTCTGATATAGTGTCACCCATCAGGGTATGGTGTACCCCATTCTGGTATAGTGTCCCTTATTCTGGTATAATGTCCCCAATTCTGGTATAATTTCCCCATTCTGATATAATGTCCCCATTCTGATTTAATGTCCCCCTTCCTGGTATGTTGTCCCCCTTCCGATATATTGTCCCCATTCTGATATAGTGTCCTTCATCTTGGTAAAATGTCCCCATACTAGAATAGTGTCCCCATTCTGGTATAATGTCCCCATCCTGGTATAATGCCCCCCATCCTGGTTTAATGACCATCATAATGTCCCTCGCCCTGGTTTAATGTCCCCCATCCTGGTACAATGCACTCCATTCTGTTACAGTGTCTCACATTCTAGCATAATGACCTAATTCTGATACAATGTCCCCATTCTGGTATAATGTACCCATTCTGGCATAATGTCCCCCATCCTGGTATGGTATCTACTGAGCTGCCATCCTGGGGATGGGTTATCAATATCAGATCGGTGGGCTCCGACACGCGGCACTGGCTCTACCCATCACTTGTTTGCAACGCTCAGATGTAAATAGTTTGAAGATCTGAACATCACTGCTCCATTCACTGTACTGTGGGTCCTGCAAGTCAGCTAATATTCATGTAATAGGAGCTGATCTGCAGCACCAGGTAGCAGCCACTACACAGTGACCAGAGCTGTGATGTTCAGCTCCACAACAATGTTTACATCTGACCTCTGCCAGAGTTTCAAACAACTGAGTAGTTGAGGTGCCACGTGCCGGACCCCCACAAATCTGATATTAATGAGCTAACCAGGGGATAGGCCATCAATATGTTTGTCCTGGAAATTTCATATAAGTCCCACCTGCACATACTACGTATATAATATATATATATATGGCAAAGAGTGGGAAGGGGTTAATCACAGGCTCATAAAACGGACAAACAACACAAATATTGGTTCTATCTTTTACACATTTGGGGTAGCCCTTAAGAGGGCCATTGGGTCAAAGAGAGAGAGAGAGAGAAGAGAGAGGGGAGGGAGAGATACCGGGAGATACCAAGAGAGAGAAAAAAAGAGAGACCCAACCAGTGCAAGGCTAAGCCGGGCAGGTGGTAGCGGCTATTTATACCCACTGCTGATCTCTGATTGGTGGAAAATCTGGGTGTGGCTGCTCTCTGGTGGAAAATCTGGGTGTGGCTGCTCTGTGATTGGTCAGCATTATGACCTCATAGTGGCGATGACTCATACCTCCTGGGTGGTTCTTCTGGGCGGTTCTGTTTTCTGACTGGTGGAAATTCTAATCAGCATTATGACCTCACAGTGGCCGTGACTCATGTTTCATGGACTGTTCTATCTGGGTGACCTGAAACATGCTGATCTCTGATTGGTGGAAATTCAAGTCATCTTCATGACATCACAATCAGCATGTTATTACTGCTGAGATGTTCAGTTTTTTCCTAAATTTCCTATGTTTTGTCCTAATTTATTAGCACATATATACCACTCATTCCTACAATCAAAGGATCAGGAAACCACTCTGAAATCAATATCCTACAATTTACTCCAACAGCAAAAAAACAACTATACACAAAATACCAAAAGATATATCAAATTGTTAATGAGCAAATAAAAGACACTATCACATAAAAATAATTTTTAGAAAGGTGTAGAAAAAATGCTGTAAAGTAAGAACGCTTCAAAAATAGAAATGTTAATGATTTATTTAATCAATTAACAAAATACAAAGTGAATGAACAAACGAAAAATCTAGATCCAATTAATATTTGGTGTGACCAACTTTTCACTTTAAAACAGCATCAATTATTCCAGGTACACCTGCGCAAAGTCAGGGATTTTGTAATAATACAGTCAGGTGTCTGGTCATACACCATGGCAAGACTGAGCAAGAATACACAAGGAAGTTATACTACATCAGCAAGGTCTCTAAGGCACAAATTTCAAAGCAGATTGAGGGTTCAAGATGTGTCATTCAAGCACTTATGAAGAAGCACAAGAAAATGTGCAACGTTGAGGTCAGTAGATGCAGTGGTCGGCCAAGGAAACTTAGTGCAGCAGATGTATGACACATTATGGTTACTTTCCTTCAACAGCGGAAGATGTCCAGCAGTGCCATCAGCTCAGAACTGGCAGCAACCAGTGGGACTCAGCTTCACTCATCCACTGCTCAGAGAAGACTGGCCAGAAGTTCTCTTCATAGCAGAATTGTGGTGAAAAAGCCATATCTTCCACATCAAAACAAGGCCAAGTGACTCAACTATGCATTAAAACAGAGGAACCAGGGTGTAGAAGATTGGCAGGATGTGCTCTGGACGGTTGAGTCAAAATATGAAAAATGTTGTT
This sequence comes from Phyllobates terribilis, assembly GCF_046119375.1. Lineage (NCBI taxonomy): Eukaryota > Metazoa > Chordata > Amphibia > Anura > Dendrobatidae > Phyllobates > Phyllobates terribilis. The sequence continues at coordinate 247,261 of NW_027363367.1, forward strand.
ATTACAGAAGAGATTTTGTTCACTAAAGGGCTGGAGAGCAGTACAATAATGAGTGTCTGTGGGCAATAGTGATGCATAAGCACGGTGGAGGGTCCTGTAAGTTTGGGGCTGCATTTCAGCAAATGGAAGTGGGAATTGGGTTAGAATTATTGGTTCCCTCAATGCTGAGATATAGAGGCAGATACTTATCCATCATGCAATATCATCAGGGAGGTCTCTGATTGGATCCAAATGTTTTCTTCAGCACAACAACAACCCCAAGCGTACAGCCAATGTCATTAAAAATTATCTTCAATGTAAAGAACAACGATTCCTGGAAATGATATGGTCTCACCCAGTGGAGTAACTAGAGTCTGATAGGCCCACACCTGCATGTTGGTCAGATGTATGGGCCCTTGTAGCGTTCTGGATCCTATAATCCTATAAAGATACAGTATATGTGTTCTCTCCCTATGTAGCAATGTCCCCCATCCTGGCTCCTTCTTGTAATAATCTCCCACATGCTGGGCCTTATGCTATAACATTTTCCCCCACCTGTGCCCCTGTCTGGTAATGTCCCCATTCTGGCATCATTTCCTTCATTCTGGTTTAATGTCCCCATCCTGGTATAGTGTCCCCATTCTGATATAATGTCCCCATTTTGGTATAATGTCTCTAACCTGGTATAATATCCCCATGCTGGTGTAATGCTCCCAATTCTGCTATAATGTCCCCAAAGCTGGTATAATGCCCCACATCCTGGTATAGTATCTCCAGTTCTGGCATTATGTCCCCCATGTTGCTATAATATACCCCATACTGGTATAATATCATCGTTGTGATATAATGTCCCCCATCCTGGTATAACATCATCATTGTGATATAATGTCCCCATTCTGATATAGTGTCACCCATCCGGGTATGGTGTACCCCATTCTGGTATAGTGTCCCTTATTCTGGTATAATGTCCCCAATTCTGGTATAATTTCCCCATTCTGATATAATGTCCCCATTCTGATTTAATATCCCCCTTCCTGGTATGTTGTCCCCCTTCCGATATACTGTCCCCATTCTGATCTTAATACCCCATCTTGGTAAAATGTCCCCATACTAGAATAGTGTCCCCATTCTGGTATAATGTCCCCATCCTGGTATAATGCCCCCCATCCTGGTTTAATGACCATCATAATGTCCCTCGCCCTGGTTTAATGTCCCCCATCCTGGTACAATGCACTCCATTCTGTTACAGTGTCTCACATTCTGGCATAATGACCTAATTCTGATACAATGTCCCCATTCTGGTATAATGTACCCATTCTGGCATAATGTCCCCCATCCTGGTATGGTATCTACTGAGCTGCCATCCTGGGGATGGGTTATCAATATCAGATCGGTGGGCTCCGACACGCGGCACTGGCTCTACCCATCACTTGTTTGCAACGCTCAGATGTAAATAGTTTGAAGATCTGAACATCACTGCTCCATTCACTGTACTGTGGGTCCTGCAAGTCAGCTAATATTCATGTAATAGGAGCTGATCTGCAGCACCAGGTAGCAGCCACTACACAGTGACCAGAGCTGTGATGTTCAGCTCCACAACAATGTTTACATCTGACCTCTGCAAGAGTTTCAAACAACTGAGTAGTTGAGGTGCCACGTGCCGGACCCCCACAAATCTGATATTAATGAGCTAACCAGGGGATAGGCCATCAATATGTTTGTCCTGGAAATTTCATATAAGGCCCACTTGCACATACTACGTATATAATATATATATATATGGCAAAGAGTGGGAAGGGGTTAATCACAGGCTCATAAAACGGACAAACAACACAAATATTGGTTCTATCTTTTACACATTTGGGGTAGCCCTTAAGAGGGCCATTGGGTCAAAGAGAGAGAAGAGAGAGGGGAGGGAGAGATACCGGGAGATACCAAGAGAGAGAAAAAAAGAGAGACCCAACCAGTGCAAGGCTAAGCCGGGCAGGTGGTAGCGGCTATTTATACCCACTGCTGATCTCTGATTGGTGGAAAATCTGGGTGTGGCTGCTCTCTGATTGGTGGAAAATCTGGGTGTGGCTGCTCTGTGATTGGTCAGCATTATGACCTCACAATGGCGATGACTCATACCTCCTGGGTGGTTCTTCTGGGCGGTTCTGTTTTCTGACTGGTGGAAATTCTAATCAGCATTATGACCTCACAGTGGCCGTGACTCATGTTTCATGGACTGTTCTATCTGGGTGACCTGAAACATGCTGATCTCTGATTGGTGGAAATTCAAGTCATCTTCATGACATCACAATCAGCATGTTATTACTGCTGAGATGTTCAGTTTTTTCCTAAATTTCCTATGTTTTGTCCTAATTTATTAGCACATATATACCACTCATTCCTACAATCAAAGGATCAGGAAACCACTCTGAAATCAATATCCTACAATTTACCCCAACAGCAAAAAAACAACTATACACAAAATACCAAAAGATATATCAAATTATTAATGAGCAAATAAAAGACACTATCATATAAAAATAATTTTTAGAAAGGTGTAGAAAAAATGCTGTAAAGTAAGAACGCTTCAAAAATAGAAATGTTAATGATTTATTTAATCAATTAACAAAATACAAAGTGAATGAACAAACGAAAAATCTAGATCCAATTAATATTTGGTGTGACCAACTTTTCACTTTAAAACAGCATCAATTATTCCAGGTACACCTGCGCAAAGTCAGGGATTTTGTAATAATACAGTCAGGTGTCTGGTCATACACCATGGCAAGACTGAGCAAGAATACACAAGGAAGTTATACTACATCAGCAAGGTCTCTAAGGCACAAATTTCAAAGCAGATTGAGGGTTCAAGATGTGTCATTCAAGCACTTATGAAGAAGCACAAGAAATTGTGCAACGTTGAGGTCAGTAGATGCAGTGGTCGGCCAAGGAAACTTAGTGCAGCAGATGTATGACACATTATGGTTACTTTCCTTCAAAAGCGGAAGATGTCCAGCAGTGCCATCAGCTCAGAACTGGCAGCAACCAGTGGGACTCAGCTTCACTCATCTACTGTTCAGAGAAGCCTGGCCAGAAGTTCTCATCATAGCAGAATTGTGGCGAAAAAGCCATATCTTCCACATCAAAACAAGGCCAAGTGACTCAACTATGCATTAAAACAGAGGAACCAGGGTGTAGAAAATTGGCAGGATGTGCTCTGGACGGTTGAGTCAAAATATGAAAAATGTTGTTATTACAGAAGAGATTTTGTTCACTAAAGGGCTGGAGAGCAGTACAATAATGAGTGTCTGTGGGCAATAGTGATGCATAAGCACGGTGGAGGGTCCTGTAAGTTTGGGGCTGCATTGCAGCAAATGGAAGTGGGAATTGGGTTAGAATTATTGGTTCGCTCAATGCTGATATATAGAGGCAGATACTTATCCATCATGCAATATCATCAGGGAGGTGTCTGATTGGATCCAAATGTTTTCTTCAGCAGAACAACAACCCCAAACGTACAGCCAATGTCATTAAGAATTATGTTCAATGTAAAGAACAAGGAGTCCTGGAAATGATATGGTCCCACCCAGTGGAGTAACTAGAGTCTGATAGGCCCCCACCTGCATGTTGGTCAGATGTATGGGCCCTTGTAGCGTTCTGGATCGTATAAAGATACAGTATATGTGTTCTCTCCCTATGTAGCAATGTCCCCCATCCTGGCTCCTTCTTGTAATAATCTTCCACATGCTGGGCCTTATGCTATAACATTTTCCCCCACCTGTGCCCCTGTCTGGTAATGTCCCCATTCTGGCATCATTTCCTTCATTCTGGTTTAATGTCCCCATCCTGGTATAGTGTCCCCATTCTGATATAATGTCCCCATTTTGGTATAATGTCTCTAACCTGGTATAATATCCCCATGCTGGTGTAATGCTCCCAATTCTGCTATAATGTCCCCAAAGCTGGTATAATGCCCCACATCCTGGTATAGTATCTCCAGTTCTGGCATTATGTCCCCCATGTTGCTATAATATACCCCATACTGGTATAATATCATGGTTGTGATATAATGTCCCCCATCCTGGTATAACATCATCATTGTGATATAATGTCCCCATTCTGATATAGTGTCACCCATCAGGGTATGGTGTACCCCATTCTGGTATAGTGTCCCTTATTCTGGTATAATGTCCCCAATTCTGGTATAATTTCCCCATTCTGATATAATGTTCCCATTCTGATTTAATGTCCCCCTTCCTGGTATGTTGTCCCTCTTCTGATATATTGTCCCCATTCTGATATAGTGTCCTTCATCTTGGTAAAATGTCCCCATACTAGAATAGTGTCCCCATTCTGGTATAATGTCCCCATCCTGGTATAATGCCCCCCATCCTGGTTTAATGACCATCATACTGGTTTAATGTCCCTCGCCCTGGTTTAATGTCCCCCATCCTGGTACAATGCACTCCATTCTGTTACAGTGTCTCACATTCTGGCATAATGACCTAATTCTGATACAATGTCCCCATTCTGGTATAATGTACCCATTGTGGCATAATGTCCCCCATCCTGGTATGGTATCTACTGAGCTGCCATCCTGGGGATGGGTTATCAATATCAGATCGGTGGGCTCCGACACGCGGCACTGGCTCTACCCATCACTTGTTTGCAACGCTCAGATGTAAATAGTTTGAAGATCTGAACATCACTGCTCCATTCACTGTACTGTGGGTCCTGCAAGTCAGCTAATATTCATGTAATAGGAGCTGATCTGCAGCACCAGGTAGCAGCCACTACACAGTGACCAGAGCTGTGATGTTCAGCTCCACAACAATGTTTACATCTGACCTCTGCCAGAGTTTCAAACAACTGAGTAGTTGAGGTGCCACGTGCCGGACCCCCACAAATCTGATATTAATGAGCTAACCAGGGGATAGGCCATCAATATGTTTGTCCTGGAAATTCCGTTTAAGGCCCACCTGCACATACTGCGTATATAATATATATATATATGGCAAAGAGTAGGAAGGGGTTAATCACAGGCTCATAAAACGGACAAACAACACAAATATTGGTTCTATCTTTTACACATTTGGGGTAGCCCTTAAGAGGGCCGTTGGGTCAAAGAGAGAGAGAGAGAGAGAGAAGAGAGAGGGGAGGGAGAAATACCGGGAGATACCAAGAGAGAGAAAAAAAAGAGAGACCCAACCAGTGCAAGGCTAAGCCGGGCAGGTGGTAGCGGCTATTTATACCCACTGCTGATCTCTGATTGGTGGAAAATCTGGGTGTGGCTGCTCTCTGATTGGTGGAAAATCTGGGTGTGGCTGCTCTGTGATTGGTCAGCATTATGACCTCACAGTGGCGATGACTCATACCTCCTGGGTGGTTCTTCTGGGTGGTTCTGTTTTCTGACTGGTGGAAATTCTAATCAGCATTATGACCTCACAGTGGCCGTGACTCATGTTTCATGGACTGTTCTATCTGGGTGACCTGAAACATGCTGATCTCTGATTGGTGGAAATTCAAGTCATCTTCATGACATCACAATCAGCATGTTATTACTGCTGAGATGTTCAGTTTTTTCCTAAATTTCCTATGTTTTGTCCTAATTTATTAGCACATATATACCACTCATTCCTACAATCAAAGGATCAGGAAACCACTCTGAAATCAATATCCTACAATTTACTCCAACAGCAAAAAAACAACTATACACAAAATACCAAAAGATATATCAAATTATTAATGAGCAAATAAAAGACACTATCACATAAAAATAATTTTTAGAAAGGTGTAGAAAAAATGCTGTAAAGTAAGAACGCTTCAAAAATAGAAATGTTAATGATTTATTTAATCAATTAACAAAATACAAAGTGAATGAACAAACGAAAAATCTAGATCCAATTAATATTTGGTGTGACCAACTTTTCACTTTAAAACAGCATCAATTATTCCAGGTACACCTGCGCAAAGTCAGGGATTTTGTAATAATACAGTCAGGTGTCTGGTCATACACCATGGCAAGACTGAGCAAGAATACACAAGGAAGTTATACTACATCAGCAAGGTCTCTAAGGCACAAATTTCAAAGCAGATTGAGGGTTCAAGATGTGTCATTCAAGCACTTATGAAGAAGCACAAGAAAATGTGCAACGTTGAGGTCAGTAGATGCAGTGGTCGGCCAAGGAAACTTAGTGCAGCAGATGTATGACACATTATGGTTACTTTCCTTCAAAAGCGGAAGATGTCCAGCAGTGCCATCAGCTCAGAACTGGCAGCAACCAGTGGGACTCAGCTTCACTCATCTACTGCTCAGAGAAGACTGGCCAGAAGTTCTCTTCATAGCAGAATTGTGGTGAAAAAGCCATATCTTCCACATCAAAACAAGGCCAAGTGACTCAACTATGCATTAAAACAGAGGAACCAGGGTGTAGAAAATTGGCAGGATGTGCTCTGGACGGTTGAGTCAAAATATGAAAAATGTTGTTATTACAGAAGAGATTTTGTTCACTAAAGGGCTGGAGAGCAGTACAATAATGAGTGTCTGTGGGCAATAGTGATGCATAAGCACGGTGGAGGGTCCTGTAAGTTTGGGGCTGCATTTCAGCAAATGGAAGTGGGAATTGGGTTAGAATTATTGGTTCCCTCAATGCTGAGATATAGAGGCAGATACTTATCCATCATGCAATATCATCAGGGAGGTCTCTGATTGGATCCAAATGTTTTCTTCAGCACAACAACAACCCCAAGCGTACAGCCAATGTCATTAAAAATTATCTTCAATGTAAAGAACAACGAGTCCTGGAAATGATATGGTCTCACCCAGTGGAGTAACTAGAGTCTGATAGGCCCACACCTGCATGTTGGTCAGATGTATGGGCCCTTGTAGCGTTCTGGATCCTATAATCCTATAAAGATACAGTATATGTGTTCTCTCCCTATGTAGCAATGTCCCCCATCCTGGCTCCTTCTTGTAATAATCTCCCACATGCTGGGCCTTATGCTATAACATTTTCCCCCACCTGTGCCCCTGTCTGGTAATGTCCCCATTCTGGCATCATTTCCTTCATTCTGGTTTAATGTCCCCATCCTGGTATAGTGTCCCCATTCTGATATAATGTCCCCATTTTGGTATAATGTCTCTAACCTGGTATAATATCCCCATGCTGGTGTAATGCTCCCAATTCTGCTATAATGTCCCCAAAGCTGGTATAATGCCCCACATCCTGGTATAGTATCTCCAGTTCTGGCATTATGTCCCCCATGTTGCTATAATATACCCCATACTGGTATAATATCATCGTTGTGATATAATGTCCCCCATCCTGGTATAACATCATCATTGTGATATAATGTCCCCATTCTGATATAGTGTCACCCATCCGGGTATGGTGTACCCCATTCTGGTATAGTGTCCCTTATTCTGGTATAATGTCCCCAATTCTGGTATAATTTCCCCATTCTGATATAATGTCCCCATTCTGATTTAATGTCCCCCTTCCTGGTATGTTGTCCCCCTTCCGATATATTGTCCCCATTCTGATATAGTGTCCTTCATCTTGGTAAAATGTCCCCATACTAGAATAGTGTCCCCATTCTGGTATAATGTCCCCATCCTGGTATAATGCCCCCCATCCTGGTTTAATGACCATCATAATGTCCCTCGCCCTGGTTTAATGTCCCCCATCCTGGTACAATGCACTCCATTCTGTTACAGTGTCTCACATTCTGGCATAATGACCTAATTCTGATACAATGTCCCCATTCTGGTATAATGTACCCATTCTGGCATAATGTCCCCCATCCTGGTATGGTATCTACTGAGCTGCCATCCTGGGGATGGGTTATCAATATCAGATCGGTGGGCTCCGACACGCGGCACTGGCTCTACCCATCACTTGTTTGCAACGCTCAGATGTAAATAGTTTGAAGATCTGAACATCACTGCTCCATTCACTGTACTGTGGGTCCTGCAAGTCAGCTAATATTCATGTAATAGGAGCTGATCTGCAGCACCAGGTAGCAGCCACTACACAGTGACCAGAGCTGTGATGTTCAGCTCCACAACAATGTTTACATCTGACCTCTGCAAGAGTTTCAAACAACTGAGTAGTTGAGGTGCCACGTGCCGGACCCCCACAAATCTGATATTAATGAGCTAACCAGGGGATAGGCCATCAATATGTTTGTCCTGGAAATTTCATATAAGGCCCACCTGCACATACTACGTATATAATATATATATATATGGCAAAGAGTGGGAAGGGGTTAATCACAGGCTCATAAAACGGACAAACAACACAAATATTGGTTCTATCTTTTACACATTTGGGGTAGCCCTTAAGAGGGCCATTGGGTCAAAGAGAGAGAGAGAGAGGGGAGGGAGAGATACCGGGAGATACCAAGAGAGAGAAAAAAAGAGAACCAACCAGTGCAAGGCTAAGCCGGGCAGGTGGTAGCGGCTATTTATACCCACTGCTGATCTCTGATTGGTGGAAAATCTGGGTGTGGCTGCTCTCTGATTGGTGGAAAATCTGGGTGTGGCTGCTCTGTGATTGGTCAGCATTATGACCTCACAATGGCGATGACTCATACCTCCTGGGTGGTTCTTCTGGGCGGTTCTGTTTTCTGACTGGTGGAAATTCTAATCAGCATTATGACCTCACAGTGGCCGTGACTCATGTTTCATGGACTGTTCTATCTGGGTGACCTGAAACATGCTGATCTCTGATTGGTGGAAATTCAAGTCATCTTCATGACATCACAATCAGCATGTTATTACTGCTGAGATGTTCAGTTTTTTCCTAAATTTCCTATGTTTTGTCCTAATTTATTAGCACATATATACCACTCATTCCTACAATCAAAGGATCAGGAAACCACTCTGAAATCAACATCCTACAATTTACCCCAACAGCAAAAAAACAACTATACACAAAATACCAAAAGATATATCAAATTATTAATGAGCAAATAAAAGACACTATCATATAAAAATAATTTTTAGAAAGGTGTAGAAAAAATGCTGTAAAGTAAGAACGCTTCAAAAATAGAAATGTTAATGATTTATTTAATCAATTAACAAAATACAAAGTGAATGAACAAACGAAAAATCTAGATCCAATTAATATTTGGTGTGACCAACTTTTCACTTTAAAACAGCATCAATTATTCCAGGTACACCTGCGCAAAGTCAGGGATTTTGTAATAATACAGTCAGGTGTCTGGTCATACACCATGGCAAGACTGAGCAAGAATACACAAGGAAGTTATACTACATCAGCAAGGTCTCTAAGGCACAAATTTCAAAGCAGATTGAGGGTTCAAGATGTGTCATTCAAGCACTTATGAAGAAGCACAAGAAATTGTGCAACGTTGAGGTCAGTAGATGCAGTGGTCGGCCAAGGAAACTTAGTGCAGCAGATGTATGACACATTATGGTTACTTTCCTTCAAAAGCGGAAGATGTCCAGCAGTGCCATCAGCTCAGAACTGGCAGCAACCAGTGGGACTCAGCTTCACTCATCTACTGTTCAAAGAAGCCTGGCCAGAAGTGATCTTCATAGCAGAATTGTGGCGAAAAAGCCATATCTTCCAAATCAAAACAAGGCCAGGTGACTCAACTATGCATTAAAACAGAGGAACCAGGGTTTAGAAAATTGGCAGGATGTGCTCTGGACGGTTGAGTCAAAATATGAAAAATGTTGTTATTACAGAAGAGATTTTGTTCACTAAAGGGCTGGAGAGCAGTACAATAATGAGTGTCTGTGGGCAATAGTGATGCATAAGCACGGTGGAGGGTCCTGTAAGTTTGGGGCTGCATTGCAGCAAATGGAAGTGGGAATTGGGTTAGAATTATTGGTTCGCTCAATGCTGATATATAGAGGCAGATACTTATCCATCATGCAATATCATCAGGGAGGTGTCTGATTGGATCCAAATGTTTTCTTCAGCAGAACAACAACCCCAAACGTACAGCCAATGTCATTAAGAATTATGTTCAATGTAAAGAACAAGGAGTCCTGGAAATGATATGGTCCCACCCAGTGGAGTAACTAGAGTCTGATAGGCCCCCACCTGCATGTTGGTCAGATGTATGGGCCCTTGTAGCGTTCTGGATCCTATAAAGATACAGTATATGTGTTCTCTCCCTATGTAGCAATGTCCCCCATCCTGTCTCCTTCTTGTAATAATCTCCCACATGCTGGGCCTTATGCTATAACATTTTCCCCCACCTATGCCCCTGTCTGGTAATGTCCCCATTCTGGCATCATTTCCTTCATTCTGGTTTAATGTCCCCATCCTGGTATAGTGTCCCCATTCTGATATAATGTCCCCATTTTGGAATAATGTCTCTAACCTGGTATAATATCCCCATGCTGGTGTAATGCTCCCAATTCTGCTATAATGTCCCCAAAGCTGGTATAATGCCCCACATCCTGGTGTAGTATCTCCAGTTCTGGCATTATGTCCCCCATGTTGCTATAATATACCCCATACTGGCATAATATCATCGTTGTGATATAATGTCCCCCATCCTGGTATAACATCATCATTGTGATATAATGTCCCCATTCTGATATAGTGTCACCCATCCGGGTATGGTGTACCCCATTCTGGTATAGTGTCCCTTATTCTGGTATAATGTCCCCAATTCTGGTATAATTTCCCCATTCTGATATAATGTCCCCATTCTGATTTAATGTCCCCCTTCCTGGTATGTTGTCCCCCTTCCGATATATTGTCCCCATTCTGATATAGTGTCCTTCATCTTGGTAAAATGTCCCCATACTAGAATAGTGTCCCCATTCTGGTATAATGTCCCCATCCTGGTATAATGCCCCCCATCCTGGTTTAATGACCATCATAATGTCCCTCGCCCTGGTTTAATGTCCCCCATCCTGGTACAATGCACTCCATTCTGTTACAGTGTCTCACATTCTAGCATAATGACCTAATTCTGATACAATGTCCCCATTCTGGTATAATGTACCCATTCTGGCATAATGTCCCCCATCCTGGTATGGTATCTACTGAGCTGCCATCCTGGGGATGGGTTATCAATATCAGATCGGTGGGCTCCGACACGCGGCACTGGCTCTACCCATCACTTGTTTGCAACGCTCAGATGTAAATAGTTTGAAGATCTGAACATCACTGCTCCATTCACTGTACTGTGGGTCCTGCAAGTCAGCTAATATTCATGTAATAGGAGCTGATCTGCAGCACCAGGTAGCAGCCACTACACAGTGACCAGAGCTGTGATGTTCAGCTCCACAACAATGTTTACATCTGACCTCTGCCAGAGTTTCAAACAACTGAGTAGTTGAGGTGCCACGTGCCGGACCCCCACAAATCTGATATTAATGAGCTAACCAGGGGATAGGCCATCAATATGTTTGTCCTGGAAATTTCATATAAGGCCCACCTGCACATACTACGTATATAATATATATATATATGGCAAAGAGTGGGAAGGGGTTAATCACAGGCTCATAAAACGGACAAACAACACAAATATTGGTTCTATCTTTTACACATTTGGGGTAGCCCTTAAGAGGGCCATTGGGTCAAAGAGAGAGAGAGAGAGAAGAGAGAGGGGAGGGAGAGATACCGGGAGATACCAAGAGAGAGAAAAAAAGAGAGACCCAACCAGTGCAAGGCTAAGCCGGGCAGGTGGTAGCGGCTATTTATACCCACTGCTCATCTCTGATTGGTGGAAAATCTGGGTGTGGCTGCTCTCTGGTGGAAAATCTGGGTGTGGCTGCTCTGTGATTGGTCAGCATTATGACCTCATAGTGGCGATGACTCATACCTCCTGGGTGGTTCTTCTGGGCGGTTCTGTTTTCTGACTGGTGGAAATTCTAATCAGCATTATGACCTCACAGTGGCCGTGACTCATGTTTCATGGACTGTTCTATCTGGGTGACCTGAAACATGCTGATCTCTGATTGGTGGAAATTCAAGTCATCTTCATGACATCACAATCAGCATGTTATTACTGCTGAGATGTTCAGTTTTTTCCTAAATTTCCTATGTTTTGTCCTAATTTATTAGCACATATATACCACTCATTCCTACAATCAAAGGATCAGGAAACCACTCTGAAATCAATATCCTACAATTTACTCCAACAGCAAAAAAACAACTATACACAAAATACCAAAAGATATATCAAATTGTTAATGAGCAAATAAAAGACACTATCACATAAAAATAATTTTTAGAAAGGTGTAGAAAAAATGCTGTAAAGTAAGAACGCTTCAAAAATAGAAATGTTAATGATTTATTTAATCAATTAACAAAATACAAAGTGAATGAACAAACGAAAAATCTAGATCCAATTAATATTTGGTGTGACCAACTTTTCACTTTAAAACAGCATCAATTATTCCAGGTACACCTGCGCAAAGTCAGGGATTTTGTAATAATACAGTCAGGTGTCTGGTCATACACCATGGCAAGACTGAGCAAGAATACACAAGGAAGTTATACTACATCAGCAAGGTCTCTAAGGCACAAATTTCAAAGCAGATTGAGGGTTCAAGATGTGTCATTCAAGCACTTATGAAGAAGCACAAGAAAATGTGCAACGTTGAGGTCAGTAGATGCAGTGGTCAGCCAAGGAAACTTAGTGCAGCAGATGTATGACACATTATGGTTACTTTCCTTCAACAGCGGAAGATGTCCAGCAGTGCCATCAGCTCAGAACTGGCAGCAACCAGTGGGACTCAGCTTCACTCATCCACTGCTCAGAGAAGACTGGCCAGAAGTTCTCTTCATAGCAGAATTGTGGTGAAAAAGCCATATCTTCCACATCAAAACAAGGCCAAGTGACTCAACTATGCATTAAAACAGAGGAACCAGGGTGTAGAAAATTGGCAGGATGTGCTCTGGACGGTTGAGTCAAAATATGAAAAATGTTGTTATTACAGAAGAGATTTTGTTCACTAAAGGGCTGGAGAGCAGTACAATAATGAGTGTCTGTGGGCAATAGTGATGCATAAGCACGGTGGAGGGTCCTGTAAGTTTGGGGCTGCATTTCAGCAAATGGAAGTGGGAATTGGGTTAGAATTATTGGTTCCCTCAATGCTGAGATATAGAGGCAGATACTTATCCATCATGCAATATCATCAGGGAGGTCTCTGATTGGATCCAAATGTTTTCTTCAGCACAACAACAACCCCAAGCGTACAGCCAATGTCATTAAAAATTATCTTCAATGTAAAGAACAACGATTCCTGGAAATGATATGGTCTCACCCAGTGGAGTAACTAGAGTCTGATAGGCCCACACCTGCATGTTGGTCAGATGTATGGGCCCTTGTAGCGTTCTGGATCCTATAATCCTATAAAGATACAGTATATGTGTTCTCTCCCTATGTAGCAATGTCCCCCATCCTGGCTCCTTCTTGTAATAATCTCCCACATGCTGGGCCTTATGCTATAACATTTTCCCCCACCTGTGCCCCTGTCTGGTAATGTCCCCATTCTGGCATCATTTCCTTCATTCTGGTTTAATGTCCCCATCCTGGTATAGTGTCCCCATTCTGATATAATGTCCCCATTTTGGTATAATGTCTCTAACCTGGTATAATATCCCCATGCTGGTGTAATGCTCCCAATTCTGCTATAATGTCCCCAAAGCTGGTATAATGCCCCACATCCTGGTATAGTATCTCCAGTTCTGGCATTATGTCCCCCATGTTGCTATAATATACCCCATACTGGTATAATATCATCGTTGTGATATAATGTCCCCCATCCTGGTATAACATCATCATTGTGATATAATGTCCCCATTCTGATATAGTGTCACCCATCCGGGTATGGTGTACCCCATTCTGGTATAGTGTCCCTTATTCTGGTATAATGTCCCCAATTCTGGTATAATTTCCCCATTCTGATATAATGTCCCCATTCTGATTTAATATCCCCCTTCCTGGTATGTTGTCCCCCTTCCGATATATTGTCCCCATTCTGATATAGTGTCCTTCATCTTGGTAAAATGTCCCCATACTAGAATAGTGTCCCCATTCTGGTATAATGTCCCCATCCTGGTATAATGCCCCCCATCCTGGTTTAATGACCATCATAATGTCCCTCGCCCTGGTTTAATGTCCCCCATCCTGGTACAATGCACTCCATTCTGTTACAGTGTCTCACATTCTGGCATAATGACCTAATTCTGATACAATGTCCCCATTCTGGTATAATGTACCCATTCTGGCATAATGTCCCCCATCCTGGTATGGTATCTACTGAGCTGCCATCCTGGGGATGGGTTATCAATATCAGATCGGTGGGCTCCGACACGCGGCACTGGCTCTACCCATCACTTGTTTGCAACGCTCAGATGTAAATAGTTTGAAGATCTGAACATCACTGCTCCATTCACTGTACTGTGGGTCCTGCAAGTCAGCTAATATTCATGTAATAGGAGCTGATCTGCAGCACCAGGTAGCAGCCACTACACAGTGACCAGAGCTGTGATGTTCAGCTCCACAACAATGTTTACATCTGACCTCTGCAAGAGTTTCAAACAACTGAGTAGTTGAGGTGCCACGTGCCGGACCCCCACAAATCTGATATTAATGAGCTAACCAGGGGATAGGCCATCAATATGTTTGTCCTGGAAATTTCATATAAGGCCCACTTGCACATACTACGTATATAATATATATATATATGGCAAAGAGTGGGAAGGGGTTAATCACAGGCTCATAAAACGGACAAACAACACAAATATTGGTTCTATCTTTTACACATTTGGGGTAGCCCTTAAGAGGGCCATTGGGTCAAAGAGAGAGAGAGAGAGAAGAGAGAGGGGAGGGAGAGATACCGGGAGATACCAAGAGAGAGAAAAAAAGAGAGACCCAACCAGTGCAAGGCTAAGCCGGGCAGGTGGTAGCGGCTATTTATACCCACTGCTGATCTCTGATTGGTGGAAAATCTGGGTGTGGCTGCTCTCTGATTGGTGGAAAATCTGGGTGTGGCTGCTCTGTGATTGGTCAGCATTATGACCTCACAATGGCGATGACTCATACCTCCTGGGTGGTTCTTCTGGGCGGTTCTGTTTTCTGACTGGTGGAAATTCTAATCAGCATTATGACCTCACAGTGGCCGTGACTCATGTTTCATGGACTGTTCTATCTGGGTGACCTGAAACATGCTGATCTCTGATTGGTGGAAATTCAAGTCATCTTCATGACATCACAATCAGCATGTTATTACTGCTGAGATGTTCAGTTTTTTCCTAAATTTCCTATGTTTTGTCCTAATTTATTAGCACATATATACCACTCATTCCTACAATCAAAGGATCAGGAAACCACTCTGAAATCAATATCCTACAATTTACCCCAACAGCAAAAAAACAACTATACACAAAATACCAAAAGATATATCAAATTATTAATGAGCAAATAAAAGACACTATCATATAAAAATAATTTTTAGAAAGGTGTAGAAAAAATGCTGTAAAGTAAGAACGCTTCAAAAATAGAAATGTTAATGATTTATTTAATCAATTAACAAAATACAAAGTGAATGAACAAACGAAAAATCTAGATCCAATTAATATTTGGTGTGACCAACTTTTCACTTTAAAACAGCATCAATTATTCCAGGTACACCTGCGCAAAGTCAGGGATTTTGTAATAATACAGTCAGGTGTCTGGTCATACACCATGGCAAGACTGAGCAAGAATACACAAGGAAGTTATACTACATCAGCAAGGTCTCTAAGGCACAAATTTCAAAGCAGATTGAGGGTTCAAGATGTGTCATTCAAGCACTTATGAAGAAGCACAAGAAATTGTGCAACGTTGAGGTCAGTAGATGCAGTGGTCGGCCAAGGAAACTTAGTGCAGCAGATGTATGACACATTATGGTTACTTTCCTTCAAAAGCGGAAGATGTCCAGCAGTGCCATCAGCTCAGAATTGGCAGCAACCAGTGGGACTCAGCTTCACTCATCTACTGTTCAGAGAAGCCTGGCCAGAAGTTCTCTTCATAGCAGAATTGTGGCGAAAAAGCCATATCTTCCACATCAAAACAAGGCCAAGTGACTCAACTATGCATTAAAACAGAGGAACCAGGGTGTAGAAAATTGGCAGGATGTGCTCTGGACGGTTGAGTCAAAATATGAAAAATGTTGTTATTACAGAAGAGATTTTGTTCACTAAAGGGCTGGAGAGCAGTACAATAATGAGTGTCTGTGGGCAATAGTGATGCATAAGCACGGTGGAGGGTCCTGTAAGTTTGGGGCTGCATTGCAGCAAATGGAAGTGGGAATTGGGTTAGAATTATTGGTTCGCTCAATGCTGATATATAGAGGCAGATACTTATCCATCATGCAATATCATCAGGGAGGTGTCTGATTGGATCCAAATGTTTTCTTCAGCAGAACAACAACCCCAAACGTACAGCCAATGTCATTAAGAATTATGTTCAATGTAAAGAACAAGGAGTCCTGGAAATGATATGGTCCCACCCAGTGGAGTAACTAGAGTCTGATAGGCCCCCACCTGCATGTTGGTCAGATGTATGGGCCCTTGTAGCGTTCTGGATCCTATAAAGATACAGTATATGTGTTCTCTCCCTATGTAGCAATGTCCCCCATCCTGGCTCCTTCTTGTAATAATCTTCCACATGCTGGGCCTTATGCTATAACATTTTCCCCCACCTGTGCCCCTGTCTGGTAATGTCCCCATTCTGGCATCATTTCCTTCATTCTGGTTTAATGGCCCCATCCTGGTATAGTGTCCCCATTCTGATATAATGTCCCCATTTTGGTATAATGTCTCTAACCTGGTATAATATCCCCATGCTGGTGTAATGCTCCCAATTCTGCTATAATGTCCCCAAAGCTGGTATAATGCCCCACATCCTGGTATAGTATCTCCAGTTCTGGCATTATGTCCCCCATGTTGCTATAATATACCCCATACTGGTATAATATCATGGTTGTGATATAATGTCCCCCATCCTGGTATAACATCATCATTGTGATATAATGTCCCCATTCTGATATAGTGTCACCCATCCGGGTATGGTGTACCCCATTCTGGTATAGTGTCCCTTATTCTGGTATAATGTCCCCAATTCTGGTATAATTTCCCCATTCTGATATAATGTTCCCATTCTGATTTAATGTCCCCCTTCCTGGTATGTTGTCCCTCTTCTGATATATTGTCCCCATTCTGATATAGTGTCCTTCATCTTGGTAAAATGTCCCCATACTAGAATAGTGTCCCCATTCTGGTATAATGTCCCCATCCTGGTATAATGCCCCCCATCCTGGTTTAATGACCATCATACTGGTTTAATGTCCCTCGCCCTGGTTTAATGTCCCCCATCCTGGTACAATGCACTCCATTCTGTTACAGTGTCTCACATTCTGGCATAATGACCTAATTCTGATACAATGTCCCCATTCTGGTATAATGTACCCATTGTGGCATAATGTCCCCCATCCTGGTATGGTATCTACTGAGCTGCCATCCTGGGGATGGGTTATCAATATCAGATCGGTGGGCTCCGACACGCGGCACTGGCTCTACCCATCACTTGTTTGCAACGCTCAGATGTAAATAGTTTGAAGATCTGAACATCACTGCTCCATTCACTGTACTGTGGGTCCTGCAAGTCAGCTAATATTCATGTAATAGGAGCTGATCTGCAGCACCAGGTAGCAGCCACTACACAGTGACCAGAGCTGTGATGTTCAGCTCCACAACAATGTTTACATCTGACCTCTGCCAGAGTTTCAAACAACTGAGTAGTTGAGGTGCCACGTGCCGGACCCCCACAAATCTGATATTAATGAGCTAACCAGGGGATAGGCCATCAATATGTTTGTCCTGGAAATTCCGTTTAAGGCCCACCTGCACATACTGCGTATATAATATATATATATATGGCAAAGAGTAGGAAGGGGTTAATCACAGGCTCATAAAACGGACAAACAACACAAATATTGGTTCTATCTTTTACACATTTGGGGTAGCCCTTAAGAGGGCCGTTGGGTCAAAGAGAGAGAGAGAGAGAGAGAAGAGAGAGGGGAGGGAGAAATACCGGGAGATACCAAGAGAGAGAAAAAAAGAGAGACCCAACCAGTGCAAGGCTAAGCCGGGCAGGTGGTAGCGGCTATTTATACCCACTGCTGATCTCTGATTGGTGGAAAATCTGGGTGTGGCTGCTCTCTGATTGGTGGAAAATCTGGGTGTGGCTGCTCTGTGATTGGTCAGCATTATGACCTCACAGTGGCGATGACTCATACCTCCTGGGTGGTTCTTCTGGGTGGTTCTGTTTTCTGACTGGTGGAAATTCTAATCAGCATTATGACCTCACAGTGGCCGTGACTCATGTTTCATGGACTGTTCTATCTGGGTGACCTGAAACATGCTGATCTCTGATTGGTGGAAATTCAAGTCATCTTCATGACATCACAATCAGCATGTTATTACTGCTGAGATGTTCAGTTTTTTCCTAAATTTCCTATGTTTTGTCCTAATTTATTAGCACATATATACCACTCATTCCTACAATCAAAGGATCAGGAAACCACTCTGAAATCAATATCCTACAATTTACTCCAACAGCAAAAAAACAACTATACACAAAATACCAAAAGATATATCAAATTATTAATGAGCAAATAAAAGACACTATCACATAAAAATAATTTTTAGAAAGGTGTAGAAAAAATGCTGTAAAGTAAGAACGCTTCAAAAATAGAAATGTTAATGATTTATTTAATCAATTAACAAAATACAAAGTGAATGAACAAACGAAAAATCTAGATCCAATTAATATTTGGTGTGACCAACTTTTCACTTTAAAACAGCATCAATTATTCCAGGTACACCTGCGCAAAGTCAGGGATTTTGTAATAATACAGTCAGGTGTCTGGTCATACACCATGGCAAGACTGAGCAAGAATACACAAGGAAGTTATACTACATCAGCAAGGTCTCTAAGGCACAAATTTCAAAGCAGATTGAGGGTTCAAGATGTGTCATTCAAGCACTTATGAAGAAGCACAAGAAAATGTGCAACGTTGAGGTCAGTAGATGCAGTGGTCGGCCAAGGAAACTTAGTGCAGCAGATGTATGACACATTATGGTTACTTTCCTTCAAAAGCGGAAGATGTCCAGCAGTGCCATCAGCTCAGAACTGGCAGCAACCAGTGGGACTCAGCTTCACTCATCTTCTGTTCAGAGAAGCCTGGCCAGAAGTGATCTTCATAGCAGAATTGTGGCGAAAAAGCCATATCTTCCACATCAAAACAAGGCCAAGTGACTCAACTATGCATTAAAACAGAGGAACCAGGGTGTAGAAAATTGGCAGGATGTGCTCTGGACGGTTGAGTCAAAATATGAAAAATGTTGTTATTACAGAAGAGATTTTGTTCACTAAAGGGCTGGAGAGCAGTACAATAATGAGTGTCTGTGGGCAATAGTGATGCATAAGCACGGTGGAGGGTCCTGTAAGTTTGGGGCTGCATTGCAGCAAATGGAAGTGGGAATTGGGTTAGAATTATTGGTTCGCTCAATGCTGATATATAGAGGCAGATACTTATCCATCATGCAATATCATCAGGGAGGTGTCTGATTGGATCCAAATGTTTTCTTCAGCAGAACAACAACCCCAAACGTACAGCCAATGTCATTAAGAATTATGTTCAATGTAAAGAACAAGGAGTCCTGGAAATGATATGGTCCCACCCAGTGGAGTAACTAGAGTCTGATAGGCCCCCACCTGCATGTTGGTCAGATGTATGGGCCCTTGTAGCGTTCTGGATCCTATAAAGATACAGTATATGTGTTCTCTCCCTATGTAGCAATGTCCCCCATCCTGGCTCCTTCTTGTAATAATCTCCCACATGCTGGGCCTTATGCTATAACATTTTCCCCCACCTGTGCCCCTGTCTGGTAATGTCCCCATTCTGGCATCATTTCCTTCATTCTGGTTTAATGTCCCCATCCTGGTATAGTGTCCCCATTCTGATATAATGTCCCCATTTTGGTATAATGTCTCTAACCTGGTATAATATCCCCATGCTGGTGTAATGCTCCCAATTCTGCTATAATGTCCCCAAAGCTGGTATAATGCCCCACATCCTGGTATAGTATCTCCAGTTCTGGCATTATGTCCCCCATGTTGCTATAATATACCCCATACTGGTATAATATCATGGTTGTGATATAATGTCCCCCATCCTGGTATAACATCATCATTGTGATATAATGTCCCCATTCTGATATAGTGTCACCCATCCGGGTATGGTGTACCCCATTCTGGTATAGTGTCCCTTATTCTGGTATAATGTCCCCAATTCTGGTATAATTTCCCCATTCTGATATAATGTTCCCATTCTGATTTAATGTCCCCCTTCCTGGTATGTTGTCCCTCTTCTGATATATTGTCCCCATTCTGATATAGTGTCCTTCATCTTGGTAAAATGTCCCCATACTAGAATAGTGTCCCCATTCTGGTATAATGTCCCCATCCTGGTATAATGCCCCCCATCCTGGTTTAATGACCATCATACTGGTTTAATGTCCCTCGCCCTGGTTTAATGTCCCCCATCCTGGTACAATGCACTCCATTCTGTGACAGTGTCTCACATTCTGGCATAATGACCTAATTCTGATACAATGTCCCCATTCTGGTATAATGTACCCATTGTGGCATAATGTCCCCCATCCTGGTATGGTATCTACTGAGCTGCCATCCTGGGGATGGGTTATCAATATCAGATCGGTGGGCTCCGACACGCGGCACTGGCTCTACCCATCACTTGTTTGCAACGCTCAGATGTAAATAGTTTGAAGATCTGAACATCACTGCTCCATTCACTGTACTGTGGGTCCTGCAAGTCAGCTAATATTCATGTAATAGGAGCTGATCTGCAGCACCAGGTAGCAGCCACTACACAGTGACCAGAGCTGTGATGTTCAGCTCCACAACAATGTTTACATCTGACCTCTGCCAGAGTTTCAAACAACTGAGTAGTTGAGGTGCCACGTGCCGGACCCCCACAAATCTGATATTAATGAGCTAACCAGGGGATAGGCCATCAATATGTTTGTCCTGGAAATTCCGTTTAAGGCCCACCTGCACATACTGCGTATATAATATATATATATATGGCAAAGAGTAGGAAGGGGTTAATCACAGGCTCATAAAACGGACAAACAACACAAATATTGGTTCTATCTTTTACACATTTGGGGTAGCCCTTAAGAGGGCCGTTGGGTCAAAGAGAGAGAGAGAGAGAGAGAAGAGAGAGGGGAGGGAGAAATACCGGGAGATACCAAGAGAGAGAAAAAAAGAGAGACCCAACCAGTGCAAGGCTAAGCCGGGCAGGTGGTAGCGGCTATTTATACCCACTGCTGATCTCTGATTGGTGGAAAATCTGGGTGTGGCTGCTCTCTGATTGGTGGAAAATCTGGGTGTGGCTGCTCTGTGATTGGTCAGCATTATGACCTCACAGTGGCGATGACTCATACCTCCTGGGTGGTTCTTCTGGGTGGTTCTGTTTTCTGACTGGTGGAAATTCTAATCAGCATTATGACCTCACAGTGGCCGTGACTCATGTTTCATGGACTGTTCTATCTGGGTGACCTGAAACATGCTGATCTCTGATTGGTGGAAATTCAAGTCATCTTCATGACATCACAATCAGCATGTTATTACTGCTGAGATGTTCAGTTTTTTCCTAAATTTCCTATGTTTTGTCCTAATTTATTAGCACATATATACCACTCATTCCTACAATCAAAGGATCAGGAAACCACTCTGAAATCAATATCCTACAATTTACTCCAACAGCAAAAAAACAACTATACACAAAATACCAAAAGATATATCAAATTATTAATGAGCAAATAAAAGACACTATCACATAAAAATAATTTTTAGAAAGGTGTAGAAAAAATGCTGTAAAGTAAGAACGCTTCAAAAATAGAAATGTTAATGATTTATTTAATCAATTAACAAAATACAAAGTGAATGAACAAACGAAAAATCTAGATCCAATTAATATTTGGTGTGACCAACTTTTCACTTTAAAACAGCATCAATTATTCCAGGTACACCTGCGCAAAGTCAGGGATTTTGTAATAATACAGTCAGGTGTCTGGTCATACACCATGGCAAGACTGAGCAAGAATACACAAGGAAGTTATACTACATCAGCAAGGTCTCTAAGGCACAAATTTCAAAGCAGATTGAGGGTTCAAGATGTGTCATTCAAGCACTTATGAAGAAGCACAAGAAAATGTGCAACGTTGAGGTCAGTAGATGCAGTGGTCGGCCAAGGAAACTTAGTGCAGCAGATGTATGACACATTATGGTTACTTTCCTTCAAAAGCGGAAGATGTCCAGCAGTGCCATCAGCTCAGAACTGGCAGCAACCAGTGGGACTCAGCTTCACTCATCTACTGCTCAGAGAAGACTGGCCAGAAGTTCTCTTCATAGCAGAATTGTGGTGAAAAAGCCATATCTTCCACATCAAAACAAGGCCAAGTGACTCAACTATGCATTAAAACAGAGGAACCAGGGTGTAGAAAATTGGCAGGATGTGCTCTGGACGGTTGAGTCAAAATATGAAAAATGTTGTTATTACAGAAGAGATTTTGTTCACTAAAGGGCTGGAGAGCAGTACAATAATGAGTGTCTGTGGGCAATAGTGATGCATAAGCACGGTGGAGGGTCCTGTAAGTTTGGGGCTGCATTTCAGCAAATGGAAGTGGGAATTGGGTTAGAATTATTGGTTCCCTCAATGCTGAGATATAGAGGCAGATACTTATCCATCATGCAATATCATCAGGGAGGTC
Source organism: Phyllobates terribilis (assembly GCF_046119375.1). NCBI lineage: Eukaryota > Metazoa > Chordata > Amphibia > Anura > Dendrobatidae > Phyllobates > Phyllobates terribilis. Next base: position 270,075 of record NW_027363367.1, read on the forward strand.
TCTGATTGGATCCAAATGTTTTCTTCAGCACAACAACAACCCCAAGCGTACAGCCAATGTCATTAAAAATTATCTTCAATGTAAAGAACAACGAGTCCTGGAAATGATATGGTCTCACCCAGTGGAGTAACTAGAGTCTGATAGGCCCACACCTGCATGTTGGTCAGATGTATGGGCCCTTGTAGCGTTCTGGATCCTATAATCCTATAAAGATACAGTATATGTGTTCTCTCCCTATGTAGCAATGTCCCCCATCCTGGCTCCTTCTTGTAATAATCTCCCACATGCTGGGCCTTATGCTATAACATTTTCCCCCACCTGTGCCCCTGTCTGGTAATGTCCCCATTCTGGCATCATTTCCTTCATTCTGGTTTAATGTCCCCATCCTGGTATAGTGTCCCCATTCTGATATAATGTCCCCATTTTGGTATAATGTCTCTAACCTGGTATAATATCCCCATGCTGGTGTAATGCTCCCAATTCTGCTATAATGTCCCCAAAGCTGGTATAATGCCCCACATCCTGGTATAGTATCTCCAGTTCTGGCATTATGTCCCCCATGTTGCTATAATATACCCCATACTGGTATAATATCATCGTTGTGATATAATGTCCCCCATCCTGGTATAACATCATCATTGTGATATAATGTCCCCATTCTGATATAGTGTCACCCATCCGGGTATGGTGTACCCCATTCTGGTATAGTGTCCCTTATTCTGGTATAATGTCCCCAATTCTGGTATAATTTCCCCATTCTGATATAATGTCCCCATTCTGATTTAATGTCCCCCTTCCTGGTATGTTGTCCCCCTTCCGATATATTGTCCCCATTCTGATATAGTGTCCTTCATCTTGGTAAAATGTCCCCATACTAGAATAGTGTCCCCATTCTGGTATAATGTCCCCATCCTGGTATAATGCCCCCCATCCTGGTTTAATGACCATCATAATGTCCCTCGCCCTGGTTTAATGTCCCCCATCCTGGTACAATGCACTCCATTCTGTTACAGTGTCTCACATTCTGGCATAATGACCTAATTCTGATACAATGTCCCCATTCTGGTATAATGTACCCATTCTGGCATAATGTCCCCCATCCTGGTATGGTATCTACTGAGCTGCCATCCTGGGGATGGGTTATCAATATCAGATCGGTGGGCTCCGACACGCGGCACTGGCTCTACCCATCACTTGTTTGCAACGCTCAGATGTAAATAGTTTGAAGATCTGAACATCACTGCTCCATTCACTGTACTGTGGGTCCTGCAAGTCAGCTAATATTCATGTAATAGGAGCTGATCTGCAGCACCAGGTAGCAGCCACTACACAGTGACCAGAGCTGTGATGTTCAGCTCCACAACAATGTTTACATCTGACCTCTGCCAGAGTTTCAAACAACTGAGTAGTTGAGGTGCCACGTGCCGGACCCCCACAAATCTGATATTAATGAGCTAACCAGGGGATAGGCCATCAATATGTTTGTCCTGGAAATTCCGTTTAAGGCCCACCTGCACATACTGCGTATATAATATATATATATGGCAAAGAGTAGGAAGGGGTTAATCACAGGCTCATAAAACGGACAAACAACACAAATATTGGTTCTATCTTTTACACATTTGGGGTAGCCCTTAAGAGGGCCGTTGGGTCAAAGAGAGAGAGAGAGAAGAGAGAGGGGAGGGAGAAATACCGGGAGATACCAAGAGAGAGAAAAAAAGAGAGACCCAACCAGTGCAAGGCTAAGCCGGGCAGGTGGTAGCGGCTATTTATACCCACTGCTGATCTCTGATTGGTGGAAAATCTGGGTGTGGCTGCTCTCTGATTGGTGGAAAATCTGGGTGTGGCTGCTCTGTGATTGGTCAGCATTATGACCTCACAGTGGCGATGACTCATACCTCCTGGGTGGTTCTTCTGGGCGGGTCTGTTTTCTGACTGGTGGAAATTCTAATCAGCATTATGACCTCACAGTGGCCGTGACTCATGTTTCATGGACTGTTCTATCTGGGTGACCTGAAACATGCTGATCTCTGATTGGTGGAAATTCAAGTCATCTTCATGACATCACAATCAGCATGTTATTACTGCTGAGATGTTCAGTTTTTTCCTAAATTTCCTACGTTTTGTCCTAATTTATTAGCACATATATACCACTCATTCCTACAATCAAAGGATCAGGAAACCACTCTGAAATCAATATCCTACAATTTACCCCAACAGCAAAAAAACAACTATACACAAAATACCAAAAGATATATCAGATTATTAATGAGCAAATAAAAGACACCATCACATAAAAATAATTTTTAGAAAGGTGTAGAAAAAAATGCTGTAAAGTAAGAACGCTTCAAAAATAGAAATGTTAATGATTTATTTAATCAATTAACAAAATACAAAGTGAATGAACAAACGAAAAATCTAGATCCAATTAATATTTGGTGTGACCAACTTTTCACTTTAAAACAGCATCAATTATTCCAGGTACACCTGCGCAAAGTCAGGGATTTTGTAATAATACAGTCAGGTGTCTGGTCATACACCATGGCAAGACTGAGCAAGAATACACAAGGAAGTTATACTACATCAGCAAGGTCTCTAAGGCACAAATTTCACAGCAGATTGAGGGTTCAAGATGTGTCATTCAAGCACTTATGAAGAAGCACAAGAAATTGTGCAACGTTGAGGTCAGTAGGTGCAGTGGTCGGCCAAGGAAACTTAGTGCAGCAGATGTATGACACATTATGGTTACTTTCCTTCAAAAGCGGAAGATGTCTGTAGCGTCGGCGTCCCTGCCCTCTGCTAGGCAGGGACGCTGTTCCCCTCACCTCTCTGCTCCGAGCCCGGCGTCCTCCTCCCGCTCTGCTGGCAGCGTGCGCTCCTTCCCGGCCACTGTGCTTAGGGCGCGCGCGCGCTCCCTCCCTCTTAAAGGGGCCGCGCGCGCCGTCCTAAGGAGTACCCGGCCAATGGCCGGAGGACTTCACCATATATAAGGCACCTCCTCCAAAATGGAGGTGCCCGAGCAATGTTGTTGCACTGTTCTACTCTGCTTCAGCCCTCAGGTCCCGTTGCCAGTTACCTGCCAGATACCTGCCAGATTCCTGCCAGCCAGCTGTCTTATTCCTGCCTGATATTCTGCTACCTGCCTGCTAGCCTGAGGTCCGACGGTCTGCCTTACTACTCCTGTCAGTCTGTCTAAGGACCAGTTTGCCCGCTCACCTGGGAGCGCACATCAACTACCTGCCTGATTGCCTGAGGTCCGACGGTCTGCCTTCCAACTCTTGTCAGTCTGTCTATGGACCAGCTTGCCCGCTCACCTGGGAGCGCACATCTGCTACCTGCCTGCTAGCCTACCTGGAGGCTCTGCCGTCACGTGCTGTGACCACCAGCCTGTCCAGTGACTCCTGCCCGCTCACCTGGGAGCGCTCATCTGCTGCTTGTCTGCTAGCCTACCTGGAGGCTCTGCCGTCACGTGCTGTGACCACCCGCCTGTCCAGAGACTTCTGCCCGCTCACCTGGGAGCGCTCATCTGCCGCCTGTCTGTTGGTCTTCCTGGAGGCTCCGCCGTCACATGCTGTAACCACCCGTTTATCCAGAGACTCTCGCCTGCTCACCTGGGAGCTCACGTCTGCCATCAGCCGCCACAGGTCGTACCAACCCTTTACCCAGAGACTGCCCCGGTCACTTGCCGTGACCATCTGCCCGTTCACCCAGAGACTGCCCCGGTCACTTGCCGTGACCATCTGCCCGTTCACCCAGAGACTGCCCCGGTCACTTGCCGTGACCATCTGCCCGTTCACCCAGAGACTGCCCCGGTCACTTGCCGTGACCATCTGCCCGATCATCCAGAGACTGTCCCGGTCACTTGCCGTGACCTCCTACCCGTTCCTCTAGAGACTGTCCCGGTCACCTGCTGTGACTGCCTGCCTGGTCGCCACCCGCTCCCTTACAAGGACCGCCCCCTTGTATAGTAGCCCAGAGGTTCCGCCTCCCAGACCCGTTACAATGTCCAGCAGTGCCATCAGCTCAGAACTGGCAGCAACCAGTGGGACTCAGCTTCACTCATCTACTGTTCAGAGAAGACTGGCCAGAAGTTCTCTTCATAGCAGAATTGTGGTGAAAAAGCCATATCTTCCACATCAAAACAAGGCCAAGTGACTCAACTATGCATTAAAACAGAGGAACCAGGGTGTAGAAAATTGGCAGGGTGTGCTCTGGACGGTTGAGTCCAAATATGAAAAATGTTGTTATTACAGAAGAGATTTTGTTCACTAAAGGGCTGGAGAGCAGTACAATAATGAGTGTCTGTGGGTAATAGTGATCCATAAGCACGGTGGAGGGTCCTGTAAGTTTGGGGCTGCATTTCAGCAAATGGAAGTGGGAATTGGGTTAGAATTATTGGTTCCCTCAATGCTGAGATATAGAGGCAGATACTTATCCATCATGCAATATCATCAGGGAGGTGTCTGATTGGATCCAAATGTTTTCTTCAGCAGAACAACAACCCCAAACGTACAGCCAATGTCATTAAGAATTTTCTTCAATGTAAAGAACAAGGAGTCCTGGAAATGATATGGTCCCACCCAGTGGAGTAACGAGAGTCTGATAGGCCCCCACCTGCATGTTGGTCAGATGTATGGGCCCTTGTAGCGTTCTGGATCCTATAAAGATACAGTATATGTGTTCTCTCCCTATGTAGCAATGTCCCCCATCCTGGCTCCTTCTTGTAATAATCTCCCACATGCTGGGCCTTATGCTATAACATTTTCCCCCACCTGTGCCCCTGTCTGGTAATGTCCCCATTCTGGCATCATTTCCTTCATTCTGGTTTAATGTCCCCATCCTGGTATAGTGTCCCCATTCTGATATAATGTCCCCATTTTGGTATAATGTCTCTAACCTGGTATAATATCCCCATGCTGGTGTAATGCTCCCAATTCTGCTATAATGTCCCCAAAGCTGGTATAATGCCCCACATCCTGGTATAGTATCTCCAGTTCTGGCATTATGTCCCCCATGTTGCTATAATATACCCCATACTGGTATAATATCATTGTTGTGATATAATGTCCCCCATCCTGATATAACATCATCGTTGTGATATAATGTCCCCATTCTGATATAGTGTCACCCATCCGGGTATGGTGTACCCCATTCTGGTATAGTGTCCCTTATTCTGGTAGAATGTCCCCAATTCTGGTGTAATTTCCCCATTCTGATATAATGTCCCCATTCTGATTTAATGTCCCCCTTCCTGGTATGTTGTCCCCCTTCCGATATATTGTCCCCATTCTGATATAGTGTCCTTCATCTTGGTAAAATGTCCCCATACTAGAATATTGTCCCCATTCTGGTATAATGTCCCCATCCTGGTATAATGCCCCCCATCCTGGTTTAATGACCATCATACTGGTTTAATGTCCCTCGCCCTGGTTTAATGTCCCCCATCCTGGTACAATGCACTCCATTCTGTTACAGTGTCTCACATTCTGGCATAATGACCTAATTCTGATACAATGTCCCCATTCTGGTATAATGTACCCATTGTGGCATAATGTCCCCCATCCTGGTATGGTATCTACTGAGCTGCCATCCTGGGGATGGGTTATCAATATCAGATCGGTGGGCTCCGACACGCGGCACTGGCTCTACCCATCACTTGTTTGCAACGCTCAGATGTAAATAGTTTGAAGATCTGAACATCACTGCTCCATTCACTGTACTGTGGGTCCTGCAAGTCAGCTAATATTCATGTAATAGGAGCTGATCTGCAGCACCAGGTAGCAGCCACTACACAGTGACCAGAGCTGTGATGTTCAGCTCCTCAACAATGTTTACATCTGACCTCTGCCAGAGTTTCAAACAGCTGAGTAGTTGAGGTGCCACGTGCCGGACCCACACAAATCTGATATTAATGAGCTAACCAGGGGATAGGCCATCAATATGTTTGTCCTGGAAGTTCCGTTTAAGGCCCACCTGCACATACTACGTATATAATATATATATATGGCAAAGAGTGGGAAGGGGTTAATCACAGGCTCATAAAACGGACAAACAACACAAATATTGGTTCTATCTTTTACACATTTGGGGTAGCCCTTAAGAGGGCCGTTGGGTCAAAGAGAGAGAGAGAAGAGAGAGGGGAGGGAGAGATACCGGAGATACCAAGAGAGAGATAAAAAGAGAGACCCAACCAGTGCAAGGCTAACCGGGCAGGTGGTAGCGACTATTTATACCCACTGCTGATTTCTGATCGGTGGAAAATCTGGGTGTGGCTGCTCTCTGATTGGTGGAAAATCTGGGTGTGGCTGCTCTGTGATTGGTCAGCATTATGACCTCACAGTGGCAATGACTCATACCTCCTGGGTGGTTCTTCTGGGCGGTTCTGTTTTCTGACTGGTGGAAATTCTAATCAGCATTATGACCTCACAGTGGCCGTGACTCATGTTTCATGGACTGTTCTATCTGGGTGACCTGAAACATGCTGATCTCTGATTGGTGGAAATTCAAGTCATCTTCATGACATCACAATCAGCATGTTATTACTGCTGAGATGTTCAGTTTTTTCCTAAATTTCCTATGATTTGTCCTAATTTATTAGCACATATATACCACTCATTCCAACAATCAAAGGATCAGGAAACCACTCTGAAATCAATATCCTACAATTTACCCCAACAGCAAAAAAACAACTATACACAAAATACCAAAAAATATATCAGATTATGAATGAGCAAATAAAAGACACTATCACATAAAAATAATTTTTAGAAAGGTGTAGAAAAAATGCTGTAAAGTAAGAACGCTTCAAAAATAGAAATGTTAATGATTTATTTAATCAATTAACAAAATACAAAGTGAATGAACAAACGAAAAATCTAGATCCAATCAATATTTGGTGTGACCAACTTTTCACTTTAAAACAGCATCAATTATTACAGGTACACCTGCGCAAAGTCAGGGATTTTGTAATAATACAGTCAGGTGTCTGGTCATACACCATGGCAAGACTGAGCAAGAATACACAAGGAAGTTATACTACATCAGCAAGGTCTCTAAGGCACAAATTTCAAAGCAGATTGAGGGTTCAAGATGTGTCATTCAAGCACTTATGAAGAAGCACAAGAAATTGTGCAACGTTGAGGTCAGTAGATGCAGTGGTCGGCCAAGGAAACTTAGTGCAGCAGATGTATGACACATTATGGTTACTTTCCTTCAAAAGCAGAGGATGTCCAGCAGTGCCATCAGCTCAGAACTGGCAGCAACCAGTGGGACTCAGCTTCACTCATCTACTGTTCAGAGAAGACTGGCCAGAAGTGGTCTTCATAGCAGAATTGTGGCGAAAAAGCCATATCTTCCACATCAAAACAAGGCCAAGTGACTCAACTATGCATTAACACTAGGACTACTGGACTCGTGACCCCGCCTAGAACTACTGAAAGGAGTCATTTTGACTCCTTGCTTGTTTTGGTTTATTTTTAGAGTTTCATTTGTGGTTATTTATTAATAATTATATTTTTTGTAATGTATTATTATTGTGAGATCCAACAGTAATGCTTTTGATTGTTTTTTTTCTGCTTTTCTTATTTTTCTACAGAAAATAACAATAATTATAATAGACGTTTTTCAAACATTTTTTTTTATTCAAGTGCACACATATAAACAACAACTGAAGAACAAAAAGCAGAGAAAATGTAGGTGGAGGAGCATAAAAATGAAAATATGGCGCAGAATTCACCTTCTAAACATTTGGTGTTTCGCATTTTAGGCATTGCCTTTGATTTATGGCAGTACATTGCCCACACAAAGACTTACCACAAGTCTTACAATTTCCGACAGATCTATTTTTCTTGCACTTTTCTTTGATCTGGCAAAATTTTGTTTGAACCATCACGTCTGAGCATGTAGAAACTTGGGACGTGGAACCCTTTTCCCTATCTGTGACATAAGGACCACTCAACTCTCTCACAAGCGTTTGCAAAAATGCCTTGCGTGACATTTTTTGGTGGGTAATCTCCTTGAATATTATCCATGCATTTATACCCGCAAAGTCTAAGGCATTTTCAAATGCATGAACAGGCCATCTCCTTGTGCATGTTCGTGTGGTATATTTTCGTGCCATCTGATCCACTACATCTACTCCATATTTTGTTTCATTGTAAAACTTTACCGTTTCTGGAGTTTTTTTAGCGGAATCAGACGCAACAACAACATCTGGATGGACGGAACTCAAAATGACAACATTTTTGTTGGGCTTTCCTTGATATACTGTAAGTGTAAAATTGTCTTCATTTCTAAACACTTTAGTGTTGTACAATTCCTCTTTCATGGATTTTATTTCTTTAGGCACTTCTCGCCTTATCTTGTTCAGTGTTCCCACGATGGTTGTTCCTTTGCTTTTTAGCTGTTTAGCTAATTTTACTGAAGTAAAATAATTATCGGTTGTAACATTGCGACCTTTTTTCAAAAACGGGTCCAATAACTTCATTACCACATGGTCAGCTAAACGGTCCTCAGCACGGCGTGTGTCATCTTTGCCTAGATAAGGGAAGCTATTTGCCAGATATTTGCTCCTCTTATCAACAGCTAGCCAATATTTGTGGCCATATTTATCTGGTTTGGAAGGCATGTACTGCGTGAATGGACACCTAGTTTTGCTTGGGAAAAGTTGCTCATCCACCGTTATGTATGGGCCAGGTTTGTAACACGCAATACAATTTTCAATAAACCTGTCCCACACAGTAGAAAATAGAGCAAACTTGTCCGTTTGCAGTCTCTCCGATCGAGTAGATTTCTCATCAAATCTGAGAAACCTCATAATTTCAACAAAGCGGTCCCTAGACATTGTCGCTTTGCAAAACGGTATTCCCCAGTCATTACACCAAATACTGCTAATCGAGTGACGGTTCGTGCCAGATATTCCACGAGCATAGAATATCGCAATGAATGCATCTAGCTCCTCATCAGATAGAGTAAACTGTAAATTATTGTTCCTGCATGCTTCTGCAAGCGTACAGTTCTTTATATGTGTCAATATATATGAATCAAAAAATAAACGCCATGCGCTCAAAGGACTATCGATAATGATATTTCTTCTGGCGTATCCTGTAGGGTCAGGTGCTTCTCGAAGAATATTTTGGCTGTCACGCCTACCAGGCAAGTGTTCTCCAATTTCAACAGGTTTCCATTGAATACCATCCGCTGAAACTAGTATTCCTTCAGATTCGCCTTCTCTGGTGTTTGTTGTTGCATTACCTTCGCCGCCATCGTTATCTGTTGTTCTTTCATTTCTGGGACGTTTTGCTGATTTTTTCTGTCCACGACCAGGAGGATGGTCACGAGGCAACATAACTGCATGAGCCCGATCCCCAGTTGATGTGCTTGGAATATCTGTAAAAAAGTTGATGAATATTTAGAATTTTTGTTTTGTAAGGGTCCGTGCACACTGGCTGGATTAGCGGCGGAATATCCGACTGGATATTCTCACCACAATCCGGCCCGTACCTGCCCGCTCAGGTACAGAGCGGAGTTTCATACCTGAAGCTCCGCTCCGAACCCCGGGCTGGAGCCGCTGTCTGGGACGGAGCCGTGCTCGCGCGTAAGCAAGCGCTGCTCTGTCCCTGACAGCGGCTCCAGCCCGGGGTTCGGAGCGGAGCTTCAGGCATGAGCGGGCAGGTACGGCCTGTATTGCGGCAAGAATATCCAGATGGCTATTCAGCCAGAATTCTGCTAGTGTGCACAGGCCCTAACTCAGTGTGTGGAAGAACAAATAAATACACATAACTACTTACCTTCTGGATTTGTTCCTTCTGAGTCTTCAGATTCACTTGATATGTTCTGAGGAATGAAATCTTCATCACTGTCAGAATCAAATACATGTTCCTGCAATTCGGATTCCGATTCATCCTCCGGTATGGATTGCAAAGTAGCCAGAATATCCTGAGGCTTTATCAAACGTCTTCTCTCCATATTCCTCACAAATTCCATAATTCTATATAGTTCCCTGCTGAAAAATAGAAATGAAATGAAAACTAAAAGAAATAATAACTGTTCTGCCACCTTCAAAAGTAGGTGGGCTGAATCAGTTGACAGACAGCTAAACTATTTCATAACAATTCATACCTGTATGAGTCTTCAGAGCTCGTATGTCTGCGTCTGTTCTCTTTGTCTCTTCAGCTGAACTGAAAGTAAAGTTACTATCCAGAATACTGTCTCCTGCTAGGACCTTAGAAAAACACCACCCTTCATTAGCATAAGATAAGAGCCTAGAGTAAACAAGCTATTTTGTTCAGCATTACACAGTAATACAAGCAGGTAAAACACAAGGAAAATGTGAAAAGTTGACATGTAAATTGAACTACATCTATATGAACATCAGGGTAAATAAGACAGAGTGAAAAAATTATGCACAAAACTTTATAGCAACATTTAGTGACAAAAGGACCTCAAAATATAGTAGGGAGTCAAAATGACTCCCTTCAGTAGTTCTTGGTAAATTTTGAAAAAAACGCGCAAATTTTTCACCAAAATTATTTATTCTCACAAAATCTTTTTTTACATCATATTTGAGGAAAAGTCACTGAGTTTCAAGCCGGAATTCTGAAAAATGTAGTCACAGAAGAGAAATAAAAAACGAAAGGAGTCAAAATGACTCCATCAGTAGTTCTAGTGTTAAGTGGGTTGCCCAGGACTTAAAAGGATTTTTCCTTTTGAGTAAATGAAAGTCATCAGTTGCAGGTTGTTATAAAGAAACAAACCGTGCTGTACTCACCTCCCCGAGGTCCACGATGAGTCTTTGCCGCTGCTCGCGGTGGCCGGCATTGGCTGATGTCACATTGACAGTGCAGCAGCCAATCGCTACGCTCAGTGGCTCTGTCAGTGTAAACTGAACACCGCGTAGTTGACATGACTTTCAGGTCGCAGCCAATGTTAGACACTGGAAGCTGCTGCAGACACTTGCCGGTGGACTCGGGGAAGGCAAATACGGAACGTTTTGTTTCATTATTACCATCTGCAGCAGGGGACATTCATTTATTGAAAGGGAACAGGTGGGCACTCTTCGTCTCTTGTTTTGATTTTGAGCTACACTTCCATCCAGTGGACAAGAATGTTAAAGCAGATGCTCTGTCTTGATATTTTGAAGTGACTATTTTCGTGGAAGAGGCTCAGTATATCATAGATCCGGCCAGGATTGTTGAAGCAGCCCTTGTCCACCTAAAAGACATTCATCTGGGGAAAACCTTTGTTCCTAGTGCTAAAAGAAGGAAAATACTGTCATGGGGACAAGAATCCAAGCTAGCCTGCCATGTGGGAGTACTCACATCCACTGAGCTAATTGCACACCGCTTTTGGTGGCCATCGCTGTCCAAGGATGTTCAGGACTTTGTGACCACTTGTCCGCAGTGCCCAAAAAACAAGTCTCCCAGGAACAAGCCTGCTGGTCTCCTTCAGCCTCTGCCAGTTCTTTCCGCCCCCTGGCAACATATCGCTATGGATTTCATCATGAACCTGCCCCTCTCTGAGGGTTACAACACCATCTGGGTCATGGTGGAACAGTTCTCTAAGATGGGTCACTTTATCCCCTTGGTCGACCTACCTTGGACTCCCAAGCTTGCCACATAGTTCTTCCAGCATAAGTTTCATCTTCATGCTTTCCCTCTCCACATTGTCTCTGACCGCAGAGTCCAGTTTACATCTAAATTTTGGAGAGATCTTTGCAAGCTGCTGAATGTCCAGCTGGATTTCTCCACCGCGTGCCATCCACAGAGCAATGGACAAGTGAAACCAGTTAACAAAACTCTTGAAAACTACAGTATGCTTGCCCCTTTATTTCTGCTCACCAGGATGACTAGATACAACGTCTTCTATGGGCAGAGTTCTCCTACAGCAACCACATTGGACTCACAATAAAACGTTCAAAAATGAAAGTGAAACTGTTTTCCTGTGAAATATGTTAAGGAACATCCTTTCCAGGGTAAAGACTTGTGTATAAGGTAAAATAAATAACCAAAAACAAAAATACTTCTCCACACCTTGGGCTATGTTTACAAGTAGCATTTTTTATGCGTTTTTGCACTTTTGTATTGCTTTCAACCGTGACAAATGCATTCACCAGGAAATGTCATTTTAACATTTTACAACCTTATCTGGCCATGTGCTGTGTGACACATGCATACAGTGCTGAAAAGACATGGGAACAGCATGGGGAAGACCCCTGGAAGCATCTCTGACACCCAGGTCAATTCCTAAAAGTGTGCCCATTGGAAGTGATCCTTGCTGCATCAGAAGATGCAGACTTGCAACTATCCCCGTGCAAGTCCTTGTCCCAGGGCAGTGTTCAATTGTACCTCCCCCATTCCTTGCAATGCAAGCGCAAATATGCAGCCAACCACCCACCCACCTACAGGCTGCAATACTATACTGCTAGCTTGGACTTGAAATGGGGCCTTTTAGTTTGGAGAAGGCCGAAGCTGGCCACTACCTCATGGCTGCGACGGCGGCGAGGTCTGCATACTCAGTCCCCAGCCGCCACTATTTTCCTGGGAACCTTCCCCACACTTTTCTTAGCTTGGCCTGCTTTAGGGCAGCATTGGACGAGCCCACCAGACAACCAGAGACTCCTCCGGTGGGCCTTGGCTTCTCCATCAGGGGAGTTGAGAGTGCCAAGGTGAGGAGCATGATGATGATGATAGAAGTTAGCATCTGCTTTGTTTTCTTGTAATGTAAGCGTAAGTGTGCAGCCTGCCACCCACCCCAGGCTGCAATACCATACTGCTAGCTTGCACTTGAAATTGGGCCTTGTAGTTTGGAGGAGGCCATAGCTGGCCACTACCTCATGGCTGCTTCGGTAGCGAGGTCTCCATACTCAGTCCCCAGTCGCCACTATTTGTCCCGGTAACCTTCCCCACAGTTTCTTAGCCTGGCCTGCTTTAGGGCAGCATTGGACGAGCCCACCAGACAACCAGACTCCTCCGGTGGGCCCTGGCTTCTCCATCAGGGGAGTTGAGAGTGCCAAGGTGAGGAGCATGATGATGATAGAAGTTAGCATCTGCTTTGTTTTCTTGGAATGTAAGTGTAAGTGTGCAGCCTGCCACCCACCCACCCCCAGGCTGCAATACCATACTGCTAGCTTGCTTGCACTTGAAATGAGGCCTTTTAGGCTTGTGGAGGCAGACGCCGGCCACCATGTCATGGCTGCATCGGCGGCCTGGTATCCATACTCAGTCCCCAGCCGCCCGGCGGCCGGGTCTCCACACTCGGTCCCCAGCCGCCCCTATTTGTCCCGGTGCACCTTATACATAAGCACGCATACCAAAAAATTACCTGTGCCCTCCCCAGTGCATTTAGTGGGAAGGACAGCCTAACCACAAACACGTGGACAAGTGAATGTGGCCAGGGATGGTCCATCTCACTGACGCCTTCACACTGGGTTAATATTGTGGAAGCCGGGACACAGTTGAACACTGGGATGCAACATGTCCTCTAGACATAGAGGATTGCGGGTCCTGGGTAAATCAGGCTTCAACACAAAGTTCAGAAGGTAGACTGCAGCAGTGGTCGGCCTCCTACACAACGAGTAAATTATTCATGATTATGAGGCCATCCATCTCCTTAGCTTTCTGTTCCTTGGAATGGAAGCGCATGTATGTAGTAGCGGATAGGCCTGAGGTGGTCAGCGTTTTGGCGCATATCCTACCTCCTCCGAGGATTGCTGGATGTTTTCCTGCTACTATCCCAGTTCTATGACTCCCATTAAAACAAAGCTTCAGGTGATGAATGATGGATGAGGTGGTGGCAAAGGAGAAAGAGCAGGAGGAACAGGGACCATTCACATCAATATCAGGCCAGTCAACCATACATGAAAACCGATTCACCAACCATTTAATGTATGGTCTGCAATCCTTATGAAGACATCAAAACCGACAAAAAACCCATTTTGAGAGAGAGGAGTTTACAGACAATGAGGGGAAAGTAAACCTCTTATGACAAATGATCACCTCAATCTACCTGTTGATAGTCCCAAAATGACACAAAAGGGATTTATATCATAAAATATAAACTTTATTGAAACATATACATTAATATATTATTACACAATTCCATAGTATGAATAAAGAGAAAAAAGAGAATAAAAAAGGGGGAAGGGAGGGGAAGGGGGGAGGACAGCTAAAGAAAGCAGGATGAGATGATAAACGTCCTGCAAAGGGACTACCATCCCCAGATCAGCATATTAAATGTAATAGATGTAAGTCTGTGCTGCCAGCTAGGTAGTACAAGATTATAGTCAAGTAAAAATCCTAGTCCAGATTCGGTCAGGTGATTTAAAGTCACAGAAATCCGCATTAGTGGGACCCTATGGTAGAGAAAGATATGGCAAATAACGATTCCCCATGTATAGGATGTCAGGTGTTGAAGGGGTTAAATGCAGGACACTAAGTACTACTTTCTATTGTTATGTTATAACAACACCCACATCAACGGAGCAGGGAGAGTGGCATCAAAAGATTAACATTACCTTGGGTCATGTTGGCAGAGTCTGGGGCAGCTTAGAGCGAGATGCTGGGGATGTGCAGTAGCCTCGACGCGCGTTTCGCCCGGAAATGGCTTAGTCAGGAAGCATATCCTACCTCCTCTGAGGATTGCTGGATGTTTTCCTGCTACTATCCCAGTTCTATGACTCCCATTAAAACAAAGCTTCAGGTGATGAATGATGGATGAGGTGGTGGCAAAGGAGAAAGAGCAGGAGGAACAGGGACCATTCACATCAATATCAGGCCAGTCAACCATACATGTCTTGTAGGATATGTTTCTGTACCAAAAGGAGCAGTTTGGCTACACAGTTGTAGGGCATACAGTGAGTGCAATGCCTACCAAAAATTTTGAGGCACTCCAATGCCCCTTGGAAGTGACATGGAGGTCAGAGGGCCTTAACTAAACCGTTTTTTTCATTTATAGCAACTGGGTCTCCTGTACACTTTTGGCCTAAACAGTGAATGGAAGGCTTTCCAAAAATTGTGAGGAACTGCAATGCCCCTTGAAACAGACGTGGATTACAGCATACTAAAAACCTTCTACCCATTATTGGGGAGTGGGTCTCCCTTAGTGTTCGCCTATGCATTGAAAAGCAAAAGCTGACTAAAATTAGGAGGAAATGCAATGCCCGTTGGAAGAGTCGTGGAGGTTAGAGGTAATTAAAAACAACATTTCAATGCCCCTTGGAAGAGCTGTGGAGTTCAGAGTGGTTTAACAAGACGGTTTTAATGCCCCTTAGAAGAGACGTGGAGGTCACAGTAGCTTAACAAGACGGCTTTAATGCCCCTTGGAAGAGACATGGAGTTCAGAGTGGTTTAACAAGACGGTTTTAATGCCCCTTAGAAGAGACGTGGAGGTCCCAGTGGAATAAAAAGACAATATCAATGCCCCTTGGAAGAGTGGTGGAGGTTCCAGTGGAATAAAAAGACAATATCAATGCCCCTTGGAAGAGTGGTGGAGGTTACAGTGGAATCAAAAGACAATATCAATGCCCCTTGGAAGAGTGGTGAAGGTCGCAGTGGAATAAAAAGACAATATC
This sequence comes from Phyllobates terribilis, assembly GCF_046119375.1. NCBI lineage: Eukaryota > Metazoa > Chordata > Amphibia > Anura > Dendrobatidae > Phyllobates > Phyllobates terribilis. Next base: position 285,643 of record NW_027363367.1, read on the forward strand.
AATGCCCCTTGGAAGAGTGGTGGAGGTCACAGTGGAATAAAAAGACAATATCAATGCCCCTTGGAAGAGTGGTGGAGGTCCCAGTGGAATAAAAAGACAATATTAATGACCCTTGGAAGAGATGTGGAGGTCACAGTAGCTTAACAAGACGATTTTAATGGCCCTTACAAGAGCCATGCAGTACAGCATATTAAAAACATTATTCCCATTATTGGGGAGTGGGTCTCCCATAGTCTTTGCCTATGCCTTCCAAGCAAAAGCTGCCAAAAATTAGGACGGAGGAACTTGCAATGCTGGAAACACGGACAACGGTCACCCTGGTGGTATAGTGGTGGTGGAGGCTGAGGAGAAGGAGAAGAGCAAAAAACAGCCGAAATGAGGAAGCGTATACCCATGTGTGGGTGTGAAGCGGTGCATGGGAATACACCTCCCGAAATAACACAGTGGTTTTGACTTTATATTACTCTGCTGTCATTTGGTGGTGATGAGAAGTCTGGCCCAATCCAGCCCTTGTTCATTTTGATAAGGGTCAGCTTCTCAGCATTGTCAGTTGACAGGCGAGTGCGCTTATCAGTTATAATTCCTCCAGCGGCACTAAAAACACGCTCCGACAACACGCTAGCGGCAGGGCAGGCCAGGACCTCCAAAGCATACAGAGCGAGTTCATTCCAAGTGTCCAGCTTGGATACCCAATAATTAAAAGGCACAGAGGAATCACGGAGGACGCTGGTACGGTCGGCAAGGTACTCCATCACCATCTTTTGAAACTTTCCACTCCTTGTGAGAGTACCCCGCGCCTCAGGGCCTGTAAGCTGGGCGGGTCTCAGAAAACTGTCCCAGAACGTTGACAGTGTTCCCCTGCCTCTGCTGGATTGGAGTTGCGTCTCTTTCGCATGTACGCCTTGGTTGGGCAACAAATTGTGACCTCTGCCGCTAGCACGTTCAGATGAGAATTTTTTTAACAGTTCTGCAGCAAGGGCCTTCTGGTACTGCCCCATTTTTGTAGACCTCTCCACCTCAGGAATAAGAGAGTGAAAGTTCTCCTTGTAGTGGGAGTCTAAAAGTGTCACCAACCAGTAATTACAGTCACCCAACATTTTGACAACGCGAGGGTCACTGTTAAGGCAGCGTAACATAAAGTCAGCCATGCGTGCCAGACTGGTAACGGGCAAGATTTCCGTGTCCTCACCAAAATGACGACTGACCATGCTCTCCTCCTCCTCCTCCCCCACCCCCCTGTCCTCAGGCCACCCACACTGAACCGACGGTATGTCAGTTGTACAGGTACTACCGTCTACAGCGCATGATACCAGCTCCTGTTCTTCCTCCTCCTCTCTCTCATTGTCCCCAATGCACGTTAGGATGAGATGAGGCTTGATTGTGTGTAATTGCCCGCTATGGCTTCTTGATCCATCTCATCATACTCTGGCTGCAATGCCTCCTCTTTAATTCTCTGCAGAGAGCATTGCAAAATACAGACAAGTGGGATGCTGACGCTAATGATGGCGTCATCGCCACTCACCATCTTGGTGGATTCCTCAAAGTTTGTCAGGATGGTACATATGTCAGACATTCAGGTCCACTCCTGAGGTCTTATGTGTGGAGTCTGACCTGAATATCGACGGCCTTGTTGCAGCTGGTACTCCACAACTGCTCTCTTCTGCTCACAAATCCTTTGCAACATGTGGAGGGTAGAGTTCCAACGTGTGGGGACATCACACACCAGTCGGTGTGCCGGAAGCTGCAAACGCTGCTGCAACACAGCAAGGGTGGTGGAAGCTGTAGCCGACTTCCGAAAATGAGCTGACAGGTGGCGTACTTTGACGAGCAGATCTGGCAACTCGGGGTACCATTTAAGAAATCGCTAAACCACGAGATTAAGCACGTGAGCCAGGCATGGTACGTGTGTGATCTCGCCTCGCCTCAGAGCCGCCACCAGGTTACAGCCATTGTCACACACGACCATGCCTGGATGTAGGTTCAGCGATCTCAGCCACAGATCTGCCTGCTCTTTCACAGCTGTCCACAACTCACAAGCAGTGTGAGGTTTATCACCTAAGCTTATGAGTTTCAGCACAGCCTGTTGCCGCTTGGCTGAGGCAGTACTGCAGTGCTTCCAGCTTGTAACTGATGTGGTGATATCTGAGATGGAGGCTGAACATGAGGAGGAGGAGGAGGATGATGCGCAGGAGCTGTACACTGTGGGGGCAACTCTGACTGACATAGGGCCCGCAATCCTCGGTGTGGGGAGGATGTGTTCCGTCCCAAGGTCCGACTGGGTCATGGCTTCCACTATGTTTACCCAGTGTGCCGTCAGGGAGATGCACCGTCCCTGGCCACAAGCACTTGTCCACGTGTCCGTTGTCGGGTGGACTCTCCCAGTAACTGTGTTGTTGAGGGCACGGCAGATGTTTTGGGACACGTGCTTGTGTAGTGCGGGGATGGCACACCAGGCAAAATAGTGTCGGCTGGGGACCGAGTACCGAGGGACGGCCACCGCCATAAGGTTGCGGAAGGATTCCGTCTCCACCAGCCTAAAAGGCAGCATTTCCAACGCAAGCAGTCGTGAAATGTGCAAATTTAGGACTGTGGCCTGTGGGGCGTTTGGCTGCGAATTTGCGCTTTCGTTCAAATGTCTGGGATATGGACAATTGAACGCTGCGGTGGGACGTGGACGTGGACGTTGATGCTGTTTCTTGAGTAACTGCCATAACAAGTGAAGACTAAGAGGAGGGGGCATCTTTGCATGCAGTATGGACAGGGGATTGCCTTGCACGCACAACAGGGGGTTCTCTTACATGCACAACAGAGGAAGAAGCAGTGGTGATACCCACTGACACTGGTCGTGGACCCTGGGGTTCACCCCACAAAGTCGGGTGCTTTGCTGACATGTGCGTGATCATGCTGGTGGTGGTCAGGCTGGTAGTTTTGTCACCCCTGCTGATGCTGGCCTGGCAGGTGGTACAAATGGCCTTTTTGGGGTTATTAACAGAGTCTTTAAAAAAATTTCAGACTCTGGAAGACCTACCGGTTGTACTGGCAACGTCCCTCGTGTTGGTGTTACAGGGAACGGTTGCCCGCCTTCTGTCTGCGGCCACCACACTGCTTCTTCCTGCCTGTTGGGGTACTCTGTCTCCCTCCCCCTGTGTGCTGCTTGCCTCGCTCTGCTTGTCCTCCTGCCACGTTGGGTCAGTTACTAGATCATCCACCACCTCCTCCTCTTCCACTTCCGCACCACGGTCCTCCTCCTCACTTCGTGGCAATTGTGTCTCGTCATCGTCCACCTCTTGTGACAAATTGCCAGCGTCGCCTTCCTGTGGCCGTGGCTGTTCAAATATTTGGCCATCGCTACATGGGATCTCCTCTTTCACCACTTCAAGCGGAGCAGGCGAGGGGCCCAAATATGGAAATGAACCAGTGAACAGCTCTTCAGAGTGTCCAAGTGTGGGATCAGTTGCTGTCTGAGGACACTCGGCATGGTGGGAGGAAGGAGCATCAGGGTGAGGAGGAGTATGCGGTCGAGACTCACGGCTACTAAGACTTGATCGTGTGGAAGACAGACTGGAGATGGTGGTGCCAGGGTGACTGGAAGCATTATCTGCTATCCAATTAATAATCTGTTCACACTGATCAGTTGGCAAAAGTGGTGTTGTTGTGTGCTTCCCTAGTAATTCGGTCAAGAACTGGAAGCGAGAAGATGTAGCTGTTGGTTGTGGCACATTTTCACCTTGGCCACGGCCCCGTCCTCTGCACGCACCATCACCAGAACGTCCAGTTCGACGTCCCTTGCCATGCGCCTTGCCCATTGTAAATGAAGTAAAATAGCTTACGCTCGCACTATCAATGGCAAAAGGGTAATAAAAAGGAGATTAGAACAGTGGAAGAGGAAAACCGCAGTTCTATTTCTCTGGCCTACACCAGAATCTTTTAAACAGATATATTTGTGTCTGAACAGTCAGCAAGACACTTAAACTGTTTTTTTTATGTAAAAAAGGCAAAAAGGTGGATTACACCCAGATTTGAACCATGGAAGAGGAAAACCACAGTTCTATTTCTCTGGCCTACACCAGAATCTTTTAAACAGATATATTTGTGTCTGAACAGTCAGCGAGACACTCAAACTGTTTTTTTTTTATGTAAAAAAGGCAAAAAGGTGGATTACACCCAGATTTGAACCGTGGAAGAGGAAAACCACAGTTCTAGTTATCTGGCCTACACCAGAATATTTTAAACAGATATATTTGTGTCTGAACAGTTAGCGAGACACTCAAACTGTTTTTTTTAAATGAAAAAAGGGCGAAAAGGTGGATTACACCCAGATTTGAACCGTGGAAGAGGAGAACCACAGTTCTAATTTCCTGGTGTATACCAAACTTTTTTAAATAGATATATTTGTGTCTGAACAGTCAGCAGTAGATGAGCTGTATATTATAATATTCTGTAGCAGGTGAGCTGTATATTATAATATTCTGCAGTAGATGAGCTGTATATTATAATATTCTGCAGTAGATGAGCTGTATATTATAATATTCTGCAGTAGATGAGCGGTATACTGTATATAATATTCTGCAGTAGATAAGCTGTATATATAATATTCTACAGCAGGTGAGCTGTATATTATAATATTCTACAACAGATGAGCTGTATATTATAATATTCTGCAGCAGATGAGCTGTATATTATAATATTCTGCAGTAGATGAGCTGTATATATAATATTCTTCAGCAGATAAGCTGTATATTATAATATTCTGCAGCAGATGAGCTGTATATTATAATATTCTGCAGTAGATGAGCTGCATATTATAATATTCTGAAGCAGGTGAGCTGTATATTATAATATTCTGCAGAAGATGAGCTGTATATTATAATATTCTGCAGTAGATTAGCTGTATATTATAATATTCTGCAGTAGATGAGCTGTATACTGTATATAATATTCTGCAGTAGATAAGCTGTATATATAATATTCTACAGCAGGTGAGCTGTATATTATAATATTCTACAGCAGATGAGCTGTATATTATAATATTCTGTAGCAGGTGAGCTGTATATTATAATATTCTGCAGAAGATGAGCTGTATATATAATATTCTGCAGAAGATGAGCTGTATATTATAATATTCTGCAGTAGATGATCTGTATATTATAATATTCTGCAGTAAATGAGCTGTATATTATAATATTCTGCAGCAGGTGAGCTGTATATTATAATATTCTGTAGTAGATGAGCTGTATATATAATATTCTGCAGTAGATGAGCTGTATATTATAATATTCTGCAGTAGATGATCTGTATATTATAATATTCTGCAGTAGAAGAGCTGTATATTATAATATTCTGCAGCAGGTGAGCTGTATATTATAATATTCTGCAGCAGATGAGCTGTATATTATAATATTCTGCAGTAGATGAGCTGTATATTATAATATTCTGCAGTAGATGCGCTGTATATTATAATATTCTGCAGTAGATGCACTGTATATTATAATATTCTGCAGCAGGTGAGCTGTATATTTTAATATTCTGCAGTAGATGAGTTGTATATTATAATATTCTGCAGATGAGCTGTATATTATAATATTTTGCAGCAGGTGAGCTGTATATTATAATATTCTGCAGTAGATGAGCTGTATATTATAATATTCTGCAGTAGATGAGCTGTATATTATAATATTCTGCAGTAGATGAGCTGTATATATAATATTCTGCAGTAGATGAGCTGTATATATAATATTCTGCAGTAGATGAGCTGTATATATAATATTCTGCAGCAGGTGAGCTGTATATTATAATATTCTGCAGTAGATGAGCTGTATATATAATATTCTGCAGTAGATGAGCTGTATATTATAATATTCTGCAGTAGATGAACTGTATATTATAATATTCTGTAGCAGGTGAGCTGTATATTATAATATTCTGCAGAAGATGAGCTGTATATATAATGTTCTGCAGTAGATGAGATGTATATTATAATATTCTGCAGTAGATGAGCTGTATATTATAATATTCTGTAGTAGATGAGCTGTATATTATAATATTCTGCAGTAGATGCGCTGTATATTATAATATTCTGTAGCAGGTGAGCTGTATATTATAATATTCTGCAGTCAGGGTCGGTCTGGGCTGGCGGGATACCGGGAAATTTCCCGGTGGGCCCCGCCCCTGCTGCAGAGTAGAGGGGGGAGAAGAGAACAAAAAAAAATCCTGCGGTTTTAAGGGGCACGGGCCCTTTAAAAGCGCAGGCACAGTGTATGCAGGGACGCGCGCACGCAGCGTTCATTACCTGAACCACCGCGGCGCACGTCCCAGTGAAGCAGCTGAAGCTGCGTGTCTCCCTTCGCCGGCCGGCGTATGACGTCATCGTAATGCGCCTGCTGTGAAGGAGGCGCGCAACTCAGGAGAAGGAGGACACCGCACGGGATCGCAGGAAGGTAAGAGGTGTGTGTGTGTGTGTGTAATGGTCTGGACACACAAGGCGGGGGCCAGCAGGACACACAAGGGGGGGCCCAGCTGGACAGACCCACAAGGGGGGGCCCAGCTGGACAGACACACAAGGGGGGGCCCAGCTGGACAGACACACAAGGGGGGGCCAAGCTGGACAGACACACAAGGGGGGGGCCCAGCTGGACAGACACACGAGGGGGGGCCCAGCTGGACAGACACACGAGGGGGGGCCCAGCTGGACGGACACACGAGGGGGGGCCCAGCTGGACACACGAGGGGTGGCCCAGCTGGGCACACGAGGGGGGGCCAAGCTGGACACACGAGGGGGGGCCAAGCTGGACACACGAGGGGGGAACCCTGGCTGGACACGCAAGGGGGGGGGCCCTGGCTGGACACGCAAGGGGGGGAGCCTTGGCTGGACACGCAAGGGGGGAGCCCTGGCTGGACACGCAAGGGAGGGGAGCCCTGGCTGGACACACAAGGGGGAGCCCTGGCAGGACACACAAGGGGGAACCAAGGTGGACCCAGGCAAAGGGGGGTGGGCAGGATGGGTATATGGGGGGCAGGCTGGACACATGGAGGCCAGGATGGATATATGGGGGGCAGGATGGATATATGGGGGGGGCAGGATGGATATATGGGGGGGCAAGATGGATATATGGAGGCCAGGATGGATATATGGGGGGGGGCAAGCTGGACTTATGGAGGCCAGGATGGATATATGGGGGGGGGGCAGGCTGAACACATGGAGGCCAGGATGGATATATGGGGGGGGCTAGGATGAATATGTGGGGGTGGCGGGCTCGATACACATGGGCTAGCATAAATATATGGAGGGGCACGCTGGATATATGGGGGGTGTCAGGATGGATATATGCAGGGGGTAAGGGCAGTATGGATATATGAGGGGAGAGGCTGGACACATGGAGGCCAGGATGAATATGTAGAGGGCAGGTTGGACACATGGAGGATATATGGGGGGGACATATGGGGGCGCAGGCTGGAAACATGGAGGCAAGGATGGATATGTGGGGGGGCAGACTGGCACATGGGGGGGCTAGGATGGGTATATGGGAGGGGGCAGGCTCGATACACATGTGCTAGGATAAATATATGGAGGGGTCACACTAGACAAATGGTGGCCAGAAGGGACATATGGGGGTGCCTGGCTAGACAAGGGACTTAATTACTGTTTGGGAGCCAGATTGAGGAACATACTTTATTAGTTTATGGTGACCAGTGGGGAACATTATTACTTTAGATTCCAATTATTATTACATTATTACTTCTGTAATATAATTTACTTTTTAGGAAATTGTTTTCCATGGGATGGGATAAAAGAGGGGTCCTGTTACTGTGCAGGACGGCACTATGTTGCTTTTTTTCTTCAACTGGTGTAGTGTAGAGGTCGGGGGGGGGAAAGTGGGAATATTCTCTAGAAGAGATCAGTTATTAATAACTGTGTGTTATTTTCTGCAGAGATGATTCCTGGCTGGAAGAAGTGATGGCGGACTGTGCCAGATGAAGAAGAAAAGCGAAGATGAAGGACTTCACCTAGAGACATCACTGGTGAGTCAGTGTATTACATGTACACTTACACTACACACGTGGTCAAAATTGTTGGTACTCCTCGTTTAATGAAAGAAAAACCCACAATGGTCACAGAAATAACTTCAATCTGATAAATTACAAATTTTTGAAAATGAAGAGATGAAGGTCAGACATTGATTTTCTGCTTCCACAGAATTTAAAAAAAAATTAACCTCATGAAATCGGCCTGGACAGAAATGATGGTTCTTCTTCTTAACTTAATATTTTGTTGAACCTTTTGAGGCAATCACTGCAATCAAACGATTCCTGTAACTGTCAATGAGACTTCTGCGCCTCTCGACAGGTATTTTGGCCGACTCCTCATGAGCAAACTGCTCCAGTTGTCTCGTGTTTGAAGGTTGCCTTTTCCAGAATGTTTCAGCTCTTTCCAAAGATGCTCCATAGGATTTAGGTCAGGGCTCATAGAAGCCACTTCAGAATAGTCCAATGTTTTCCTCTTAGCCATTCTTGGGTGTTTTTAGCTGTGTGTTTTGGGTCATTATCCTGTTGCTAGACCTGCGACTGAGACCAAGCTTTCTGACACTGGGCAGCACATTTCTCTCTAGAATCCCTTGATAGTCTTGAGATTTCATTGTACCCTGCACAGATTCAAGACACCCTGTGCCAGGTGCAGCAAAGCAGCCCCAGAACATAACAGAGCCTCCACCATGTTTCACAGTAGGGACAGTGTTCTTTTCTTGATATGCTTCATTTTTCCATCTGTGAACATAGAGCTGATGTGCCTTGCCAAAAACTTCAATTTTTGTCTCATCTGTCCATAGTACATTCTCCCAGAAGCTTTGTGGCTTGTCAACATGTAGTTTGGCAAATTCCAGTCTGGCTTTTTTACTATTTTTTTTTTCAACAATGGTGTTCTCCTTGGTCGTCTTACATGAAGTTCACTTTGGATCAAACAACGGTGGATAGTACGATCTGACACTGATGTTCCTTGAGCTTGAAGTTCACCTTTAATCTCTTTAGAAGTTATTCTGGGCTCTTTTGTTACCATTCATATTATCCGTCTCTTTGATTTGTCATCAATTTTCCTCCTGCACCCACGTCCAGGGAGGTTGGCTACAGTCCCATGGATCTTAAATTTCTGAATAATATGTGCACCTGTAGTCACAGAAACATCAAGCTGCTTGGAGATGGTCTTATAACCTTTACCTTTTAACATGCTTTTCTATAATTTTCTTTCTAATCTCCTGAGACAGCTCTTTCCTTTGCTTCTTCTGGTCCATGTTGAGTGTGGTACACACCATGTCACCAAACAACACAGTGAGTATCTGTAGCCCTATATACAAGCACAGTGAGTATCTGTAACCCTATATACAGGCACAGTGAATATCTGTAACCCTATATACAGGCACAGTGAGTATCTGTAACTCTATATACAGGCACAGTGAGTATCTGTAGCCCTATATACAGGCACAGTGAGTATCTGCAGCCCTATATATAGCACAGTGAGTATCTGTAGCCCTATATAGAGGCCCACTGACTGATTACAAGATTGTAGACACCTGTGATGCTAATTAGTGGACACAACTTTATTTAACATGTCCCTTTTGTCACATTATTTTCAGGGGTACCATCATTTCTGTCCAGGCCGATTTCATGAGTTTATTTTTTTTTTTAAATTCAGTGGAAGCAGAAAAGCAATGTCTGACTTTCATTTGTTCATTTTCATAGATTTTTAATTTATTATTACTTTTGTCAGATTCAAGTTATTTCTGTGACCATTGTGGGTTTTTCTTTCAATAAACGAGGGGTACCAACAATTCTGACCACGTGTATATATAGTATATGCAGAACTCCTGTGTATGTCACTGGTGATCACTATATTATGTATACACTATATACAGAGCTTCTGTGTATAATGTCACTTGTGACCACTGTATTACCTGTGCACTATATACAGAGCTCCAGTGTATAATGTCACTGGTGATCACTGTATTACCTGTACACTGACACTATATACAGAGCTCCTGTGTATAATGTCACTGGTGATCCCTGTATTACCTGTACACTATACACTATATACAGAGCTCCTGTGTATAATGTCACTGGTGACCACTGTATTACCTGTACACTATATACAGAGCTCCTGTGTATAATGTCACTGGTGACCACTGTATTATCTGTACACTATATACAGAGCTCCTGTGTATAATGTCACTGGTGACCACTGTATTACCTGTGCAATATATACAGAGCTCCTGTGTATAATGTCACTGGTGACCACTGTATTACCTGTACACTATATACAGAGCTCCTGTGTATAATGTCACTGGTGACCACTGTATTATCTGTACACTATATACAGAGCTCCTGTGTATAATGTCACTGGTGACCACTGTATTACCTGTGCACTATACACTATGTACAGAGCTCCTGTGTATAATGTCACTGGTGACCACTGTATTACCTGTACACTATATACAGAGCTCCTGTGTATAATGTCACTGGTGACCACTGTAATACCTGTACACTAAATACAGAGCTCCAGTGTATAATGTCACTGGTGATCACTGTATTACCTGTACACTGACACTCTATACAGAGCTCCTGTGTATAATGTCACTGGTGAACCCTGTATTACCTGTACACTGACACTATATACTGAGCTCCAGTGTATAATGTCACTGGTGGTCACTGTATTACCTGTACACTGTACACTATATACAGAGCTCCTGTGTATAATGTCACTGGTGATCCCTGTATTACCTGTACACTGACACTATATACAGAGCTCCTGTGTATAATGTCACTGGTGATCCCTGTATTACCTGTACACTGACACTATATACAGAGCTCCTGTGTATAATGTCACTGGTGGTAATAACAGTGTTGTTAGTATTGTGGTTTGTATTCATGATCAGTATTGTAGTATTTGGTCACTTTGGGGTGGTAATATGTGGTCTGGTCATGGTGTGGCCGTATTTGTTCCTTGTATGTAGTATTATTCGGTCACTATGTGGTGGTAATATGTGATCTAGTCATGGTGTGGCGATATTTGTCTCTTTTGTATGTGGTATTATTGGTGTTGATATAGTGGACTGTGTTGTGTATGGCAGTCATTTTGTTCTCACTGATATTAACTAGGAAAAGATTTTTTTCCATTAGGCCACAGCCCCACCATCAGTATTCGGTCAGTATTTTTTCTCAGGAGTAGCTGCCAAAACCAGGAGTGGGTGATAAATACAGAATTGGTGACTTGTTTCTATTATACCTTTTCTCTGATTGTTCCTCACCTGGTTTTGGCTCCCACTCCTGAGAATAATCCTGACTGAATACTGATAGTGGGGCTGTGGCCTTAGAGATGAAATACTTGGACCAGAGCGTCAGAGATGCACTTACAGGGGTTCTCTGGTGAAAACAAGTAATCACCTCTCCACAGGATCAGTGATGATATTGATTGGTGGGGGTCTGACTGCTGGGACACAATCGGCAGAATGTGGAGCTTTTCTCCCCATTAGACTGGAGCGGCATGTGAGATGCGACCACTCATCCAGTCATTCCCTCAGTGACTGTGAGCGCTGCTCTTTTTTGGAAGCTGCATTTTAAAATGGGGATAAGTGTCCTGTCAGGGATGAAACTTCCCCATTCTTCTGATAGCCGCGTTTTCCAATGTTCGGACCCAAACGATCAATAAGTGATCACCGATCCTGTGGATCCCATGGATCGGTGATAACTTGTTTTAACCAAAGAAGCCCTTTAATGCAAACTACCGTAATTGTACATCCCAGTTATAGTATGTGCACAGTAGATGTGCAGGAGCCGCCAGTCAATGCTCCACTATAACAGGGATAGCGGATAACAGATATTTGCATATGGCTGTAGGTGGGCCCCTGGAGTCAATTCTCCCTGTGGGCCCCAGACACCCCAGTCCGACCCTGTCTGCAGTAGATGAGCTGTATATTATAATATTCTGCAGAAGATGAGCTGTACATTATAATATTCTGTAGCATTGAGCTGTATGTTATAATATTCTGCAGTAGATGAGCTGTATATTATAATATTCTGCAGATGAGCTGTATATTATAATATTATGCAGTAGATGAGCTGTATATTATAATATTCTGCAGTAGATGAGCTGTATATTATAATATTCTGTAGTAGATGAGCTGTATATTATAATATTCTGCAGTAGATGCGCTGTATATTATAATATTCTGCAGTAGATGAGCTGTATATTATAATATTCTGCTGAAGATGAGCTGTATATTATAATATTCTGCTGAAGATGAGCTGTATATTATAATATTCTGCAGTAGATGAGCTGTATATTATAATATTCTGCAGCAGGTGAGCTGCATATTATAATATTCTGCAGAAGATGAGCTGTATATATAATATTCTGCAGAAGATGAGCTGTATATATAATATTCTGCAGTAGATGAGATGTATATTATAATATTCTGCAGTAGATGAGCTGTATATTATAATATTCTGCAGCAGATGAGCTGTATATTAAAATATTCTGTAGTAGATGAGCTGTATATTATAATATTCTGCAGTAGATGCGCTGTATATTATAATATTCTGCAGCAAGTGAGCTGTATATTATAATATTCTGTAGTAGATGAGCTGTATATTATAATATTCTGCAGAAGATGAGCTGTATATATAATATTCTGCAGAAGATGAGCTGTATATTATAATATTCTGCAGTAGATGAGCTGTATATATAATATTCTGCAGTAAATGAGCTGTATATTATAATATTCTGCAGTAGATGCGCTGTATATTATAATATTCTGCAGCAGGTGAGCTGTATATTATAATATTCTGTAGCAGGTGAGCTGTATATTATAATATTCTGCAGTAGATGAGCTGTATATTATAATATTCTGCAGAAGATGAGTTGTATATTATAATATTCTGCAGTAGATGAGCTGTATATTATAATATTCTGCAGCAGATGAGCTGTATATTAAAATATTCTGTAGTAGATGAGCTGTATATTATAATATTCTGCAGTAGATGCGCTGTATATTATAATATTCTGCAGCAGGTGAGCTGTATATTATAATATTCTGTAGTAGATGAGCTGTATATTATAATATTCTGCAGAAGATGAGCTGTATATTATAATATTCTGCAGTAGATGAGCTGTATATTATAATATTCTGCAGATGAGCTGTATATTATAATATTCTGCAGTAGATGAGCTGTATATTATAATATTCTGCAGTAGATGAGCTGTATATTATAATATTCTGTAGTAGATGAGCTGTATATTATAATATTCTGCAGTAGATGCGCTGTATATTATAATATTCTGCAGCAGGTGAGCTGTATATTATAATATTCTGTAGCAGGTGAGCTGTATATTATAATATTCTGCAGAAGATGAGCTGTATATATAATATTCTGCAGTAGATGAGATGTATATTATAATATTCTGCAGTAGATGAGCTGTATATATAATATTCTGCAGTAGATGAGCTGTATATTATAATATTCTACAGAAGATGAGCTGTACATTATAATATTCTGTAGCATTGAGCTGTATGTTATAATATTCTGCAGTAGATGAGCTGTATATTATAATATTCTGCAGTAGATGAGCTGTATATTATAATATTCTGCAGATGAGCTGTATATTATAATATTATGCAGTAGATGAGCTGTATATTATAATATTCTGCAGTAGATGAGCTGTATATTATAATATTCTGTAGTAGATGAGCTGTATATTATAATATTCTGCAGTAGATGCGCTGTATATTATAATATTCTGCAGTAGATGAGCTGTATATTATAATATTCTGCTGAAGATGAGCTGTATATTATAATATTCTGCTGAAGATGAGCTGTATATTATAATATTCTGCTGAAGATGAGCTGTATATTATAATATTCTGCAGTAGATGAGCTGTATATTATAATATTCTGCAGTAGATGAGTTGTATATTATATTCTGCAGCAGATGAGCTGTATATTATAATATTCTGCAGTAGATGAGCTGTATATTATAATATTCTGTAGTAGATGAGCTGTATATTATATTATTCTGCAGCAGGTGAGCTGTATATTATAATATTCTGCAGTAGATGAGCTGTATATTATAATATTCTGCAGTAGATGAGCTGTATATTATAATATTCTGTAGTAGATGAGCTGTATATTATATTATTCTGCAGTAGATGAGCTGTATATTATAATATTCTGTAGTAGATGAGCTGTATATTATAATATTCTGCAGCAGGTGAGCTGTATATTATAATATTCTGCAGTAGATGAGCTGTATATTATAATATTCTGCAGTAGATGAGCTGTATATTATAATATTCTGCAGTAGATGAGTTGTATATTATAATATTCTGTAGCATTGAGCTGTATATTATAATATTCTGCAGTAGATGAGCTGTATATATAATATTCTGCAGAAGATGAGCTGTATATTATAATATTCTGCAGCAGGTAAGCTGTATATTATAATATTCTGCAGTAGATGAGTTGTATATTATAATATTCTGCTGAAGATGAGCTGTATATTATAATATTCTGCAGCAGGTGAGCTGTATATTATAATATTCTGCAGCAGGTGAGCTGTATATTATAATATTCTGCAGTAGATGAGTTGTATATTATAATATTCTGCTGAAGATGAGCTGTATATATAATATTCTGCAGCAGATGAGCTGTATATATAATATTCTGCAGTAGATGAGCTGTATATATAATATTCTGCAGTAGATGAGCTGTATATATAATATTCTGCAGTAGATGAGCTGTATATTATAATATTCTGCAGTAGATGAGCTGTATATTATAATATTCTGCAGCAGGTGAGCTGTATATTATAATATTCTGCAGTAGATGAGTTGTATATTATAATATTCTGCTGAAGATGAGCTGTATATATAATATTCTGCAGCAGATGAGCTGTATATATAATATTCTGTAGTAGATGAGCTGTATATATAATATTCTGCAGTAGATGAGCTGTATATATAATATTCTGCAGTAGGTGAGCTGTATATATAATATTCTGCAGCAGATAAGCTGTATATTATAATATTCTGCAGTAGATGAGCTGTATATTATAATATTCTGCAGTAGATGAGCTGTATATATAATATTCTGCAGAAGATGAGCTGTATATTATAATATTCTGCAGAAGATGAGCAGTATATTATAATATTCTGCAGAAGATGAGCTGTACATTATAATATTCTGCAGAAGATGAGCTGTATATTATAATATTCTGCAGTAGATGAGTTGTATATTATAATATTCTGTAGCATTGAGCTGTATATTATAATATTCTGCAGTAGATGAGCTGTATATTATAATATTCTGCAGTAGATGAGCTGTATATATAATATTCTGCAGAAGATGAGCTGTATATTATAATATTCTGCAGAAGATGAGCAGTATATTATAATATTCTGCAGAAGATGAGCTGTATATTATAATATTCTGCAGAAGATGAGCTGTATATTATAATATTCTGCAGTAGATGAGTTGTATATATAATATTCTGCAGCAGATGAGCTGTATATTATAATATTCTGCAGTAGATGAGCTGTATATTATAATATTCTGCAGTAGATGAGCTGTATATTATAATATTCTGCAGTAGATGAGATGGATATTATAATATTCTGCAGTAGATGAGCTGTATATATAATATTCTGCAGTAGATGAGCTGTATATTATAATATTCTGCAGTAGATGAGCTGTATATTATAATATTCTGCAGTAGATGAGCTGTATATTATAATATTCTGCAGAAGATGAGCTGTATATTATAATATTCTGCAGAAGATGAGCAGTATATTATAATATTCTGCAGTAGATGAGCTGTATATATAATATTCTGCAGAAGATGAGCTGTATATTATAATATTCTGCAGTAGATGAGCTGTATATTATAATATTCTGCAGAAGATGAGCAGTATATTATAATATTCTGCAGTAGATGAGCTGTATATATAATATTCTGCAGAAGATGAGCTGTATATTATAATATTCTGCAGTAGATGAGTTGTATATATAATATTCTGCAGCAGATGAGCTGTATATTATAATATTCTGCAGTAGATGAGCTGTATATTATAATATTCTGCAGTAGATGAGTTGTATATATAATATTCTGCAGCAGATGAGCTGTATATTATAATATTCTGCAGTAGATGAGCTGTATATTATAATATTCTGCAGATGAGTTGTATATTATAATATTCTGCAGTAGATGAGCTGTATATTATAATATTCTGCAGAAGATGAGCTGTATATTATAATATTCTGCAGAAGATGAGCTGTATATTATATTCTGCAGAAGATGAGCTGTATATTATAATATTCTGCAGTAGATTAGTTGTATATTATAATATTCTGCAGATGAGCTGTATATTATAATATTCTGCAGAAGATGAGCTGTATATTATAATATTCTGCAGTAGATTAGTTGTATATTATAATATTCGGCAGAAGATGAGCTGTATATTATAATATTCTGCAGTAGATGAGCTGTATATTATAATATTCTGCAGTAGATTAGTTGTATATTATAATATTCGGCAGAAGATGAGCTGTATATTATAATATTCTGCAGAAGATGAGTTGTATATTATAATATTCTGCAGTAGATGAGCTGTATATTATAATATTCTGCAGAAGATGAGCTGTATATTATAATATTCTGCAGAAGATGAGCTGTATATTATAATATTCTGCAGAAGATGAGCTGTATATTATAATATTCTGCAGAAGATGAGCTGTATATTATAATATTCTGCAGAAGATGAGTTGTATATTATAATATTCTGCAGTAGATGAGCTGTATATTATAATATTCTGCAGAAGATGAGCTGTATATTATAATATTCTGCAAAAGATGAGCTGTATATTATAATATTCTGCAGAAGATGAGCTGTATATTATAATATTCTGCAGAAGATGAGCTGTATATTATAATATTCTGCAGTAGATTAGTTGTATATTATAATATTCGGCAGAAGATGAGCTGTATATTATAATATTCTGCAGTAGATGAGCTGTATATTATAATATTCTGCAGTAGATGAGCTGTATATTATAATATTCTGCAGAAGATGAGCGTTATATTATAATATTCTGCAGAAGATGAGCTGTATATTATAATATTCTGCAGTAGATGAGCTGTATATTATAATATTCTGCAGTAGATGAGCTGTATATATAATATTCTGCAGTAGATGAGCTGTATATTATAATATTCTGCAGAAGATGAGCTGTATATTATAATATTCTGCAGTAGATGAGTTGTATATATAATATTCTGCAGCAGATGAGCTGTATATTATAATATTCTGCAGTAGATGAGCTGTATATTATAATATTCTGCAGTAGATGAGTTGTATATATAATATTCTGCAGCAGATGAGCTGTATATTATAATATTCTGCAGTAGATGAGCTGTATATTATAATATTCTGCAGATGAGTTGTATATTATAATATTCTGCAGTAGATGAGCTGTATATTATAATATTCTGCAGAAGATGAGCTGTATATTATAATATTCTGCAGAAGATGAGCTGTATATTATAATATTCTGCAGAAGATGAGCTGTATATTATAATATTCTGCAGTAGATTAGTTGTATATTATAATATTCTGCAGAAGATGAGCTGTATATTATAATATTCTGCAGAAGATGAGCTGTATATTATAATATTCTGCAGAAGATGAGCTGTATATTATAATATTCTGCAGTAGATTAGTTGTATATTATAATATTCGGCAGAAGATGAGCTGTATATTATAATATTCTGCAGAAGATGAGCTGTATATTATAATATTCTGCAGTAGATGAGCTGTATATTATAATATTCTGCAGTAGATTAGTTGTATATTATAATATTCGGCAGAAGATGAGCTGTATATTATGATATTCTGCAGTAGATGAGCTGTTTATTATATTATTCTGCAGTAGATGAGTTGTATATTATAATATTCTGCAGAAGATGAGCTGTATATTATAATATTCTGCAGAAGATGAGCTGTATATTATAATATTCTGCAGTAGATTAGTTGTATATTATAATATTCGGCAGAAGATGAGCTGTATATTATAATATTCTGCAGTAGATGAGCTGTTTATTATATTATTCTGCAGTAGATGAGTTGTATATTATAATATTCTGCAGAAGATGAGCTGTATATTATAATATTCTGCAGAAGATGAGCTGTATATTATAATATTCTGCAGTAGATGAGCTGTATATTATAATATTCTGCAGTAGATGATCTGTATATTATAATATTCTGCAGAAGATGAGCGTTATATTATAATATTCTGCAGAAGATGAGCTGTATATTATAATATTCTGCAGTAGATGAGCTGTATATATAATATTCTGCAGTAGATGAGCTGTATATTATAATATTCTGCAGTAGATGAGCTGTATATATAATATTCTGCAGTAGATGAGCTGTATATATAATATTCGGCAGAAGATGAGCTGTATATTATAATATTCTGCAGTAGATGAGCTGTTTATTATATTATTCTGCAGTAGATGAGTTGTATATTATAATATTCTGCAGAAGATGAGCTGTATATTATAATATTCTGCAGAAGATGAGCTGTATATTATAATATTCTGCAGTAGATTAGTTGTATATTATAATATTCGGCAGAAGATGAGCTGTATATTATAATATTCTGCAGTAGATGAGCTGTATATTATAATATTCTGCAGTAGATGAGCTGTATATTATAATATTCTGCAGTAGATGATCTGTATATTATAATATTCTGCAGAAGATGAGCGATATATTATAATATTCTGCAGAAGATGAGCTGTATATTATAATATTCTGCAGTAGATGAGCTGTATATTATAATATTCTGCAGCAGGTGAGCTGTATATTATAATATTCTGCAGTAGATGAGTTGTATATTATAATATTCTGCTGAAGATGAGCTGTATATATAATATTCTGCAGCAGATGAGCTGTATATATAATATTCTGTAGTAGATGAGCTGTATATATAATATTCTGCAGTAGATGAGCTGTATATATAATATTCTGCAGCAGATAAGCTGTATATTATAATATTCTGCAGTAGATGAGCTGTATATTATAATATTCTGCAGTAGATGAGCTGTATATATAATATTCTGCAGAAGATGAGCTGTATATTATAATATTCTGCAGAAGATGAGCAGTATATTATAATATTCTGCAGAAGATGAGCTGTACATTATAATATTCTGCAGAAGATGAGCTGTATATTATAATATTCTGCAGTAGATGAGTTGTATATTATAATATTCTGTAGCATTGAGCTGTATATTATAATATTCTGCAGTAGATGAGCTGTATATTATAATATTCTGCAGTAGATGAGCTGTATATATAATATTCTGCAGAAGATGAGCTGTATATTATAATATTCTGCAGAAGATGAGCAGTATATTATAATATTCTGCAGAAGATGAGCTGTATATTATAATATTCTGCAGAAGATGAGCTGTATATTATAATATTCTGCAGTAGATGAGTTGTATATATAATATTCTGCAGCAGATGAGCTGTATATTATAATATTCTGCAGTAGATGAGCTGTATATTATAATATTCTGCAGTAGATGAGCTGTATATTATAATATTCTGCAGTAGATGAGATGGATATTATAATATTCTGCAGTAGATGAGCTGTATATATAATATTCTGCAGTAGATGAGCTGTATATTATAATATTCTGCAGTAGATGAGCTGTATATTATAATATTCTGCAGTAGATGAGCTGTATATTATAATATTCTGCAGAAGATGAGCTGTATATTATAATATTCTGCAGAAGATGAGCAGTATATTATAATATTCTGCAGTAGATGAGCTGTATATATAATATTCTGCAGAAGATGAGCTGTATATTATAATATTCTGCAGTAGATGAGCTGTATATTATAATATTCTGCAGAAGATGAGCAGTATATTATAATATTCTGCAGTAGATGAGCTGTATATATAATATTCTGCAGAAGATGAGCTGTATATTATAATATTCTGCAGTAGATGAGTTGTATATATAATATTCTGCAGCAGATGAGCTGTATATTATAATATTCTGCAGTAGATGAGCTGTATATTATAATATTCTGCAGTAGATGAGTTGTATATATAATATTCTGCAGCAGATGAGCTGTATATTATAATATTCTGCAGTAGATGAGCTGTATATTATAATATTCTGCAGATGAGTTGTATATTATAATATTCTGCAGTAGATGAGCTGTATATTATAATATTCTGCAGAAGATGAGCTGTATATTATAATATTCTGCAGAAGATGAGCTGTATATTATATTCTGCAGAAGATGAGCTGTATATTATAATATTCTGCAGTAGATTAGTTGTATATTATAATATTCTGCAGAAGATGAGCTGTATATTATAATATTCTGCAGAAGATGAGCTGTATATTATAATATTCTGCAGTAGATTAGTTGTATATTATAATATTCGGCAGAAGATGAGCTGTATATTATAATATTCTGCAGAAGATGAGCTGTATATTATAATATTCTGCAGTAGATGAGCTGTATATATAATATTCTGCAGTAGGTGAGCTGTATATATAATATTCTGCAGCAGATAAGCTGTATATTATAATATTCTGCAGTAGATGAGCTGTATATTATAATATTCTGCAGTAGATGAGCTGTATATATAATATTCTGCAGAAGATGAGCTGTATATTATAATATTCTGCAGAAGATGAGCAGTATATTATAATATTCTGCAGAAGATGAGCTGTACATTATAATATTCTGCAGAAGATGAGCTGTATATTATAATATTCTGCAGTAGATGAGTTGTATATTATAATATTCTGTAGCATTGAGCTGTATATTATAATATTCTGCAGTAGATGAGCTGTATATTATAATATTCTGCAGTAGATGAGCTGTATATATAATATTCTGCAGAAGATGAGCTGTATATTATAATATTCTGCAGAAGATGAGCAGTATATTATAATATTCTGCAGAAGATGAGCTGTATATTATAATATTCTGCAGAAGATGAGCTGTATATTATAATATTCTGCAGTAGATGAGTTGTATATATAATATTCTGCAGCAGATGAGCTGTATATTATAATATTCTGCAGTAGATGAGCTGTATATTATAATATTCTGCAGTAGATGAGCTGTATATTATAATATTCTGCAGTAGATGAGATGGATATTATAATATTCTGCAGTAGATGAGCTGTATATATAATATTCTGCAGTAGATGAGCTGTATATTATAATATTCTGCAGTAGATGAGCTGTATATTATAATATTCTGCAGTAGATGAGCTGTATATTATAATATTCTGCAGAAGATGAGCTGTATATTATAATATTCTGCAGAAGATGAGCAGTATATTATAATATTCTGCAGTAGATGAGCTGTATATATAATATTCTGCAGAAGATGAGCTGTATATTATAATATTCTGCAGTAGATGAGCTGTATATTATAATATTCTGCAGAAGATGAGCAGTATATTATAATATTCTGCAGTAGATGAGCTGTATATATAATATTCTGCAGAAGATGAGCTGTATATTATAATATTCTGCAGTAGATGAGTTGTATATATAATATTCTGCAGCAGATGAGCTGTATATTATAATATTCTGCAGTAGATGAGCTGTATATTATAATATTCTGCAGTAGATGAGTTGTATATATAATATTCTGCAGCAGATGAGCTGTATATTATAATATTCTGCAGTAGATGAGCTGTATATTATAATATTCTGCAGATGAGTTGTATATTATAATATTCTGCAGTAGATGAGCTGTATATTATAATATTCTGCAGAAGATGAGCTGTATATTATAATATTCTGCAGAAGATGAGCTGTATATTATATTCTGCAGAAGATGAGCTGTATATTATAATATTCTGCAGTAGATTAGTTGTATATTATAATATTCTGCAGAAGATGAGCTGTATATTATAATATTCTGCAGAAGATGAGCTGTATATTATAATATTCTGCAGTAGATTAGTTGTATATTATAATATTCGGCAGAAGATGAGCTGTATATTATAATATTCTGCAGAAGATGAGCTGTATATTATAATATTCTGCAGTAGATGAGCTGTATATTATAATATTCTGCAGTAGATTAGTTGTATATTATAATATTCGGCAGAAGATGAGCTGTATATTATAATATTCTGCAGAAGATGAGTTGTATATTATAATATTCTGCAGTAGATGAGCTGTATATTATAATATTCTGCAGAAGATGAGCTGTATATTATAATATTCTGCAGAAGATGAGCTGTATATTATAATATTCTGCAGAAGATGAGTTGTATATTATAATATTCTGCAGTAGATGAGCTGTATATTATAATATTCTGCAGAAGATGAGCTGTATATTATAATATTCTGCAGAAGATGAGCTGTATATTATAATATTCTGCAGAAGATGAGCTGTATATTATAATATTCTGCAGTAGATTAGTTGTATATTATAATATTCGGCAGAAGATGAGCTGTATATTATAATATTCTGCAGTAGATGAGCTGTATATTATAATATTCTGCAGTAGATGAGCTGTATATTATAATATTCTGCAGAAGATGAGCGTTATATTATAATATTCTGCAGAAGATGAGCTGTATATTATAATATTCTGCAGTAGATGAGCTGTATATTATAATATTCTGCAGTAGATGAGCTGTATATATAATATTCTGCAGTAGATGAGCTGTATATTATAATATTCTGCAGTAGATGAGCTGTATATTATAATATTCTGCAGAAGATGAGCTGTATATTATAATATTCTGCAGTAGATGAGTTGTATATATAATATTCTGCAGCAGATGAGCTGTATATTATAATATTCTGCAGTAGATGAGCTGTATATTATAATATTCTGCAGTAGATGAGTTGTATATATAATATTCTGCAGCAGATGAGCTGTATATTATAATATTCTGCAGTAGATGAGCTGTATATTATAATATTCTGCAGATGAGTTGTATATTATAATATTCTGCAGTAGATGAGCTGTATATTATAATATTCTGCAGAAGATGAGCTGTATATTATAATATTCTGCAGAAGATGAGCTGTATATTATAATATTCTGCAGAAGATGAGCTGTATATTATAATATTCTGCAGTAGATTAGTTGTATATTATAATATTCTGCAGAAGATGAGCTGTATATTATAATATTCTGCAGAAGATGAGCTGTATATTATAATATTCTGCAGAAGATGAGCTGTATATTATAATATTCTGCAGTAGATTAGTTGTATATTATAATATTCGGCAGAAGATGAGCTGTATATTATAATATTCTGCAGAAGATGAGCTGTATATTATAATATTCTGCAGAAGATGAGCTGTATATTATAATATTCTGCAGTAGATTAGTTGTATATTATAATATTCGGCAGAAGATGAGATGTATATTATAATATTCTGCAGTAGATGAGCTGTTTATTATATTATTCTGCAGTAGATGAGTTGTATATTATAATATTCTGCAGAAGATGAGCTGTATATTATAATATTCTGCAGAAGATGAGCTGTATATTATAATATTCTGCAGTAGATGAGCTGTATATTATAATATTCTGCAGTAGATGATCTGTATATTATAATATTCTGCAGAAGATGAGCGTTATATTATAATATTCTGCAGAAGATGAGCTGTATATTATAATATTCTGCAGTAGATGAGCTGTATATATAATATTCTGCAGTAGATGAGCTGTATATTATAATATTCTGCAGTAGATGAGCTGTATATATAATATTCTGCAGTAGATGAGCTGTATATATAATATTCGGCAGAAGATGAGCTGTATATTATAATATTCTGCAGTAGATGAGCTGTTTATTATATTATTCTGCAGTAGATGAGTTGTATATTATAATATTCTGCAGAAGATGAGCTGTATATTATAATATTCTGCAGAAGATGAGCTGTATATTATAATATTCTGCAGTAGATTAGTTGTATATTATAATATTCGGCAGAAGATGAGCTGTATATTATAATATTCTGCAGTAGATGAGCTGTATATTATAATATTCTGCAGTAGATGAGCTGTATATTATAATATTCTGCAGTAGATGATCTGTATATTATAATATTCTGCAGAAGATGAGCGTTATATTATAATATTCTGCAGAAGATGAGCTGTATATTATAATATTCTGCAGTAGATGAGCTGTATATTATAATATTCTGCAGTAGATGAGCTGTATATATAATATTCTGCAGTAGATGAGCTGTATATTATAATATTCTGCAGTAGATGAGCTGTATATATAATATTCTGCAGTAGATGAGCTGTATATATAATATTCTGCAGTAGATGAGCTGTATATATAATATTCTGCAGTAGATGAGCTGTATATATAATATTCTGCAGTAGATGAGCTGTATATTATAATATTCTGCAGTAGATGAGCTGTATATTATAATATTCTGCAGTAGATGAGCTGTATATATAATATTCTGCAGTAGATGAGCTGTATATATAATATTCTGCAGTAGATGAGCTGTATATTATAATATTCTGCAGTAGATGAGCTGTATATATAATATTCTGCAGTAGATGAGCTGTATATATAATATTCTGCAGTAGATGAGCTGTATATTATAATATTCTGCAGTAGATGAGCTGTATATATAATATTCTGCAGTAGATGAGCTGTATATATAATATTCTGCAGTAGATGAGCTGTATATATAATATTCTGCAGTAGATGAGCTGTATATATAATATTCTGCAGTAGATGAGCTGTATATTATAATATTCTGCAGTAGATGAGCTGTATATTATAATATTCTGCAGTAGATGAGCTGTATATATAATATTCTGCAGTAGATGAGCTGTATAGATAATATTCTGCAGTAGATGAGCTGTATATTATAATATTCTGCAGTAGATGAGCTGTATATATAATATTCTGCAGTAGATGAGCTGTATATATAATATTCTGCAGTAGATGAGCTGTATATTATAATATTCTGCAGTAGATGAGCTGTATATATAATATTCTGCAGTAGATGAGCTGTATATTATAATATTCTGCAGTAGATGAGCTGTATATTATAATATTCTGCAGAAGATGAGCTGTATATTATAATATTCTGCAGTAGATGAGCTGTATATATAATATTCTGCAGTAGATGAGCTGTATATATAATATTCTGCAGAAGATGAGCTGTATATTATAATATTCTGCAGTAGATGAGCTGTATATTATAATATTCTGCAGTAGATGAGCTGTATATATAATATTCTGCAGTAGATGAGCTGTATATATAATATTCTGCAGTAGATGAGCTGTAAATATAATATTCTGCAGTAGATGAGCTGTATATATAATATTCTGCAGATGAGCTGTATATTATAATATTCTGCAGCAGGTGAGCTGTATATTATAATATTCTGCAGTAGATGAGCTGTATATTATAATATTCTGCAGAAGATGAGTTGTATATTATAATATTCTGCAGTAGATGAGCTGTATATTATAATATTCTGCAGTAGATGAGCTGTATATTATAATATTCTGCAGAAGATGAGTTGTATATTATAATATTCTGCAGTAGGTGAGCTGTATATTATAATATTCTGCAGTAGATGAGCTGTATATTATAATATTCTGCAGAAGATGAGCTGTATATATAATATTCTGCAGTAGATGAGCTGTATATTATAATATTCTGCAGAAGATGAGCTGTATATATAATATTCTGCAGCAGATGAGCTGTATATATAATATTCTGCAGTAGATGAGCTGTATATATAATATTCTGCAGAAGATGAGCTGTATATATAATATTCTGCAGCAGATGAGCTGTATATTATAATATTCTGCAGTAGATGAGCTGTATATTATAATATTCTGCAGAAGATGAGCTGTATATTATAATATTCTGCAGCAGATGAGCTGTATATTATAATATTCTGCAGTAGATGAGCTGTATATTATAATATTCTGCAGTAGATAAGCTGTATATTATAATATTCTGCAGTAGATGAGCTGTATATATAATATTCTGCAGAAGATGAGCTGTATATTATAATATTCTGCAGTAGATGAGCTGTATATTATAATATTCTGCAGTAGATGAGCTGTATATATAATATTCTGCAGTAGATGAGCTGTATATATAATATTCTGCAGTAGATGAGCTGTATATATAATATTCTGCAGTAGATGAGCTGTATATTATAATATTCTGCAGATGAGCTGTATATTATAATATTCTGCAGCAGGTGAGCTGTATATTATAATATTCTGCAGTAGATGAGCTGTATATTATAATATTCTGCAGAAGATGAGTTGTATATTATAATATTCTGCAGTAGATGAGCTGTATATTATAATATTCTGCAGTAGATGAGCTGTATATTATAATATTCTGCAGAAGATGAGTTGTATATTATAATATTCTGCAGTAGGTGAGCTGTATATTATAATATTCTGCAGTAGATGAGCTGTATATTATAATATTCTGCAGTAGATGAGCTGTATATAATAATATTCTGCAGTAGATGAGCTGTATATATAATATTCTGCAGATGAGCTGTATATTATAATATTCTGCAGCAGGTGAGCTGTATATTATAATATTCTGCAGAAGATGAGCTGTATATTATAATATTCTGCAGAAGATGAGCTGTATATTATAATATTCTGCAGTAGATGAGCTGTATATATAATATTCTGCAGTAGATGAGTTGTATATTATAATATTCTGCAGAAGATGAGCTGTATATATAATATTCTGCAGAAGATGAGCTGTATATATAATATTCTGCAGAAGATGAGCTGTATATTATAATATTCTGCAGTAGATGAGCTGTATATATAATATTCTGCAGAAGATGAGCTGTATATTATAATATTCTGCAGAAGATGAGCTGTATATATAATATTCTGCAGTAGATGAGCTGTATATTATAATATTCTGCAGTAGATGAGCTGTATATTATAATATTCTGCAGTAGATAAGCTGTATATTATAATATTCTGCAGTAGATGAGCTGTATATATAATATTCTGCAGTAGATGAGCTGTATATATAATATTCTGCAGTAGATGAGCTGTATATATAATATTCTGCAGTAGATGAGCTGTATATATAATATTCTGCAGAAGATGAGCTGTATATATAATATTCTGCAGTAGATGAGCTGTATATATAATATTCTGCAGTAGATGAGCTGTATATATAATATTCTGCAGAAGATGAGCTGTATATTATAATATTCTGCAGCAGGTGAGCTGTATATTATAATATTCTGCAGTAGATGAGCTGTATATATAATATTCTGCAGTAGATGAGCTGTATATATAATATTCTGCAGAAGATGAGCTGTATATATAATATTCTGCAGTAGATGAGCTGTATATATAATATTCTGCAGTAGATGAGCTGTATATATAATATTCTGCAGAAGATGAGCTGTATATTATAATATTCTGCAGTAGATGAGCTGTATATATAATATTCTGCAGAAGATGAGCTGTATATTATAATATTCTGCAGAAGATGAGCTGTATATATAATATTCTGCAGTAGATGAGCTGTATATTATAATATTCTGCAGTAGATGAGCTGTATATTATAATATTCTGCAGTAGATAAGCTGTATATTATAATATTCTGCAGTAGATGAGCTGTATATATAATATTCTGCAGTAGATGAGCTGTATATATAATATTCTGCAGTAGATGAGCTGTATATATAATATTCTGCAGTAGATGAGCTGTATATATAATATTCTGCAGTAGATGAGCTGTATATATAATATTCTGCAGTAGATGAGCTGTATATATAATATTCTGCAGAAGATGAGCTGTATATATAATATTCTGCAGTAGATGAGCTGTATATATAATATTCTGCAGTAGATGAGCTGTATATATAATATTCTGCAGTAGATGAGCTGTATATTATAATATTCTGCAGCAGGTGAGCTGTATATTATAATATTCTGCAGTAGATGAGCTGTATATATAATATTCTGCAGTAGATGAGCTGTATATATAATATTCTGCAGAAGATGAGCTGTATATATAATATTCTGCAGTAGATGAGCTGTATATATAATATTCTGCAGTAGATGAGCTGTATATATAATATTCTGCAGAAGATGAGCTGTATATTATAATATTCTGCTGTAGATGAGCTGTATATTATAATATTCTGCAGTAGATGAGCTGTATATATAATATTCTGCAGTAGATGAGCTGTATATATAATATTCTGCAGAAGATGAGCTGTATATTATAATATTCTGCAGCAGGTGAGCTGTATATATAATATTCTGCAGTAGATGAGCTGTTTATTATAATATTCTGCAGTAGATGAGCTGTATATTATAATATTCTGCAGCAGGTGAGCTGTATATTATAATATTCTGCAGTAGATGAGCTGTATATATAATATTCTGCAGAAGATGAGCTGTATATTATAATATTCTGCAGAAGATGAGCTGTATATATAATATTCTGCAGTAGATGAGCTGTATATTATAATATTCTGCAGTAGATGAGCTGTATATTATAATATTCTGCAGTAGATAAGCTGTATATTATAATATTCTGCAGTAGATGAGCTGTATATATAATATTCTGCAGTAGATGAGCTGTATATATAATATTCTGCAGTAGATGAGCTGTATATATAATATTCTGCAGTAGATGAGCTGTATATATAATATTCTGCAGTAGATGAGCTGTATATATAATATTCTGCAGAAGATGAGCTGTATATATAATATTCTGCAGTAGATGAGCTGTATATATAATATTCTGCAGTAGATGAGCTGTATATATAATATTCTGCAGTAGATGAGCTGTATATTATAATATTCTGCAGCAGGTGAGCTGTATATTATAATATTCTGCAGTAGATGAGCTGTATATATAATATTCTGCAGTAGATGAGCTGTATATATAATATTCTGCAGAAGATGAGCTGTATATATAATATTCTGCAGTAGATGAGCTGTATATATAATATTCTGCAGTAGATGAGCTGTATATATAATATTCTGCAGAAGATGAGCTGTATATTATAATATTCTGCTGTAGATGAGCTGTATATTATAATATTCTGCAGTAGATGAGCTGTATATTATAATATTCTGCAGTAGATGAGCTGTATATTATAATATTCTGCAGCAGGTGAGCTGTATATATAATATTCTGCAGTAGATGAGCTGTATATATAATATTCTGCAGTAGATGAGCTGTATATATAATATTCTGCAGAAGATGAGCTGTATATTATAATATTCTGCAGCAGGTGAGCTGTATATATAATATTCTGCAGTAGATGAGCTGTTTATTATAATATTCTGCAGTAGATGAGCTGTATATTATAATATTCTGCAGCAGGTGAGCTGTATATTATAATATTCTGCAGTAGATGAGCTGTATATATAATATTCTGCAGAAGATGAGCTGTATATTATAATATTCTGCAGCGGAGGACGGAGGAGCGGAGGACGGAGGGGAGGACGGAGGGGAGGACAGAGGGGAGGTCGGAGGGGAGGTCGGAGGGGAGGTCGGAGGGGAGGTCGGAGCGGAGGACGGAGGGGAGGACGGAGGGGAGGACGGAGGGGAGGACGGAGGGGAGGGCGGAGGGGAGGGCGGAGCAGAGGGGACACTTCTCTGCAGCTTGATAAGAGACGTGTCTGAGCCGCCATGGGCCCCGCGAGGGAGTACAGAGACGCCGTCTATTCCTGGCAGCGGCCTCCGGCTTCCTCAGGGGCTTTCTGTGGCGGAATCCGCCTGTGAGAGGCGCAGTGTGAACACAGCCTTACTGGCAGACACTGCGAGACTCTGTGCTGGACCCCACAATGTAACACGGGTATCCCCCGCTGAGAATAACCACAAGAGCCCAGCAGGGACACAGGAAACCCCGTGCTTTTATGTATCTTGGAGCCTACAGATTTACGTTACATAAGATAAAACAGATGAGACCCCCCAGGGATGAAATCCTATAACCCCCCCCCCCCTATAAAGCGCAGCCAAGCTCCTCCCCTGTACAGTGATAACAGGACTATTATAGCGCTATTACAGGCGAGTAGGTAACGTGTCTCCAGCCAATAAGAGCGGCCCGTCCATTATCCAATCAGATTACAGAGGTGCCGGGGCAGCGACCAATCAGGACGCGCTGATGACAGTTCTGGATCGGCGGTCCCGGCTTCCCGTCCGTGCTCTTTATCGGTGCCCGCTCCGCTCTCAGGAGCGGCTGTCAGGCGGTGTCTAGTAACCGTCTGTGAATACGTTCCCGGCTTCCCTGCCTGTTACGCTGCTGGTGGAGGGCGGTTTGTGTTATGGCGTCTTATTACCTCCGTTACATGACAAGCGCTGGCTTGTCAGCTGCCGTGAGACTACAACTCCCAGCATGCCCGCCTATGTCCTGATGGTGCTGGTGTGCCGGGAGCTGTAATGTCGCCATGTTGGCTCTCCTGTGGCTTACTCTAGTCTTGCGCTGCCGCTAGACACCAGTAGGGGGAGCCCTGCGCATAGGATTTCATATATGGGCTCTATAACACAAGTCTGTTCCCCGGGCTCCCCCTGGTGGTGGATGCAGGTATAGCATGGGGCTGAATGATGAGCTGCTCTTCGCCCGGCTTCTGTAGTTAGAGAGAAACCTCCCTACTAATTCTCTGGGGTTTCCTCTTCT
Organism: Phyllobates terribilis; assembly: GCF_046119375.1. Lineage (NCBI taxonomy): Eukaryota > Metazoa > Chordata > Amphibia > Anura > Dendrobatidae > Phyllobates > Phyllobates terribilis. The sequence goes on from NW_027363367.1 coordinate 316,386, forward strand.
CCTTGTCTCTACAGTCTGTGGTAGTGCAGATGAATCATGTACTGCTGAATACATGGACCTGATGCATGAAGACTAGTGATGAGCGAGCATGCTCTCTACTGCTCGGTGCTCGCCCCAGCATCTCACTGCTCGAGATGCTCCACGCTCCCCGAGTATTTCCGGGGTTGCTCGGCAGGAGCTCGAGTCCCCTCCCTGCATGCTTGTTGCTCTTTACCGAGCTAATGAACATGCAGGGATTGCCTGTCACTCATTGTAATGCCGCAGCCATGTTGGTTGTGGCATTACAGTGATTGGCTGGCCGCACAGAGTCATCAGGTCTATATCAGACCTGGGGCCGCTGTGCTCGTCAGTCACCCCGGAATCAGACAGTGGAGGGAGAGCAGGTAGATCTGTGGCTCACACCGCCGAGCCTAAAGCCAGGCATGGACGTGTGTGACAATGGCCGGACCCTGGTGGCAGCTCTGAGGCGAGCTCACACACGTACCATGCCTGGCCCATGTGCTTAACCTCGTGGTTCAGCGCTGTCTCAAATCCTACCTGGAGCTGCCGGATCTGCTTGTTAAAGTACGCCGCCTGTGTGCCCATTTTAGAAAATCACCTCCAGCTTCCGCCACCCTTGCCGTGTTTCCGCAGCGTTTGCAGCTTCCGGCTCATAGACTGGTGTGTGATGTCCCTACGCATTGGAACTCTACACTGCAGATGTTGGGAAGGATTTGTGAGCAGAAGAGGGCAGTTGTTGACTACCAGCATCAACAAGGCCGTCGGTATTCAGTTCAGACTCCACACGTAACACCTCAGGAGTGGACATGGATGTCAGACATATCCTCCAAAACTTTGAGGACTCCACCAAGATGGTGAGTGGCGATGACGTCATAATTAGGCTATGTGCCCACGATGCAGAAATGAAGCAGAAAATTTCTGCATCTCCCTGGCAGATTATGCATGCGTTTTTCCTGCCAAATACATGCGGATTTGAAGCGTTTTCACATGCGTTTCCGCATGCGGATTGACAAGTGCTTTCCAGGCGATTTTAGCATCACTTGGAAAGTGCTTGACAACTAGGTCACACTATATAAATCCATGCAACCGGCATGGATTTATATAGTGTGACCGTAAGAATGTTTAAAAATAAAAAAATAAACCTATACTTACCCTCCGATGGCCCGGCGTGTGTAGCTGCGCTCGCTTCTGTCTGCTAGCTGATCTCAGGACACTGCACTGAAGGGCCTGCGGTCACATGACTGTGACGTCACCGCAGGTCCTTCAGTCCTGCCCGCAAGCAAAGGGAAGGAGACCGGGGGCCATCAAAAGGTGAATATAAACTTTATTTTTTATTTTATTCTTTTTTTTACAGGTACAATGGTACCCAGGTCTGGATGAGAGTCTCCTCTCCTCCAGAACTGGGTACCATCCGCACATTGAAACGCATATAATCCGTGAGTACAAATGTACTGACACGAATTATGTGCGTCTCAATGCAAGTCAATGGCGGCGATTACGCTGCGCTTCCGCAAAATTAATGGACATGCTGCGGATTTTTGAGCGCAGCATAAACGCTGCGGAAACATCCGCAGCATGGGCATAGAACTTGCGGAATCCCCTTGGGGACCATGGGGGGCGGATTACCTAGCGTTTAACAAGCGTTTATGCTGCGGAAATTCCACAGCATATACGCTTGAAAAACGCTATGTGGGCACTTAGCCTTAGCGTCACCATCCTGCTTCTGTCTTCTGAAATGCTCTCTGCTCACAATAAAAGAGTATGCACTGCTGGCGGAGCACGATGAGATGGAGCAAGGAACCATACAGGGTGATTACACACAGCCCAGCCTCATCTCATCCCAATGTGGATTGGGTGACAATGAGGAAGAGGAGGAGTAAGAACAGGAGCTAGTTTCCTGCGCTATAGATGGTACTATCTGCACTACTGTCATACCGTCTGTTCAGCGTGGATGGTCTGAGGACAGAGAGGAGGAGAGCATGGTCAGTGGTCCTATTGGTGAGGACACAGAAGTATTGCCTGTTAGCAGTCTGGCACGCATGGCTGAGTTTGTTACCCTGCCTTTCCCATGACCCTCGCGTTCTCAAAATTTTGGGTGACCGTCATTACTGGTTGGTGACACTTCTAGACCCACTCTACAAGTAGAAATTTCTATCTCTTATTCCTGAGGCGGACAGGTCTACAAAAATGGGGCAGTACCAGAAGGCCCTTGTTGCGGAACTATTAAAAATCTGAAAACGCTGGTGGCAGAGGTCACAGTTCGTTGGACAACCAAGCAGCAGAGGCGAGAGACACAACTCCAATCCAGCAGAGGCAGTGGAACACTGTCCAAGTTCTGGGAGAATTTTCTCTGCCCCTCCCAGGCCCTGAGGCTCGGGGTACTCTCACAAGGAGAGCAAAGTTTGGGAAGATGCTGAGGGAGTACCTTGCCGACCGTACCAACGTCCTCTGTAATTCCTCTGTGCCTTATAATTGTTTGGTATCCAAGCTGGATACATGGAATGAACTGGCTCTCTACGCCTTGGAGGTCCTGGCCTGCCCTGCCGCCAGTGTTTTATCAGAGCGGGTTTTTAGTGACGTTGGTGGAATTATAACTGATAAGCACATCCGCCTGTCAACTGAAAATGCTGACAGGCTGTCTCTTATAAAAATGAACAAGGGCTGGATTGGGCCAGACTTCTCAACACCACAGTATGAAAGCAGCGTAACATAAACTCAAACCAGTGTCTTTTTTTGGGAGGTGTATTCACATGCACCTTTTCACACCCACACATGGGTATACGCTTCCTGATTTTGGTGGCTATTTGCTCTTGTCCTCCTCCTTCTCCTCATCATCCACCACCATATCACCAGGGTGACCGTGGTCCGTGATGCAACACCCACAAATTTTTTTAAAGGGTGTTTATGATGCCCATAAAAAATTTTTTTTATGTTGTATGTTATCTGTCAGGACCCTGTAATGGGTAATTGCTGCAGTGTAGACATGGCGGTTGATCAGTGCTGCTCATAGCACTATGGATCTGTCAGGTCCCTGTAATGGGTAATTGCTGCAGTGTAGACATGGCTGCTGATCAGTGCTGCTCATAGCACTATGGATCTGTCAGGACCCTGTAATGGGTAATTGCTGCAGTGTAGACATGGCTACTGATCAGTGCTGCTCATAGCAGAATGGATCTGTCAGGACCCTGTAATGGGTAATTGCTGCAGTGTAGACATGGCTGCTGATCAGTGCTGCTCATAGCAGAATGGATCTGTCAGGACCCTGTAATGGGTAATTGCTGCAGTGTAGACATGGCGGCTGATCAGTGCTGCTCATAGCACTATGGATCTGTCAGGACCCTGTAATGGTAATTGCTGCAGTGTAGACATGGCTGCTGATCAGTGCTGCTCATAGCACTATGGATCTGTCAGGTCCCTGTAATGGGTAATTGCTGCAGTGTAGACATGGCTGCTGATCAGTGCTGCCCATAGCACTATGGATCTGTCAGGACCCTGTAATGGGTAATTGCTGCAGTGTAGACATGGCTGCTGATCAGTGCTGCTCATAACACTATGGATCTGTCAGGACCCTGTAATGGGTAATTGCTGCAGTGTAGACATGGCTGCTGAGCAGTGCTGCTCATAGCACTATGGATCTGTCAGGACCCTGTAATGGGTAATTGCTGCAGTGTAGACATGGCGGCTGATAAGTGCTGCTCATTGCACTATGGATCTGTCAGGACCCTGTAATAGGTAATTGCTGCAGTGTAGACATGGCTGCTGATCAGTGCTGCTCATAGCACTATGGATCTGTCAGGACCCTGTAATGGGTAATTGCTGCAGTGTAGACATGGCGGCTGATAAGTGCTGCTCATTGCACTATGGATCTGTCAGGACCCTGTAATAGGTAATTGCTGCAGTGTAGACATGGCTGCTGATCATTGCTGCTCATAGCACTATGGATCTGTGAGGACTCTGTAATGGGTAATTGCTGCAGTGTAGACATGGCTGCTGATCAGTGCTGCTCATAGCACTATGGATCTGTCAGGACCCTGTAATGGGTAATTGCTGCAGTGTAGACATGGCTGCTGATCAGTGCTGCTCATAGCACTATGGATCTGTCAGGACCCTGTAATGGGTAATTGCTGCAGTGTAGACATGGCGACTGATAAGTGCTGCTCATTGCACTATGGATCTGTCAGGACCCTGTAATAGGTAATTGCTGCAGTGTAGACATGGCTGCTGATCAGTGCTGCTCATAGCACTATGGATCTGTCAGGACCCTGTAATGGGTAATTGCTGCAGTTTAGACATGGCTGCTGATCAGTGCTGCTCATAGCACTATGGATCTGTCAGGACCCTGTAATGGGTAATTGCTGCAGTGTAGACATGGCTGCTGATCAGTGCTGCTCATAGCACTATGGATCTGTCAGGACCCAGTAATGGGTAATTGCTGCAGTGTAGACATGGCGGCTGATCAGTGCTGCTCATAGCACTATGGATCTGTCAGGACCCTGTAATGGGTAATTGCTGCAGTGTAGACATGGCTGCTGATCAGTGCTGCTCATAGCACTATGGATCTGTCAGGACCCTGTAATGGGTAATTGCTGCAGTGTAGACATGGCTGCTGATCAGTGCTGCTCATAGCACTATGGATCTGTGAGGACCCTGTAATGGGTAATTGCTGCAGTGTAGACATGGCTGCTGATCAGTGCTGCTTATAGCACTATGGATCTGTCAGGACCCTGTAATGGGTAATTGCTGCAGTGTAGACATGGCTGCTGATCAGTGCTGCTCATAGCACTATGGATCTGTCAGGACCCTGTAATGGGTAATTGCTGCAGTGTAGACATGGCTGCTGATCAGTGCTGCTCATAGCACTATGGATCTGTGAGGACCCTGTAATGGGCAATTGCTACAGTGTAGACATGGCTGCTGATCAGTGCTGCTCATAGCACTATGGATTGGTTAGGACCCTGTAATGGGTAATTGCTGCAGTGCAGACATGGCGGCTGATCAGTGCTGCTCATAACACTATGGATCTGTCAGGTCCCTGTAATGGGTAATTGCTGCAGTGTAGACATGGCTGCTGATCAGTGCTGCCCATAGCACTATGGATCTGTCAGGACCCTGTAATGGGTAATTGCTGCAGTGTAGACATGGCTGCTGATCAGTGCTGCTCATAGCACTATGGATCTGTCAGGACCCTGTAATGGGTAATTGCTGCAGTGTAGACATGGCTGCTGATCAGTGCTGCTCATAGCACTATGGATCTGTCAGGTCCCTGTAATGGGTAATTGCTGCAGTGTAGACATGGCTGCTGATCAGTGCTGCTCATAGCACTATGGATCTGTCAGGACCCTGTAATGGGTAATTGCTGCAGTGTAGACATGGCTGCTGATCAGTGCTGCTCATAGCACTATGGATCGGTCAGGACCCTGTAATGGGTAATTGCTGCAGTGTAGACATGGCTGCTGATCAGTGCTGCTCATAGCACTATGGATCTGTCAGGACCCTGTAATGCGTAATTGCTGCAGTGTAGACATGGCTGCTGATCAGTGCTGCTCATAGCAATATGAATCTGTCAGGACCCTGTAATGGGTAATTGCTGCAGTGTAGACATGGCTGCTGATCAGTGCTGCTCATAGCACTATGGATCTGTCAGGTCCCTGTAATGGGTAATTGCTGCAGTGTAGACATGGCTGCTGATCAGTGCTGCCCATAGCACTATGGATCTGTCAGGACCCTGTAATGGGTAATTGCTGCAGTGTAGACATGGCTGCTGATCAGTGCTGCTCATAGCACTATGGATCTGTCAGGACCCTGTAATGGGTAATTGCTGCAGTGTAGACATGGCTGCTGATCAGTGCTGCTCATAGCACTATGGATCTGTCAGGTCCCTGTAATGGGTAATTGCTGCAGTGTAGACATGGCTGCTGATCAGTGCTGCTCATAGCACTATGGATCGGTCAGGACCCTGTAATGGGTAATTGCTGCAGTGTAGACATGGCTGCTGATCAGTGCTGCTCATAGCACTATGGATCTGTCAGGACCCTGTAATGCGTAATTGCTGCAGTGTAGACACGGCTGCTGATCAGTGCTGCTCATAGCAATATGGATCTGTCAGGACCCTGTAATGGGTAATTGCTGCAGTGTAGACATGGCTGCTGATCAGTGCTGCTCATAGCACTATGGATCTGTCAGGTCCCTGTAATGGGTAATTGCTGCAGTGTAGACATGGCTGCTGATCAGTGCTGCTCATAGCACTATGGATCGATCAAGACCCTGTAATGGGTAATTGCTGCAGTGTAGACACGGCTACTGATCAGTGCTGCTCATAGCACTATGGATCTGTCAGGTCCCTGTAATGGGTAATTGCTGCAGTGTAGGCATAGCTGCTGATCAGTGCTGCTCATAGCACTATGGATCTGTCAGGTCCCTGTAATGGGTAATTGTTGCAGTGTAGACATGGCTGCTGATCAGTGCTGCTCATAGCACTATGGATCTGTCAGGACCCTGTAATGGGTAATTGCTGCAGTGTAGATATGGCTGCTGATCAGTGCTGCTCATAACACTATGGATCTGTCAGGTCCCTGTAATGGGTAGTTGCTGCAGTGTAGACATGGCTGCTGCTCAGTGCTGCTCATAGCAGAATGGATCTGTCAGGACCCTGTAATGGGTAATTGCTGCAGTGTAGACATGGCTACTGATCAGTGCTGCTCATAGCACTATGGATCTGTCAGGTCCCTGTAATGGGTAATTGCTGCAGTGTAGACATGGCTGCTGATCAGTGCTGCTCATAGCAGTATGGATCTGTCAGGACCCTGTAATGGGTAATTGCTGCAGTGTAGACATGGCTGCTGATCAGTGCTGCTCATAACACTGTGGATCTGTCAGGTCCCTGTAATGGGTAATTGCTGCAGTGTAGACATGGCTGCTGATCAGTGCTGCTCATAGCACTATGGATCTGTCAGGTCCCTGTAATGGGCAATTGCTGCAGTGTACACATGGCTCCTGATCAGTGCAGCTCATAGCACTATGGATCTGTCAGGTCCCTGTAATGGGTAATTGCTGCAGTGTAGACATGGCAGCTGATCAGTGCTGCTCATAGCACTATGGATCTGTCAGGTCCCTGTAATGGGCAATTGCTGCAGTGTACACATGGCTCCTGATCAGTGCAGCTCATAGCCCTATGGATCTGTCAGGACCCTGTAATGGGTAATTGCTGCAGTGTAGACATGGCGGCTGATCAGTGCTGCTCATAGCACTATGGATCTGTCAGGACCCTGTAATGGGTAATTGCTGCAGTGTAGACATGGCTGCTGATCAGTGCTGCTCATAGCCCTATGGATCTGTCAGGACCCTGTAATGGGTAATTGCTGCAGTGTAGACATGGCGGCTGATCAGTGCTGCTCATAGCACTATGGATCTGTCAGGTCCCTGTAATGGGTAATTGCTGCAGTGTAGACATGGCTGCTGATCAGTGCTGCTCATGGCTCTATGGATCTGTCCGGTTCCTGTAATGGGTTGTTGCTGTGGTTGGAGGCACAGTCCTCTATTCTCTGGACCTGGCATCTGTAAGAGGATCATCGCTATAACACTGGGCACCTGCTTACCAGGAATGGCTTCCTCTCCTGAGCTCACGCTATACTCCTCCTGACAAGGACCAGCATTATGAAGGGCTCCTCTAATATTCCTGAGTTGTGGTGTCAGGAGATTGTCCAGGGGTTGGTGAGGAGGACACTACTTGTTGGTGTGTTCTAAAATGAAACGTGGCTCATTCTTATATTTTGCCTGCAGAATCTGACTATAATGGCGACCGTGATCTACAGTGACCAGGAGAACGGTGATGTTAATGCTGCGCTGTTGTCCAGAGATCGTGCACAACTATCAGGTGCCGGTAAGTGGTTTCTAAAGGTAACGGCCGATCTGGCCCCAATTCATCAAGGGGTTTAATAGATTTCTAGCAGAACTCTGACAGGTCAAAACTTTTATGCAACTAGATGTTAATTTTTTTATATAATATATATATATAATTGGTTAGTATATGGGTACAGGAGGCGCTGTGGGCTCGTCACTACTAGTGGCAGCAAATTTGTGGACAGGGAACCAGGGTTGTCCAAATAAGTGTTGATATAGCCGAGAAGAAGTAAATTTGCGCTAGTGGTAGTGAACAGAAGGACGGCACGAGAGATTTTGAGTGCAAGGGATAATTTTATTTAATCGAACATGTGCTTAAAAATAGCTAGTTAAAATGATTCAGACTCAGTGAGGTCACTGGGTCGGATATAAGAATAGTTATTAAAAGTATTAAAAGTTATAAAATCGATAAATAGATCGGTGTCCACTGATACAAGGTAATCACTGATTGATAAAAATAGGCCTTTTTCCCTCGTAGTCTGAGGATGTTCGGTTGCAGTAGATGTATAAGGAGGCAAAGGCTTGTAGACCTGGTGGGATAGAATAGGAATGTATAAATATGGTATACTAATGAGCGATGGGGGAAGGGGTAGGTATCTGTTTGTCTGTGGTTACCTGATACTGGTGCCTCGTATGGGGTATGGAGGTTCACTGGTGGCACGTGTTGGTGCCTGGGAGGGAGGACGAGGGGTACCTAGAGTGGGGTACACAAAAAAATGTATGGATAAGTGGGGGTGGAACTCGACAGAGATGTCTCTGCTGGACTCTGAGTTGGGTCGTGAGTTACCTGTTCTTGGTATGGTACTCAATAGACTGTGGTAGTAGTTAGCTGTTGATCTACAGTAGCACTGCTACTGGTATGACAGTCAGCAGGCTGTGTGGATAATACTGGATTCACCGGAGCAGTACTATAGGGAGTGAGAGGAGACAAGTATTAAGAATAGGGTGCAGGGCTCAAGGGTTAAGGTACGGGGTTCAAAGAGGGTAGTTTTGGATTAGTTACCTTCTAGAGGGTAGCGGGGGGTGTCCTGATTATTTTGGATGACTAGGAGGTATCGGTCCTGGTCCTTCTTGGAGAGAGGTAGAGGATATGTCACACACAGCTGTGGGTTGATGATCTGAGTTAGATCTGCAGGGGGAAGGAATAGGGATAGATCATAAATTAACTGATGTAGCTGTGGTACAAGCCTTGGAGACAAGAGTTTTGGGGTTACCTGTTGGTAGGTACAAGGGGCATCCAGGGACGTCTTAGAATGAGCTGGAGGTAGTAGTCCTGGTCCCTTGTTGAGTGGAGGTAGCACGAGGAGGTCAGAAGTAGGATGCAGCAAGAGACTTGTACTAGCATGTAATGCCTCTGTTCGCTGTATAGAGATCTGTAGGGAGGGGGAGGGGGTGTATCTGTTAAGGTATCACTGGATTGTGGCTGTAGCCTCCAGTTTTTACCCAGAGATCGTGATTTACCTGCTTCGTAGGGATTAGGGTGTCAATAGTAGATGCTGGTTCAGGTCTCCATAATGTAGATACAGCAGGGTGCTGTAGTAGGAGGCTATAGTTATGTCAGAGGTAACCAGAGATAGGATACAGTAGGAGGCTTATGTTTTCCTATGTTGGGTGCACCAGGAGGCTCTGGCTGGAAACAGTGGGTGCCAGATTCAGCAATAGGGAGGGTGGCTGGTGCAGAGCCCAACTGAAGGGGTTGATAGCAAGTACTGCGGGGAACAGGGAAAAACCGTTAAAGGGTCAGCTGCGTACAGTATGGACTTGGTGGGGCAGGGGCCCGTTGTTACTTACGGTCTGTAGAGGGCTTCACCTTCTGGGGGTGGTCGAGGTCCGGAGCGAGAGCGGAGTCCTGGCCGGTGACTGCTGCGTGCTCGCTACTTCCGGGTAGGAGGAGGAGAGAGAGAGTATGTGGAGAGTGCACGAGAGGGGGGCAGCGTGACGTGGGGTCACGTGGCGTGCAGCGTGCACAAGGTACGGAGGCCTGTGGGCGCCTCTTTAGCTGTGTTAAGGGTCAGTCCGACGCGTTTCAACAACTGCGGCTGTCTTCCTCAGGGATGGCTTAACCCAGTCAAATGGTGTCCTTATATATGCAGGGCTGGTGACGTCATAGGTCAATTTGTTAGTCATTAAATGCAAAGAGCTCTATTTCGCTGTTCAATCCTCTTGGTCTTAAGGTGTTCAGTTTAAAAATCCACTCACTTTCTTTCCTGGACATGCTCTTAATAAAATCTCCTTGTCTCCAGTTCTTGTGGACGATTTGTATACCTACTATTTTAGTTCCTTTTATTGACCCATTGTGTTTTTTTATAAAGTGTTTTGAGAGAGGGTGGCCCATGTATTTATTTTTGATGTTCCTTAAATGTTCGTTGATCCTGATGTTCATAGGTCTTTTTGTTCTGCCTATATATAATTTGCCACATGGGCAATATAGCCCGTATATGACCCCTGTGGTGTTGCATGTTATAAAATCTGTGATGGGGTATATTTCTTTTTGGTGGCTGACGGTGTGTTGTTTTGGTGTGTTTAGGGTTTTGCATGTCTTACATTTTTTGCATGGAAAGAAGCCTTTTAGTTTTTGATGGAATGGGGTTTGAGGTTTTTGAGAACTGGTGTGTATCCTTACTGTGGGGGCTATAATTGATCCTAGGTTACGTGCCTTTTTGAAGATGAATTTGGGTCGGTTTGGGATTTTGTCATCGTGTTCGATTAAATAAAATTATCCCTTGCACTCAATATATATATATTTATTTATTTAAGCACTTTCACTCCAGCTCTGCCAAGTGGACGGAGCATGGTGAAGCCACCTGAGTCACAACTTTCCATAAATTAAGTGCACCCCATCACTATGGTGCGCCTCACCAGAAGTGTTAAGTGGAGTCCACCTCATAATAAACTTTGCTTTTACTTTTGCCCACCCATCTTTAAAGAATCTCTCCCATCAGTTTTTATTCTCTATATATTGCAGTCATCATATTATATAGCACTGTGTACTTACAATTGCTCATTTTGCCTTTCTACCCAGCTTATTGTCATTTACCTAATGGAAAAGAGATGTGATTAAAAACTGATTAGCTGAATCCTTCTAATCTCTATGTTAACACAAGGTGAACTTTTCCTGCATGAGTCATAAGTCCCTGCAGAGGAGGAGGGGGCAGCTGGGTCAGGAGGTGAAGAGGAGAATGATTTTTGCAGGGAAGAGGCTTCCTGTTTCTACATAGAAAAGAATTTACTGGGTAGAAAGGTAAAGTGAGCAATTGTTAGTACACAGTCCTATATAATTACAATATATTAAGAGGATAAGCTCTGATGGGAGAGGTTCTTTAAGCCTGTCATGTATTGGGTAATGAGTTGGGGTGTCAGTCTCCATCAGTGCTGGCTGAACACTGACTATCCTGCTCAGTTTACTACACATGGCGCTGCTCCTCCCTGTAGTATGGGCTACGCAGGACGGTGCCGAGGCTCCAGATTCTACCTGCACAGCAACAAGGTCCCAACACTTCTACCTCTATAACTTGCCTAATGCAGACGCAAACCTGCAGCCTTTCCACTGAGATCTTGTCGGCCTTCTACACTGCCATGGCTTTGTCTGCACAATGTAGCTTAAAGGGAATGTCCACTTCTTAAGCATCCTAGAAGTCTACAATATAAGGTCAGTATTCCTCTAACCCTCTGCCTTATTTGGCTGCCATTGAAGGCAGTCAGCGAAATGGGTTCAATTTTCTATAGAAGTGGCAGAATTTAACCCCTTCCTGACCGTGTTATTTCCCATCTCTGCATTTTTCTTATTCTTCTAAGAGCAGTAACTTTATCTTTCTGTCAATACAGCCATATGAGGGTTTTTGTTTTTATGCCGTTCACTGATCAGGTAAATTATTTTTATATTTTGATTGGACTTTTACAGAAGTAACGCCCATATGTTTTATTTTAAAATGGGTCATAGAGGGGCAGGGGTGATTTGAAGGTTCAGATTATACTTTTTCCTTTTTGTCCCCTTAGGCTGTGTGCCCACGATGCATTTTTTAAGCATTTCCGCAGCGGCAAAAATGCTGCAGAAACGCCTAAAAAACACATGGTAGAAGGCCTGCCATGTTCCCCAATGATAACCCGCATGTGCTGTGCACATGCTGCGGAAATTTCTGCTGCGGATTATCATTGCGGAAAAAAACGCAGCACTACCAATTATTTTGCGGAAGTGCTGCTTTTTCGCCACCACTTACTTGCATTAGAACGCATGGATTACTCATCACTGTATATGTAGATGCACAATCCACGCGTTCCAATGTGCGGATGGTTCCCAGGTCTAGAGGAGAGGAGACCGTCCTCCGGACCCGGGTACTATAGAAACTGTGAAAAAAAGAATAAAATAAAAACTAAATATGATACTTACCTTCTGGCGGCCCCCGCTGCGCCCCTCCTCTCATGCCGGCAAATCGCGATGGACTGAAGGACCTGCGCTGATGTCATAGTCATGTGATGGGTCACGCGACGCTGACGTCGGCAGGTCCTTCAGTGCAGTGTACCGCGATCTGCCTGCAGTCAGCACCGAGTGAAGCAAGACTCTGGGGTCTATCGGAAGGTAAGTATAGATTTATTTTTTATTTTTTGACATTCTCTCGGGTCACACTATATAAATCCATGCCGTTTGCATGGATTTATATAGTGTGACCAAGTTGACAAGCACTTTCCAAGTGATGCTAAAATCGCTTGGAAAGCGCTTGACAACCCGCATGCGGAAATGCATGTTAAGAACTCTTCATTTCCGCATGTCCCTGGCAGGAAAATGCATGTACAATCCGCATGTACAATCCGCATGTACAATCCGCATGTACAATCCACATGTACAATCCACATGCGTTTTTTCTGCCAGGGGAGATGCAGAAACGCTCAGGAAAAATCCGGAGTATTTCTGCATCGTGGGCACATAGCCTTAGGGGACTTGAACATGCAATCATCTGATTTCTTGTTACGTACAGCAATACTGCAGTATATAGCCAGCATTCAAAGATCTGTCATGACAGGCATGGGTCTTTTCAGCAGACTCCTTTCTGGCAGTGATGGCATCCCACGATCGTGTTACAGGAGCACAGATGGGCACATGGCATGACTCCCTTCTCAGTTCGCTGTTAATGCCGCTGTCCGTCTCTAACAGGTGGAGCTCTGCCCTACATGTGGCTATTAGAGGTTGATGATGGCTAAATATCACAGCTGGCATATGATGTAACTGCAAATCATGTTGGTAAGGGGTTAAAGTGCCACTCCAGTGGGTTTTTTTTCTTTCACTTTTAGTGCAGAAATGATTTTCAAGTATGTGCTCAGATTGGGCATGGGTGCTGGGATTACTAGTACACCTGACATCCAGGTGGGCATAATTCTGTTCCTTGCGTATTGGAAGACTCTGCCTCTGCTGCTTTGGTGTTGGCAATCTTTCAGTTTCTTGCCCATTGATGCTCGGGAACAGTCCTCAAAGTATCTATTTATCGGTCGACCATGACTGCACCACGAGAGAGGGAATCCGCCCACCAAGTACAAGAAACCTACAGGCTTAAAAGGGGCGGCACCTCTCGCCTCAGTTTGGTTTCCTATCCTTGATGAAGGGAACCTGTGGCAGGCTTACCTGTTGAAGATGTACGGATTCTGAAGAATCGAGCTGTCGAGCAGCGCCCACAGCCTGGGGTCGGCAGCTCCAGCATCGCTCTGCGTCAGTGGCTGTGGAGCGGCGCCTATGTCTGGGGTTGGCAGCCCCAGCATCAAATGGGCGCTGGATGGCAGCAGGGGCTGTGCCCCTGTCTGGGGTTGGCAGCCCCAACATCATGCTGGTGCCAGATGGTAAGGGGGAGCTGCGCCCCTGTCTGGGGTGGGCCGCCCCAGTGTCGTTCTGGCGCCAGGCAGTGGTGTCCCTGTGGGAAGTTGCAGCTTCAGTGCCGCATGATACGGCGGGGCCACACGCTTCCGGTCTCTCTATGTAGCCGGAGGCGTGGCATGATGCTGCTGTGCGCCCCGGTGGTCACGTGACCGGACCAGGAAGTTCCGGCCACATGTGTGCCGACTCCAAAGGGAGTGCTGCAATAACCTCTACGGCCAGCAGGTGGCACGCCCAGTGGTAGAATTAGCAACCCTTAAATCCCTCTCCCTTAAAACAGCACTACTAATAGCTTTAACCTCTGCTAGGAGGATTGGTCACATTCAGGCTCTGTCTACGGCCTTACCATTTACTCAAATCCTGGATGATAGGCAGGATCAGGTTTAAGAATGACTCTATCTCCCTAAGGTAGCTACTCATTTCCACTGACTTCAGGAAGTAGTACTACCCTCCTTCTGTCCTAATCCGAGTAACCAGAAGGAAGCAGAGTTGCATACATTAGACGTAAGGAGTTGTGTGGTTAGGTACCTCTCGGTTACCAAAGACTTTAGGAAAGAGAGCTCATTGTTTATATCCTACCAAGGGGTTAGGAAAGGGTTTAAAGTCAAGGTCCCCGTAGCTAGATGGATGAGGGAGGCTATTTCTCTAGCTTATGCGTTTAGTGACGAAGAAGTATCACAAGGGTTGAACGCTCACTTCACCCGGGCTGTCTATCTCCTGGGCAGAGAAGACGGGTGTCTCGATAGACATATGTAAGGCTGCTACCTGGTCTTCTCCCTCTACATTCTATAGGCACTATAGACTGGATATGGGTGTTTCATCTGACCTCACCTTTGGGAGATGGGTGCTCCAAGCTGTGGACCCTCCCAAGACTTCTTAATCTCTACAATTCTCTCGTGGTGCTGTCATGGTCGACCGATGGTCATAAGTTACTTACCGGTAACGGGATTTTTCTGAGACCATGACAGCACCCTTATATTTCCTCCCTTCATGTTTGTGGGAGCACTCTGTTTGTTAGAATTTCACACTTAATGGGTGGTGAATGATAGAGTCATTTTGTGATTGTTTGCTATGTTTATCCTGGCAGTCCTCTCAATACTCTGTAATCCAAACTGAGGCGAGAAGTGGCACCCCTTGTTAAGCCTGTAGGTTTGCTGTCCTTGGTGGGCTGACCCCCCCCCCCCCCCCCATGGTGCTGTCATGGTCTCCGAAAGATCCTGTTACCGGTAAGTAACTTGACTTTTTCCCTATAGGAAAGTCGCTTGTCAAAAGCCACCAGGGCAAAGTGCGCAGTTCTGCATCAAGTGGGAAAACATCAAGAAAAGCTCTGGGAAATGTCAACAAGCAAGTAATGACCCAGAAGAATGGGCAGCCTCTGAAAGGAGACCGGAAAGTGCCAAAGCCTGCGCCAGCTGTTATACAGGTATAATGTATTACCGCAGCTCTGATCATACACCGCTCTTGTGTTCTGCCCTGTACTGATGTACAGACTTGTATCTACATAATCCTAAAATGCCACAGGAACATCTGCAAGAAGATCACATGGCATGTTCTACTATTACAAGTCCCATTATTATCTGTTTGATTAAAGTGGGCTAATATCTGACTAATCTAGCTGTGTAATGTGTATGGGGGTCTCCTGGCTGCCCTAACAAATATTCAGTTCAAATACCCGCTCCTTGTTCTCTAGGCACAAATTGCTTAGAGGCAGCAGATTACCCTCCTCCCCACAGAACACATGAGAGCTCATCTGTATGTTGGGAGAGATGGCTGCTAGCCAAACAGTGTATGGCCAGGCCACAGCTATGCCACAGGGGCTTGGCTGACTCCTTTTCAGATCATATATGGAGAACCTAATGGCAAACACTGGATAAATGAAGCTTGTGACCTGGTTCCTGTTCCCCTCTAGGTTTCTGGCTCTCCTGATAAGACAGACGAGCAGCAGTACCCCGACATTGAGAAGTTTGTTCCCTACAATCCTGCAGGTAACTCTTCCACACCTTACTGTACCTATTGCCTGCCATTAGCCACTTGCCTTTACATTTAATTTTGAGCATGAGAATCAATTCTAATACTTGCACCTGAATCTGGATGGGGTTAGTGAATTTGTCACCAGGATTTTGCTGCCCCATCTGAGAGCAGCATGACTTAGGGGCAGAGACCCTGATTACAGTGATGGATCACTTGGTGCAGTTCAGAGTAACTGTGTCTGCTGCAGATCTACAAATGCTCTGAATGCTGGGCTCTGTATAACCCCACCCACATCACTGATTGGTAGCTTTCTGCCTATGCACAGTGTACAGAACTATCCATCCATTGTGGGGACAGGGTTGGACTACATGGCAGAAGCTTTACTAGTCATCTGGTGGCAGTCTCCTGCTTGTGGAGGATCTCTTATCAAAACTACAGCAATCAGCCCAGAAAGCAACACGTCACTGGAATTGGGGATCTTTGTCCCCACGTTGTGCTGCTCTCAGATCAGGTGGCAATAAACCTGGTGACAGATTCCCTTTAAATGCAGTTTAGGGCCATCTCTGTTACACTCTTACTCTCTATTAGCTGCAATGTCCCATCTGCCTAATGCAGCCACAGATCTCATGGCTGCAGTATCCGGATCTTCAGAAACTCGCTGACATCGTGTCAGTTAATCCAATGAGTGTTTGCAGTGACAGCAATGTCTGTTAGCTGGGCTTCTGCTGCTGCTCAGTTGTGGAGGAGAGCAGACAGATGTCAGTGTGGTGTTCGGAGGCTCCTGGGGCCCCTGCACGTGACATCAGGAGTGCCAGAGATCCAGAGTGTGGTCTTGGGCTCCACTATACAGGTGGGACTTTGCAGCTATTTGGGGGTGGGGAGAGGAGGGCACAACACTGACGTGTGCAGTGAAGGTGGTTAAAGTTCATTGACGCTAGATGACTCATTTTGTTGCATTGAGCCCATAGACAAACTAGGAATGCCAAAGAACCAATCAAGAACAACCGAACTAAATAGTCAAATTCTGCAAAAATAGGAAATTTAAAAAACGTATAATGAATACACGGTTAAGTAAGTGACACCGTAGAGACAGGCACTCACACCAATGTACATACAATAGTTAAAATAGAAAAATATAGAATAGATGTATACTACCAGGAGTAGTTCTAGAACGCACACCAGGGGTAGGTGTAGAACCGCCCGCCAGGGGTAGTACTGGAACCGCCCACTGGCACCAGGGGTAGTACTGGAACCGCCCACTGGCGCCAGGGGTAGTACTGGAACCGCCCACTGGTGCCTGGGGTAGTACTGGGACCGCCCACTGGCGCCAAGGGTAGTACTGGGACCGCCCACTGGCGCCAAGGGTAGTACTGGGACCGCCCACTGGCGCCAAGGGTAGTACTGGAACCGCCCACTGGCGCCAGGGGTCATACTGGAACCGCCCACTGGCGCCAGGGGTCGTACTGGAACCGCCCACTGGCGCCAGGGGTCGTACTGGAACCGCCCACTGGCGCCAGGGGTCGTACTGGAACCGCCCACTGGCGCCAGGGGTCGTACTGGAACCGCCCACTGGCGCCAGGGGTCGTACTGGGACCGCCCACTGGCGCCAAGGGTAGTACTGGGACCGCCCACTGGCGCCAAGGGTAGTACTGGGAACGCCCACTGGCGCCAAGGGTAGTACTGGAACCGCCCACTGGCGCCAGGGGTCGTACTGGAACCGCCCACTGGCGCCAGGGGTCGTACTGGAACCGCCCACTGGCGCCAGGGGTCGTACTGGAACCGCCCACTGGTGCCAGGGGTCGTACTGGAACCGCCCACTGGCGCCAGGGGTCGTACTGGAACCGCCCACTGGCGCCAGGGGTCGTACTGGAACCGCCCACTGGCGCCAGGGGTAGTTCTTGAACCGCCCACCAGGAGCATACCAGGAACAGTACTAGAACCGCCCACGAGGACTTGCACGCTAGGAGTAATTCTAGAACCGCCCACCGGCACCAGGGGTTGTTCAGGAACCGCCCGCCAGGGGTAGATCTAGAACCGCCCTCCAGCACCAGGAGTAATTCTAGAACCGCCCACCATCACCAGGGGTTGTTCTGGAACCGCCCACCAGGGGTAGTTCTAGAACCGCCCACCAAAACTAGGGGTAGTTCTAGAACCAACCACCAGGGGTAATTCTAGAACCGCCCACCATCACCAGGGGTTGTTCAGGAACCACCCGCCAGGGGTAGATCTAGAACCGCCCTCCAGCACCAGGAGTAATTCTAGAACCACCCACCATCACCAGGGGTTGTTCTGGAACCGCCCACCAGGGTAGTTCTAGAACCGCCCACCAAAACTAGGAGTAGTTATATAACCGCCCACCAGGAGCAGTACTAGAACTGCACACTAGGAGTACTTCTAAAACCGCCCATCAGCACCAGGGGTTGTTCCAGAACCATCCGCCAGGGGTTGTTCTAGAACCACCAGCACCAGGAGCAGTACTAGAACTGCCAACACCAGGAGCAGTACTAGAACTGCCAGCACCAGGAGCAGTACTACAGTAGAACCGGCAGCACCAGGAGCAGTACTAGAACCGCCATCACCAGGAGCAGTACTAGAACCGCCCCGCCAGGAGCAGTACTAGAACCGCCAGCACCAGTACTAGACCCGCCCCGCCAGGAGCAGTACTAGACCCGCCATCACCAGGAGCAGTACTAGACCCGCCCCGCCAGGAGCAGTACTAGACCCGCCCCACCAGGAGCAGTACTAGACCCGCCCCGCCAGGAGCAGTACTAGACCCGCCCCGCCAGGAGCAGTACTAGACCCGCCCCGCCAGGAGCAGTACAAGACCTGCCCCGCCAGGAGCAGTAGTAGACCCGCCCCGCCAGGAGCAGTACTAGACCCGCCCCGCCAGCACCAGGAGCAGTACTAGAACCGACAGCACCAGGAGCAGTACTAGAACCGCCAGCACCAAGAGCAGGACTAGAACCGCCAGCACCAGGAGCAGGACTAGAACCGCCAGCACCAGGAGCAGGACTAGAACCGCCAGCACCAGGTGCAGTACTAGACCCGCCCCGCCAGGAGCAGTACTAGACCCGCCCCGCCAGGAGCAGTACTAGACCCGCCCCGCCAGGAGCAGTACTAGACCCGCCCCGCCAGGAGCAGTACTAGACCCGCCCCGCCAGGAGCAGTACTAGACCCGCCCCGCCAGGAGCAGTACTAGACCCGCCCCACCAGGAGCAGTACTAGACCCGCCCCACCAGGAGCAGTACTAGACCCGCCCCGCCAGGAGCAGTACTAGACCCGCCCCGCCAGGAGCAGTACTAGACCCGCCCACCAGCAGCAGGAGCAGGACTAGAACCGCCAGCACCAGGAGCAGTACTAGAACCGCCAGCACCAGGAGCAGTACTAGAACCGCCCCGCCAGGAGCAGTACTAGAACCGCCCCGCCAGGAGCAGTACTAGAGCCGCCCCGCCAGGAGCAGTACTAGAGCCGCCCCGCCAGAAGCAGTACTAGAGCCGCCCCGCCAGGAGCAGTACTAGAGCCGCCCCGCCAGGAGCAGTACTAGAGCCGCCCCGCCAGGAGCAGTACTAAAGCCGCCCCGCCAGGAGCAGTACTAGAGCCGCCCCGCCAGGAGCAGTACTAGAGCCGCCCCGCCAGGAGCAGTACTAGAGCCGCCCCGCCAGGAGCAGTACTAGAGCCGCCCCGCCAGGAGCAGTACTAGAGCCGCCCCGCCAGGAGCAGTACTAGAGCCGCCCCGCCAGGAGCAGTACTAGAGCCGCCCCGCCAGGAGCAGTACTAGAGCCGCCCCGCCAGGAGCAGTACTAGAACCGCCCCGCCAGGAGCAGTACTAGAACCCGCCCGCCAGCACTAGGAGTAGTTTGAGAACCGCCCACAGTCAGCAGAGGGTAGTTTTTTGACCGCCCCACAGTCAGCAGAGGGTAGTTTTTTGACTGCCCCACAGTCAGCAGAGGGTAGTTTTTTGACCGCCCCACAGTCAGCAGAGGGGGTAGTTTTTTGACCGCCCCACAGTCAGCAGAGGGTAGTTTTTTGACCGCCCCACAGTCAGCAGAGGGTAGTTTTTTGACCGCCCCACAGTCAGCAGAGGGTAGTTTTTTGACCGCCCCACAGTCAGCAGAGGGGGTAGTTTTTTGACCGCCCCACAGTCAGCCGAGGGGGTAGCTTTTTGACCGCCCCACAGTCAGCCGAGGGGGTAGCTTTTTGACCGCCCCACAGTCAGCCGAGGGGGTAGCTTTTTGACCGCCCCACAGTCAGCCGAGGGGGTAGCTTTTTGACCGCCCCACAGTCAGCCGAGGGGGTAGCTTTTTGACCGCCCCACAGTCAGCCGAGGGGGTAGCTTTTTGACCGCCCCACAGTCAGCCGAGGGGGTAGCTTTTTGACCGCCCCACAGTTAACCGAGGGGGTAGCTTTTTGACCGCCCCACAGTCAGCCGAGGGGGTAGCTTTTTGACCGCCCCACAGTCAGCCGAGGGGGTAGCTTTTTGACCGCCCCACAGTCAGCCGAGGGGGTAGCTTTTTGACCGCCCCACAGTCAGCCGAGGGGGTAGCTTTTTGACCGCCCCACAGTCAGCCGAGGGGGTAGCTTTTTGACCGCCCCACAGTCAGCCGAGGGGGTAGCTTTTTGACCGCCCCACAGTCAGCCGAGGGGGTAGCTTTTTGACCGCCCCACAGTCAGCCGAGGGGGTAGCTTTTTGACCGCCCCACAGTCAGCCGAGGGGGTAGCTTTTTGACCGCCCCACAGTCAGCCGAGGGGGTAGCTTTTTGACCGCCCCACAGTCAGCCGAGGGGGTAGCTTTTTGACCGCCCCACAGTCAGCCGAGGGGGTAGCTTTTTGACCGCCCCACAGTCAGCCGAGGGGGTAGCTTTTTGACCGCCCCACAGTCAGCCGAGGGGGTAGCTTTTTGACCGCCCCACAGTCAGCCGAGGGAGTAGTTTATTGACCGCCCCACAGTCAGCCGAGGGGGTAGTTTTCTGACCGCCCCACAGTCAGCCGAGGGGGTAGTTTTCTGACCGCCCCACAGTCAGCCGAGGGGGTAGTTTTCTGACCGCCCCACAGTCAGCCGAGGGGGTAGTTTTCTGACCGCCCCACAGTCAGCCGAGGGGGTAGTTTTCTGACCGCCCCACAGTCAGCCGAGGGGGTAGTTTTTTGACCGCCCCACAGTCAGCCGAGGGGGTAGTTTTATGACCGCCCCACAGTCACCAGAGGGTAGTTTTATGACCGCCCCACAGTCACCAGAGGGTAGTTTTATGACCGCCCCACAGTCACCAGAGGGTAGCCCCTAACCTATTAGTCCCCTGTGCAGCTGCACTGGTTGCACCAGTGATATCCACTTAGCCTAGTAAAATCTATCATCCCTTATCAAAGCTGAGCAACAAAAAACTCTCCTAGTTACCCATAGCAATCAGAAATTAAAAGGGTATTCCCATCTCCAAGATCCTATCGCAATATATAGTAGGTGTAATAATAATAATATTAGCAAATACCTCCAATAAGAAATGTAGAATACTTTTTCTGATTCGCTATGTTTCTTTCCTCATGTGCAGGCATTGCAGGACCTTAGGTATCTATGGTTACGACCACTAGCAACTAGATAACTATCGCTATAAGTGGTTTGTAAGCATGGATAGCTAAGGTCCTGCAATGCCTGCACATGAGGGAAGAGACATGGCGAATCAGAAAAACTATTCTACATTTCTAATTGGAGGTATTTGCTAACATTATTATTATTACACCTACTCCATATTCCACAGTGATATAAAAAAAGAATAAAAAGGGGAGACAAGGGGCGCAGAGTCTAAGTGTAGATGAATATGTGCATTTGCCACAACAATATTTGTTTTTTGCACTCACCCTTTAGATGTCTTGTATTTTCACTCAAATGATCTGTATAGTGGATCAGCTCTTTGCAATCCTCTGGTCTGCAGCACAAATGCGGGAACTATGTCAGCCCTGGTATAAGGCTTGCATGTTGGATATTGTAGTGGAGAGAAGATTTCCCTTTTTCGGCGCTTCCAGAGGATAAGGATCGTTACAGATGAATTCTTTTTCTCAAAATCAGATTTATTCGGACACTATATTAAGAACAAACAACGTGTTTCTGCCAGCAACGGCCTTCATCAGGTATAAAATGCACTTGTAAGGACTTTAAGGGAAGACAATCTTTATAGACTAGTTACTCTTAAGATGTCGTGTTTTTTTTTTTTTTTTCTTTCCTTGACTTGGTTGAATTGATTAGGATTGACACCACACCCCAATTAAGTTAGGAGAGTGGGTAGTTGTTCAGCATTACATTCTAGCACCATTCTGTGTACTAGAATGGTAGATTTTTTTATATTAGAATGAACATATATATAATAAAATTCCTTTCTCTTATCATTTCCTTCACTTTCCCCTCCTTATATATATAGAAAGAGAAAGTGATATATAATAGTAATTTTAGAATACATAGTTGTGATTAAAATATACCTGGTGATGGTTATATTTATATATAAAAAAATAATAATAAATAAATTACATAGTACTGATCATAAAAATACATAATTGTTAGTCTAGTATATAAAAAAATTCATAAAATATAACAGTTATTTTTACAGGAATGAGATCTTACAATAAAACAAATATTATTTTCAGTATTGGTAAATAGGGCTGTGCATTATTAAATATACATTTTTTTTCTTCTTTTTCCCCCTCACACATTTTCCACTATATCATTAAGACCATCTGGATATAGGGTTTTCAATCTAAAGATCCAAAAAGACTCTTTTCTGTTTAGTTTCTGGAGTTACCTTTATGTCAAATTGTTTGTGGTGTTTAACTAAAAGGTGTCTGGACAAACTGTGTTTTAAAAAACCTTTTTTGGTGTTGTGTCTGTGGCCATTCATACGCGACCGCAGTGTCTGTGTAGTGCGGCCCACGTTTTGAAGACCACAGGCACAATTGATCACGTAGATAATGTGATCACTCTCACAAGTAAGGTGCTGGCTTATATTTATTGTCTCTCCTGTGCTTCTTGATGTGATACATTTTTGTTTGTGACTAATGATATTGCAGCAATGACATTTTTTTGATCCACATCTAAAAACTCCAAGGGGATTTTGTATAGGAGTCTTTTTTGGTCTTAAAGGAGAGAGGGGTTTCCCTAAGACACTAGGCGCAATAATGTTCCCAATAGTAACCGCCCTCCGGAATGTGATACCAGGATTCTCCGGTAGCCACTTTTTGAGAAAGGAATCCCTTCTTAGAATGTACCAATACTTTTTTTAAAAATAATAAATACAAAAATACTGAAAAAATATCATTCAGTACCAAAGACAATATTTCAAAATCAGAGAAGTTAGCTCTCAAGCAATTGAAAAATAATAAAAAAAATAGTCATCAGACAAGCTGATAAAGGAGGTGGAGTGGTCATTCAGGACAGGGAAACATATCTGCAGGAAGCTCACAATATCCTAGCAGATAAAAAATACTATAACAAATTAGATACAGATCCTGCAAAAACATTTAAATCAGAATACCACATGTTCATAAATGTAGCATATTCACAAAATATTATCAATAAAAAAGAAAAACGTTTCCTGACAAACAAAAACCCAAACACAGCAATTTTTTATCATTTACCAAAGGTCCACAAAAACCCTGTAGTACCACCAGGTAGACCGATTATTTCCGGTATTGGATCTCTAACTAGTCAGTTATCTCACTATATAGACTTACATCTTCAGGATCTTGTAAAAAAGCTACCGTCTTTCCTCCATGATTCTTACCAACTTATAAAGGAATATAGTTCTTTAAACTGGGAAAATGATTATCTTTTCATTACACTGGATGTGAATGCTCTGTACTCCAATATAGAACATAATATGGGAGTTGAAGCAGTATCACACTATTTATCTGAGATTCCAAATATGCCGTCGGCCCAGAGAGATTTCCTTCTATCAGGCTTAAAGTTTATATTGGAGCATAATGTTTTTGAATTCCAGGGTGAATTGTTCCTGCAGCAGTTTGGCACCGCGATGGGGACTCGGGTCGCGCCAAGTTTCGCTAATCTTTTTATGGGGCGATTCGAGTCCTCATCTCCCATCAGCCAAGCACCATTTAAGGAACACATATTGCTATATAGACGCTATATAGATGATTTAATCATCTTCTGGAAGGGCACAGAAAAACAAGCTATTTCTCTTATAGAGGAACTTAACAAAAATAGTTGGGGTATTTCATTCACATATAACATGGATAAAGAAAAAATCCATTATCTGGACCTGGAAATCAGTCACTCTAATAATAAAATTATAAGTAAAACCTTTTTTAAAAAAAACGGATTCTAATGGATTTTTGGACTTTCGGAGCGCACATTATCCAAAATGGAAGCAGAACATACTGTTCAGCCAATAGGTGCGCATCCGAAAGAACAATACGAAAGACAAAGATTATGTGGAACAATCCAAAATTCGGACTAAAAAATTCTTGGATAAAAAACACCCCAAAAAATTGATAGCAGAAGCCTATGAAACCAACCTGAAAAAAACTCAAAATGAATGTCTGTATGAAAAACTCACAGAAAAAAAACAGTGCTCTGTTATAGACAATGAACAAACAAATATGTACAAAAAGAGAGATAAAGAAAATAATAAAAGATGGCAATATAATTTTATTACTGCTTTTAATCAGGGAAGTGTGAAAGTAAGACAGATTTTAAAAAAGTATTGGTACATTCTAAGAAGGGATTCCTTTCTCAAAAAGTGGCTACCGGAGAATCCTGGTATCACATTCCGGAGGGGGGTTACTATTGGGAACATTATTGCGCCTAGTGTCTTAGGGAAACCCCTCTCTCCTTTAAGACCAAAAAAGACTCCTATACAAAATCCCCTTGGAGTTTTTAGATGTGGATCAAAAAAATGTCATTGCTGCAATATCATTAGTCACAAACAAAAATGTATCACATCAAGAAGCACAGGAGAGACAATAAATATAAACCAGCACCTTACTTGTGAGAGTGATCACGTTATCTACGTGATCAATTGTGCCTGTGGTCTTCAATACGTGGGCCGCACTACACAGACACTGCGGTCGCGTATGAATGGCCACAGACACAACACCAAAAAAGGTTTTTTAAAACACAGTTTGTCCAGACACCTTTTAGTTAAACACCACAAACAATTTGACATAAAGGTAACTCCTGTTGAACAAATACCACAGAATGACATGAATAGGATCCAGAAACTAAACAGAAAAGAGTCTTATTGGATCTTTAGATTGAAAACCCTATATCCAGATGGTCTTAATGATATAGTGGAAAATGTGTGAGGGGGAAAAAGAAGAAAAAAAATGTATATTTAATAATGCACAGTCCTATTTACCAATACTGAAAATAATATTTGTTTTATTGTAAGATCTCATTCCTGTAAAAATAACTGTTATATTTTATGATTTTTTTTTATATACTAGACTAACAATTATGTATTTTTATGATCAGTACTATGTAATTTATTTATTTATTTTTTTATATATATAAATATAACCATCACCAGGTATATTTTAATCACAACTATGTATTCTAAAATTACTATTATATATCACTTTCTCTTTCTATATATATAAGGAGGGGAAAGTGAAGGAAATGATAAGAGAAAGGAATTTTATTATATATATGTTCATTCTAATATCAAAAAATATACCATTCTAGTACACAGAATGGTGCTAGAATGTAATGCTGAACAACTACCCACTCTCCTAACTTAATTGGGGTGTGGTGTCAATCCTAATCAATTCAACCAAGTCAAGGAAAGAAAAAAAAAAACCACGACATCTTAAGAGTAACTAGTCTATAAAGATTGTCTTCCCTTAAAGTCCTTACAAGTGCATATTATACCTGATGAAGGCCGTTGCTGGCAGAAACGCGTTGTTTGTTCTTAATATAGTGTCCGAATAAATCTGATTTTGAGAAAAAGAATTCATCTGTAACGATCCTTATCCTCTGGAAGCGCCGAAAAAGGGAAATCTTCTCTCCACTACAACCTACTCCATATTGGGAGAGGATTTTGGAGATGGGAATACCCCTGTAATAAAAGCTGAGCTCTGACTGGTTGCTATGGGTAACGAGAATAGTTGTAATTCTGCTACATAATCTACATAATTTCTCCCCTTTCTCATCATTCAGGTGGATGTGACGGGGTCCTGGGTCTCCTCCTCCGCTTCCATCCGGTCAGTCTTGTCATGGCTCAGTGAAGGCTAAGAAGCGGGTTATTCTGTTCTTCTTGGCTTTCTCCTGTCCCTATTCTCCAATCGATTCTTCTTGCCTTCCTTGTGGTTTGTGAGCTCCCGTGTGTCTCCTCTCACCTGCGCTCCTGTGTATGCAGGCACCTGCCATTGTGATGTCATCGCTATGTCATAGATTCCACATTCCGGCACCTGCCATTGTGATGTCATCGCTATGTCGCCATGCTTCCACATGCTGGTATGTGCCTCTGTGATATCACAGCTTTGGCCAATATGGCTGTAGTCCTGGGGCAGCATAAGTCACATGACTGGTACAAGTCGTATGGTTCAGGACATTGCAGTCCAATTGAAGAAATCATTGCTGGATTACAATCCGGTTTTCCACACAATTTACCTCACACACATTATTTACACCAGTGCATTATTAATGGCCGTACAGAACTAGCCCTCAAAAAGGCTGGGTTTATTGAGGTCCTGACAAGACCAGGTAATGAAGGGTTTATTACAGGGTTTGATATGGAGGTTGGATGTGGAACTAGGAATGTGATAGGCTGGTGGTGGAGTTATAGTGAGATTTATATAATAGGAGGGCAGCCATATTTGGCGTGACATTCAGTGCTGGCTTCACTTTCCTCTCCTACAGACATCATTGACATCTGGAGGAGGTGGGAGAGCAGCTGCAGCGGTCAATTCCTCCAAAGTACGAGAGAGTGACGACACCTCTGATTGGCCACAGGGATCGCGGGCCCCGGGAGAGCCAGTGCTGACACTGCTGGAATGGCCAAACCAGGTCTTCATAGGTAATTGAATAAAATGGAGGTTTATTTAGAATAAAGTTACAAGTAAAGGTATAGATAAGGATAAGATATAAAAACCTTATACAGAAACCTCTATGAATGAGAAGTGGGTCTGCCTTCTTGCAAAAGGGTGCAGTATTTAAATGTAAATTTCTCTCATGCATGGAGTTTCCACGCACGCCCAGACAATATAATGAAATGACATGGAAATCTGTATTCCAAGCAAAACATCCATATTCACAGGTGATTAGAATGAGAGAAAAATGTATTTTGAATAATAGTTACAGTTCAGAGATGGAGATGAGACATAAAATGCGTATACAGGACCCCTATGAATGAGAGAGGGACCTACTCTGTTACAGAAGAGTGCAGGATCTAAACCAAAGTTCTGGCTCACAGTAACAAAGTTTCCATGCATGTTCAGATTAAACATTACAATTCTTAGTTCTCAAGGATAAGTCTGTTGCAGGAGACCTCCAGACGCCTGGTTTCTGGGAGTACATTTTATCTATGGAATAACATGGTACAGAACTTTCTAACAATATCTGCAGGCTCAGCCTTCATTTCCCTTACAGAAACAAAACATGATTTAATAAAGCTAGACTATATCAGACGTATCACAAGTAATATAACATATTGGAAAATTATGGATTATAATTACTGTATTGATTATTTTCTTTATTAGAAATATTTAAAGTAAAATATAATTAGTACTTAAGCATAAATCTGACAAGGAGGCTTCCAGGCGGTTTGTTTCTGAAAGAATATCTGATCTATAGTGCAATGTCTTACAGAACCTTCTGACCATATCGGAAGCTTAGCATAGAGGCAGATCTGTTTTCCGGCACCCGGAGCAAGAATTCAGTTTGGCGCCCCCCACACACACCGCTCATGCAGTTTGAATAGTAGTCATGTGACCGCTCATATACGATTTGCTTTTTGACAGTCACGTGACTAGCTGCTCTTCCTAATTCTCTCAATTTCAGTGAAAAACGACAGCCCCTATTTCATGAAGAGAAGCAGGATTAAAGGCTAGTTGTCACATAACCGTAAGTATGAAAATCACATACGAGTGGTCATGTGGTGTCTGCTGGACCCAGCTAGCAGAGTTGAATCCTGACATTGAGTATATTGCACGCTGTTAAGGTTGGGCATGCTACAGTACTTAATTTTATAATTAAAAGGGTTGTCCAGGTTTGTGATTAAAGTCGGCAGTAACTCTAGGTGGCTGCAGACTTCTGAATACTCGCAGCGCATGCACTGCACTCTTTCACCTTTCCTCCAGCACAGGAGAATCCTGAAAGGTCATGTGAGTGCAAGTATGAGATTTTCATACTTCTGGCCACATTCCAACTAAACGTGACCAGCCTCACTCAAGTCATTTGTATAGAATGAGGCCATGCATGTCTAGTTGGCATGTGACCAAGTGTATGCAAATCGCATAATTGTGGTTTCAAGATTTCCTGCTCTCACCACTAGCGCCAGAGAATCCTGACCGCATGCAGTGCACATGTTCACTGTGAGAATTCAGAGGTCTGCTGTCAGTGATTGCAGACTTTCATCACAAATTTGAACAACCCTTTTAATTTTCCTAAAACAAATAAAAACAGAGTAACTCTTGTCAGACAGCACAACACTTTATTAATATGGCCATGTATCATGTAATTTTATAACTTATGGACTGTTCAATGTGTACAGGATCAGAACCAATAACTGCACAAAAATACATCAACATAACTACCAGCAGTATGCAAAAATACAGCATCACAACCCTCATCAGTACAGTACAACACCAGAACCACCATCAGTACATGTACTGTCTCCTCCTTGGTATGTCCTCACACTGTCTCTTCATGTTACCCCTTTCCCCACATTACCCAGTCTCTATTATGTGCCCGCACAAGCTTTTCTCCTCCTATACTGTCTCCTGACACCCCCCCACCATTCCTTATACTATTTCTGCACACATCCCCCCCCCCGTTCCTCATTATTTCCACACACCCATTCACGCTTGCTCCTCGCACATTCCCTCCCCGCAGTGTTTCCACACCCATTCCTCACCCCCGCTCACTATTCTGTTTCCTCACACATTCTCCCCTCGCTCTCCGTACTGTTTCTTCACACATTCTCTCCATACTGTCTCCTCAAATTCACCCAGCATTACAATAATTCTTTGGTTCCTTCAGCTTAATTGGAGTGCTTGCCACACCAACAGACATTCTTCACGCCTATGTGTCGCTGAAGAGTGTCATCAGCAGTGTAATCAGATGACCTGATGACGCTGCTGACGTCGCCCTGACCCAGAAGTGCGGGAAGTCAGTGCTTGAATTGTTCTTGTGCATGAAAGACATGAGTAAAGTTGATTGCTGGGAGCCGTTGTTGCACCTTCTCTGAGCCGGCCATCAAGCTAATAGCTGAATCCCACTATGGGGGCGGCAGAGACACGTCTGACCGTGACTTTAGGTGGCCCGATGGCGCCCCCTGGCCGGCTGCACTGAAGTTTAATGCCACACCTGCACCCCCTTAGATACGCCCCTGATTAGAATTGGTTTCTTTTAGCTGAAACAAAACATCACTTTATAAAGCTGACATATAATCCATCATTTGCCAATATGTTATATTACTTGTTATAATAGCTATACGGATTGTTTTCATCAGCTCCCACCTTTGTTTTGCACGTAAACAACTCTATGAATCACAAAATTAAAAGCAATAGCTACTTTTTCAAGCTTAAAAGTACACTGTTTCTATTTTGAATCTTCATGTGTATTTGCAATGTCTAGAATTATAATAACACAAATTGCAACAATAGGTTTTGAGGAATGAAACAAAGAACTCAATCAACTGAGCTCCTAGGGAACCTATTTTGGATGCTATCACTTGGAGCTCTTTTACATTCTTGAGATGCTCAATCACAACTTCAGAGCTATCAAAAATACAACATTAATCCTCCACGAATGAACACACAACCTTGAGCTGCCAGTAAGAAATCTGCTACTCTACATGTCTGGTCTAATTCTAAAGAGATTTCTGCCAGAGCATCAGAAGTCTCATTGATAACCTGGTCCATAATATTACTATACAGATTTAGCTTTTTCATAATGCGGATACCCCAACCTATCAAAATTGGGGCCATTGAATAGAATCATAGATTCGTAGCTGTAAGTGACCTCCAGGTTCATCGTGTTCAACCCCCTGCTCAATGCAAGATTCATAGAATCATAGAATCATAGAATGGTAGAGTTGGAAGGGACCTCCTGGGTCATCTGGTCCAACCCCCTGCTCAAAGCAGGATTCACTAGATCATCTCAGACAGATGTCTGTCCAGCCTCTGTTTGAAGACTTCTATTGAAGGCGAACTCGCCACCTCTCGTGGCAGCCTGTTCCACTCATTGATCACCCTGTCAAAATGTTTCTTCTAATATCTAATCTGTATCTGCTCCCTTTTCAGTTTTATTCCATTGCTTCTCTTGTTTCCATGTGCAAATTAGAATAAAGATGATCCCTCTACACTGTCCCATCCCTTCAGATATTTGTAGACAGCTATTAAGTCTCCTCTTGGCCTTCTTTTTGCAAGCTAAACATTCTCAGATCCTTTAACCGTTCCTCGTTGGACATAGTTTGCAGTCCGCTCAATATCTTCGTGGATCTTCTCTGAACTTGTTCCAGTTTTTCGATGTCTTTTTCAAATGTGGTGCCCAGAAGTGGACACAGTATTTCAGATGAGGTCTGACCATGGAGGAGTAGAGGGGGATAATTACTTCCCTTTATCTAGATTCTATGCTTCTCTTAATACATCCCGGAACTGTTTGCCTTTATTTCTGCTGCATCACACTGTTGACTTATGTGCAGTCTGTGATCTATTATTATACCCAAGTCTTTTTCACATGTGCTGTTGCTTGGTTCTATTCTTCCCATTCTGTAGATGTCCTTTTCGCTTTTTTCTTGCCCAATGAATGTAATTTTAAAAGTGGTAAAAATATCCCTTCTGATAATGATAGCCATGTGATGTGAAGAGCTAATCAGTTCTTTAACCCCTTCACCCTTGTTTCACCTTGATGACTAGGCCAACTTGTACAATTTAGACCACTGCCACTTTATATTGTAGTAACTCTGAACGCTTCAAATCCCAATGATTGAGATTGGGTTTTTTTTTTTGACACATTGTACTTTTAGTGGTAAACTTACAGTTAGGTCCATATATATTTGGACAGAGACAAAATTTTTCTAATTTTGTTTCACAATATTTTTATTGAATTTTATCAACATTTAAACACGAACTCGAACATGGTTCGCATGGGGGGGGGCATGGGGGGGAGGGGAAAGAATTTGTGAAAGGGGAAGGAGGGTAATCAGGTACATTAACATTGTTTATCCAAGATAATATAAATCAAAACAAAACAGAACAAGTAAAAGCGAATACGCTTAGTAATGACACATTGGAACAACATGTTAAACCTGTGTGAAAGGTTTGGGAATGACAATTGTCTGTCTATGGTTTCTCTTTAATCGGGGAATTTTTTTGACCATAATGACCATTTTTTTAAGTTTCTTGTTGAGCCATTTATGCTGGAAGCATATCTGAACTCGTACGATTTATGGAGTGAGATTCTGCCTAGAAGTTCGAAGAAACGAGGGGGATCTGGTTTCTTCAAGTTATATGCGATTGAATTTTTTATTACCAAACATATGTGGATGATAAGGTATCTAGTGTGTGAGGTCAGTGATTCCAACTCTAAGGACCAGAGAGCCTTCTGGGGTGTAAGGGCGATTTCTTGGTTGGTTAGGTTATTAATTAGTTTAGACGTCTGAGCCCAGATTTTTTTAATTTTGGGGCAGTTCCAGAAAATGTGGATCAGATCTCCGTATTGCCCGCAATTTCTCCAACAGAGAGGGGAATTGTTGGGGTCTATATGCGAGGGCCTTAAAGGGGTATAGTACCAACGTGATAACGTTTTATAGTATCCCTCATGTAACGCCATGCAAATGTTGGAGGAATATGATGAGCAGAGGGCGTTTTCCCACATCTCCATTGTGAAGGATGTATTTAAGTCTACTTCCCATTTTTTCATGAATGTAGTTTTTTTTAAAAATGTGTCTTTGTTAAAACTTGAGTAAATATATTTCAGACTCCAGAAGATGTTATGGTTTGTATTACGAAATAAGTTTATAGAGGCCTCAGACATTGATTTCCTGCTGGATAGAAATATTCCAATCATGTCCTTAGTCATTGAGTAGTAGAAGAACTCGTCGGATGTCAATTTAAATTTGGATTTTAGTTCTGCGAAGGGAATAAAATTGCTACTGTTAAAAATGTCTTTGATTTTGATTATGCCTATGATGGGCCAATGAGAGGGGAATGGGTGATTGTAGATTGCTGCGATATATGAAAGAGGAAAATTCAGTGAGTTATTTGAATTGTTTTTGCTTCTATTGAGAGTAATGAACTTTCCCCAAGCAAATAAAGCAGCTTGGAAGATAGGGTGGGATGGAGTATACCGGGATTTTTTTAAAAGATTATTAAGGAGTAGATTTTGGGGAAGAAGGTTACCATTGAGCAATGTCTCCAATTCAATCCATGCTGGAGGGTGTTTTGAATGTAACCAGTATTGGCTTTGTTTAATTAAATTTGCTAAATAGTAAGCGTTCACATTGATGAGACCAATGCCACCGTTAACTTTGCTTTTATATAGCAAAGCTGTCGGGGTCCTCGCTTTTTTACCGCTCCAAAAGAATGTATTGATAAGGCATTGCATCTTGGTTATGTATGGGGCGGGAATAATTAAGGGACGGTTTCTTAGTACGTATAAGATTTTAGGAAGTGCAAATGCTTTCAGGATTAGCGACTTGCCTAGCCACGATAGGTCTTTGTCGTTAAAGTATTGTAAGTCTTTATTGTTTCTGTAATTGAAACCATATTTTTGGTGATAATTGAGTTTATATTTTTTGTGATGATGATTCCTAGGTATGTGAATTCTTCCTCTTCCCAATCGTAGTTAAAGTCTTTTTTGATTTTATTTATTATGCAGTTGCTTAGGTTGATTTGGATTATTTTTGATTTTTTGTTGTTTATTTTGAAATACGATATTTCTGAGAATTTTTCCAGGGTGTTTGTTACCTCTTTGACCGAATTGAGGGGGTCAGCTAGTGTAAGGAGAATATCGTCTGCAAACAAACTAATTGTAAATTGTCGGGAGCCTGCCTGTATCCCTTTGATATTTTCATTTTCCCTGATTTTTTGTGCGAGGGGTTCAATTGCCAAAGCAAACAAAAGAGGTGATAGGGGGCAACCCTGCCTGGTTCCGTTATTTATTTTTATTGGGCTAGATAAGTGATTGTTGGCGTATATTTTGGCAGAGGGGTTAGAGTATAACGCGAGGATGGAAGACAAAATTTTTTCGCCAAAACCAAATTTCATTAGTGCAAGTTTTAAATATAGCCAGTTGAGACGATCGAACGCTTTTTCAGCGTCAAGAGTCAGGAGGATTGATGGGGTTTTGGATAAATTCAATAATTTGATAATATTAATGAGGCGTCTCGTTCCATCTGTAGATTGTCTTTTTTCGACAAAGCCAATTTGATCGTTGTTTATTAAGGTAGGTAATATAGATTTTAATCTATTTGCCAACACTTTGGAGTATAGTTTGACATCGGTGTTTATAAGGGAGATGGGCCTGAAGTTTTTGCCATCCTCCGGATTTCCTTTGGGATTGGGTATAAGTATGATTATGGCTTCCAGCATTTCGTCTGGGAATGAGCCCTGAGACGCTGCCTTATTAAATACTTGGGTGAGGTGAGGGGTAAGAATAGATTCGAACGTTTTGAAATATTCGTTGGTGAATCCGTCGGGGCCTGGGGATTTATAGGGTTTTAGTTGTGTTATTGCCTCGACGACCTCTTTTTCTGTAAAGGGGGATGATAACGTTTCTAAGTCATGTTTACTGGCTTTTGGTAGATTAATTGAGGAAAGGAATTTGTTGATGAGTTCTTTGTTAGGCTTTGGTATGGAATCATTTGTGTTAATATTATATAGTTTATGATTGTCTCCACTTTTGAGAAATACTATCTCTTTTGGGTGATGTCTAAGTGTGCCATCCTCCGATAGAACTTTATTAATCCTGTTTTGTATCCTCTTTTTCTTAATACGGTTCATCATAAATTTAGTCGGTTTGTTCAAGGATGCATATACTTTAAATTGTGAGTTCTTGACTAGAGATTCAAAGGGGGCAAATAATTCTTTTTTGAGTTCTACTCTTAAATTATTAATTTCTTGGCCAATTTTTTGAAAGGGTGGGTAAGTGTTGGTTTGGATCTCCTCCTTAGATCTAATTAAGGCTTGGAGTTCTATAATTTTAGCCCTATTTTTCTTTTTGATGGAGGATGACAGTTTCAGCAATGTCCCTCTGAGGACTGCCTTATGAGCATTCCAGAGAGTAAATGGACTAATGGTTTCATCTTCATTTTCATTGAAGTATTGTTTTAAATTTTCCTCAATTATAGATCTGTACTCTGGTGAATAAAGGAGGGACGGGTTGCATTTCCAAAGAAAGCTATTAGTGAGGGGTGGGCCTAACCTAATTTCTCCCAGCAAAGGGGAGTGGTCAGAGATAGTTTTTGGGAGAATTTCAATTTTTTCAAATTTTAAGATGGAAAAGACATCAGTTAGAATAAGGTCTATTCTGGACGCAGTCTGGTGGACGTCTGAAAAAAACGTGTACTTTTTTGAGGTAGTGTTGATACACCTAAATGCGTCAAACAGCTCGTTTTTTATTAGCCACGGGTTTAGGGAAGCAGATAGACATCTTCTGGGGGATGAGGAGTCCATATGACCATCAGGAACCATATTGAAATCACCCAGTATAAACAGTTCTCCCTTCTTGATTTTGGAAATCTTTTTCATCACCTTGTTAAGAAAGCTGATTTGTCTTTTGTTGGGAGCATAAATGTTTACAATTGTACAAATCTTGTTATTGACCCCATAAACAAGAATGTGATATCTGCCATTAGGGTCAGAAACCTCTTCTTCAAGTTTAAAGGGGACGGTATTTTTGATTATAGTGGCGACCCCCGCTTTTTTTTTATTCTTGTTTGTAGACTAAAAAATGTTAGTAAAGTTTTTGTGGCCGAATTTGGGATGATTGGATTCAGAGAATTTTGTCTCTTGTAGACAGATAATGTCCGCTTTTTGGGAGTTAATTTCTTTCCAGAGGGATAATCTTTTATTCAGGCTATTTAGTCCCTTAACATTATATGATGATATTTTAATACTCAAGTTGGAGAATGCTTATATTCAATTGGGAAAGGTGGAGAGATTTAGGAGTTGGAATCAGGTAGTATGTTAAAGCTTTTTAGATGACTACACAGGTGAGTTATTATAAATGTGTCATAAAATGTGTGAACAATTCACAATGCAAACAACAAACAAATGAGAACAATAACACAACTTTTGGATTGTACGTGATAAGCGAAGTGAATATTTGTGTAATAAAATCACGACTTCTAGACAAACCTCCAGGAGATACCTACTAGTCCGTAGGGTTTTTTTTCTGGGGGAAAAAAGTTTGTGAAATTGTCCGATGTAGAACAACCAAGTTGTTAGAAGAGAAAATCCCAGTGTGAAGAGGTCCAGTTAGGATTGCATACAGTTGGTATATAACACACTACGAAACGCATAATACCTGTATGATGAAAAGGTTATATAATTATAACATAACATTAAATCCTTCAACAACGTGGAGGGAAACTGCAGCTTTAAGCAGTAAACAAATTTTTAGAAAAGGTAATGGTTAGCCGGAAGTTCAACGATTGTCCCTTTGGGAGAGAGGAGGGACTTTAAATGAGGAATCGTCCTTCAGCGAGGCAATAAATTACGATGGTTTTTCCTTTGTGAAAAACTAATAGTTTTAGCAGGAAGCCCCATCTGTAGGGCACTCCCGATTCTCTCAAATATGTCGTGGTGTCTCTGAAGGATTTTCTGGTGTCTATTGTTTCCTTAGACAGGTCTGTGTAGGTTTTTTCTACCTTGATAAAGTTTTGAATTTTTTCTTTTGTTTGGTAGAAGTGAATTCGTAAGATTGTATCTCTTGGGGTGTCGGCTGCAACTGAGTTGGGATGGGGTAGTCTGTGGATCCTGTCTATAGTGAGTTCTTGATTGGATAATAAGGGCAGAGCTTTTTTGAACACTGATTTAGCGTATTCAGATAGATCTTGTGGTGGGACTGTCTCCGGGATACCTCGTATTTTGAGGTTGTTCCTGCGGTTACGGTCCTCCAAATCCGCAAGTTTTGCTCTGAGCTTGTTGATCTCTGCGTGGGTATTATACTGGTCGTTTGTTGCTTTTTCGGTTTTGACTTCTACAAGAGTAAGTCTTTTTTCATAATCCTCCAGTCTTTTATTGAAAACTTGGAAAGTGGAATTTATTGTTTCTGTTTGTTTGTCCAGAGTAATTTTCATATTATCGTTAATCACTCTGGCCAATTCTAACATGTAAGATTCAGTGTTATTTGAGGGAGGTGGAAATTCCTTGAAAATGCCTGAATTGTAAGAAGCTTTATCGGGGGTCTTGGGCCCGTGATCTGTTTTCTGCTTATTTTTTTCCGGGCTATGATTTGGGGATGAGTCTGTGAAGTCAGAGTCTGAGTCAGACTCAGCGTGATCCTGGCACACTGTGCCCTTGTGACCCCAGCTTTCAGGTTTCGATCTTTTATGAGATATTGAGGTGTCCATTCCCTCGAAGTTCAGATTGTTAGGTGCGATTGAAGGAGGATGGTCCTTGTTTATGACTGTTGGAGGGGATAGGATAGAGGAAGAGGGATTTTGGAAAGAAGTTTGTGACACTTCTTTTTGGGAATTTTTTCTGGAGGTTGATTTTTCTTCCCTTTTGAGGGGAGATCTGGACTTGAGAGGGCTTGCTGTATTTGGAGAGTCCTCCAGGGTATTACAGTATGTGTGGTAATCAGGATTTTTCTCGGCAGGATTTTTAGATTTATTTGTAGAATTAGAGGATTTGCTACTTGCAGTAGCACTTTTTTTTAGTAGAGCTCATGTTTGACTGTGTCAGTTAGAGCAAAATTTGAAATTTTTAGACAGGATTTGATTTTGAAATGAGTTTATCCGACACCTCTGTAGTTTATAGGTTTTTGTAAAGAAAAAAAAAATGTTATTGGATATTAAATGATAACAACCAAGCAGAGGTAATCTGTCAGAGATATAATTAACCTGTATTACTAAGTGAGAAAAATACAAGTTAGACGGTTGGAAATAAGTCCGTGGGACTCTGTAATCCTAACGTTTAATATGATTTTCCTTCTTTTCCAGTGACAGGTTGAGACCTATTGCCTGAACATAGGAGAGTTTTGTAGGGGATCCAAGTAAATGATACGAGAATTGAACCTTAAGAGATCAGTAGCACTGATTTATTGTGCCAAAATTGAGGAAGTCACAACTTTGTCGTGTTATATGTGTCATAGATTTTGCATTCAGATGTGATCTATGCTCAAGATTGGCAGTTGGCAGAAGTAATTCTGTAGATGCAAGTAGGGAACAGTGTTACGTTTTGCAATTCCAATTAGTGCTGCGAGATGCACTTAGATTCTGCTGTTGAGGCAGTTGACTGTCAGGTGTAACACTGTAGGTGTTAGGGGAGTTGTAGCTGTGATATGCAGATGGCAATCTGTATTCACACTCTGCATATATACATTGCAGTTCTGTCTCTTTTGGAACTCAATGTGCCACAAGGTCCAGTTAATATTTAAATGCAGAACAGTCAGCAGTCTGTATTCACACTGTGGGAGCTGAGAAGGACGTGATGATTCCTTCGTTCGCCGGGTAGTAGGGGGGGACGGGACGGGGGAGTATGTACTAGCCTGTACTATGTCTCCGCTGATCCGGTGTCCTCTTCGCTCCCTCCGTGCAGTCCGCGCTGTCCTCCTCACCGTGGTGCTGGATCTTCTCCTCCGTGCCTTCCTGTGTGGGACCTCGGTCGGCCTTTTCGTGATCCAAGGGTGTCAGGAAGGATGTGGGTTTGTGATGAGGCACAGCTTGTTAATGGTGCCTGAGGTGCTGTCGCCTTCCCTCTTCTCCCTTGGGAACTTGAGCTGTGCTTCTGATGGTGGGAAAGTGCAGCCGCCGGCTTCAAGTAGCTGGAACAACTTCAATTTTGGTGCGATTTCTTCAGAGAAGGTCTCAAAATACTCCTGAGACGTTCCCCAGACGGATTTTGTAGGAGCATTTGGGATTTCCTCATTTAAATTGCTTTGAGGTAGCTTTGATTTGGTTGCCTGTACGGAGCTCAGCTCTTCTGCAACCTACATCAGCCAAGCCCAGGCCACACTCCCCCACTTCTACTTTTTAAACCATTTTCACTATGCAGCATTTTTCCACACCTGCCTGTCTAGTTGATTGGAGGGGTTTCGGTCCTGAGGAAAGGTCTTGGGAGCCTGCCGACAACATCGTTCTCCCCCCTGTGATTTTTGAGCAGTTTCTCCGTCGGGTTGGCCTAAAGAACAGTGGGGCGTAAGGGGGGTGCTGTCACAGCAGTAACTCACGTGCCTCCTCAGCGTCGTCCTACTCTCCATCGTCAGCGTTCGGCGTCTCCTCCCATCAGGTCGGCTCGCTGAGGTTTGCCTCTTGCCGCTCTCCTCTGCACAGCTGCAACAGCATGGTGTTTTCCCTTTGGCCTTAGGGGGCGTGGCCGGTCTCTGCAGGAATTTAACCCTGCTTTGTCCTGCAGAGATCAGGAGTGGTACCTGGCGACTACCTGCGGCCGAGACTATCCTCGCCACCAGAGGCTCTAGTTAAAACCAGTTAGTTGCTTAGTCACGCCACTCCAGGGTAAGCCCGGCCCCAGGAGCAGTGGGTCCACACCCAGCCGTGTTACAGGAAGTTTCAGCAGTTTTTATTTTAAGTACATTAAGACAACTTTTTCTGTTGAACAACTTCCTTTGTAGAGAAGCTGTCACTTGACATAAATGTGTAATTTTTTCCGTTCTCATGAATCTGCGTCATTTTGTTTTTCTTTCCTGTGCCCCTTCGTTTCTAAGATATGGCACTTTACGCCTTGTGTAAAGTAGTCTTTTTAGCCAACTCGGAGTGGTCTTTAACCCCTTACTGGCCAGGGGCGTATTAGTACACCCCAGGCCATCACCCCCGGTTCAGCACTGGCTCCGGCGCTGAGCCCGCACTGAACCAGGCACATGTCAGCTGATTCTTACAGCTGACATGTGGCTGCAACAGCCGTTGGTGGAACTGCGATCCACCCGCAGCTGTTAACCACTTAAATGCCGCTGTCAATCTCCGACAGCGGCAATAGCCCCGCCCATCGGTGACCTGTCACGTGATCGCAGGTTACCGATGCGTGGGCATGGCAACCCGGGGTCTGCAACAGACCCCTGTGGTTGTCATGTCTTGCTTGCTATGAGCGCCACCTAGTGGTTGGCACTCATAGCACATGAGCATTTCTGCTACATAGAGGCAATCTGCTCATCGCCTTTCTGAAGCCGAGCCGGTCAGGTAACTGCAGCTTCTGGTCTCCTGTGGAGACTATTGAAGAGGCAGAAAGTGGAAAAAAATGTTTTTAAAATTATGAAAAAGGTAAAACAATATATAAAAGTTTAAATCGCCCCCCTTTCACCCCATTCAAAATAAAATAATAATAAAGAAAAAACGCATACACATATTTGGTATTGCTGCGTTCAGAATCGCCCATTCTATCAATATAAAAAAAAGAATTAATCCGATCGGTAAACGGCGTAACGAGAAAATTCTAAACGCCAGAATTATGTTTTTTGGTCGGCACAACATTGAAATAAAATGAAATAACGGGCGATCAGCTCGACACGCAAAAAATAAGCCCTCACTTGGCCCCAGATCCCGAAAAATGGAGACTCTACGGGTCTCTGAAAATGGCGCCATTTTTAGCAAACGTTGGATTTTTTTTTCACCACTTAAATAAAAAAGAACCTATACATGTTTGGTGTCTACAAACTCGTAATGACCTGGAGAATCATAATTGCAGGTCAGTTATAGCATTCAGTGAACGTGGTAAAAAAAAAAAACCGTGGAATTGCATTTTTTTTGCAATTTCACCGCGCTTGGAATTTTTGTCCCCGTTCTCCAGTACATGATATGGTAAAACCAGTGATGGCGTTTAAAAGTCCAACTTGTCCCGCAAAAAATAAGCCCTCACATGGCAATATTGACCTAAAAATAAAAAGGCTATGGGTCTGGGAAGAAGGGGAGCAAAAAATGAAAATGCAAAAATGGAAAATGCTCCGGTCATTAAGGGGTTAAAAAGACCCCTATGTAGAGGAGTTTTGTATCACTACCACTTAGCTAAAGGGACAAGATGAATCTATAAGTAAGAGGAGTGGAGTGGCAGATGGAAAAGGGAATAAACCAATCCCAGATTCAGAAGAACAGCGGCATTTACACCAAATAAATGTTCTAGATTTATGACAAGTGACAGATCCTATTTAATGTGATTGTTTCTGTGACATTACAGACATTTTCTGCTATTCTAGAACTCCTTTCCATATAAATGTATTGTGGCTCTAGATGGTACCGTGTATGCTATCATTGTAATCTCCATTACTGGATAGAATTAGAGAAGAAAGACTAAGGCTCGAAGCTGTGACCAAAAATTATCAAAAGTGACTGCAGATTTTATTTGTATCTTTTTTAGGCAAAAGGAGTTAATAACAGCGATCACCTGACCGGGGTCTTACATCTTCAAGCAACTATTCCCAATCATCTGGGAATCTACAAGAAGAAATGTCTTGTTTGCAGCCACTGATTTCTCTGCCTCCATTCAGTCCACAGTTGTGGATTTGTCCGGCTGAATCTTCCATGAGGCTTTTCCTCCATCACTGACTGCGAGGATCCATCACAGAACTGCCATAGATTCAGCTTATGTGCTCAGACATCACTGGGAGCCCCCCAGCAATGTATACATGACATTGCCAGAACAGACCACCCACTGTATCCAGAGCTGATCACTCCGTACTAGGACCCTGTAATAGAAGTGGACGGCCCCCACACACAGGGGGCAGCTGTGGACGTGGTCCTGTGCCGGCTTCATTAGGGCAAGGTATATAGAGGATCTCATCTGTACCGAGAAGCCGGACAAGCAGTCCTGCAGCAGAAGTGACCGAACACTGCGAGGGTCAGTACCTAGGACCACCTCTTGGGAGGAGGAGGATGTTTTAATGAAGTATAAAAACTTAGGACACTATAGTCCTGATTGATCAATGCAATTATGCCAGAATTCTGGTGTAAATCACTTTGAAAA
The DNA here is from genome assembly GCF_046119375.1 of Phyllobates terribilis. Lineage (NCBI taxonomy): Eukaryota > Metazoa > Chordata > Amphibia > Anura > Dendrobatidae > Phyllobates > Phyllobates terribilis. The sequence goes on from NW_027363367.1 coordinate 357,412, forward strand.
ATCACAATTTTTGTGCATTGTTGAGTTGATTAAAAATGTTGTGACGTTTGGTGTTTTCACGTCAGTTTTGCCCAGCTTCACCAAAATGGGCAGAGTTGGGGCTGGATGGAAGTGTGGCACCACAGCTTGTCTAATTCATAGCGAACTGTGGCTTCCCTTACACCAGAAATCTTACTCCAGTCCGTGACTTAACAAAAAAGTGTGAAACAACTGAAAATATGTCTTATATTCTAGGTTCTTCAAAGTAGCCACCTTTTGCTTTGATGACTGCTTTGCACACTCTTGGCATTCTCTTGATGAGCTTCAAGAGGTAGTCACCAGAAATGGTTTTCACTTCATAGGTGTGCCCTGTCAGGTTTAATAAGTGGGATTTCTTGCCTTATAAATGGGGTTGGGACCATCAGTTGTGTTGTGCAGAAGTCTGGTGGATACACAGCTGATAGTCCTACTGAATAGAATTTGTACTATGGCAAGAAAAAAAGCAGAAAAACACGTCCCCAGCATGAGACACCCATTCAGGGCCGGCGTAAGGGCAGGCAGACTAGGCATCTTCCTAGGGCCTCCAGCCCGTGGCGTGCCGCTATAGGGCCCGTGAGTTCGTCCCCCCGCATCGCGCATTGAACTGTATCGGTAGCGGGGGAATGACTGTGCCTGCAGAGTGGAGCTGCTGAGACGCTCTGCAGAGCATGGAGCAGCTGGAGAACGAGGAGAGGTGAGTATTGTATGTATTTGTTTTTTATACGTGGTGACCATAATACTGCAGAACTGGGGGGCTGCATTATACTGTATGGAGTGGCTGAATTATACTTTATCGAGGACTATGGATTGCATTATATTATATGTACTATATGTTTGGCTGCATTATACTATAGGGAGGCTGCATTATACTGTATTAAGGACTGAGGAGAATGCATTATACTATATGAAGGACTATGGGGAGTGCATTATACACTATAAAGGACTATGGGGAGTGCATTATACTATAGGGAGGGCTATGAGGAGTGCATTATACTATAGGGAGGGCTATAGGGAGTGCATTATACTATATGGAGGACTATGAGGTGCATTCCATTATATGGAGGACTATGGGGAGTATATTATACTATATGGAGGGCTATGGGGAGTGTATTATACTATTTGGAGGAATATCGACCACATTATACAATATGGAGGGCTGTGGGGCACATTATACAATATGGAGGACTATGGGGAGTATATTATACTATATAGAGGGTTATGGGGAGTGCATTATACTATATAGAGGGCTATCGAGAGTGTATTATACTATATGGAGGACTATGGGCCTCATTATACAATATGGGGGGCTGTGGGGCACATTATAAAATATGGAGGACTATGGCATGTATTATACTAAACAAGCAAAATGCTGCCGATTCATCGAGTAATTGGATTGTTTATGCCAGAACAAAAATCCTTGTTCTCAGCAGCACATCGGCCGGTGTAACCTGCAGATGTGCTGCTGATAACATGATGCTGTATGGGGACAGATTGATCTATTAGTGATTGTTCTGTATCCATCATTCTTCCTCAGCTGGTGTAAAGAGGTCGGGAAACAAGCGTCGAACGGCTTCAGTATTGTGGATTGCGCTCGTTTAGCGGCCTGATCTCAGCGCATGTACATACAAGCTAAATGTTTGTGTGGTGCTGTATGTCAGCATTTGGGACCCCACTTTAAACTTTTCCCCAGGGCCCCACTTTATCTAAAATCGGCCCTGCACCCATTTAAATGGTTCCCGTCCGCTGCACAGACTGGGAGAGAGAGGGGAGACTATTTGGGGCTTATGTAGTGGCGCTCAGTTTTGTGGACATCGGAGGGAAAGTTTTCTTTTAATTTATGAAATTCAATTCATGTGATAAATTTAAAAAAATATTAGTAACAATTCAACTTTATTTTAATCCTTAGGTTATGGGTGAGGATCTTTTGGCAGAAAGAACAGAGGAAGGACAAATGGACACAAAAACCACTCAGACATTGGCCTCTTACATAATGGCGTCTGATGCCGAGTTCAGAGTCAAATGGTTTCAGAAAGCGACCACTTTCCTAATGAGCAGCGAGTAAAGATGATCAGCTCTCCGCCATCACTGACTGTCTGCCAACTGGAGCTCGTCCATCTCTAATCATTCCTGCTCAATGGGGGCCACAATATTTTGACTTCACAGTAATCACTGACATCTTTTCGGAGTATATTGTATACATAGTGATCTTTATACGGCTGGAGCACTTACAGTAGCCAATCAGATGGCATGCAGGTAGCGTTGTGCGAGATCCAGTATGCCGTCCTGCTTCTATCATTAGAGGGTCCTGCTAGAGAACAGCGGCCACACTATTATACTGTGTCCAGAGTTACAGGACTCTGTCAGATGGGGACTGCTACGTTCCAAAAAATGCTTAATAAGTTGTTTTTTTTTCAAACTGGATTGATATGCAAAATATTTTTAATAAAATCATTTTCTTATACTTTGCAGGGTTTCTGCTTATTCAGTAATGTTGTAGCTGTTTGCTCTCACGCTGTGGATGATTGTAAATGAATACAGTTTCCTACATAATCATTGCAGCGGATCAGTTAAAAACGGGTGCCGTATGTGTTGTACCCAGGGCCGGCATCACCACCCGGGCAAGTGCCTGGGCCCTGAGCGAGCAGGGGGCCCACTCACCCTCTGGGACACCAACGCGCTATGGGGCCCATGAGTCAGCGGGGCCTGATGCCAGCGAATGGGCACTTGCACTGGGCCTTCCCCAGTGCTTTAAACTGTTTTCAATACTTACCTCTCCCTGTTCCTCTGCTGCTCCTCTGTCTTCTGCGTCTTCTTACTCTGTGACATCTCAGGGCAGAGGGCGTGATGACGTCACTACAGAGCGCCCTCTGCTGAGCAGTCCCAGTGCAGGAAGTCGGAAGACGCTGATGAGACAGGCCTGCTTCCAGCAAGGAGCGGTATTTGATTTTTTTTTTTATGTAAGGAGTATTATATGGGGTTCATTATGTATGGAGTATTATATGGGGCTCATTATCTATTGAACAATATAAGGGGCTCATTATGTATGGAGTATTATATGGGGCTCATTATCTATTGAACAATATGAGGGGCTCATTATGTATGGAGTATTATATGGGGCTCATTATCTATTGAACAATATATGGGGCCCATTATGTAAGGAGTATTATATGTGGCTCATTATCTATTGAACAATATATGGGGCCCATTATGTATGGAGTATTATATAGGGCCCATTATCTATGGAGCATTATATGGGGCCTATTCTTTATGGAGCAATATATTGGGCCCACTATTTATGGAGCAATATATAGGGCCCACTATTTATGGAGCAATATATAGGGCCCATACTGTATGGAGCAATATTTGGGCTCCATTATTCTGTATGGAGCATTATATGGTACCCATTATGTATGGAGCAATATATGGGGCTCATTTTACTTTATGGAGCAATATATGGGGTCCATTATACTGAATGGAGCAATATATGGGGATCATACTGTATGGAGCATTATATGCGGTCCATTATTCTGTATGGAGCAATATATGGTGCCCATAGTACTGGATGCAGGACCATGTGCTGCCCATAATACTGTATGGAGGACCATGTGGTGTCCATAATACTGTATGGAGGACCATGTGGTGTCCATAATACTGTATGGAGGACCATGTGGTGTCCATAATACTGTATTGAGGACCATGTAGTGCCCATAATACTGTGTGGAGGACCATGTGGTGCCCATAATACTGTGTGGAGGACCATGTGGTGCCCACAATACTGTATATGGAGGACCATGTGGTGTCCATAATACTGTATGGAGGACCATGTGGTGTCCATAATACTGTATATGGAGGACCACGTTGTGCCCATAATACTGTATATGGAGGACCACGTGGTGTCCATAATACTGTATATGGAGGACTACGTGGGGCCCATAATACTGTATAGAGGACTATATTGTCTGGTCTGAACTGTGCGCTGGGAGGATTCGCTGGTTTCTGAGCTGTTGTAGACTTTACAATAGATATCACTCATGTAATGTGAGAAGTAAGTGAGATCTTTAGCATTGTACTATACCTATATTTCTGTGCATCATGAATCGTGGTAGGTGTGAAAGGGGCCCACTGAGACTTTTGCCCGGGGCCCATGAAATCCTGGAGCCGGCCCTGGTTGTGGCATCTATTTCTTTTTGTACTGGATGCATGAGTTTTAATGGCGAATTTCTTTCAAAAAACAGTGGGATAAACAGTCATCTGAACTTGTCCCTTAACTTACATTGGTCTGTGAGGTGATCTGAAAGCAGAAAATCCAATGCTGACTTCTAGAACAAATTGGGGTAACTTTCCCGCATTGGTCTCTACATAATCTGTGAATTCAGGGAACTGCTAGATCTGCAGCAGATAAAAGAGGGATTATATCAAAATGGCATCATGCAGACCAGCAAGTGACATCGCTGGGATAAGGTCCTCTGCCCCGACTTGTTGCTTTTAGATTACATAGCAAAAAGCTGATGACAGTTTCCCTGTAATAAAATCCCAGAGCTTCTCCCATGGGAAATCCAGCGGGTGGCAGATACTGGCCTGGAATCCTGCAGATACACAGCACTGCCGTCGCCTATACACTGCATTGTGAAAGGATTTGGACCCCTTGAACTTTTCTACCTTTTGCCACATTTCTGGCTTCAAACAAAGATATAAAATTCTATTTTTTGGGGGAAGAATCAACAACAAGTGGGACACAATCGTGAAGTGGAATGAAATTTATTTGCTATTTTATACTTTTTTAACAAATTAAAAACTGAAAAGTGGGGCGTGCAATATTATTCGGCCCCCTTGAGTTAATACTTTGTAGCGCCACCTTTTGCTGCGATTACAGCTGCAAGTCGCTTGGGGTATGTCTCTATCAGTTTTGCACATCGAGTGGCTAAAATTCTTGCCCATACTTCCTTGCAAAACAGCTCGAGCTCATTGAGGTTGGATGGAGGGCGTTTGTGAACAGCAGTTTTCAGCTCTTTCCAAGATTCTCGTTTGGATTCAGGTCTGGACTTTGACTTGGCCATTCTAACACCTGGATATGTTTATTTTTGAACCATTCCATTGTAGATTTTGCTTTATGTTTGGGATCATTGTCTTGTTGGAAGATAAATCTCCGTCCCAGTCTCAGGTCTTTTGCAGACTCCAACAGGTTTTCTTTCAGAATGGTCCTGTATTTGGCTCCATCCATCTTCCCATCAATTTTAACCATTTTCTTTGTCCCTGCTGAAGAAAAGCAGGCCCAAACCAAGATGCTGCCACCACCATGTTCGACAGTGGGGATGGTGTTTTGAGGGTGATGAGCTGTGTTGCTTTTACGCCAAACATATCGTTTTGCATTGTGGCCAAAAAGTTTGATTTTGGTTTCATCTGACCAGAGCACCTTATTCCACATGTTTGGTGTGTCTCCCAGATGGCTTGTGGCAAACTTCAAATGAGACTTTTTATGGATATCTTTGAGAAATGGCTTTCTTCTTGCCATTCTTCCATAAAGCCCAGATTTGTGCAGTGTACAACTGATTGTTGTCCTATGGACAGACTAACCCACCTCAGCTCTAGATCTCTGCAGTTCATCCAGAGTGATCATGGGCCTTTTGGCTGCATCTCTGATCAGTCTTCTCCTTGTTCGAGATGAAAGTTTAGAGCAGTGTTTCCCATACTCCAGTCCTCACAGACCCCACAGGTCGTGTTTTCAGGATTTCCATAGTATTGCACAGGTGAGAGAATTCCTGATGCCTTGATGATACTTCCATCACCTATGCAACACTAAGGAAATCCTGAAAACACGACCTGTGGGGGTCCGTGAGGACTGGAGTTTGGGAAACACTGGTTTAGAGGTACGGCCTGGTCTTGGTAGATTTGCATTGGTCTGATACTCCTTCCATTTCAATATGATCGCTTGCACAGTGCTCCTTGAGATGTTTAAAACTTGGGAAATCTTTTTGTATCCAAATCCGGCTTTGAACTTCGCCACAACAGTATCTCGGACCTGCCTGGTGTGTTCCTTGGTCTTCATGATGCTCTCTGCACTTGAAACAGAACCCTGAGACTATCACACAGCAGGTGCATTTATACAGAGACTTGATTACACACAGGTGGATTCTAGTTATCGTTACCAGTCATTTAGGACAACATTGGATCATTCAGAGATCCTCACTGAACTTCTGGAGTGAGTTTGCTGCACTGAAAGTAAAGGGGCCGAATAATATTGCACGCCCCACTTTTCAGTTTTTATTTTTTTTTAAAAGTTTAAAATATCCAATAAATTTCATTCCCACTTGTTGATTCTTCCCAAAAAAATTTCAATTTTATATCTTTATGTTTGAAGCCAGAAATGTGGCAAAAGGTGGAAAAGTTCAAGGGGGCCAAATCCTTTCACAATGCAGTGTATCTACCACTCGCCGACCTCCCTCTGTGAGAAGCTGATGGTTATTAATGATGGAATACAATGTTTTATTATAGCGGTGAGTGCTGCATTCACTTCTTACACTCATTCATGTGGATTTGTCTGATTAGTGACCTGCACCAGCTTATATCATGGGGCTGCTCAGAGTATAAAAATTTACCAAAAAGGTGTGTTCTGTTTATTTTCTTTTGGTTTCCATTTTGTTTTACTTTTTTTTTTTTTTCTTTACCTGGATCTTTCAGTAAAAAATAAATAAATAAAAAATAAAATATAGTCAACCTCTGGTATGCTCTACTACCATGAGATCCCCATAATAAAGGCAGAATTTAATAAAGGGTTACACATTTATCCAAGACATTGAAAGTTATGGTTAAAAAGGTAAAAAGACTTTTCTTTTTTTGCAGCAAAATTGGCTACAATTGCCCAGACAGGTTATATTTGCCCACAGCGTTGGACTGGGGAGACTGGGGCCCACCCTACAGCTAGATGCAGATACCTGATAGCCGTTATCCCCGTTATAGTGGGACCTCGACTGTAAAACACAGGCGGCTCCTGCACATCTACTGTGCGCACAGCACAACTGGGATGGACAATTACGGTAGTTTGCATTAAAGGGCTTCTTTGGTGAAAACAAGTTATCACCGATCCCTGGGCTCCTCAGGATTGGTGATAACTTAATGATCGTTTGGGTCCGACCATTGGAAACCGCACTGATCAGAATTGGGAAGTTTTATCCCTGACAGGACACTTTTATCCCCATTTTAAAATGCAGCGGCAGGTGGGATGTCTGACCGCAGATCCATTCATTCTCTTTGGGGCTTCCAGAAAAAAACAAGAGCAGCGCTCGCAGCCATTGAGGGAATGAATGGATCAGTGGTGAAGTCGCGCATGCTGCTCCAGTCTAGTGGGGATAAAAGCTCCACATTCTACCAATCGGTGCGGGTCCCAGCAGTCAGACCCCCACCAATCAATACCTTATCACTTATCCTTTGGAAAGGTGATTACTTGTTTTCACAGTAGAATTCCTGTAAGTGCATCTTGTTCCAAGTATTTAATCACAAATCTAAATAAAGATTATTCTCCTAATTAATATCAGAGAGAACAATTGACTGCTGTACACAACACAATCCACTTTTTCAAGACCAATAATACCACATTCAAGGGAGAACTAACGTGACACTGTGACCAGACCACATATTACCAGCATAAAGCGACCGAATAATCCCACGTAGAAGGGAGAAATACAGCCACACTGTGACCAGACCACATATTACCACCACATAGTGACCGAATAATACCACATATTGTATAAGGGACAAATATCGCCACACCATGATCAGACCAGATTTTAGCAGCATATAGCGACCAAATTATTCCACATAGAAGGGAGAACTACCGTCACACCGTGAGCAGACCACATATGACCACCACATAGTGACCGAACAATACCTCATACTGTAAAAGGGACAAATATCGCCACACCATGACCAGACCAGATTTTAGCAGCATATAGCGACCAAATTATTCCACATAGAAGGGAGAACTACCGTCACACCGTGAGCAGACCACATATGACCACCACATAGTGACCGAACAATACCTCATACTGTAAAAGGGACAAATATCGCCACACCATGACCAGACCAGATTTTTGCAGCATATAGCGACCAAATTATTCCACATAGAAGGGAGAACTACCGTCACACCGTGAGCAGATCACATATGACCACCACATAGTGACCGAACAATACCTTATACTGTAAAAGGGAGAAATATCGCCACACCATGACCAGACCAGATATTACCAACATACAGCGACCAAATAATTCCACATACAAGGGAGAAATACCACCACACCATGTCCACACCACATAGTGACCAAATAATAACACATACAGGGATAAATACCACACCATGACCGGACCAGATATTACAACATAGTGACCGAATATTACAATACTGATCATTAATGAAATGTCCTCGGACGTACATTCAGTTGAAACCAGTGGGCCCCCTCTACGTCCTGCTCAGGGTCCTGCCAAGGACCCTGGCCCACCGGATAATCGTTCAGTGTCCCGGTGCTCCAGTCAGACCCTGTTTGCCCACCAAACTCATCCATTTAAATGTCTGATTTTAGAGTTTGCATTGTGTTCCTTTTCTTAGCTTATAAAAACATAATAATTATAGTCTATGGACCTTTTCTGATGCTGATGGTTCACAAAAGAAATTTGAGACATGTTTGATTGTAATCTGATTTGCAGATAAAGCTGGCCCATTCAAATGATTGGATTGCCAAAAAAAGATCCATTTGCATCCTTGTTCTGTATGTTTTTCACTGACTAATGTTAGAAGTTTGTAAATCTTCATCACTTTTTGTCTCTCATCAATAGGTGGCAGAAAATGTCATTTTTCAACATGAGGAGAGAAAACTTCATTCCATCACTTTACCCGATGGGCCCATGCAGGGTCGGACTGGCCTGGTGTGATAGCGGGAAAAATTCCCGGTGGGCCCCGATGAGGGAGTGAGAGAATTGGTAGCGGGGGCTCTTAAAAAGTGCGGGCCCTTTAAAAACGCAGCCGAAGGAAATGTAGCGTCGCGTGCGGCGCTCATACTATTCAGTGGTGACAGCGGGTGACGCGCATAGTCACATGACAGGAGGACGTGATCTTGGTGGGCGGTGACACGCACCGCGCTCTGCTTTCCCGCTGGTGGCTGACAGTTGTGTGGTGTCAGGTGACACGCTGACGTCACGCTCTCCTCTCCCTGCTCCCCTGCCGGCTTTTGATACGCCGACGCCGCGCTCTGCTCTCCAGTCCCGGCTCCTGCTCCTTTGGAATTGGCCTTGTAACACCGGCTCCCGTCCGGGTATGTAACACCGCACCGCCCTCTTCTCTCCTGCTCTCTTGGCCTTTTAAGCCGGCTCCTGGGCTGAGTATGCGGTGACCTGCACTCTGCTCTCTCACCATCACCCTGGAAACAAGGCTGCCGGCCCCGGCTACAGCTCTCCCTGCTTCACCTTCAAGTCAAGTGCAATATCCACGTTTTTCTGGGTGAGTGTTCCCAGCATTGGTCATCATCCATATATGGAGGGGTCGCAGGCTGGTCACATGGGGACATGGGGCTGAAGGGGGGACTGGCTGGACCCATGGGAACATGGATGGGGACATGGGGCAGAAGGGGGGCCTGGCTGGACCCATGGTGACATGGATGGAGACATGGGGCTGAAGGGGGGGGCTGGATGGACCCATGGAGACATGGGGCTGAAGGGGGGGGCTGGATGGACCCATGGGGACATGGATGGAGACATGGGGCTGAAGGGGGGGCTGGCGGGACCCATGGGGACATGGATGGAGACATGGGGCTGAGGGGGGGGGGGCTGGATGGACCCATGGGGACATGGATGGAGACATGGGGCTGAAGGGGGGGGGGGCTGGATGGACCCATGGGGACATGGATGGAGACATGGGGCTGAAGGGGGGGCTGGCGGGACCCATGGGGACATGGATGGAGACATGGGGCTGAAGGGGGTGCTGGATGGACCCATGGGGACATGGAGGGGGATATGGGGCTGAAGGGGGGGCTGTCTGGACCCATGGGGCTGAAGGGGGGGCTGGCTGGACCCATGGTGACATGGGGCTGAAGGGGGGGCTGGCTGGACCCATGGAGACATGGATGGGGACATGGGGCTGAAGGGGGGGCTGGCTGGACCCATGGAGACATGGATGGGGACATGGGGCTGAAGGGGGGGCTGGCTGGACCCATGGGGACATGGATGGGGACATGGGGCTGAAGGGGGGGCTGGATGGACCCATGGGGACATGGAGGGGGATATGGGGCTGAAGGGGGGGCTGTCTGGACCGATGGGGACATGGAGGGGGACATGGGGCTGAAGGGGGGGCTGGATGGACACATGGGGACATGGGGCTGAAGGGAGGGCTGGCTGGATCCATGGGGACATGGAGGAGGACATGGGGCTGAAGGGGGGGGCTGGATGGACCCATGGGGACATGGATGGAGACATGGGGCTGAAGGGGGGGCTGGCGGGACCCATGGGGACATGGATGGAGACATGGGGCTGAAGGGGGGGGGGCTGGATGGACCCATGGGGACATGGATGGAGACATGGGGCTGAAGGGGGGGGGCTGGATGGACCCATGGGGACATGGATGGAGACATGGGGCTGAACGGGGTGCTGGATGGACCCATGGGGACATGGAGGGGGATATGGGGCTGAAGGGGGGGCTGTCTGGACCCATGGGGCTGAAGGGGGGGCTGGCTGGACCCATGGGGACATGGGGTTGAAGGGGGGGCTGGCTGGACCCATGGGGACATGGATGGGGACATGGGGCTGAAGGGGGGGCTGGCTGGACCCATGGGGACATGGATGGGGACATGGGGCTGAAGGGGGGGCTGGATGGACCCATGGGGACATGGAGGGGGATATGGGGCTGAAGGGGGGGCTGTCTGGACCGATGGGGACATGGAGGGGGACATGGGGCTGAAGGGGGGGCTGGATGGACACATGGGGACATGGGGCTGAAGGGAGGGCTGGCTGGATCCATGGGGACATGGAGGAGGACATGGGGCTGAAGGGGGGGGGGCTGGCTGGATCCATGGGGACATGGAGGAGGACATCGGGCTGAAGGGGGGGGGGGCTGGCTGGATCCATGGGGACATGGAGGAGGACATGGGGCTGAAGGGGGGGGGGCTGGCTGGATCCATGGGGACATGGAGGAGGACATGGGGCTGAAGGGGGGGGGGCTGGCTGGATCCATGGGGACATGGAGGAGGACATGGGGCTGAAGGGGGGGGGGCTGGCTGGATCCATGGGGACATGGAGGAGGACATGGGGCTGAAGGGGGGGGGCTGGCTGGATCCATGGGGACATGGAGGAGGACATGGGGCTGAAGGGGGGGGGGCTGGCTGGATCCATGGGGACATGGAGGAGGACATGGGGCTGAAGGGGGGGGGCTGGCTGGACCCATGGGGACATGGAGGGGGACATGGGGCTGGGGGGGGCTGGCTGGACCCATGGGGACATGGAGGGGGACATGGGGCTGAAGGTGGGCTGGATGGACCCATGGGGACATGGAGGGGGACATGGGGCTGAAGGGGGGGCTGGCTGGACCCATGGGGACATGGAGGGGGACATGGGGCTGAAGGTGGGGCTGGCTGGACCCATGGGGACATGAAGGGGGACATGGGGCTGAAGGGGAGGCTGGCTGGACCCATGGGGACATGGGGCTCAAGGGGGGGCTGGCTGGACCCATGGGGACATGGAGGGGGACATGGGGCTGAAGGGGAGGCTGGCTGGACCCATGGGGACATGGGGCTCAAGGGCGGGCTGGCTGGACCCTTGGGGACATGGAGGGGGACATGGGGTGGAAGGGGGGGCTGGCAGGACCCATGGGGACATGGGGCTGAAGGGGGGGGGTGGCTGGCTGGACCCATGGTGACATGGATGGGGACATGGGGCTGAAGGGGGGGCCTGGATGGACCCATGGGGACATGGATGGGGACATGGGGCTGAAGGGGGGAGGGCTGGCTGGACGCATGGGGAGACATGGATGGAGGCATGGTGCTGAAGGGGGGGGCTGGATGGAGGCATGGGGCTGAAGGGGGGGCTGGCTGGACGCATGGGAGGACATATGGATGGAGGCACGGGGCTGAAGGGGGGGCTAGCTGGACGCATGGGGGGACCCATGGAGGTGAAGGGGGCCAAGTTGGGGACCTGGATGGACACATGGAGGTGAAGGGGGGCAAGCTGGACACATGGGGACCTGGATGGACACATGGAGGTGAAGGGCGGCAAGCTGGACACATGGGGACCTTCATGGATACATGGAGGTAAAGGGCGGCAAGCTGGACACATGGGGACCTGGATGGACACATGGAGGTGAAGGGCAGCAAGCTGGACACATGGGGACTTGGATGGACACATGGAGGTAAAGGGCGGCAAGCTGGACACATGGGGACCTGGATAGATATATGGGGTGGGGTGGGATGCATATATGAGGGGGACAGGATGGATATCTGAAGGGGGGCGGGCTGGTCACATGGAGGCCCGGATGGATATATGGGAGGGGCAGGCTGGACACATGGAGACCAGAATGGATATATGGGGGGGGGGGTCAGGATGGATAGATGGGGGCCACGCTGGACAAGGGACTTTATTACTGTTTAGGGGCCAGATTGAGGAACTTTATTAGTTTATGATGGCGAGTGGGGAACATTATTACTTTAGAGTCCAATTAGGGACATTATTACTTCTGTAATATAACTTACTTTTTAGGAAACAGTTTTCCATAAGAGGGGACAAAAGGGGGGTCCTGTTACTGTGCAGGGCGGCACTATGTCGCTTTATTTCTTCAACTGGTGTAGTGTAGAAGCCTGGGGAAAAGTGGGAATGTGCTCTAAAAGAGATCAGTTATTGATAACTGTGTGTTATTTTCTGCAGAGATGATTCCTGGCTGGAAGAAGTGATGGCGGACTGTGCCAGATGAAGAAAAGCGAAGATGAAGAACTTCACCTAGAGACATCACTGGTGAGTCAGTGTATTACTGTACACTTACACTATATAGTATATTCAGAGTTCCTGTGTATGTCACTGGTGACCAGTGTATTACCTATATACAGAGCTCCTGTGTATAATGTCACTCGTGATAACTGTATTACCTGTACACTATATGCAGAGCTCCTGTGTATAATGTCACTCGTGATAACTGTATTACCTGTACACTATATACAGAGCTCCTGTGTATAATGTCACCGGTGATCACTGTATTACCTGTACACTGACACTATATACAGAGATCCTGTTTATAATGTCACTGGGGATCACTGTATTACCTGTACACTGACACGATATACAGAGATCCTGTTTATAATGTCACTGGGGATCACTGTATTACCTGTACACTGACACTATATACAGAGCTCATATGTATAGTGACAGTGTTGTTAGCATTGTGGTTTGTATTCCTGATCAGTATTGTATTATTTGGTCACTATGTGGTGGTAATATGTGGTCTGGTCATGGTGTGGCGATATTTGTCCCTTTTGTATGTGGTATTATTGGTGTTATTATAGTGGATTATGTTGTGTATGGCGGTCATTTGTTCTCGCTGAGATTAACTAGGAAAAGATTTTTTTCCATGAGGCCACGGCTTCACTATCAGCATTTGGTCAGTATTGTTTCTCAGTAGTGAGAGGCAAAAGCAGGAGTGGGTGATAAATCCAGAATTGGTGACTTGTTTCTATTCTACCTTTTCTCTGATTGTTCCTCACCTGGTTTTGGCTCCCACTCCTGAGAATAATCCTGACTGAATACTGATAGTGGGGCTGTGGCCTTAGAGATGAAATACTTGGAGCAGAGCGTCTGAGATGCACTTACAGTGGATCTCCGGTGAAAACAAGTCATCACCTCTCCACAGGATCAGTGATAACTTATTGATTGGTGGGGGTCTGACTACTGGGACCTGCACCGATCGGCAGAATGTGGAGCTTTTCTCCCCATTAGACTGGAGCTCATGTGCGACTCGACCACTGATCCATTCATTCCCTCAGAGGCTGCGAGCGCTGCTCTTTTTTGGAAGCCCCCAAGAGAACGAATGAGGCTGTGGTCAGACGTCCCACCTGTCGCTGCATTTTAAAATGGGGATAAGTGTCCTGTCAGGGATGAAACTTCCCCATTCTTCCAATCAATAAGTGATCACCTATCCTGTGCAGCCCATGAATCTGTGATCACTTGTTTTAACCAAAGAAGCTCTTTCATGCAAACTCCAGAAATTGTCCATCCCTGTTCTAGTCTGTGCAGAGTAGATGTGAGGAGCCGCCGGTCACTGCTCCACTATAACAGGGAGAGCAGAGAAAAGAGATCTGCATATTGCTGTAGGTGGCCCCTAGAGTCAATGTCCCCTGTGGGCCCCAGACACCCCAGTCCGACCCTGCTGACATCTGATTAAGGCCTAAGGCCCCGTTCACATGTCAGGTTTTAATCAGTGTTTTTTTCTCATTTTCATCTGATTTTGGTCAGTGTGTCAGTTTTTCTCCTCAGTGGGGCATATTTTTTTATATGTAAAGTAAAAAGCTAAAGGTTTCCTAGCCTCGCTTGCCCGGCCTATAGACACTGGAGAACAGGCAGTACAGGCAACATGGTTGGTTCTGGCCATTTTTCTGACAGACTCATTGACTTCAATAGATGATCTTTATCTACAAATCGGATGAAAATCGGACCGGTCTCAGTTCTGATTTACAGATCAATCATCCACAAAAAATAGAGCTGTAAACCTGTCCCCGGTCTATAACGGAGCATATTCTACCTGTTAGAGAAATAACCAGACGTGAAAAGAGCCATGTGCTATTCTTACAGGGAAGGGGCCACCATTTTATGTTTTGTATTAATAATTATGTAATCAATTATTTTTAATACAAAATTAAATGTCCCACTTTATTAGTTTTTTATTTATTTATTTTTACATTGGCCACTAGGGGCTGCCATTTTTATTTGGGGGGGGGGGTGTAAGAAGCGCTCTTACACACCTCATTTACAGCAGCCCTGGCCATAAGAGACAGTAGTCTGTCACCGACCCTATCTCTAACATTAGAGGCCGCTCCTCCTGCCTCTAGCTGTGACCTGGGCACGCCCCCTTGGCTGTTCAGGTCGCAGCCGTGGGAGGAGATTGCAGCCATCTTTGTGGAGCCTGCAGTGTAAGCTGTACATTCCCCCTATCGTCGCACGCACTGCTCAGTCAGAGCGTGCCATGACAGGAGCTGCCGGGGAGGAAATGCCTGGGAGTGGACGTCCCGAGTGAGTATCTGCGGCGGCGCCGTGCGGTGATCTCAGCTTCTCTACTGTTATCACTGCCGACATCTTCAGGCAACACAGACACAGCGCTGCGTGGGAACGTGGAAGGTGAGTAGAAGCATTTATTGTTTTGTTTATTTTTTTCCCTTTGCATTGAATATATGGGGGCATATACACACAAGGGTGGAGTTGGAGGCATATACCCACCAGGGTGGAGGAGGGGGCATATACCCACCAGGATGGATGGAAGGGGCATATACCCACCAGGATGTAGGGAGTGTGCATATACCCACCAATGAAGGGGGGCATTTACCCACCAGGATGGATGAAGGGGGCATATATCCACCAGGATGGATGGAGGGGGGGGCATACACCCACAAGGATGGAGGGGGGGCATATATCCACAAGGATGAAGGTGGGGCATATACCGACAAGGATGGAGGGGGGCATATACCCATCAAGATGGATGGAGGGGGGCATATACCCACCAGGAAGGATGGAGGGGGGCATATACCCACCAGGATGGATGGAGGGGGGGCATATACCCACCAGGATGGATGGAGGGGGGGCATATACCCACCAGGATGGATGGAGGGGGGCATATACCCACCAGGATGGATGGAGGGGGGCATATACCCACCAGGATGGATGGAGGGGGGCATATACCCACCAGGATGGATGGAGGGGGGCATATACCCACCAGGATGGATGGAGGGGGGCATATACCCACCAGGATGGATGGGGGGGGCATATACCCACCTGGATGGAGGGGGGGGCATATACCCACCAGGATGGAGAGGTGGCATATACTCACCAGAATAGAGGGAGGGGGCATATACACCTACCCAGGATGGATGGAGGGGCATATACACCTTCCCAGGATGGATGGATGGAGGGGCATATATACCTACCCAGGATAGATGGATGGAGAGGCATATACACCTACCCAGGATGGATGGATGGAGGGGCATATACACCTACCCAGGATGGATGAATGGAGGGGTATCTACACCTACCCAGAATGGATGGATGGAGGGGCATATACACCTACCCAGGATGGATGGATGGAGGGGCATATACACCTACCCAGGATGGATGGATGGAGGCGCATATACACCTACCCAGGATGGATGGATGGAGGCGCATATACACCTACCCAGGATGGATGGATGGAGGCGCATATACACCTACCCAGGATGGATGGATGGAGGCGCATATACACCTACCCAGGATGGATGGATGGAGGCGCATATACACCTACCCAGGATGGATGGATGGAGGCGCATATACACCTACCCAGGATGGATAGATGGAGGGGTATATACACCTACCCAGGATGGATGGATGGAGGGGCATATACACCTACCCAGAATGGATGGATGGAGGGGCATATTCTCCTACCAAGGATGGATGGAGGGGCATATACTCCTACCCAGCATGGATGGATGGAGGGTCATCTACACCTTACCAGGATGGATGGAGGGGCATAAACACATACTAGAATAGACTACCCAGGATGGATGGATGGAGGGTCATCTACGCCTACCCAGAATGGATGGATGGAGGGGCATATACACCTACCCATGATGGATGGATGGATGGGCCGATACACCTACCCAGGATGGATTGATGGATGGAGGGGCATCTACAACTACCCAGAATTGATGGATGGAGAGGCATATACACCTACCCAGGATGGATGGATGGAGAGGCATATACACCTACCCAGGATGGATGGATGGATGGAGGGGCATATACACCTACCCAGGATGGATGGATGGAGGAAGGGACATATACTGCTACCCAGGATGGATGGATGGAGGGGCATATACACCTACCCAGGATGGATGGACGGGCAAATACACCTACCCAGGTTGGATGGAGGGGCCGAAACACCTATCCAGGATGGATTGATGGATGGAGGGGCATCTACAACTACCCAGAATTGATGGATGGAGAGGCATATACACCTACCCAGGATTAATGGATGGAGAGGCATATTCACCTACCCAGGATGGATGGTTGGAGGGGCATATACACCTACTCAGGAAGGATGGAAGGGTATATACACCTATCCAGGATGGATGGAGGGGCATATATACCTACCCAGGATGGATGGATGGAGGGGCATCTACACCTACCCAGGATGGGGACCATATTCCATATACCAGGATGGGGCATGTAGAAGGATGAGGGGCATATACTGTAGGGCATATATTGGGCCATTACGCTTTGGCTCTTTTGATACCTGTGATACGTCTGACCTCATAGTATGTCCCCCCCCTTTTTACTCTTTTGAAGGAGGCTGTTTTATACTTGAAGCATATATTTGTTACAATCCATAACTAAATCGTGTATATTTTTTATTTTTCCTCTTTAGTGGTTAACTCTGGAATGAAGCACCGCTTTGTATTCATTTATATGGGATATTTTCATGTGCTGAGTGTCGGCTTATTTGTTACCCCCCCTCTTTTTCTCAGATATGATTGTAATTTGATTTATCATGAGACGATGGATTTTCGTTTTTTATACAGTTCTTCCCATTTTTGTATGTTTTAGATAAACCTTGATAAAGGCTGAGGCTGAAGTGTTGGTCAAACATCTGTATCATGAACAATTTATTGTCTGAATAAATACCTTGATTTGCATCAATATCCATTGTGCCTAAAGGTTTATATATATACATATATATATATATATATATATATATATATATAAAATAAGTATTTTTGCATGTGAGTTTTCTTATAATGTTTTTAAATAGAAGACCGTATTGCGATATCATTGAGATACAAATGTTTCTGTTGCGATCCTCAGCTCTACCTGAGAACACAATCTGCGTGGGACTGGGCCGAGTGGGGGGCATCTGGCCAACATATAGCGGCGGGCACTCTGCAGCAACTCAGCACTGTTGACTTTGGAGGTCCTCTTCATTCCCTGGTGGTCAGCGGCTGCATGCATCCCCTAGAACTGGATATGCTAAGACTGTTTGCTGTGGAGCCCTCTAGTTTCGATCAGATAAATGTGGAGGACAGCTCAACATATCTGTCATCATAGACAATCTGTGCCGAATCTGCACCCCTCACTGCTGAGCAGCTACCCTGTCTAGGTGGCAGCACACAGTGCTTTGTGTGTGTCCCATTGTGTTACTAGTGATATAGCAGTATACTAGGGATGCACCAACTCCACATTTTTATTAATATTACTCCAGATATGGACGAAACCCTCCAAGATGCAGGCTTTATTATACTACAGAATTTTGGTGCATCTATAATATATGCTCAAGCACTTTAATAGAAACCTGTTCCACCATGTCCATCCTTCACTGCGCTACTGGTATTTATTTGGAAACACAGGGATATTCCAGGAAAACGTGTTTTATGCTTAATAAAAATAAACTGATCACATTTTCAGAGAATTTCCATTGGTGTTTATGTCCTTTTTTGTAATTTACCTGTCTGGTTAATTCACACTTTTCATGTTTTTTGTACAACCAGTTAATGGGGTGGTCTCAGTTTCTTAAAGGGAGTCTGTCACCCCAATACTCAAGTCATTTATGGATTTGTATAGGAATCTAGGCCCCTATAAAAAAAATATACTTTAGGTACAGATGATATTTTTATGCAAAAACAGGATTTACACCCCACGCTTAATTACCATTCTCTGCCCCTCCCCTTACGATGATTGACAGCACTGCCTATATTGAATCCTCAGCCCTGCACACACTGACACTGCAGGAGCTGAAAACTCAGTGTCCGAGCTTGCGGGCATCCTCTGATCCCATTGTCCAGTCTACAGTTGTCTCGTTCAGTGGGCAGAAAAAAGCTTTTACTTAAAAATTGTAAGTCTCGATTTGTTTGCCAAAAGACATGTGGGAGACTCCCAAAATATATGGAGGAATGTGGTTTGGTCAGATGAGACCAAAATTGAACTTTTTGGCCACCAAGGTAAATGCTATGTCTGGCACCAAACCAACAGCTCATCACCCCAAGAACACCATCCCCACAGTGAAACATGGTGGTTGCAGTATCATGCTGTGTGTATGTTTTTCTGCAGCAGCCACCTCCATTATCTGAATGCAATGAAGATTGTGAACTTGTGCTACTTGTGCGGTAACACTTTTTCATTTCTGCTCCATTCTGTCTTCAAGCACAGGGTTAACAATGCTCTGACTCCATATCCGGCTTCATGGCTTGATCATAGATGCTGGATCCTGATTCCCAAGAAAATCCCACCAACCCAAGATTGTGAAAGAAATGCACAAAACACTTTTAGTGAATGTTAAATAGACCAAATTTTATTACAAATCATATTATTTCATTCAGTGTCTGAAATTTAGAATCAGCCAATTGCTATGAAAAAGACACTGAAAATGGCAAACCTCCGACTCACGAAGAATCATCCGTCAGCACTCAGGAGAGGAAAACCCCCTGTGGAGGAAACCTCTAGGGAACCATGGCTGGAGGACTTGCCCATCCCTCGGGCTTAGAAGGATAGTGCCAACAAGTAACAGCAAATTGTACTAGAATTTGTACATTGTATCATATTTACAGTGAGACATGATATACATCCACTATAGATATGATAGCAGTGACATCACATAGTCACACAAGTTACACATTACATCATCAGAAAACAGACAGTAATGGAGAAGGTCAAAGTAGGTGCCCTGTGCGAGCACCATATGGAGAAGTCTAATGCGACATCTCCAGGCCGTACACATAAAGGTGAAGGCAACTAGTACCGGACGTGAGGGAGATCTGGTTGCAACATCTGTCACCCCATTGATCGCTAGGGTTAGTTTGATCTGGCTGGCTAGGCGATATGGCTGATCTGGCTGGCTAGGCGATATGGCTGATCTGACTGGCTAGGCGGTATGGCTGATCTGGCTGGCTAGGCGGTATGGCTGATCTGGCAGGCTAGGCGGTATGGCTGGCTAGGCGGTATGGCTGATCTGGCTGGCTAGGCAGTATCCCCTTCCTCCCTTACAGGTTGTGGAGTGATGAAGCTCCAGGTCTCCAGACACATCAAGTACGGCGCTTCATACGGCTGAATGACCTGTGGTTCCGGAATCATCTTTTATATCATAGATGTATGTGTTTATGACATCAGCACAGTTGCTGTAGTTACCACAGGTGTTCATTACTGGTGCTTCACTGGCTAGAAAGTCTCTCTCAGTGTTCCAAAGAATTAACCCTTGAATGACTGGCATTGTAGATTTGTCCAGAATCCTGTAACATAATCTTGTCACTATGCAGGACCGTTATCAATATTATACTTTAAAATTGCCCTAAACAAAGTCTAATTAGTGAGCGCATCTACAGATTTGATGGGTAACGAGCACAATAATCCCCTTAAGCCCTACTAAATGCATAAGTGTCCAATATGAGTACAGAGCAGTCCATACAGAATGGATGATATAGAGGGCAATACAGTTAGATAAAGAAGTAGAAAGCCAAACCAAGTAAATGTCTCCTGAGATCTCGGCTACTGAGGTCTCAATTGCGCATCTGCTGCCTCAGGCGGCCATTTGTGTAACACAAGCGATCGGAAGATCACAGCTTCTAGTCTGCTAAGGAGACTATTGAAGCATGTAAAAAGTAAAAAAAAATATTTAAAAGTTCAAATCACCCCCATTTTACCCCATTCAAAATAAAACAATCAAAAATACACGTTTGGTATCGCCGCATTTAGAATCGCCCGATCTATCAATATATAAAAAGAATGACTTCCATCAGTAAACTGTATAACGAGAAAAAAAACAAAACTCCAGAATTAAGTTGTTTTGGTCGCCGCAACATTGCATTAAAATGTAATAACAGGCGATCATAACATCATATCTACACCAAAATGGTATCAATAAAAATGTCAGCTCAGTGCGCAAAAAATAACCCCTGACCCGGCTCTAGATCACGAAAAATGGAGACGCTACCGGTCTCGGAAAAATGATTATTTTTTTTTACAAGCTTTGAATTTTGATTTCACCACTTAAATAAAATAGAAGCTCCACATGTTTGGTAACTACGAACTCGTAATGACCTGGAGAATCATAATGGCCGGTCAGTGTTAGCATTTACTGAACATGGTAAAAAAAACCTTTTGTGGAATTGCACTTTTTTTGACATTTCACTGCACTTGGATATTTTTCCCATTTTCCAGTACACAATATGGTAAAATCAATGGTGGTGTTCAAAAGAATAACTCATCCCACAATAAAACAAGCCCTCACATGGCCATATTGACGGAAAAATAAAAAAGTTATGGCTCTGGGAAGAAGGGAGCAAAAAATGAAAGCGCAAAAACGGAAAAACCTGAGGTGATAAAGGGGTTAACTGGAATTTTCTGCCATGGACTCATTGGCAAATCTGAAATAGATATTTCTCGCTCCCTTATCAGTGTGGAAACATATATCTTTGGCGTCATTCAGACGTCTGTTTTTCATGTTTGTGTCCTCTCCATATTTGTTACGGATAGATCACATACACAATATAATCTGTGGAGTCGTCCACATGTCATTTTTTTTTTGAAAACCGCGTAGTGTCCGTTTTTTATCCTAGTGGTTGATGAAAATTCTCCAGTCAGATCTATGGGTCCATGACATCGCTGACAGCTGGCATTGCCATCCATGTGCTGTCTGTGATAACACTGTGACCAGAGGAGAAGCTTCTCAATTTATGGATTTATTTTGCATACAAGAAAAGCTGATGAAACGCTGAAGATAAAAACTGACCACTTTCAGACATTTTTTGCATATACGATAAGTCACTGACATCTGATTAAGGCCTAAGGCCCCGTTCACATGTCAGGTTTTAATCAGTGTTTTTTTCTCATTTTCATCTGATTTTGGTCAGTGTGGCAGTTTTTCTCCTCAGTGGGGCATATTTTTTTATATGTACAGTAAAAAGCTAAAGGTTTCCTAGCCTCGCTTGCCCGGCCTATAGACACTGGAGAACAGGCAGTACAGGCAACATGGTTGGTTCTGGCCATTTTTCTGACAGACTCATTGACTTCAATAGATGATCTTTATCTACAAATCAGATGAAAATCGGACCGGTCTCAGTTCTGATTTACAGATCAATCGTCCACAAAAAATAGAGCTGTAAACCTGTCCCCGGTCTATAACGGAGCATATTCTACCTGTTAGAGAAATAACCAGACGTGAAAAGAGCCGTGTGCTATTCTTACAGGGAAGGGGCCACCATTTTATGTTTTGTATTAATAATTATGTAATCAATTATTTTTAATACAAAATAAATGTACCACTTTATTAGTTTTTTATTTATTTATTTTTACATTGGCCACTAGGGGCTGCCATTTTTATTTGGGGGGTGTGTAAGAAGCGCTCTTACACACCTCATTTACGGCAGCCCTGGCCATAAGAGACAGTACAGTCATGGCCAAAAGTTTTGAGAATGACACCAAAATTATATTTTCACATGATCTGCTGGCCTCTGGTTTTTATTAGTGTTTGTCTGATGTTTATATCACATACAGAAATACGGTTATATGAAAAAGTTTGGGCACCCCTATTAATCTTAAGCTTAATGTTTTATAAAAATTGGTGTTTTTGCAACAGCTATTTCAGTTTGATATATGTAATAACTTTTGGACACAGTAATGTTTCTGCCTTGAAATGAGGTTTATTGTTCTAACAGAAAATGTGCAATCTGCATTCAAACAAAATTTGACAGGTGCATAAGTATGGGCACCCTTATCATTTTCTTGTTTTAAATACTCCTACCTACTTTTTACTGACTTACTAAAGCACTTTTTTTGGTTTTGTAACCTCATTGAGCTTTGAACTTCATAGCCAGGTGTATGCAATCATGAGAAAAGCTACTTAAAGTGGCCACTTGCAAGTTGTTCTCCTGTTTGAATCTCCTCTGAAGAGTGGCATCATGGGCTCCTCAAAACAACTGTCAAATGATCTGAAAACAAAGATTATTCAACATAGTTGTTCAGGGGAAGGATACAAAAAGCTGTCTCAGAGATTTAACCTGTCAGTTTCCACTGTGAGGAACATAGTAAGGAAATGGAAGAACACAGGCACAGTTCTTGTTAAGGCCAGAAGTGGCAGGCCAAGAAAAACATCAGAAAGGCAGAGAAGAAGAATGGTGAGATCAGTCAAGGACAATCCTCAGACCACCTCCAGAGAGCTGCAGCATCAACTTGCTGCAGATGGTGTCACTGTGCATCGGTCAACTATACAACGCACTTTGCACAAGGAGAAGCTGTATGGGAGAGTGATGCGAAAGAAGCCGTTTCTGCAAGCACGCCACAAACAGAGTCGGCTGAGGTATGCAAAAGCACATTTGGAGAAGCCAATTTCTTTTTGGAAGAAGGTCCTGTGGACTGATGAAACCAAGATTGAGTTGTTTGGTCATACAAAAAGGAGTTATGCATGGCGGCAAAAAAACACAGCATTCCAAGAAAAACACTTGCTACCCACAGTAAAATTTGGTGGAGGTTCCATCATGCTTTGGGGCTGTGTGGCCAATGCCGGCACCGGGAATCTTGTTAAAGTTGAGGGACGCATGGATTCCACTCAGTATCAGCAGATTCTTGACAATAATGTTCAAGAATCAGTGACAAAGTTGAAGTTACGCAGGGGATGGATCTTTCAGCAAGACAATGATCCAAAACACCGTTCCAAATCTACTCAGGCATTCATGCAGATGAACAATTACAATGTTCTGGAATGGCCATCCCAGTCCCCAGACCTGAATATCATTGAACATCTGTGGGATCATTTGAAGAGGGCTGTCCATGCTTGGCGACCATCAAACTTAACTGAACTGGAATTGTTTTGTAAAGAGGAATGGTTAAAAATACCTTCATCCAGGATCCAGGAAATCATTAAAAGCTACAGGAAGCGACTAGAGGCTGTTATTTTTGCAAAAGGAGGATCTACTAAATATTAATGTCACTTTTCTGGTGAGGTGCCCATACTTATGCACCTGTCAAATTTTGTTTGAATGCAGATTGCACATTTTCTGTTAGTACAATAAACCTCATTTCAAGGCAGAAACATTACTGTGTCCAACAGTTATTACATATATCAAACTGAAATAGCTGTTGCAAAAACACCAATTTTTATAAAACATTAAGCTTAAGATTAATAGGGGTGCCCAAACTTTTTCATATGACTGTATAATTGCAATCATATTATGAGTACCAATAGGTTATATTGACAGTTAGAATGAGTTAATGCAGCAAGTCAATATTTGCAGTGTTGCCCCTTCTTCTTCAAGACCTCTGTAATTCTCCCTGGCATGCTCTCAATCAACTTTTGTACCAAATCCTGACTGATAGCAGTCCATTCTTGCATAATCAATGCTTGCATTTTGCCAGAATTTGTTGGTTTTTGTTTTTCCACCCGTCTCTTGATGATTGACCACAAGTTCTTAATGGGATTAAGATCTGGGGAGTTTCCAGGCCATCGTCCCAAAATCTCTGTTTTGTTCCATGAGCCATTTAGTTATCACCTTTGCTTTATGGCAAGGTGCTCCATCATGCTGGAAAAGGCATTGTTGGGCGCCAAACTGCTCTTGGACGGTTGGGAGAAGTTGCTCTTGGAGGACATTCTGGTACCATTCTTTATTCATGGCTGTGTTTTTAGGCAAGACTGTGAGTGTGCCGATTCCCTTGGCTGAGAAGCAACCCCACACATGAATGGTTTCAGGATGCTTTACAGTTGGCATGAGACAAGACTGGTGGTAGCGCTCACCTCTTCTTCTCCGAATAATCTGTTTTCCAGATGTTCCAAACAATCGAGAAGGGGATTCATCAGAGAAAATGACTTTGCCACAGTCCTCAGCAGTCCACTCCCTGTACCTTTTGCAGAATATCAGTCGGTCCCTGATGTTTTTCTGGAGAGAAGTGGCTTCTTTGCTGCCCTCCTTGAAACCAGCCCTTGCTCAAAGAGTCTCCGCCTCACAGTGCGTGCAGAAGCACTCACACCAGCCTGCTGCCATTCCTGAGCAAGCTCGGCACTGCTGGTAGTCCGATCCCGCAGCTGAAACAGTTTTAAGATACGGTCCTGGCGCTTGCTGGTCTTTCTTGGGCGCCCTGGAGCCTTTTTGACAACAATGGAAGCTCTCTCCTTGAAGTTCTTGATGATGCGATAGATTGTTGACTAAGGTGCAATCTTTGTAGCTGTGATACTCTTCCCTGTTAGGCCATTTTTGTGCAGTGCAATGATGGCTGCACGTGTTTCTTTAGAGATAACCATGGTTAACTGAAGAGAAACAATGATACCAAGAACCAGCCTCCTTTTAAAGTGTCCAGTGATGTCATTCTTACTTAATCATGACTGATTGATCGCCAGCCCTGTCCTCATCAACACCCACACCTGTGTTAATGGATCACTCACTAAAACGATGTTAGCTGCTCCTTTTAAGGCAGGACTGCAATGATGTTGAAATGTGTTTTGGGGGTTAAAGTTCATTTTCTGGGCAAATATTGACTTAGCAAGTACAGTAATTGCTGTTAAGCTGATCACTCTTTGACATTCAGGAGTATATGCAAATTGCCATTACAAAAAATGAAGCCGTAAACTTTGGAAAAATTACTATTTGTCTCATTCTCAATACTTTTGGCCATGACTGTAGTCTGTCACCGACCCTATCTCTAACATTAGAGGCCGCTCCTCCTGCCTCTAGCTGTGACCTGGGCACGCCCCCTTGGCTGTCCAGGTCGCAGCCGTGGGAGGAGATTGCAGCCATCTTTGTGGAGCCTGCAGTGTAAGCTGTACATTCCCCCTGTCGTTGCACGCACTGCTCAGTCAGAGCGTGCCATGACAGGAGCTGCCGGGGAGGAAATGCCTGGGAATGGACGTCCCGAGTGAGTATCTGCGGCTGCGCCGTGCGGTGATCTCAGCTTCTCTGCTGTTATCACTGCCGACATCTTCAGGCAACACAGACACAGCGCTGCGTGGAAACGTGGAAGGTGAGTAGAAGCGTTTATTGTTTTGTTTTTTTTCCCTTTGCATTGAATACATGGGGGCATAAACCCACCAGGATGGAGGAGGGGGCATAAACCCACCAGGATGGAGGAGGAGGCATAAAACTACCAGGATGGAGGGGGCATATACCCACCATGATGGATGGAGGGGGGGCATATACCCACCATGATGGATGGAGGGGGGGCATATACCCACCAGTATGGAGGGGGGGATATACCCACCTGGATGGATGGATGGAGGGGGGCATATACTGACTGGGATGGATGGAGGGGCATATACACCTAACCAGGATGGATGGAGGGGCATATACACCTAACCAGAATGGATGGAGGTACATATACACTTACCCAGGATGGATGGATGGAGGGGCATATACACCTACCCAGAATGGATGGATGGAGAGGCATATACACCTAACCAGGATGGATTGAGGGGCATATACACCTACCCAGGATGGATGGATGGAGTTGCATATACACCTACCCTGGATGGATGGATGGAGGGGCATTTACACCTACCCAGGATGGATGGAGGGATGGAGAGGCATTTACACCTACCCAGGATGGATGGATGGGCATTTACACCTACCCAAGATGGATGGAGGGGCATATACACCTACCCAGGAAAGATGGAGGGGCAGATACTCCTACCCAGGATGGATGGAGGGGCAGATACTCCTACCCAGGATGGATGGAGGGGCATATACACCTATCCAGGATGGATGGAGGGGCATATACCCCTACCCAGGATGGATGGATGGAGGGGCATATACACCTACTCAGAATGGATGGATGGAGAGGCATATACACCTACCCTGGATGGATGGATGGATGGAGGGGCATGTACATCTACCCAGGATGGATGGAGGGGCATATACACCTACCCAGGATGGATGGATGGAGAGGCATTTACACCTACCCAGGATGGATAGATGGAGGGGCATTAACACCTACCCAGGATGGATGGATGGAGGGGCATTAACACCTACCATGGATGGATGGATGGATGGAGGGACATGTACACCTACCCAGGATGGATGGAGGGGCATGTACACCTACCCAGGATGGATGGAGGGGCATTTACACCTACCCAGGATGGATGGATGGATGGAGGGGCATTTACACCTACCCAGGATGGATGGAGGGCCATGTACACCTACCCAGGATAGATGGATGGATGGAGGGGCATGTACACCTACCCAGGAGTGATGGATGGATGGAGGGGCATTTACACCTACCCAGGAGGGATGGATGGATGGAGGGGCATTTACACCTACCCAGGATGGATGGATGGAGGGGCATTCACACCTACCCAGGATGGATGGATGGAGGGTCATTTACACCTACCCAGGATGGATGGATGGAGGAGCATTTACACCTACCCTGGATGGATGGATGGATTTAGAGGCATGTACACCTACCCAGGATGGATGGATGGATGGAGGGGCATTTACACCTACCCAGGATGTATGGATGGAGGGGCATTTACACCTACCCAGGATGGATGTAGGGGCATTTACACCTACCCAGGAGGGATGGATGGATGGAGGGGCATTTACACCTACCCAGGATAGATGGATGGATTGACATTTACACCTAGCCAGGATGGATGGATGAAGGGGCATATACACTTACCCAGGATGGATGGATGGAGGGGCATATACACCTACCCAGAATGGATGGATGGAGAGGCATATACACCTAACCAGGATGGATTGAGGGGCATATACACATAGCCAGGATGGATGGATGTAGGGGCATTTACACCTACGCAGGATGGATGGATGGAGGGGCATATACACCTACCCTGGATGGATGGATGGAGGGGCATTTACACCTACCCAGGATGGATGGAGGGATGGAGAGGCATTTACACCTACCCAGGATGGATGGATGGGCATTTACACCTACCCAAGATGGATGGAGGGGCATATACACCTACCCAGGAAAGATGGAGGGGCAGATACTCCTACCCAGGATGGATGGAGGGGCATATACACCTATCCAGGATGGATGGAGGGGCATATACCCCTACCCAGGATGGATGGATGGAGGGGCATATACACCTACTCAGAATGGATAGATGGAGAGGCATATACACCTACCCAGGATGGATGGATGGAGGGGCATGTACATCTACCCAGGATGGATGGAGGGGCATATACACCTACCCAGGATGGATGGATGGAGAGGCATTTACACCTACCCAGGATGGATAGATGGAGGGGCATTAACACCTACCCAGGATGGATGGATGGAGGGGCATTAACACCTACCATGGATGGATGGATGGATGAAGGGACATGTACACCTACCCAGGATGGATGGAGGGGCATGTACACCTACCCAGGATGGATGGAGGGGCATTTACACCTACCCAGGATGGATGGATGGATGGAGGGGCATTTACACCTACCCAGGATGGATGGAGGGCCATGTACACCTATCCAGGATAGATGGATGGATGGAGGGGCATGTACACCTACCCAGGAGTGATGGATGTATGGAGGGGCATTTACACCTACTCAGGAGGGATGGATGGATGGAGGGGCATTTACACCTACCCAGGATGGATGGATGGAGGGGCATTCACACCTACCCAGGATGGATGGATGGAGGGTCATTTACACCTACCCAGGATGGATGGATGGAGGAGCATTTACACCTACCCTGGATGGATGGATGGATTTAGAGGCATGTACACCTACCCAGGATGGATGGATGGATGGAGGGGCATTTACACATACCCAGGATGGATGGATGGAGGGGCATTTTCACCTACCCAGGATGAATGGATGGATGGAGGGACATTTACACCTACCCAGGATGGATGGATGGATGGAGGGGCATTTACACCTACCCAGGATGGATGGATGGATGGAGGGGCATTTACACCTACCCAGGATGGATGGATGGATGGATGGAGGGGCATTTACACCTACCCAGGATGGATGTAGGGGCATTTACACCTACCCAGGATGGATGGATGGATGGAGGGGCATTTACACCTACCCAGGATAGATGGATGGATTGGCATTTACACCTAGCCAGGATGGATGGATGAAGGGGCATATACATTTACCCAGGATGGATGGATGGATGGAGGGGCATATACACCTACCCAGGATTGATGGAGGGGCGTCTACACCTGCCCAGGATGGATGGATGGATGGGCATCTACGCCTACTCAGAATGGATGGATCGATGGAGGGGCATATACATCTACCCAGGATGGATGGATGGGGGGGCATATAAACCTACCCAGCATGGATGGATGGAGGGGCATTTACACCTACCCAGGATGGATGGATAGAGGGGCATTTACACCTACCCAGGATGGATGGATGGATGAAGTGGCATATACACCTACCCAGGATGGATGGATGAAGGGACATTTACACCTACCCATGATGGATGGCGGGGCACATACACCTACCGAGGATGAATGGAGGGGCATATACACCTACCCAGGATGGATGGATGGAGGGGCACATACACCTACCTAGGATGGATGGAGGGGCATCTACACCTGCCTGGGATGGATGGATGGAGGGGCATCTACGCCTACCCAGAATGGATGGATCGATGGAGGGGCATATACATCTACCCAGGATGGATGGATGGGTGGGCATATAAACCTACCCAGCATGGATGGATGGAGGGGCATATACACCTACCCAGGATGGATGGATGGAAGGGCATATATACCTACCCAGAATGGATGGATGGAGGGGCATATACACCTAACCAGGATGGGGACCATATACCATATACGAAGATGTAGCCATATACAAGTATGGGGAGGGCATATACTGTGGGGCATATATGGGACCATTACGCTGTAGAGCACCATATGGGGACATTACGCTGTGGTTCACCATATGGGGCCATTACGCCTTTGGCTCACCATATGGGGCCATTACGCCTTTGGCTCACCATATGTGGCCATTACGCTGTGGCTGACCATATGTGGCCATTACACTGTGGCTCACCATATGTGGCCGTTACGCTGTGGCTCACCATATGGGGCCATTACGCTGTTGCTTACCATATAGGGCCATTACGCTGTGGCTCACCATATGGGGCCATTACGCTGTGGCTCACCATATAGGGCCTTTACGCTGTGGGGCACCATATGGGGCCACTGAAGTTCTCCACTAAGGGGGTTAGAAACTCCTATTACAGTTACTGATGATTACTGCATGGCTCCTGTCACACAATTATGTTATAGCCTACTGACTTTGTACTTATATATAAAGATGATAATCATAGTGTCATTTCAGCAGAGACAGATGTTACAGACTTTGCAGTAACTAATAAAAATGATGCCTTAAAACATTCTCTCATTATTCTGGCATTTAGCAAATATTACAAATTATGGTAATCCTAATTGACCTAAAATGGGAAAGATTTATTCTGATTTCATGTCAGATATTGAGAAACACATGCATATGTGTCTTTTTATATAGTGTATGGAAACTTCAGGGTGGTGAGCCCGGGTGGTGAGCATTTTTATTGGTATATCGCCTCCCATGCTGGTATGTGCTGCCCCCCTCCTTGTATTTGTGATTCCCCCATCCTGTACCCACCATCCAATCCTGGTATGCGTGGTACCCCTCACCCCCAATCCTGGTATGCGTGGCACCCCTCACCCCCAATCCTGGTATGCGTGGCACCCTCACCCCCAATCCTGGTATGCTTGGCACCCCTCACCCCCAATCCTGGTATGCGTGGCACCCCTCACCCCCAATCCTGGTATGCGTGGCACCCTATCCCTCACTCCCAATCCCGGTATGCGTGGCACCCCTCACACCTATCCTGGTGTGTATGGTATCCCTCATCCTGGTATGCATGGCACCCTATCCCTCACTCCCAATCCCGGTATGCGTGGCTCCCCTCATCCCGGTATGCGTGGCACCCCTCACCCCCAATCCCGGTATGCGTGGCAACCCTCACTCCCAATCCCAGTATGCGTAGCACCCCTCATCCTTATCCTGGTGTGTATGGTATCCCTCATCCTAGTATGCATGGTACCCCATCCCTCTTCCCTATCCTGGTGTGTATGGTATCCTTCAACCTGGTATGCTTGGCACCCCATCCCTCATTCCCAATCCCGGTATGCGTGGCACCCCTCATCCCCAATCCCGGTATGCCTGGCACCCCTCATCCCTATCCTGGTATGTAATGGCACTCCTCATCACTATCCTGGTGTCTATTGTATCCCTCATCCTGGTATGCATGGTACCCCATCTCTCATCCCGGTATGCATGGCACTCCATCCCTCATCCCCAATCCCGGTATGCGTGGCACACCTCATCCCCAATCCCGGTATGCGTGGCACCCCTCATCCCCAATCCCGGTATGCGTGGCACCCTTCATCCCCAATCCTGGCATGCGTGGCACCCCTCATCCCCAATCCCGTCATGCGTGGGACCCCTCATCCCCAATCCCGTCATGCGTGGCACCCCTCATCCCCAATCCCGGCATGCGTGGCACCCCTCACCCCCAATCCCGGTATGCGTGGCACCCCTCATCCCCAATCCCGGTATGCGTGGCACCCCTCATCCCCAATCCCGGTATGCCTGGCACCCCTCACCCTCAATCCTGGTATGCATGGTCCCCTCAACCCCCAATCCTGGTATGTGTGTTACCCCTCACCCCCCAATCCTGGTAAGCGTGGTACCCCTCACCCCCCAATCCTGGTAAGCGTGGTACCCCTCACCCCCCAATCCTGGTATGCGTGGTACCCCTCACCCCCCAATCCTGGTATGCGTGGTACCCCTCACCCCCCAATCCTGGTATGCGTGGTACCCCTCACCCCCCAATCCTGGTATGCGTGGTAGCCCTCACCCCCAATCCTGGTATGTGTGGTACCCCTCACCCCCCAATCCTGGTATGTGTGGTACCCCTCATCCCCAATCCTGGTATGCGTGGCACTCCTCACCCCCAATCCCGGTATGCGTGGCACCCCTCACCCCAAATCCCGTTATGCGTGGCACCCCTCATCCCGGTATGCGTGGCACCCCTCATCCCTATCCTGGTATGTATGGCACCCCTCATCACTATCTTTGTGTGTATGGTATCCCTCATCCTGGTATGCATGGTACCCCATCCCTCATCCCGGTATGCATGGCATTCCATCCCTCATCCCCAATCCCGGTATGCATGGCATTCCATCCCTCATCCCCAATCCCGGTATGCGTGGCACCCCTCATCCCCAATCCCGGCATGCGTGGCACCCCTCATCCCCAATCCCGGCATGCGTGGCACCCCTCATCCCCAATCCCGTCATGCGTGGCACCCCTCATCCCCAATCCCGGCATGCGTGGCACCCCTCATCCCCAATCCTGGCATGCGTGGCACCCCTCATCCCCAATCCTTGTGAGTGTGGCACCCCTCATCCCCAATCCCGGTGTGCGTGGCACCCCTCACCCTCAATCCTGGTATGCATGGTCCCCTCACCCCCCAATCCTGGTATGCGTGTTACCCCTCACCCCCAATCCTGGTATGCGTGGTACCCCTCACCCCCCAATCCTGTTATGCTTGGTACCCCTCACCCCCCAATCCTGGTATGCGTGGTACCCCTCACCCCCCAATCCTGGTATGCGTGGTACCCCTCACCCCCCAATCCTGTTATGTGTGGTACCCCTCACCCCCTAATCTTGGTATGTGTGGCACCCCTCACCCCCCAATCCTGGTATGTGTGGCACCCCTCACCCCCCCAATCCTGGTATGTGTGGCACCCCTCTCCGCTCAATCCTGGTATGTGTGGCACCCCTCACCGCCCAATCCTGGTATGTTTGATACCCCTCACCCCCCAATCCTGGTATGCGTGGTACCCCTCACCCCCCAATCCTGGTATGCGTGGTACCCCTCACCGCCCACCCTGGTATGCGTGGTAGCCCTCACCCCCAATCCTTGTATGTGTGGTACCCCTCACCCCCCAATCCTGGTATGTGTGGTACCCCTCACCCCCCAATCCTGGTATGTGTGGTACCCCTCACCCCCCAATCCTGGTATGCGTGGTACTCCTCACCCCCAATCCTGGTATGTGTGGTACCCCTCACCCCCAAATCCTGATATATGCATGGTCACCTCACCCCACAATCCTGTTATGTGTGGCCTCCTCATCCCTTTCACACTGTACACACATACAAAAAAAACAAAACAATTATACTCACCTTTCTTCTCTGTACTCCAGCGCTGCTGCGTCCTCTTCTGCTGGAGGCCGGGGGAGGAGTGCGGCGCCGGAGCACCGCGCTGTCCGGTGCCATTTTGCTGAAGACACGCTGTAAATGTGTCTTCAGTAAAATGGCGCCGGATAGCGCAATGCGCACGCGCCGGTCCGACGCCTTCACTCCGCCCCCGGTCTCCAGCGGAGAGAGGCGCCGCGGCAACGCTCCTCCCGGTCAGGTAAGTATCTAAGTATGACGCCGGAGATCGCGGTATGCGTTCAGTGTCTACGCATGCCGCGAACTCCGGCGCCATACACCTCCTCTTACCTGTAACGGCTGGATGCGTGCTTCTCTCTGGAGCCAGACTGCGCGTCACGCATGCGCAGTCTATCGAGGCTTCAGACAGAGAAACGCATCCCGCCTTATATTATAGATATATGTATATATATAAAATATATATATATATACAGTACAGACCAAAAGTTTGGACACACCTTCTCATTTAAAGATTTTTCTGTATTTTCATGACTATGAAAATTGTACATTCACACTGAAGGCATCAAGACTATGAATTAACACATGTGGAATTATATACTTAACAAAAAAGTGTGAAACAACTGAAAATATGTCTTATATTCTAGGTTCTTCAAGGTAGCCACCTTTTGTTTTGATGACTGCTTTGCGCACACTTGGCATTCTCTTGATGAGCTTCAAGAGATAGTCATCGGAAATGGTCTTCTAACAATCTTGAAGGAGTTCCCAGAGATGCTTAGCACTTGTTGGCCCTTTTGCCTTCACTCTGCTGTCCAGCTCACCCCAAACCATCTCGATTGGGTTCTGGTCTGGTGACTGTGGAGGCCAGGTCATCTGGCGTAGCACCCCATCACTCTCCTTCTTGGTCAAATAGCCCTTACACAGCCTGGAGGTGTGTTTGGGGTCATTGTCCTGTTGAAAAATAAATGATGGTCCAACTAAACGCAAACCGGATGGAATAGCATGCCGCTGCAAGATGCTGTGGTACCCATGCTGGTTCAGTATGCCTTCAATTTTGAATAAATCCCCAACAGTGTCACCAGTAAAGCACCCCCACACCATCACACTTCCTCTTCCATGCTTCACGGTGGGAACCAGGCATGTAGAGTCCATCCGTTCACCTTTTCTGCGTCGCCCAAAGACACTGTGGTTGGAACCAAAGATCTCAAATTTGGACTCATCAGACCAAAGCAGATTTCCACTGGTCTAATGTTTATTCCTTGTGTTCTTTAGCCCAAACAAGTCTCTTCTGCTTGTTGCCTGTCCTTAGCAGTGGTTTCCTAGAAGCTATTTTACCATGAAGGCCTGCTGCACAAAGTCTCTTAACAGTTGTTGAAGAGATGTGTCTGCTGCTAGAACTCTGTGTGGCATTGACCTGGTCTCTAATCTGAGCTGCTGTTAACCTGCGATTTCTGAGGCTGGTGACTCGGATAAACTTATCCTCAGAAGCAGGGGTGACTCTTGGTCTTCCTTTCCTGGGGCGGTCCTCATGTGAGACAGTTTCTTTGTAGCGCTTGATGATTTTTGCAACTTCACTTGGGGACACTTTCAAAGTTTTCCCAATTTTTCGCACTGGCTGACCTTCATTTCTTAAAGTAATGATGACCACTCGTTTTTCTTTACTTAGAATTTGTATTATGGCAAGAAAAAAGCAGCTAACGGTCTATTCAGTAGGATTATCAGCTGTGTTTCCTCCAGACTTATGCACAACACAACTGATGGTCCCAACCCTATTTATAAGGCAAGAAATCCCACTTATTAAACCTGACAGGGCACACCTGTGAAGTGAAAACCATTTCCGGTGACTACCTCTTGAAGCTCATCAAGAGAATGCCAAGAGTGTGCAAAGCAGTCATCAAAGCAAAAGGTGGCTACTTTGAAGAACCTAGAATATAAGACATATTTTCAGTTGTTTCACACTTTTTTTGTTAAGTATATAATTCCACATGTGTTAATTCATAGTTTTGATGCCTTCAGTGTGAATGTACAATTTTCATAGTCATGAAAATGCAGAAAAATCTTTAAATGAGAAGGTGTGTCCAAACTTTTGGTCTGTACTGTATATATATATATATATATATATATATATATATATATATATATATATATATAATTTTGCATGTGAGCTTCCCTATCATAATGTTTTTAAATAGCAGACCATATTACGATATCATTGTGATACAAATGTTTCTGTTGCGATCCTCAGCTCTAATTGAGAACACAATCTGCGTGGGCCTGGGCCGAGTGGGGGCATCTGACCAACATTTAGCGGCAGGCCACGCGACTGCTATGGGGCCCGTGAGCCGGGGCTGCCCCATAGCAGTCGCCCCCCTCCTGCACCCCCCACTCCACTGCTTGATTGCCTCCGTCGCCCGCCAGTACTGTCTTCAGGCATGACTGTGTGCAGTGCGCTGTGTGGCTGTGTCTTGTAGTAATGACACGGCAGAGGCGACGCTACACCTTTAATTGTGCTTGTGTCGCCCCTGCTGTCATTACTAGCAGACCAGCCGCGCAGCACACTGCACGCGGCCATGCCTGAAAACAGAGCTGGTGGGCGATGGCGGCATTCAAGCAGCGGAGCTGGGGTGCAGGTGGGGGGACCCGATGAAGGGAGGCCCTGAGGGGGGCCCCGATGAAGGGAGGCCTCGAGGGGGGCCCCGATGAAGGGAGGCCTTGAGGGGGGCCCTGATGAATGCGGGCCCCGATGAAGGGAGGCCTCGAGAGGGGCCCTAATGAAGGGGGGCCCCGATGAAGGGAGGCCCTGAGAGGGGCCCCGATGAAGGGGGGCCCCAATGAAGGGAGGCCCTGAGGGGTGCCCTGATGAAGCGCCAGTAATTAAGCAGCGCTGGCAGAGCGGGGGAGCAGGAGGGGGGTCCTGATGAAGTGCTGGCTATCAAACACCGCCGGAGGTTCTCCCTGTGGAGATGCTTGGGGAGCAGTCCAGGCCCCGACGGCGAGTGGGCTCCTCTGATGGTCTAGGGCCTGTGATGGCCATCAGACAAGCCGGTGGCCCTGCCCAGTTGGACTGGACACAGGACAAGGGGCAGGTGAGTGAGGCTTGTCGCCAGATACCCCAATCCCCATATTAACCCCTTAACGCCCAATGACAGACACTGCACGGCATGAGCAGGTGTATGTTAACGCTCCTTGCCGTGCAGTGTCCGTCATGGCTTTAAACTCACTGTGTGTAGACACGCAGTGACAGTTAAGTAGTTAAGTACCGACAGCTGTCTGTGACAGCTGAGTGGCACGAGAAGGGGTGCAGGGATCCATGCTGTTGGTCCCCGCACCCAGATCGCTGAGATCGGTCAGTCAATTTGACTGACCGATCTCGGTATGATCGCCCAGGAGTGGCTGTAATATCAGCCCCTCCTGCATGTTCAGTGCCAAAGCTCAGCACTGCTGGTGGCTGAGCTCCGCCACTAAACAGCCAGGAGCAGTGTCAGCGCCGCCCCTGGCTGTTAACTCCCTGAATGCTGCGATTGAGCGCGATCGCCGTGTTCAGGAGGCAGGCAGAGGGACGGCAGTTCCCTCTGCCTTCAGATCGGCGCCCCTGCGATGTAATCGCGGGGCTCAATCGTTGCCATGGTGACCCGGGTCACCAAGCTACAGAAAGCTGCTGAAACCATGTTCACAGCATGGTCTCAGGAGCTTTCACTACAGGTATAATATACTGCAATGCATTATACCTGTGATCATAGGCGGATTATAATGAGGGCAATCTGGGCTACCGCCCAGGGCTCCGGGGGCCCCGGGACCCCGAGGGGTCTATGGCCAGATTGCCCTCATTATAATATGTGCGGTGTCGCGGCACATACCGGCAGTCATAGGTGGGGGGCCCCCGGATCGCTCCCCCAGCAGCGGCGCACGGCCACTGCTTCTTCTTCGGCCGGGCCAGCACTGCACCTGTTAACTTCCCCGTGTTTTCCCGGCCACGTCACAGCTAGGAGACACGGCCCTGTGTGCGGCCGTGTCTGCTAGTGTGAAGTCACGCAGTGCGCGCCCTGCACTGCTACTTACCACCGGAGAGGAGCTGGACGACAGGAGCCGGGGGATGGTGAGTGTGTGTGTGTGTGAGTGTGCAGATATGTGTTTATGCGTGTATGTATATGTCTGTATATGTTTGTGTGACTGCGTGCGGCCTCCCGCTGTCTCTGGGGAGGAGCGCCGTGCGGCCTCCCGCTGTGTATAGATGGCGCCATGCGGCCTCCCGCTGTGTATAGATGGCGCCGTGCGGCCTCCCGCTGTGTATAGATGGCTACCTGCGGCCTCCTGCTGTATATAGATGGCTACGTGCGGCCTTCTGCTGTGTATAGATGGCTACGTGTGGCCCCCTGCTGTGTATAGATGGCTACGAGCGGCCTCCTGCTGTGTATAGATGGCTACTTGCGGCCTCCTGCTGTGTATAGATGGCTACCTGCGGCCTCCCACTGTGTATAGATTGCTACCTGCGGCCTCCCGCTGTGTATAGATGGCTTAGTGCGGCCTCCTGCTGTGTATAGATGGCACCGTGCGGCCTCCCGCTGTGTATAGATGGCACCGTGCAGCCTCTCGCTGTGTATAGATGGCACCGTGCGGCCTCTCGCTGTGTATAGATGGCACTGTGCGGCCTCCCGCTGTGTATAGATGGCACAGTCCGGCCTCCTGCTGTGTATAGATGGCACCGTGTGGCCTCCTGATGTGTATAGGAGGATTGTGGCAGCTCATATTGTGTGTAGGGTCTCATACTGTATATAGGGGATGTCAGCATACTTAATTGTGCTCAATATTAAGTCACACAATTAATGTAGAAAAAAATATTATAATTAATATATTAATATTGTGCCAAATTAATTTCACGTGAACTATCACATGATCTATCACAGGGGATCATGTGACATGTCACGTGATACATCAGGTGTGTGTGGGGGGCGCCACGCCTTCTAAACTGCCCGGGGCCCTTGCTACTCTTAATCCACCCCTGCCTGTGATCAAAGAGAAAAAAGTGAAAGTCCCATAAAGGGACTAAGTAAAAAGTTTTAAAAAATTGTAAAAAAAAATATTCCAAAATAATAATAATAAAAATATTCACTAAGAAATACACATTTTTATGTAAAAAAAATAAATATATATAACTCCTATATAAAGTAAAGTATAGGCTATAGGAGGCAGAGAGTGCAGTATAAGTCATATATGGGGTCACCGCCTATATGATCTATATATCGCACTCTCTGCCTCCTATATGAAATATAGATCACACTCTCGGCCTCTTATAAGACATATATAGTCTATAAAGGGTCTTTAACACATCTGTGTTTCTAGTTCATGTGGTGACAGTTTCCACACGTACCGGAGACACATACACACGTAGACACATTCAAATGAATGGGTCTGTGCACATGTCAGTGTTTCCACGGACTGTGTGTCCGTGGGCAAAAGACGCTGACATGTCAGTTTTTTTATACACTGCACGGGCCGAAAAACGTCCCACACACGTGCACACTGATGACACACAGATGACATGCGTGTGTTATCCGTGTGACACATACCGGCGCCTGTGAATCAGCGGTACAGTTCATGCTGTTCCCAGGTGCTTAAGGAATCACTCATCTTTGTCCCCTGCCGGCACTGCCATCAGCGCTAGCAAGGGACAATGTTGAGAGTAGTAGGTTCACCTCCTGATGTCGCCAAAACCTGTAAATATAAGAAAATAAAAACATATTCACCTGGCTTGAGGCGACCACACATGCTGAGGAGAATGACTCCCTGCAGCGAGCGGGCCCCTACGCTGACCTCACTGAGTGACAGGGCATCGCTCACTGAGCTCAGCACAGGTCGGGGGCCCGCTCACTGCAACAAGTCATTCTCCTCCGCTCCTCAGCGTGTGTGGTCACTTCAAGCCAGGTGAGTATAATGTTTTTTTTATTTTAGTATTATATTTACAGGTTTTGGAGACATTTGGAGGTTAATACTATGAAGAGCGATTCCTTCAGCACCCGGTGCCTGGGAACAGCACAAACTGTACCGCTGATTCCCAGGCGCCGGTATGGTATGTGTGATCCTGATGCAGCACACGTATGCCACACAGACACGGATATCTCCGGTACTGGTTTTCCAGTACCGGAAATATCCGGGTGTGTGAAAGAGCCCTATGCCATATAGGAGGCCGAGAGTCTGCATGTCACATAGGAGACCAAGAGTGCGGTATACAATATATATGGGGCCTATATGACATAATAGACCACACTCTCTACCTCCTATATGAAATATAGATCACACTCTTGGCCTCTTATGACATATACAGTGTATATGTCATATAGGAGGCTGAGAGTGCGGGTCTATATGACGTATACAACACACTCAGCCTCATATATAAAGTATATATTATAGGAGACCGAAAGTGCGGTTTGTATGTCGTATAGGAGGCCGAGAGTGCGATATATGTCACGTGTGGGGCCTATATGATGATAGAAGTGAAGTATGCCGGCACCAGTTCCCAAATCTTGCCTGTTTAGTCAAAAAAACCTCTATGACGGGTTTTTTAGCCCTTGGCTATCCCCATCAGGAGGTGCAATGTCTAAATAAGCAGTGTTAATCAAATGTCCAAGGAAGTATGAAAAAGACAGCACTCACCAATGGATGCCAAAAAAGATCCTTTTATTTCAGATCCAGCATACAGACGTTGCAGATTGGTGAGTGCTATCTTTTTCATACCTCCTATATGATGTATAGATCGCACTTTCTACCTCATGACAAACAGACCGCACTCTCTTCCTTCTATATGACATATACAACGCATTTAGCCTCCTATATTTCATGCAGCTATTTGGTAAATTCTAAAAAGTAATTTTTTTTTCTCATTAAAGTACACTCTGCGCCCCATCTTGACTGAAAAAAAACAGAAATGTAAAAATTTTTGCTAATTTATTAAAAAAGAAAAACTGAAATATCACATGGTCATAAGTATTCAGACCCTTTGCTCAGACACTCATATTTAAGTCACATGCTGTCCATTTCCTTGTGATCCTCCTTGAGATGGTTCTACTCCTTCATTGGAGTCCAGCTGTGTTTAATTAAACTGATAGGACTTGATTTGGAAAGGCACACACCTGTCTATATAAGACCTCACAACTCACAGTGCATGTCAGACCAAATGAGAATCTTGAGCTCAAAGGAACTGCCCAAGGAGCTCAGAGACAGAATTGTGGCAAGGCACAGATCTGGCCAAGGTTACAAAAGAACCTAGAATATAAGACATATTTTCAGTTGTTTCACACTTTTTGTTAAGTATATAATTCCACATGTGTTAATTCATAGTTTTGATGCCTTCAGTGTGAATGTACAATTTTCATAGTCAAGTTGTGTCACCCTGGCCTGGATGCTGTGTCTGAGAGCAGGGGGGAGGTTCTCTAGTCAGGGGAACATTAGCATGCAGTACCTCCTGTCTCAGGCCAGTAGGGGGAGCAGGCTGCCCCTATAAAAGCTGGTGCTGGGGGCAGGGTTAGAGAGAACTGGACGACCTGTCTCAGCACTGAGAAGTGTCCAGAGCAGAGAGGGACAGTCGTATTGCACCCTAAGAGGAAGTGTGGCAGAAGGAGAGCCACAAGCCAGAGACAAGAGGCGAAGCAAGCCTGTCTTGGCAGATAAAGGACTTTATTTACCAGACTTTGGTGTCTGAGGCTGGGAGGATTCCACATCCTACAGCAGATAACCAGTCCGCAGGGGACTGTATGTTCCTTGGCCTAAGAAACCTGGAGGATCTGCCACAACAGAAGGGACCAGTAAAGCCGTACCAGGCCGGGAGCAGAAAGGAACCCACGTCGCAGGCCATACAGGCGAGAGTACACGGAAAGCTCGGAAACGTGGGCTGTTACCCTATAAGGAGATAGCCAGAAGGAGCACAGAAAGCACGGTAGGCCTACACCCTCACCCTCACCCTGACCAGGGCCAATTTCCCCATTGCTCTCAGACATCCAGGTCCCCTCCTAGCCGGGACTGTTTATGGGTCTGTTTACCTGTTTTAGTTAAGGCCCTGGACTGCAACCTGTTGTCTGTGTGCTCCTTCACGCCTCCAGCACTACCGGTACTGGGACTCTCACCACCATCACTCCCACCATCCATTATACTGCCCTGGGGCCGCACTCTTCCCATGGGGAGTCACACTACCCTAGCTGCACACCTCATCAGCCCCAGCGGTCTGCATGCATCGGTG
Organism: Phyllobates terribilis; assembly: GCF_046119375.1. NCBI lineage: Eukaryota > Metazoa > Chordata > Amphibia > Anura > Dendrobatidae > Phyllobates > Phyllobates terribilis. Next base: position 399,034 of record NW_027363367.1, read on the forward strand.
GTTCCTAATAACCGCAATCCACGGGTGGCGTAGTCGGACATAATCATCAGCGCATAACAGACTACCACTGGCCTGACCACCCTGAGCCACGGAACCGGGTTGCCACTACTACTTCCATCGTTCCCCTACTGCCCGGATCCGAGTGCCCCACGGCCCAGGGGGCGAGTCAGCTTTGGCGTAGTCGGCAGGATTGCAACCAACCCGCCACAAATGGGTATTGCGTGCCTGAAAAAGACTTTGCACTTACCTGAAAAGATGTTTCCTGCCGTCCGGAGCCGTTTCCCGCCATTTCCAGCCATCTCCCGCCATCTTCCATCGGTTCCCGCCATCTTCAGCTGTTTTCCCGCCATCCGAAGTCGTTTTCCCGCCGTCGGACCCCATCTTCAGGACGCCGCGCGGGAAGAAGAGGGGCGTGGACGCCGAAAGCACGCGAGACCTGAAGCTCCGCCCCACGCACCGACGCTGCGCAAGGTCCTGGAAGGGAGAGAGAGCGACGCTGACGTCACCAGGACGCGACGCAAGGTCCTCGTCCAGAGCAGCAGCAGCGGAGCCGCGGCCTACAGAAGAGGATCGTCGGAAGGTAGGCCACGCTTAACTAGTGGGGAGGAAGATGTCGGATACAGAGGCGCCCACTACCACCAATGCAGCTGCAGCAGCGGTGATGCCATTTTCCCTGCCCTACATCCCTGGAGCGGCCTGGCTGCCCAAGTACTCAGGGGAGCCCCATGCCCTAACTGACTTTAAGGAAAGGCTGTACAGTTTGTTCCAAGTCTACCCCCTGACAGAGGAACAGAAGGTCAGCATATTAACAGGGCAGTTAACTGGCGCAGCCCAAAGGGAGGTAAAATCATGGCCCACTGAGGAGAAAAGGACCGTGAAGGGTATTCTGGCCCGGCTGCGGGGTACCTTTGACACACGTACCTCCGCTGAAATTAAAATGAGGTTCTATGGATGTAAGCAGCGGGCACAGGACAGCATCAGAGACTATGCCCTAAATTTGCAGGAAGCCTTGAGGGCCATCCAACAAGCTGACCCTGGCAGTGTGCAGGAAACGGATAAGCTACTAACAGAACAGTTTATAGAAGGTCTGCTTTCTAGCGCCCACAGGACCCAGCTGTGCCTCATGTTCTTTCAGAACCCTGATCTGACCTTTGCCCAATTCAAGGACAGGGCCATAAGGGTGCTCCGTGAATCCGCAACAAGTGGTGCTATAAACCCCCGGCGCCCTGCTCTCACCTACCACCAGGATGCGGCGCCCTCCTCTATGGACTCCGTGGGGGCTGATGCACAGGCCCTGAACCAAGCCCCGTCGAAAGATTTGCACCACCAAGTCCAGGAGCTGACCAGGAGCGTCGCGGCGTTGACCAGGACCGTCCAGACGTTACAAGTGGACCCGTCAAGACCCATCGAGCTGGCTTCAAGTCCGGAGGATGTCCCGTGGTGTCGACAGAGGAGGATCCCGTCGTTCCGAGGGAGGCCCACCGACCGCTACGCAGAGGATGGACAGCCCATTTGCCGTCGATGCAACCAGCCCGGACACATTTCCAGGTACTGTAATTTAAACGGGTCCAACCTGGGGCAGAGGGCCAACCCCCAGGCATAAGATCACCAGGCCCTTATAATTGGCGTGATAAGTGCGTTGGGGGGCGCCCGGTTTTACCCGTGGTGCTGGACGGTATCCCCATGAGCGCCTTGCTGGATACTGGGTCGCAAGTAACCACTATCCCTTATGTACTTTTTAAGCAGTATTGGACTGATGCTGATATCACACGGTATCCAGACAGTAACTTGAGCATCATCGCCAGTAATGGCTTACCCGTGCAGCAGATGGGGTTCAAGGAGATGACCATTAAGATTGGTAAAGTTGAACTGCCGGCACAGGGAGTAATTGTTGTGGACATTGACCGTCATGAAAGTCACCCTAAAATAACTGTGGGTACTAACGTGATTGAAAATTGTCTTTCAGAGATCATTTTAATTCTACAACAGGTGGCGGTGAATGCTAGTTCCAGCCAACAGAGAGTCCTCAACAAGGAGATAAAAGCCCTGATGAGACCGCAGCAGGTAGAACTGTCTGGTGGTGAGATCGGTAGTGTAAGACTGAGTGACCCATTCCCCATTTCCATGCCTCCCAAAAGTGAAATGATGATCTGGTGTCGGACTGCAATCGGGTTGAGAGGTAGAGACTACCAAGCCATGGTAGAACCCGTGTACTCAGACAGCAGGCCCACCATTTTGACAGCCCGGGGGGTGGTTGATATCCGTCATGGGAGGGTGCCCGTCCCCATCCTCAACATTGGGGAGAGGGAAGTACACTTACCCAGGTACGCTACACTCGCCAAACTGTTTGTTGTCGAACACAAAGCTATCAGGGCCGTGGAACCCTTGCCTCCATCTCAACAGGCGGAGGGTAATGGCTCCCAGAAACAAAAGGAGGACTGGTGCCAGAAACTCCATGTGGGTGCTGACTCCACTCCCCTGCACCAAAAACAAGGAGTCTACCGGGTGGTACAGGAGTACGAGAGAGTCTTTAGTAAGCACCCACTAGACTTCGGCAGAGTAAAGGGGATAGAACACCACATCCCCACAGGGAGCCACCCACCGATAAAAGAAAGACACAGACCTGTACCCCCTGCACATTATCAGAATGCAAAGGGCATGCTAAGAGAAATGAAAGAAGCCGGGGTCATTAGAGATAGCTGTAGCCCCTGGGCAGCCCCCTTGGTTCTCGTGAAAAAGAAAGACGGCACCATGAGAATGTGCGTAGACTATAGACAAATCAACCGTATCACCCATAAAGACGCATACCCGCTGCCTAGAATAGAGGAGTCTTTAGCCGCACTAAAATCAGCTAACTTCTTTTCTACTTTGGACCTTACTAGCGGGTACTGGCAGGTTCCTGTGGCAGAGGCTGACAAGGAGAAGACCGCCTTCACCACCCCGATGGGACTGAGCGAGTTCAACTGTATGCCTTTCGGGCTCTGCAACGCACCAGGGACCTTCCAGCGATTGATGGAATGCTGTCTAGGGCACCGAAACTTCGAGACAGTCCTCCTTTATCTGGACGACGTGATCGTCTATTCGAAAACCTACGAGGACCATCTAAAGCACCTGGCTGAGGTGTTCGAAGCCCTGGCAGGCTATGGTCTGAAGGTGAAACCATCGAAGTGTCACCTGCTGAAACCAAAGGTCCAGTACCTAGGGCACGTGGTAAGCGCGGAAGGAGTGGCCCCCGACCCTGACAAGGTCACGGCAATCAAGAACTGGCCAAGCCCCTCGAACATCAAATAGGTGAGACAGTTTCTCGGATTGGTAGGCTACTACCGAAGGTTCATCCCCGGGTTCACTAGGATGGCAGCTCCTATGCAGGACCTCCTAATCGGACAGTCTAAGTCTAGGAGCCAAAAGCCGCCCTTCAAGTGGGATAAACCGGAAGAGGAGTCCTTCTGCCAGTTGAAGATGGCCCTCACGGGGGATGAGATCCTGGCCTACCCTGATTATGGTCAGCTTTTTATTCTCCACACGGATGCCAGTAATGTGTGACTGGGAGCAGTACTGTCCCAAAACCAACAGGGCAGAGAAAGGGTGATCGCGTACGCCAGCCGGAAGCTGAGGCCCACCGAGAGGAAGCCGGAGAATTGCAGCTCCTTCAAGCTAGAATTCTTGGCGGTGGTGTGGGCCGTGACAGAACGCTTCAAGCATTACCTGGCCTCCGCAAAGTTCACCGTGTACACGGACAACAACCCGTTGACACACCTGGACAATGCAAGACTGGGTGCCCTAGAACAGCGGTGGATGGCCCGTCTCTCCAACTATGACTTCGTGATCAAGTACCGGGCCGGCAAAACCAATGCCAACGCTGACGCCCTATCGAGGATGCCTCACTTACTTGAAGGTGACGAAGACCCAGAAGAGCTGGAGGAGGTAGAACTCCCCGTGTTTCACCGGTACTTAGCCGCTCAATACTCACACCGCGTGAAGGAGGAGGATCTAACAACCGTGATGATCAATCCCGTACCTCACCACAGCTGGGCCGATACCCAAGATAGTGACCCTGCCATCCGCCTGGTGAAAGATCTGCTGACCCAGGAGGACGCCCGCATGGATCCGGATGCTCCAGAGGAAGCCAAGCAGCTGTGGAAGGAGAAGAGCAAGCTGTTCCTCTACGAAGGCAAGCTGTGCAGAAGGATTGTCAACCACCGGACGCACGAGCTGACCTGGCAAGTCGTGGTCCCAAGGCGGGATGCAGCTATGGTCCTGGGGGCTTACCATGACAGAGCAGGGCACTTTGGTTGGAAGAAACTGGAGTTCCTGCTAAGAGGAAGATTCTTTTGGGTCGGCATGAGAGGGGCTGTAGAAAAGTGGTGCAGAGACTGTGGCCCTTGTCACCTAAGGAGGAAGGACCGTGCCAGCCAGAAGACACCCTTGAGGCCCATCGTCACCACGCAGCCTCTTGAGCTGGTAGCTCTGGACCACGTCAAATTGGCTCCAAGCCGGTCAGGATACATCTAAGCCCTGACAATCGTGGACCACTATTCCCGTTTTCTAGTGGTGGTCCCGGTAAAGGACTTGACAGCCCAAACAGCGGCCAGAGCCTTCCAGCAATACTTCTGCCGTCCACACGGGTATCCGGAACAAGCCCTGACAGACCTGGGTCCAGCGTTTGAGGCTGAAATCTTCCAAGAGTTCTGCATCCTCTATGGCTGTAAGAAGATTCGGACAACGCCTTACCATCCACAAACCAACGGGATGTGTGAGAAAATGAACAATATAGTCATTGATCTCCTGAAGACATTGCCCCTGGAGGAACGCAGCCTGTGGCCAGAAGAACTGCCGGACCTGATAGACTTATACAATCATATCCCGGTGAATGCTTCCAACTGCACCCCGGCTTACCTGATGCGAGCCAGACCAGGTAAGCTGCCCGTAGACCTGGAGATGGGAGTCCTGACGCCTGAGGACACCTCCCCGGATGCGGACTGGGATACGGAAAGGCAACTGCAGTACAAGAAGGTACAGGAGAGTGTGGAGAGGAGCCTGGCCAAGGTGAGAGAACGGCAAGAAAAACTCTTCAACCAACACGCCCCTGCTGGTCCCCTGGAACCTGGTGAGCAGGTCCTGAAGCGGAAGAGAAGGCTACATAAGTTGGACGACCAGTGGAAAAGGGAACCCTACACCGTACTTCAGTCTGATCACGACAACCCGAAGGTGTGCGTGATCACCAAGGATGGAGGAGAAACCACTAGTACCGTCTCCAGAGACCACCTCAAAAGGTGCCCCGAGCAACTCCGTAGTGCAGAAGAGGATCAGAGTGACCTTGAACCCGCAGAGGACAAGGAAGAAATGATCAGCACCGTTCTCGGAGAGTTCCCTCAGTCCTGGACTCGAATAAATGATGCCATAGTGGTACCCGTCCTGCATTTCCTGCAACCGACTGCGCAACAACCTGCACCAGAGCCGGAAGGTGAAGAGGAGCAAGCGATTCCAGAGGCAGAAGAGCCTGTATCAGCCGCCCAGGAGAGTCAACCCTCTGCTGACAGTGAGCCTGCCATGCCTGCGGTAAGCCAAAGAACCCGCAGACAGCTGCCTGCCCTACCTGTACACCCAGCTGGTAGCTGTACCCCTAACGCTAGTGGGGAAAGCCAAGTCGGTCCACCACCAGACAGTGGGTTAAGGAGACCAACCAGGAGCACAAAGGGGCAGATACCCGCTCGCTGGAAAATATAGAGCGCGCTAAAATTGTAAATAACCCTGTTGCCAAATGTTGAATTGTTTGCCAAGTTACATGCTTGTTTGGTAATTCTGTGTTTCAGTTTCTTGCAGCTACCATAAGGACTCAAAGGTTATGGACTTTTTATAACCGGAATCTTGTATGGACTGCGTTCGGAGCCTAACCAAGGAATGAACTAAGACTGTGAAGGACTTGGGGTAGGACAGACCCCCACCCGGTTAAGGCTCCCCGTTGTATTGGTGATATGGACACCCGGTCACAGACCACACTGTGACCTTAAGAACTCAATCTGTGCGTCACTTTCCTGATAATGTTTTATGGTCATGCATATTGTCTTTGTTTATTGTTTAGTCCCAGAGTACTAAATTTCACTAGGGGGAATGTGTCACCCTGGCCTGGATGCCACAAAATGTAATAAAGCTGTGTCTGAGAGCAGGGGGGAGGTTCTCTAGTCAGGGGAACATTAGCATGCAGTACCTCCTGTCTCAGGCCAGTAGGGGGAGCAGGCTGCCCCTATAAAAGCTGGTGCTGGGGGCAGGGTCAGAGAGAACTGGACGGACCTGTCTCAGCACTGAGAAGTGTCCAGAGCAGAGAGGGACAGTCGTATTGCACCCTAAGAGGAAGTGTGGCAGAAGGAGAGCCACAAGCCAGAGACAAGAGGCGAAGTGAGCCTGTCTTGGCAGATAAAGGACTTAATTTACCAGATTTTGGTGTCTGAGGCTGGGAGGATTCCACATCCTACAGCAGATAACCAGTCCGCAGGGGACTGTATGTTCCTTGGCCTAAGAAACCTGGGGGCTCTGCCACAACAGAAGGGACCAGTAAAGCCGTACCAGGCCGGGAGCAGAAAGGAACCCACGTCGCAGGCCATACAGGCGAGAGTACACGGAAAGCTCGGAAACGTGGGCTGTTACCCTATAAGGAGGAGATAGCCAGAAGGAGCACAGAAAGCACGGTAGGCCTACACCCTCACCCTGACCAGGGCCAATTTCCCCATTGCTCTCAGATATCCAGGTCCCCTCCTAGCTGGGACTGTTTATGGGTCAGTTTACCTGTTTTAGTAAAGGCCCTGGACTGCAACCTGTTGTCTGTGTGCTCCTTCACGCCTCCAGCACTACCGGTACTGGGACTCTCACCACCATCACTCCCACCATCCATTATACTGCCCTGGGGCCGCACTCTTCCCGTGGGGAGTCACACTACCCTAGCTGCACACCTCATCAGCCCCAGCGGTCTGCATGCAGCGGAGGTTCCTAATAACTGCAATCCACGGGTGGCTTAGTCGGACATAATCATCAGCGCATAACAGACTACCACTGGCCTGACCACCCTGAGCCACGGAACCGGGTTGCCACTACTACTCCCATCGTTCCCCTACTGCCCGGATCCGAGTGCCCCACGGCCCAGGGGGCGAGTCAAAGTAAATACAGAAAAATCTTTAAATGAGATTATTATATATATATATATATATGTATATATTGCAGAGTACCACTTCTGTCCTGTATACTGGGCGTAATTCTCTGTATGTATTATTCTGTATATACAGTATATACACTGGATAGAACCAATTCTCCTGTCCTGTATACTGGGTGTAATTCTCTGTGTATGTATTATTCTGTATATACAGTATATACACTGGATAGAACCAATTCTCCTGTTCTGTATACTGGGCGTAATTCTCTGTATGTATTATTCTGTATATACAGTATATACACTGGATAGAACCAATTCTCCTGTCCTGTATACTGGGTGTAATTCTCTGTGTATGTATTATTCTGTATATACAGTATATACACTGGATAGAACCAATTCTCCTGTCCTGTATACTGGGTGTAATTCTCAGTATCTGTATATACACACTGCACTGCTAAAATAAAATGTATAATAATAATAATTTGAGTGGTTTACCCTCTGATACGTACCACTCCCAGCATGCACTATCAGATTTAACCCTTCAGGGCCTGCTGGGAGTTGTAGTTTGTTACAGCAGTGATGATGCGGGGACAGGTATTGCATTTGAACCCACAGCATCAAGTCATTCACACTTTAAAGAGAACCTGTCGCGTCCTACCTGCCCTCTACACTGCCCCCATAGCGTTGGTAGTGGTGCAATGTGCATCACTAACAAGCTGTTTTCATGAAAATCAAAGCAGCTAGAATGAATTTATAATGTTTAATATACTTATATCCTACCTGCCTTTTCAGTCATAGGGACGTGCTTGTCATATTCAGTCAAGGGTGGGCGCAGCATTCACTCACTGCTGGCGCCGTCCATGTATTTGAATCCTGTTCCCAACAAGTGGTAATATTGTGGGGCGCACTTGTAGATGTCCGGCCGCCTGCGCAGTGAGGCTGTGATTACCAGATTCACTGCGTATGCGCCGGGAACATAGCGCGTCATAGTGCATGCGCAGTGAAGCTGTGTAGTCCTCAGCTGCACTGCGCATGCGCTATGACGCTCTATACCCCGCGCATGCGCAGTGAAGCTGTGTAGTCCTCAGCTGCACTGCGCATGCGCTATGACGCTCTATACCCCGCGCATGCGCAGTGAGGCTGTATGATTATGACTTTTTCTTCACTTTGAAAATTGTTTAAGTTGGCTGAGGGACTGGGTGGTTTACCTAGGACAAGGAATGGCCATGTGTAAGAAAAACCGCTACTGATTGTAAATGACAGATTCTGTTAACTACAATAAATAAGTTGGTTAACAAGAAACACTTTGATATAGTGCACTACACAATACAGTTCTCTTTTACACACTGTATAGTTTGCTAAAAGGCACATGTTTTAGTGGGAGAGGCCAAAAAATGAACGAGTAATACAACCGTTTATGGTAGCTGTAGTGTGGGCCACTAGAGTCAATTCTCCTGGTGGGCCCTAGGCACCCCAGTCCAACCCTGCTTTGTACTGTGCCTCAAAAGTAGTTCCCAATTACATGTAGGGTATTGGCGTACTCAGGAGAAATTGCCCAACAAAATGAGAGGTTAATTTTCTTCTGTTACTCTTGTGAAAATAAAAAATTTGGGGCTGAAAGAAAATTTTTGTGGAAAAAAATAGATTTTTTTATTTTCATAGCTCTACGTTACAAACGTTTGTGAAGCACCTGGGGTTCAAAGTGCTCACCACACATCTAGATAAGTTTATTGAGGGGTCTAGTTTCCAAAATGGTGTCACTTGTGGGGGTTTCCACTGTTTAGGCGCATCAGGGGCTCTCCAAATGTGACATGGCGTCCGCTAATTATTCCAGCAAATTTTGAATTCAAAAAGTCAAATGGCGCTTCGTCCCTTCCGAGCCCTGCCATGTGCCCAAACAGTGGTCTTACAGCACATATTGGGTATTGGCATGCTCAGGAAAAATTGCACAATACATTTTGGGGTCAATTTTTATCTGTTACCCTTGTAAAAATAAAAAAAAAGAGTCTAAATTACATTTGTTGTGAAAAAAAGATAAATGTTAATTTTTTTTCTTCCTCATTGCTTCAGTTCCTGTGAAGCACCTGAAGGGTTAATAAAGTTCTTGAATGTGGTTTTGAGCACCTTGAGGGGTGCAGTTTTTAGAATGGTGTCACTTTTGAGTATTTTCTGTCATAAAGGCCCCTCAAAGTCACTTGAAATGTGATGTGGTCCCTAAAAAAAAATGATTTTGTAAATTTTGTTGGAAAAATGAGAAATCGCTGGTCAACTTTTAACCTTTGTAACTTTCTAACAAAAAAAATTTTGTTTCCAAAATGCTGATGTAAAGTAGACATATGGGAAATATTAGTTATTAACTATTTTGTGTTACATATCTATCTGACTTAAAGGCATAACAATTCTAAGTTTGAAAATTGCAAAATTTTCAACATTTTCGCCAAATTTCCATTTTTTTCACAAATAAACGCAAGTCATATCGCATAAATTGTACCACTATCATGAAGTAAAATATGTCACAAAAAAACTATTTCAGAATCAGTGCGATCAGTTGAAGCGTTCCAGAGTTATTACCTCATAAAGTGACAGTGGTCATATTTAAAAAAATAATGCCCGGTCATTAACCTACAAAGTGGCTCAGTCCTTAAGGGGTTAAATATATTTCTAATGTGTCTTGTATGTATGACTGTGTATATATATTTATGTCTGTTTTATGTGTTTTTAAGAATGTGTTTAAATATGTAAGTATGTCTGTATGTGTACGTATCTGTGTATGTGCGTGTCTGCGTAATGTATGTGTGCATATCTGTGTACCATGTGTGTGTGTGTATGTCTGTGTACCGTGTGCGTGCATGTCTGCGTACCGTGTGCGTGCATGTCTGCGTACCGTGTGTGTGCATGTCTGCGTACCGTGTGCGTGCATGTCTGTGTACTGTGTGTGTGCATGTCTGCGTACTGTGTGCGTGCATGTCTGTGTACTGTGTGTGTGCATGTCTGCGTACCGTGTGCGTGCATGTCTGCGTACCGTGTGCGTGCATGTCTGCGTACCGTGTGCGTGCATGTCTGTGTACTGTGTGTGTGCATGTCTGAGTACTGTGTGCATGCATGTCTGTGTACTGTGTGTGTGCATGTCTGCGTACTGTGTGCATGCATGTCTGCGTACTGAGTGTGTGTGTGCATATCTGCGTACTGTGTATGCATGTCTGCATACTGTGTGTGCATCTGCGTACTGTGTGTGCGCGCATGTCTGCGTACTATGTGTGTGTGCATCTGTGTACTGTGTGCGCGCATGTCTGTGTACTGAGTGTGTGTGTGCATATCTGCGTACTATGTATGTATGTCTGCATACTGTGTGTGCGTGCATGTCTGCATACTATGTGTGTGTGAGCATCTGTGTACTGTGTGTGCGCATGTCTGTGTACTGTGTGTGTGAGCATCTGTGTACTGTGTGCGCACATGTCTGCGTACTGTGTGTGTGTGAGCATCTGTGTACTGTGTGTGTGCATGTCTGGGTACTGTGTGTGTGTGCATGTCTGTGTACTGTGTGTGTGCATGTCTGTGTACTGTGTGTGTTTGCATGTCTGTGTACTGTGTGTGTGCATGTCTGTGTACTGTGTGTGTGCATGTCTGGGTACTGTGTGTGTGTGCATGTCTGTGTACTGTGTGTGTGCATGTCTGCCTACTGTGTGTGTGTGAGCATGTCTGGGTACTGTGTGTGTGTGTGTGCATGTCTGTGTACTGTGTGTGTGCATGTCTGCGTACTGTGTGTGTGTGAGCATGTCTGGGTACTGTGTGTGTGCATGTCTGTGTACTGTGTACTGTGTGTGTGCGTGCGTGTCTGTGTACTGTGTGTGTGTGTGTGTGTTTGCATATGTGAAGGATGAGGGAGCAGGCTGGGCCCTGTGTTGTATACCTATATTTCTCTGCAGTATCTCTGCATCATGAATTGTGGTATGTGTTAAAGGGGCCACTGAGAGTCTTTCGCCCGGGGCCCACGAAACCCTGGAGCCGGCAATGATGGAGGAGGGAGCATCATGTGACACCCCCCTTTCCTATCATTACGCCTTTGCGTCTGACGCAGCAGCATGATGACGCGCCATGCTGTGTCAGACAGTGGAGCTGGCAGCTCCTGAGTTGCTGAGAGAGACGCGGTGCAGAGACTGAAGCAGCCAAGAATGAGGAGGGGTAAGTATGTATTTATTTATTCATTTTTAAATCAGTGTATACTGATAATACTGGAGGACTGGGGCTGCATTTTACCCTATGGTGGAGGGGGAGCTGCGTTTTACCCTCTGGGGGGCTGCATTATACTTCTTACAGGACCATGGGGTGCACTATACTGTGTTGAGGACAATGGGGAGTGCATTATACTACGCGGAGAACCATGGGGAGTTCATTATACTGCATGTAGGACCATGGACAGTGCATTATACTGTGTAGAGGACTATGGGGAGTTCATTATACTGTGTGGCGGACCATAGGGAGTGCATTATACTTGGTGAAAGACCATGGGGAGTGCATTATACTGCGTGGAGGACCATGGGGAGTGCATTATACTGCGTGGAGGACCATGGGGAGTTCATTATACTGCGTGGAGGACCATGGGGACTGCATTATACTGCGTGGAGGACCATAGGGAGTGCATTATACTGCGTGGAGGACCATGGGGAGTTCATTATACTGCGTGGAGGACCATAGGGAGTGCATTATGCTGCGTGGAGGACCATAGGGAGTGCATTATACTGCGTGGAGGACCATGGGGAGTTCATTATACTGCGTGGAAGACCATGGGGACTGCATTATACTGTGTGGAGGACCATAGGGAGTGCATTATACTGTGTTGAGGACCATGGCGAGTGCATTATACTGTGTTGAGGACCATGGCGAGTGCATTATACTGTGTGGGGGACCATGGCGAGTGCATTATATTGTGTGGAGGACCATGGCGAGTGCATTATACTGTGTGGAGAACCATGGGAAGTGTCTTATACTGTGTGGAGGACAATGGGGAGAGCATTATACTGAGTGGAGGACCATTGTTAGTGCATTATACTGTGTGGAGGACTATGGCGAGTGCATTATACTGTGTGGAGGAAGATGGTGAATGCATTATACTGTCGAGGACCATGGGGAGTGCATTATACTGCGTGGAGGACCATGGGAAGCATATTATACTGTGTGGAGGACCATAGGGAGTGCATTATACTGCGTGAAAGACCATGGGGAGTTCATTATACTGCATGTAGGACCATGGACAGTGCATTATACTGTGTAGAGGACTATGGGGAGTTCATTATACTGTGTGGAGGACCATAGGGAGTGCATTATACTTGGTGAAAGACCATGGGGAGTGCATTATACTGCGTGGAGGACCATGGGGAGTGCATTATACTGCGTGGAGGACCATGGGGAGTTCATTATACTGCGTGGAGGACCATGGGGACTGCATTATACTGCATGGAGGACCATAGGGAGTGCATTGTACTGCGTGGAGGACCATGGGGAGTTCATTATACTGCGTGGAGGACCATAGGGAGTGCATTATGCTGCGTGGAGGACCATAGGGAGTGCATTATACTGCGTGGAGGACCATGGGGAGTTCATTATACTGCGTGGAAGACCATGGGGACTGCATTATACTGTGTGGAGGACCATAGGGAGTGCATTATACTGTGTTGAGGACCATGGGGAGTGCATTATACTGCGTGGAGGACCATGGGGAGTGCATTATACTGTGTGGAGGACCATGGGGAGTTCATTATACTGCGTGGAGGACCATGGGGACTGCATTATACTGCGTGGAGGACCATGGGGAGTTCATTATACTGCGTGGAAGACCATGGGGACTGCATTATACTGTGTGGAGGACCATAGGGAGTGCATTATACTGTGTTGAGGACCATGGGGAGTGCATTATACTGCGTGGAGGACCATGGGGAGTGCATTATACTGCGTGGAGGACCATGGGGAGTTCATTATACTGCGTGGAGGACCATGGGGACTGCATTATACTGCGTGGAGGACCATGGGGAGTGCATTATACTGCATGGAGGACCATAGGGAGTGCATTGTACTGCGTGGAGGACCATGGGGAGTTCATTATACTGCGTGGAGGACCATAGGGAGTGCATTATGCTGCGTGGAGGACCATAGGGAGTGCATTATACTGCGTGGAATACCATGGGGAGTTCATTATACTGCGTGGAAGACCATGGGGACTGCATTATACTGTGTGGAGGACCATAGGGAGTGCATTATACTGTGTTGAGGACCATGGGGAGTGCATTATACTGCGTGGAGGACCATGGGGAGTGCATTATACTGCGTGGAGGACCATGGGGAGTTCATTATACTGCGTGGAGGACCATGGGGACTGCATTATACTGCATGGAGGACCATGGGGAGTGCATTATACTGCGTGGAGGACCATGGGGAGTTCATTATACTGCGTGGAGGACCATAGGGAGTGCATTATGCTGCGTGGAGGACCATAGGGAGTGCATTATACTACGTGGAGGACCATGGGGAGTTCATTATACTGCGTGGAAGACCATGGGGACTGCATTATACTGTGTGGAGGACCATAGGGAGTGCATTATACTGTGTTGAGGACCATGGGGAGTGCATTATACTGTGTTGAGGACCATGGCGAATGCATTATACTGTGTGGGGGACCATGGCGAGTGCATTATATTGTGTGGAGGACCATGGCGAGTGCATTATACTGTGTGGAGAACCATGGGAAGTGTCTTATACTGTGTGGAGGACCATGGGGAGAGCATTATACTGAGTGGAGGACCATTGTTAGTGCATTATACTGTGTGGAGGACTATGGCGAGTGCATTATACTGTGTGGAGGAAGATGGTGAATGCATTATACTGTCGAGGACCATGGGGAGTGCATTATACTGTGTGGAGGACCATGGGAAGCATATTATACTGTGTGGAGGACCATAGGGAGTGCATTATACTGCGTGGAGGACCATAAGGAGTGCATTATTCTGAGTGGAGGACCATATGGAGTGCATTATACTGCGTGGAGGACCATAGGGAGTGCATTATACTGCGTGCAGGACCATGGAGAGCGTATTATACTGTGTGAAGTACCCTAGGGAGTGCATTATACTGCTTGGAAGACCATAGGGAGTGCATTATACTGCGTGGAGGTCCATGGGGACTGCATTATACTGTGTGGAGGACCATAGGGAGTGTATTATACTGCGTGGAGGACCATGGGGAGTGTATTATACTGTGTGCAGGACCATAGCGAGTGCATTATACTGTGTGGAGGACCATGACGAGTGCATTATACTGTGTGCAGGACCATGGCGAGTGCATTATACTGTGTGCAGGACCATGGCGAGTGCATTATACTGTGTGGAGGACCATGACGAATGCATTATACTGTGTGCATTACCATGGCGAGTGCATTATACTGTGTGAAGGACCATGACGAGTGCATTATACTGTGTGGAGGACCATGGCGAGTGAATTATACTCTGTGAAGGACCATGGTGAATGCATTATACTGTGGAGGACCATGATGAATGTGTTATACTGTGGAGGATCATGGGGAGTGCATTATACTCTGTGGAGTGTGGAGAGGTGTGGGGCCATATACTGTATGCTAGGCCCACTATACTGCATGGAGGGCTGTGTGGGGATCACAGGTGTGGGGATCATAAAGTGTTGGGGTCACCATACTTTGCCCTGGGAGTTGAGGTGGGGTACAGTAGGGTCATCATACTGCACATGTGGAGGAATTCACCATGGGGATATCATACTGTGTTTGGGGGAAACTTTTGTTGGCATCATATTTATGGGGCAATGAAAAAGGAATCTAGCACTTCAGCAGGAGGAAAATTACTATGTAAAGGTTGGAAAGTTGTGAGATCTGCTCTTCTATGACCCCAAGAATTTTTTATATTTTTGTTTTGGGAAGGGGGCGGGGGGACAATTAGAACTTCTGCTATGGGGACCCATGAATCTTATGTATGCCCCTTGGTGCGGGCACTCTGCAGCAACTCAGCACTGTTGACTTTGGAGGTCCTCTTCATTCCCTGGTGATCAGTGGCTGCATGCATCCCCTAGAACTGGATATGCTAAGATTGTTTGCTGTGGAGCCCTCTAGTTTCGATCAGATAAATGTGGAGGACAGCTCAACATATCTGTCATCATAGACAATCTGTGCCGAATCCGCACCCCTCACTGCTGAGCAGCTACCCTGTCTAGGTGGCAGCACACAGTGCTTTGTGTGTGTCCCATTGTGTCACTAGTGATATAGCAGTATACTAGGGATGCACCAACTCCACATTTTTATTAATATTACTCCAGATATGGACGAAACCCTCCAAGATGCAGGCTTTATTATACTACAGAATTTTGGTGCATCCATAATATATGCTCAAGCACTTTAATAGAAACCTGTTCCACCATGTCCATCCTTCACTGCGCTACTAGTATTTATTTGGAAACACAGGGATATTCCAGGAAAACGTGTTTTATGCTTAATAAAAATAAACTGATCACATTTTCAAAGAATTTCCATTGGTATTTATCTCCTTTTTGTAATTTACCTGTCAGGTTAATTCACACTTTTCATGTTTTTTCTACAACCAGTTAATGGGGTGGTCTCAGTTTCTTAAAGGGAGTCTGTCACCCCAATACTCAAATCATTTATGGATTTGTATAGGAATCTTGGCCCCTATAAAAAAAATTATACTTTAGGTACAGATGATATTTTTATGCAAAAACAGCATTTACACCCCACGCTTAATTACCATCCTCTGCCCCTCCCCTTACAATGATTGACAGCACTGCCTATATTGAATCCTCAGCCCTGCACACACTGACACTGCAGGAGCTGAAAACTCAGTGTCCGAGCTTGCGGGCATCCTCTGATCCCCTTGTCCAGTTTACAGTTGTCTCTTTCAGTGGGCAGAAAAAAAGCTTTTACTTAAAAATTGTAAGGGTCGATTTGAGTTTGCCAAAAGACATGTGGGAGACTCCCAAAATATATGGAGGAATGTGCTGTGGTCAGATGAGACCAAAATTGAACTTTTTGGCCACCAAGGTAAATGCTATGTCTGGCACCAAACCAACAGCTTATCACCCCAAGAACACCATCCCCACAGTGAAACATGGTGGTTGCAGTATCATGCTGTGGGTATGTTTTTCTGCAGCAGCCACCTCCATTATCTGAATGCAAGGAAGATTGTGAACTTGTGCTACTTGTGCAGTAACACTTTGTCATTTCTGCTCCATTCTGTCTTCAAGCACAGGGCTAACAATGCTCTGACTCCATATCCGGCTTCATGGCTTGATCATAGATGCTGGATCCTGATTCCCAAGAAAATCCCACCAACCCAAGATTGTGAAAGAAATGCACAAAACACTTTTAGTGAATGTTAAATAGACCAAATTTTATTACAAATCATATTATTTCATTCAGTGTCTGAAATTTAGAATCAGCCAATTGCTATGAAAAAGACACTGAAAATGGCAAACCTCCGACTCACGAAGAATCATCCGTCAGCACTCAGGAGAGGAAAACCCCCTGTGGAGGAAACCTCTAGGGAACCATGGCTGGAGGACTTGCCCATCCCTCAGGCTTAGAAGGATAGTGCCAACAAGTAACAGCAAATTGTACTAGAATTTGTACATTCTATCATATTTACAGTGAGACATAATATACATCCACTATAGATATGATAGCAGTGACATCACATAGTCACACAAGTTACACATTACATCATCAGAAAACAGACAGTAATGGAGAAGGTCAAAGTAGGTGCCCTGTGTGAGCACCATATGGAGAAGTCTAATGTGACATCTCCAGGCCGTACACATAAAGGTGAAGGCAACTAGTACCGGACGTGAGGGAGATCTGGCTGCAACATCTGTCACCCCATTGATCGCTAGGGTTAGTTTGATCTGGCTGGCTAGGCGATATGGCTGATCTGGCTGGCTAGGCGGTATGGCTGATCTGGCTGGCTAGGCGGTATGGCTGGTCTGGCTGGCTAGGCGGTATGGTTGATCTGGCTGGCTAGGCCGTATCCCCTTCCTCCCTTACAGGTTGTGGAGTGATGAAGCTCCAGGTCTCCAGACACATCAAGTACGGCGCTTCATACGGCTGAATGACCTGTGGTTCCGGAATCATCTTCTATATCATAGATGTATGTGTTTATGACATCAGCACAGTTGCCGTAGTTACCACAGGTGTTCATTACTGGTGCTTCACTGGCTAGAAAGTCTCTCTCAGTGTTCCAAAGAATTAACCCTTGAATGACTGGCATTGTACATTTGTCCAGAATCCTGTAACATAATCTTGTCACTGTGCAGGACCGTTATCAATATTATACTTTAAAATTGCCCTAACCAAAGTCTAATTAGTGAGCGCATCTACAGATTTGATGGGTAACAAGCACAATAATCCCCTTAAGCCCTACTAAATGCATAAATGTCCAATATGAGTACAGAGCAGTCCATACAGAATGGATGATATAGAGGGCAATACAGTTAGATAAAGAAGTAGAAAGCCAAACCAAGTAAATGTCTCCTGAGATCTCGGCTACTGAGGTCTCAATTGCGCATCTGCTGCCTCAGGCGGCCATTTGTGTAACACAAGCGATCGGAAGATCCCAGCTTCTAGTCTGCTAAGGAGACTATTGAAGCATGTAAAAAGTAAAAAAAAATATTTAAAAGTTCAAATCACCCCCCTTTTGCCCCATTCAAAATAAAACAATCAAAAATCCACGTTTGGTATCGCCGCATTTAGAATCGCCCGATCTATCAATATATAAGAAGAATGACTTCGATCAGTAAACTGTATAACGAGAAAAAAAACAAAACTCCAAAATTAAGTTGTTTTGGTCGCCGCAACATTGCATTAAAGTGTAATAACAGGCGATCATAACCTCATATCTACACCAAAACGGTATCAATAAAGATGTCAGCCCAGTGCGCAAAAAATAACCCCTGACCCGGCTCTAGATCACGAAAAATGGAGACGCTACGGGTCTCGGAAAAATGTTTATTTTTTTTTACAAGCTTTGAATTTTGATTTCACCACTTAAATAAAATAGAAGCTCCACATGTTTGGTAACTACGAACTCGTAATGACCTGGAGGATCATAATGGCCGGTCAGTGTTAGCATTTACTGAACATGGTAAAAAAAAAACCTTTTGTGGAATTGCACTTTTTTTGCCATTTCACTGCACTTGGATATTTTTCCCATTTTCCAGTGCACAATATGGTAAAATCAATGGTGGTGTTCAAAAGAATAACTCATCCCACAATAAAACAAGCCCTCACATGGCCATATTGACGGAAAAATAAAAAAGTTATGGCTCTGGGAAGAAGGGGAGCAAAAAATGAAAGCGCAAAAACGGAAAAACCTGAGGTGATAAAGGGGTTAACTGGAATTTTCTGCCATGGACTCATTGGCAAATCTGAAATAGATATTTCTCGCTCCCTTATCAGTGTGGAAACATATATCTTTGGCCTCATTCAGACGTCTGTTTTTCATGTTTGTGTCCTCTCCATATTTGTTACGGATAGATCACATACACAATATAATCTGTGGAGTCGTCCACATGTCATTTTTTTTTTTTGAAAACCGCGTAGTGTCCGTTTTTTATCCTAGTGGTTGATGAAAATTCTCCAGTCAGATCTATGGGTCCATGACATCGCTGACAGCTGGCATTGCCATCCATGTGCTGTCTGTGATAACACTGTCACCATAGTAACATAGTAACATAGTTTGTAAAGCCGAATAAAGACTTGCGTCCATCAAGTTCGACCTGTTAGTTCTGTAATTGCTAAAGTTGATCCAGAGGAGGGCAAAAACCCCAAATGATTTAGCCAATCTTCACCTGAGGAAAAATTCCCTCCCGACTCTGAAACCAGCAGTCAGAATAAATCCCTGTATCAACTTACTATTTTATTTTATTTTTAAGTATACGCTGAAATCTGCCTGGTATCTAGAAATGCATCCAGTCCCCGCTTGAACTGGTGTAGTGAATCCGACATTACCGTCTCCTCACTCAGTGAATTCCATATTCTCACTGCTCTTACCGTAAAGAACCCCTTCCTATGCTGGTGCTGAAACCTTTTCTCTTCCAGTCTTAGTGAGTGCCCTCTTGTTACCGTAATATCCCTCCTTTTGAACAAATCTCGGGCAAGATCTCTATACTGTCCCCTAACATATTTGTACACATTTATTATGTCCCCCCTCAACCTTCTCTTTTCCAGGCTGAATAGTCCTAGTTTTGCCAACCTCTCTGGGTATTGCAGTCCCTCCATTCCCTTTATTAATTTTGTTGCCCTCCTTTGTACCTTTTCAAGCTCATTTATATCCTTTCTATATATTGGGGCCCATAACTGAGCACAGTATTCCAAGTGTGGTCTGACCAGTGCTTTGTACAGTGGAAGAACAATGTTCTCATCCTTTGCAGCTATACCTCTTCTGATACATCCCATTACCCTGTTTGCCCTTACAGCAGCGGCCTGACTTTGGGCACTCCAATTTAGTTTGCTATCAATCAAGATGCCCAAGTCCTTCTCCATCTCTGAATTCCCCAATGATTTTCCATTCAGTGAGTACTGGTGACTTCCATTTTTCCTTCCCATATGTATGACCTTACTTTTCTCCTCGTTAAACCTCATTTGCCATTTAATGCTCCACCTACCCAGCTTATCCAAATCCCTCTGTAGGTCTGCACTGTCCTCTTTTGTATTAATTGTTTTACATAACTTTGTGTCATCTGCTAATATTGATATTTTACTATTTATCCCGTTGACTATGTCGTTAATAAAGATATTAAATAACATTGGGCCTAGTACAGACCCCTGTGGTAACCCACTAGTGACGCTTACCCAATCTGAGTATATTCCATTTATAACCACCCTCTGCCTTCTATCCTTTAGCCAGTTTGCTACCCACTTGCAGACATTTTCCTCCAGCCCCATCATTCTCATTTTGTATACCAACCTATTATGTGGCACGCTATCGAACGCTTTTGAGAAGTCGAGATACACGACATCCACTGGTTCCACTGGTTCCCCCTGATCTACTCAAAGTTTGTCAGGATGGTACATATGTCAGACATCCAGGTCCACTCCTGAAGTCTTATGTGTGGAGTCTGACCTGAATATCGACGGCCTTGTTGCAGCTGGTACTCCACAACTGCTCTCTTCTGCTCACAAATCCTTTGCAACATGTGGAGGGTAGAGTTCCAGCATGTGGGGACATCACACACCAGTCGGTGTGCCGGAAGCTGCAAACGCTGCTGCAACACAGCAAGGGCGGCGGAAGCTGTAGCCGACTTGCGAAAATGAGCTGACAGGCGGCGTACTTTCACGAGCAGATCTGACAACTCGGGGTACGATTTAAGAAACCGCTGAACCACGAGGTTAAGCACATGAGCCAGGCATGGTACGTGTGTGATCTCACCTCGCCTCAGAGCCGCCACCAGGTTAAGGCCATTGTCACACACGACCATGCCGGGATGTAGGTTCAGCGGTCTCAGCCACAGATCTGCCTGCTCTTTCACAGCTGTCCACAACTCACAAGCAGTGTGAGGTTTATCACCTAAGCTTATGAGTTTCAGCACAGCCTGTTGCCGCTTGGCGGAGGCAGTACTGCAATGCTTCCAGCTTGTAACTGATGTGGTGATATCTGAGATGGAGGCTGAACATGAGGAGGAGGAGGAGGATGCGCAGGAGCTGTACACTGTGGGGGCAACTCTGACTGACATAGGGCCCGCAATCCTCGGTGTGGGGAGGATGTGTTCCGTCCCAAGGTCCGACTGGGTCCCGGCTTCCACTATGTTTACCCAGTGTGCCGTCAGAGAGATGTACCGTCCCTGGCCACAAGCACTTGTCCACGTGTCCGTTGTCAGGTGGACTCTCCCAGTAACTGCGTTGTTGAGGGCACGGCAGATGCTTTGGGACACGTGCTTGTGTAGTGCGGGGATGGCACACCGGGCAAAATAGTGTCGGCTGGGGACCGAGTACCGAGGGACGGCCACCGCCATAAGATTGCGGAAGGATTCCGTCTCCACCAGCCTAAAAGGCAGCATTTCCAATGCAAGCAGTCGTGAAATGTGCGAATTTAGGACTGTGGCCTGTGGGGCGTTAGCTGCGAATTTCCGCTTTCGTTCAAAGGTCTGGGATATGGACAATTGAATGCTGCGGTGGGACGTGGACGTGGACGTTGATGCTGTTTCTTGAGAAACTGCCATAACAAGTGAAGACTGAGAGGAGGGGGCATTTTTACATGCAGT
This sequence comes from Phyllobates terribilis, assembly GCF_046119375.1. NCBI lineage: Eukaryota > Metazoa > Chordata > Amphibia > Anura > Dendrobatidae > Phyllobates > Phyllobates terribilis. The sequence goes on from NW_027363367.1 coordinate 420,461, forward strand.
ATGGACAGGGGATTGCCTTGCACACACAACAGGGGGTTCTATTGCACGCACAACAGTGGAAGAAGCAGTGGTGACACCCGCTGACACTTGTCGTGGACCCTGGGTTTCGCCCCACAAAGTCGGGTGCTTTGCTGCCATGTGCCTGATCATGCTGGTGGTGGTCAGGCTGGTAGTTTTGTCACCCCTGCTGATGCTGGCATGGCAGGTGGAACATATGGCCTTTTTGGGGTTATCAGCAGAGTCTTTAAAAAAATTCCAGACTCTGGAAGACCTACCGCTTGTACTGGCAACGTCCCTCGTGTTGGTGTTACGGGGAACGGTTGTCTGCCTTCTGTCTGCGGCCACCACACTGCTTCTTCCTGCCTGTTGGGGTACTCTGCCTCCCTCCCCCTGTGTGCTGCTGGCCTCACTCTGCATGTCCTCCTTCCACGTTGGGTCAGTTACTAGATCATCCACCACCTCCTCCTCTTCCACTTGCGCACCACGATCCTCCTCCTCACTTCCTGGCAATTGTGTCTCGTCATCGTCCACCTCTTGTGACAGATTGCCAACGTCGACTTCCTGTGGCCGTGGCTGTTCAAATATTTGGGCATCGCAACATGGGATCTCCTCTGCCACCACTTCAAGCGTATCAGGCGAGGGGCCCAAATATGGAAATGGACCAGTGAACAGCTCTTCAGAGTGTCCAAGTGTGGGATCACTTGCTGTCTGACGACACTCGGCATGGTGGGAGGAAGGAGCATCAGGGTGAGGAGGAGTATGCGGTCGAGACTCACGGCTACTAAGAGTTGACCGTGTGGAAGACAGACCGGAGGTGGTGGTGCCCAGGTAACTGGAAGTATTGTCTGCTATCCAATTAATAACCTGTTCACACTGATCAGTTCTCAATACTGGTGTTGTTCTGTGCTTCCCTAGTAATTCGGTCAAGAAGTGGGAGCGAGAAGGTGTGGCTGTTGGTTGTGGCACATTTTCACCTTGGCCACGGCCCCGTCCTCTGCACGAACCATCACAGAACGTCCACTTCCATGTCCCTTGCCACGCGCCTTGCCCATTATAAATGAAGTAAAATAGCTTACACTTGCACTATCAATGGAAAAAGGGTAATAAAGAGTAGATTAGAACCGTGGCAGAGGAAAACCACAGTTATTGTTTACTGGGGTATACCACACTTTTTTAAATAGAGATATTTGCGGCTGAACAGTGAGCGACACACTCAAACTGCTTTTTTTTTAGATACCAAAGGCCCAAAACTGGATAGTACAGCGATTTGACCCGTGGAACTGCGAAACCACACTGGGATGTCGGGCCTACACAAGACTATTTTCAACAGATATATTTTTGTGTCACAACAGTTAGGAGACTACTGTTTTTCTTTACGGAAAAAACTACCAAAACCTGAATAATAGAGATTTTTTTACCGTGGAACAGCAAAACCACAGTTATAATTTACTGGTGTATACCAGGCTTTTTAAAATATATATATATTTGCGGCTGAACAGTGAGCGACACACTCAAACTGTTTTATTTAGATACAAATGGCCCAAAAGTGGATAATACAGAGGTTTGTACCGTGGAACTGCAAAACCACACTTGTATTTCTTGGGCCTACACCAGACTATTTTCAACAGATATATTTGTGTCTGAAAAATCAGGGAGACACTATTATTATTTTTATACAGCAAAAAATGCCAAAAACAGGATAATAGAGATGTTTTACCGTGGAACAGCAAAAGCACACTTCTGTCTCTCTGGCCTACACCAGACTATTTTCAACAGATATATTTGTGTCTGAAAAATCAGGGAGACACTATTATTATTTTTATACAGCAAAAAATGCCAAAAACAGGATAATAGAGATGTTTTACCGTGGAACATCAAAACCACAGTAATAATTTACTGGTGTATACCAGGCTTTTTAAAATATATATATATTTGCGGCAGAACAGTGAGCGACACACTCAAACTGTTTTTTTTTAGATACAAATGGCCCAAAAGTGGATAATACAGAGGTTTGTACCGTGGAACTGCAAAACCACACTTGTATTTCTCGGGCCTACACCAGACTATTTTCAACAGATATATTTGTGTCTGAAAAATCAGGGAGACACTATTTTTTTTTTTTTTTACAACAAAAAATGCAAAAAGCAGGATAATAGAGATTTTTTACCATGGAACAGCAAAAGCACACTTCTGTCTCTCTGGCCTACACCAGACTATTTTCAACAGATATATTTGTGTCTGAAAAATCAGGGAGACACTATTATTATTTTTATACAGCAAAAAATGCCAAAAACAGGATAATAGAGATGTTTTACCGTGGAACATCAAAACCACAGTAATAATTTACTGGTGTATACCAGGCTTTTTAAAATATATATATATTTGCGGCTGAACAGTGAGCGACACACTCAAACTGTTTTTTAGATACAAATGGCCCATAGAACTGCAAAACCACACTTCTGTTTCTCTGGCCTACACCAGACTATTTTCAACAGATATATTTGTGTCTGAAAAATCAGAGGCACACTTTTTTTTGGGGGGGGGACGGGACACCAAAAGGTTAATAAGATGGGTATTTGTACATTGTGAAGGAGGAAAAAAAAAGAGGATTTTGATAAAAAAAAGGATTTTTCCTGGCCCCCGGGACCTGGAGCTAAGTCCAGCAATTTCAGCAACAGGAGCAGCACACAGGACTGTAATGCAGCGTTTGCTGGTATAACCACTGCGTCTCCTATACAGCCTGCCTGCCTGCCTGATATACCTGGGATGGATATTAGTCCTGAGAAGGACTGTTTGTTTGATCTGGCAGCCTTTACAGACCCTACACTAACTATTTTGCAGGATATATCTCTCCCTAAATCAGCAGCGCTGTCCCTACACTGTCTGATCCGGAGCGACTGTGTCCAAGATGGCGGCACCCGGTTTTAAATACTCGAGGTGATGCTGTGCGGCCAGCCAATCACTGTAATGCCAACAAACAACATGGCTGCGGCATTACAGTGACTGGCTGGCAATCCCTGCATGTTCATTGGCTCTGTAAAGAGCGCCAAACATGCAGGGCGGAGACCCGAGCTCCCGCCCGAGTAACCCGGAAATGCTCGGTGCTCGCCGAACATCCCGAGTAGCGTGATGCTCGGGCGAGTACCGAGCAGTGTCGAGCATGTTCGCTCAACACTAGTCCTTACATTTCCAGGAGGGATTACAGAGGAAGTGCGTATAGTAAAGTTCTTACATTTCCATGAGAAATTAAAGAGGAAGCGCACAAAGTACAGTCGTTACATTTCCAGGAGTATTTACAGAGGAAGTGCAAAAAGTAAAGTTCTTACATTTCCAGGAGGGATTACAGAGGAAGTGCATAAAGTAAAGTTCTTACATTTCCAGGAGGGATTACAGAGGAAGTGCATAAACTAAAGTTCTTACATTTCCAGGAGGAATTACAGAGGAAATGCACAACGTTCTTAAATTTCCAGGAGGGATTACAGAGGAAGTGCACAAAGTAGATTTCTTACATTTCCAGGAGGGATTACAGAGGAAGTGCATAAAGTAAAGTTCTTACATTTCCAGGAGGGATTACAGAGGAAGGGCATAAAGTAAAGTTCTTACATTTCCAGGAGGGATTACAGAGGAAGTGCACAAAGTAGATTTCTTACATTTCCAGGAGGGATTACAGTGGAAGTGCATAAAGTAAAGTTCTTACATTTCCAGGAGGGATTACAGAGGAAGTGCATAAAGTAAAGTTCTTACATTTCCAGGGGGGATTACAGAGGAAGTGCATAAAGTAAAGTTCTTACATTTCCAGGAGTAATTAAAGAGGAAGTGCACAAAGTAGAGTCCTTACATTTCCAGGAGGATTTACAGAGGAAGTGCACAAAGTAAAGTTCTTACATTTCCAGGAGGGATTACAGAGGAAGTGCATATAGTAAAGTACTTACATTTCCATGAGGAATTAAAGAGGAAGTGCAGAAAGTAGAGTCCTTACATTTCCAGGAGGGATTACAGAGGAAGTGCACAAAGTAGAGTCCTTACATTTCCAGGAGGGATTACAGGGGATGTGCACAAAGTAGAGATCTTACATTTCCAGGAGTATTTACAGAGGAAGTGCAAAAAGTAAAGTTCTTACATTTCCAGGAGGGATTACAGAGGAAATGCATAAAGTAAAGTTCTTACATTTCCATGAGGAATTAAAGAGGAAATGCACAAAGTAGAGTTCTTACATTTCCAGGAGGGATTACAGAGGAAGTGCATAAAGTAGAGTTCTTACATTTCCAGGAGTATTTACAGAGGAAGTGCAAAAAGTAAAGTTCTTACATTTCCAGGAGGGATTACAGAGGAAATGCATAAAGTAAAGTTCTTACATTTCCATGAGGAATTAAAGAGGAAATGCACAAAGTAGAGTTCTTACATTTCCAGGAGGGATTACAGAGGAAGTGCATAAAGTAGAGTTCTTACATTTCCAGGAGGGATTACAGAGGAAGTGCACAAAGTAAAGTTCTTACATTTCCAGGAGGGATTACAGAGGAAGTGCATAAAGTAAAGTTCTTACATTTCCAGGAGGGATTACAGAGGAAGTGCAAAAAGTAAAGTTCTTACATTTCCAGGAGGGATTACAGGGGATGTGCACAAAGTAGAGTTCTTACATTTCCAGTAGGATTTACAGAGGAAGTGCAAAAAGTAAAATTCTTACATTTCCAGGAGGGATTACAGAGAAAGTGCATAAAGTAAAATTCTTACATTTCCAGGAGGGATTACAGAGGAAGTGCATAAAGTAAAGTTCTTACATTTCCAGGAGGGATTACAGGGGATATGCACAAAGTAGAGTTCTTACTTTTCCAGGAGGATTTACAGAGGAAGTGCATAAAGTAAAATTCTTACATTTCCAGGAGGGATTACAGGGGATGTGCACAAAGTAGAGTTCTTACATTTCCAGGAGGGATTACAGAGGAAGTGCATAAAGTAAAGTTCTTACATTTCCAGGAGGGATTACAGAGGAAGTGCATAAAGTAAAGTTCTTACATTTCCAGGAGGGATTACAGAGGAAGTGCATAAAGTAAAGTTCTTACATTTCCAGGAGGGATTACAGAGGAAATGCATAAAGTAAAGTTCTTACATTTCCAGGAGGGATTACAGGGGATGTGCACAAAGTAGAGTTCTTAAATTTCAGGAGGGATTACAGAGGAAGTGCATAAAGTAAAGTTCTTACATTTCCAGGAGGGATTACAGAGGAAGTGCATAAAGTAAAGTTCTTACATTTCCAGGAGGGATTACAGAGGAAGTGCATAAAGTAAAGTTCTTACATTTCCAGGAGGGATTACAGAGGAAGTGCACAAAGTAGATTTCTTACATTTCCAGGAGGGATTACAGTGGAAGTGCATAAAGTAAAGTTCTTACATTTCCAGGAGGGATTACAGAGGAAGTGCATAAAGTAAAGTTCTTACATTTCCAGGAGGGATTACAGAGGAAGTGCAAATTAAAGTTCTTACATTTCCAGGAGTAATTAAAGAGGAAGTGCACAAAGTAGAGTCCTTACATTTCCAGGAGGATTTACAGAGGAAGTGCACAAAGTAAAGTTCTTACATTTCCAGGAGGGATTACAGAGGAAGTGCACAAAGTAGAGTCCTTACATTTCCAGGAGGGATTACAGGGGAAGTGCAGAAAGTAAAGTTCTTACATTTCCAGGAGGAATTACAGAGGAAATGGACAATGTTCTTACATTTCCAGGAGGGATTACAGAGGAAGAGCACAAAGTAGATTTCTTACATTTCCAGGAGAGATTACAGAGGAAGTGCATAAAGTAAAGGTCTTACATTTCCAGGAGGGATTACAGAGGAAGTGCATAAAGTAAAGTTCTTACATTTCCAGGAGAGATTACTGAGGAAGTGCATAAAGTAGAGTTCTTACATTTCCAGGAGGGATTACAGAGGAAGTGCAAAAGTAAAGTTCTTACATTTCCAGGAGGGATTACAGAGGAAGTGCACAAAGTAAAGTTCTTACATTTCCAGGAGGGATTACAGAGGAAGTGCACAAAGTAGAGTCCTTACATTTCCAGGAGGGATTACAGGGGAAGTGCAGAAAGTAAAGTTCTTACATTTCCAGGAGGAATTACAGAGGAAATGCACAACGTTCTTACATTTCCAGGAGGGATTACAGAGGAAGTGCACAAAGTAGATTTCTTACATTTCCAGGAGGGATTACAGAGGAAGTACATAAAGTAAAGTTCTTACATTTCCAGAAGGGATTACAGAGGAAGTGCATAAAGTAAAGTTCTTACATTTCCAGGAGGGATTACAGAGGAAGTGCATAAAGCAAAGTTCTTACTTTTCCAGGAGGGATTACAGAGGAAGTGCATAAAGTAAAGTTCTTATATTTCCAGGAGGAATTACAGAGGAAGTCCATAAAGTAAAGTTCTTACATTTCCAGGACGGATTACAGGGGAAGTGCAGAAAGTAGAGTCCTTACATTTCCAGGAGGGATTACAGGGGAAGTGCAGAAAGTAAAGTTCTTACATTTCCAGGAGGAATTACAGAGGAAATGCACAATGTTCTTACATTTCCAGGAGGGATTACAGAGGAAGAGCACAAAGTAGATTTCTTACATTTCCAGGAGAGATTACAGAGGAAGTGCATAAAGTAAAGGTCTTACATTTCCAGGAGGGATTACAGAGGAAGTGCATAAAGTAAAGTTCTTACATTTCCAGGAGAGATTACAGAGGAAGTGCATAAAGTAGAGTTCTTACATTTCCAGGTGGGATTACAGAGGAAGTGCAAAAGTAAAGTTCTTACATTTCCAGGAGGGATTACAGAGGAAGTGCATAAAGTTAAGTTCTTACATTTCCAGGGGGAATTAACGAGGAAGTGCAGAAAGTGGAGTCCTTACATTTCCAGGAGGGATTACAGGGGATGTGCACAAAGTAGAGTTCTTACATTTCCAGGAGGGATTACAGAGGAAGTGCATAAAGTAAAGTTAATACATTTCCAGGAGGAATTACAGAGGAAATGCACAACGTTCTTACATTTCCAGGAGGGATTACAGAGGAAGTGCACAAAGTAGATTTCTTACATTTCCAGGAGGGATTACGGAGGAAGTGAAGTAAAGTTCTTGCATTTCCAGGAGGGATTACAGAGGAAGTGCATAAAGTAAAGTTCTTACATTTCCAGGAGGGATTACAGAGGAAGTGCATAAAGTAAAGTTCTTACATTTCCAGGAGGGATTACAGAGGAAGTGCATAAAGTAAAGTTCTTACATTTCCAGGAGGGATTACAGAGGAAGTGCATAAAGTAAAGTTCTTACATTTCCAGGAGTAATTAAAGAGGAAGTGCACAAAGTAGAGTCCTTACATTTCCAGGAGGATTTACAGAGGAAGTGCACAAAATCAAGTTCTTACATTTCCAGGAGGGATTACAGAGGAAGTGCACAAAGTAGAGTCCTTACATTTCCAGGAGGGATTACAGGGGAAGTGCAGAAAGTAAAAAGTTCTTACATTTCCAGGAGGAATTACAGAGGAAATGCATAAAGTAGATTTCTTATATTTCTAGGAGGGATTACAGAGGAAGTGCATAAAGTAAAGTTCTTACATTTCCAGGAGGAAACCGCGCGCATTTTGAATCTTTTTTTTTAAGCTTTTTTCACTGTTTTCAGAACATTAACAGTAAGAACATGGAAGAGTCCAGGAGCCATTTGGTGAGCTGCATATCCTGCTACATGTTCACAGACTTGCCAGTGGAAAAGCCAAACTTCACATGCCAGAAATGCAAGCTTGTGTCCCTGTTGGAGGAAAAGTTGCGAAATCTAGAAGAGAGGTTAACTACCTTGAAAATCATTAAGGAAGGTGAAGAGTTCTTAGACAGAGCAGAATTATCTCTTCATGATTCAGAAAGAGAAGAAATTCGAACTGCACCTGACGAAACAGAGGAATGGAAGCATGTGACCCACAGAAGCAGGAGGATCGAGAGGCAGTCAGCACCCATACTGCTCAGGAACCAGTACCAGGCTCTCACGCAGGAGAACCATGAAGAAATACAGCAAAATAAGACTTTGCCAGCAATGAATAACCTTGTAAGCCCTCAGAATTCTCCTGGATGGAGAAAGAAGAATGTTGTGAAGAAAAAACGGAGAGTGGTGGTCATGGGGGATTCCCTGTTAAGAGGAACTGAGGCCGCTATCTGCAGACCAGACATAACCTCAAGAGAAATGTGCTGTCTTCCAGGAGCAAAAATAAAAGATGTGTCTGACAGGATATCAAGACTCTTCAGACCTACAGATCACTACCCATTCCTGCTAATACATGTGGGGACAAATGACACCGCAAGAAAGGACCTGGAAACCATCTGCAGTGACTTTGAAGACTTAGGCAAGAAAGTGAAAGAATTGGGAGCGCAGGTGGTCTTCTCATCCATCCTCCCAGTGGATGGCCATGGAACAATGAGGTGGAATAAGATTCTACAGGTGAACAACTGGCTACGTCGATGGTGCCGTCAACAAGGATTTGGATTTCTGGATCACGGAATGAATTACCTATACGATGGACTACTTGCTAGAGATGGGGTGCACCTTACGAAGACTGGAAAACATGTATTTGGAAGTCGCCTTGCTACACTCATCAGAAGAGCTTTAAACTAGAACAATGTGGGAAGGGAAGCAAAAGGCCAGAAAAAGCCATACAGCTGACAAATACTATTGAGATCTCTGCTACTGGAAGTGGAAAGGAAGAACAAAGACAAAACAATTTAAATAATAAAAATATGGGAGGAAGAGAAACCAATCACAAACTAAAATGTTTTTATACAAATGCACAAAGCATGGGCAACAAACAAGGAGAATTGGAACTACTAATGCAGGAAAAGAAATATGATGTCATTGGAATCACTGAAACTTGGTGGGACGATACACATGATTGGAATAAAAGGCTAAAAGGATACAACTTATTTGCAAGAAACAGACTTGATAAACGAGGAGGAGGTGTCGCATTGTATGTTAGAAAAGCGTATATCTGCACAGAGATTGAAGCTTCAGAGACTGGGAGTTCTGTGGAAACTGTTTGGGTAAGAATACAAGGAGAGAACAACGGAAAGGACACCATTGTAGGCATTTACTACAGGCCACCTGGGCAAGCTGAAGATATGGATGAACTCTTTATGTATCAAATGACCAAGTTCTCCAAAAAATATGACGTAGTGGTCATGGGAGATTTCAACTATCCAGACATTTGTTGGGAATCTCTCTCAAGTAAAACTAACAGGTCAAGCAAATTCTTATCCTCTCTTGCTGACAACTTTATCTTCCAAAAGGTAGGGGAGAAAACAAGGGGATCTGCTACTTTGGATCTAATCCTTATAAACAGGGAGGAAATGGTTGAGGAGGTAAAGGTGGCTGGGACCCTAGGAGGCAGCGATCATGCTATTATAGAATTTTGGATAACTAGAGGAGGAAGACATGTGAAGACTCAAACTTCAAGGTTAGATTTTAGAAAGGCAGATTTTAAGAGACTCAGAAAGAGAATAGGAGGGATCCAATGGCTGGATGTCCTTAAGGACAAAAATGTCCAGGAAGGATGGGAAATTTTTAAAAATGAGATTCTCAAAGCACAATCGTTAACAATCCCGAAAAGTAGGAAGAATGGGAAGCATTTAAGGAAACCAGGATGGATGAACACAGAACTTAAACACATGCTAAAAAGAAAGAAAGAAATGTTTATTAAATGGAAAGAGGGAGGCATATCTAAAGAAGATTATAATGCAGTCTGCAGATCCTGCAGGGCACGTATCAGGTTAGCTAAAGCTGACAATGAATTAAGGCTTGCAAGAGATGTCAAAAGCAATAAAAAAGGATTTTGGGGGTATGTCAAAAGTAAAAGAAAAGTCAAAGATGCTATAGGATTTTTACAGGATGAAAATGGAGAAATGGTAAGAGAGGATGTTGAGAAGGCCGAACTTTTTAATTCCTATTTTGCATCTGTTTTCTCTCAGAAAGAAAATGTAACATCAACTGATCTTCACTGTCCTTTTAAAGGAATAGAGGAATCCAAGTTATCTGTAAACAGAAAGATTGTGAGGGAATATTTAGCTAACATAAATGAGTTCAAGTCTCCAGGTCCAGATGAATTACACCCCAGAGTACTGAAGGAGATCGTAGAAGAAATTTTAGAACCACTCTCCATAATCTTTGAAAATTCTTGGAGAACAGGAGAAGTCCCAGAAGACTGGAGAAGAGCAAATGTTGTTCCTATCTTCAAAAAGGGGAAGAAGGTGGACCCAGGGAACTATAGGCCGGTGAGTCTGACTTCTATACCAGGAAAGATCTTTGAACAAATTATTAAACAACATGTATGTAAGTACCTGGATAAGAATGAAGTGATTAACCAGAGTCAGCATGGGTTTGTAACTAACAAGTCATGTCAGACTAACTTAATTTTCTTCTATGACAGAATCACTGACTGGGTGGATCAGGGAAATGCTGTAGATATAGTATATCTTGACTTCAGCAAAGCATTTGACAAAGTATCTCACACCATCCTTATTGAAAAAATGACCAAGTATGCAATGGACCAGGCAACTGTTAGGTGGATTCATAACTGGCTTAGTGATCGGACTCAAAGGGTGGTTGTAAATGGCTTCACATCCAGCTGGATGAATGTCTCAAGTGGGGTACCACAGGGCTCCGTCCTGGGACCTGTATTGTTCAACATCTTTATCAATGATTTAGATGAAGGAATTGAGGGTAAACTGATTAAATTTGCTGATGACACAAAGCTAGGAGGGATAGCTAATACTAGAGAAGAGAGAGAGAGGATTCAAAAAGACCTAAATAAACTGGAGCAGTGGGCAGCAACCAACAGAATGGTTTTTAACAGGGAAAAATGCAAAGTACTACATCTGGGCAATAAAAATGAAAAAAGCATATACAGAATGGGAGGAATAGAGCTAAGCAACAGTACATGTGAAAAAGACTTAGGTATACTAATAGATCATAGACTGAACATGAGTCAACAGTGTGATGCAGCAGCAAAAAAGGCAAATACAATTCTGGGATGTATTAGCAGAAGCATACAGTCTAGATCACGTGAAGTCATTATCGGTCTTTACTCCTCTTTGGTCAGACCTCATCTGGAATACTGTGTACAGTTTTGGGCACCACATTTTAAAAAAGACATAGACAAACTGGAGCAAGTTCAGAGAAGAGCGACCAGAATGGTGACTGGTCTGCAAACCATGTCCTATGAGGAACGGTTGCAGGATTTGGGAATGTTTAGCTTGCAAAAAAGAAGACTGAGAGGAGACTTAATAGCTGTATACAAATATGTCAAGGGCTGTCACATTGTAGAAGGATCATCTTTATTCTCATTTGCACAAGGAAAGACTAGAAGCAATGGGATGAAACTAAATGGGAGGAGACACAGATTAGATATTAGAAAAAACTTTTTGACAGTTAGGGTGATTAATGAGTGGAACAGGCTGCCACGAGCGGTGGTGAGTTCCCCTTCAATGGACGTCTTCAAACAGAGGCTGGACAGACATCTGTCTGAGATGATTTAGTGAAACCTGCTTTGAGCAGGGGGTTGGACCAGATGACCCAGGAGGTCCCTTCCAACTCTACCATTCTATGATTCTATGATTACAGAGGAAGTGCATAAAGTAAAGTTCTTACATTTCCAGGAGGGATTACAGAGGAAGTGCATAAAGTAAAGTTCTTACATTTCCAGGGGGGGATTACAGAGGAAGTGCATAAAGTAGAGTTCTTACATTTCCAGGAGGGATTACAGAGGAAGTGCAAAAAGTAGAGTTCTTACATTTCCAGGTGGGATTACAGAGGAAGTGCAAAAGTAAAGTTCTTACATTTCCAGGAGGGATTACAGAGGAAGTGCATAAAGTTAAGTTCTTACATTTCCAGGGGGAATTAACGAGGAAGTGCAGAAAGTGGAGTCCTTACATTTCCAGGAGGGATTACAGGGGATGTGCACAAAGTAGAGTTCTTACATTTCCAGGAGGATTTACAGAGGAAGTGCACAAAGTAAAGTTCTTACATTTCCAGGAAGGATTACAGGGGAAGTGCAGAAAGTAAAGTTCTTACATTTCCAGGAGGAATTACAGAGGAAATGCACAACGTTCTTACATTTCCAGGAGGGATTACAGAGGAAGTGCACAAAGTAGATTTCTTACATTTCCAGGAGGGATTACAGAGGAAGTGCATAAAGTAAAGTTCTTACATTTCCAGGAGGGATTACAGAGGAAGTGCATAAAGCAAAGTTCTTACTTTTCCAGGAGGGATTACAGAGGAAGTGCATAAAGTAAAGTTCTTACATTTCCAGGAGGAATTACAGAGGAAGTCCATAAAGTAAAGTTCTTACATTTCCAGGAGGGATTACAGGGGAAGTGCAGAAAATAAAGTTCTTACATTTCCAGGAGGAATTACAGAGGAAATGCACAACGTTCTTACATTTCCAGGAGGGATTACAGAGGAAGTGCACAAAGTAGATTTCTTACGTTTCCAGGAGGGATTACAGAGGAAGTGCATAAAGTAAAGTTCTTACATTTCCAGGAGGGATTACAGAGGAAGTGCATAAAGTAAAGTTAATACATTTCCAGGAGGGATTACAGAGGAAGTGCATAAAGCAAAGTTCTTACATTTCCAGGAGGGATTACAGAGGAAGTGCATAAAGTAAAGTTCTTACATTTCCAGGAGGAATTACAGAGGAAGTCCATAAAGTAAAGTTCTTACATTTCCAGGAGGAATTACAGAGGAAGTGCAAAAAGTAAAGTTCTTACATTTCCAGGAGGGATTACAGAGGAAGTCCATAAAGTAAAGTTCTTACATTTCCAGGAGGAATTACAGAGGAAATGCACAACGTTCTTACATTTCCAGGAGGGATTACAGAGGAAGTGCACAAAGTAGATTTCTTACATTTCCAGGAGGGATTACGGAGGAAGTGAAGTAAAGTTCTTACATTTCCAGGAGGATTTACAGAGGAAGTGCACAAAGTAAAGTTCTTACATTTCCAGGAGGGATTACAGAGGAAGCGCACAAAGTAGAGTCCTTACATTTCCAGGAGGGATTACAGGGGAAGTGCAGAAAGTAAAGTTCTTACATTTCCAGGAGGAATTACAGAGGAAATGCACAACGTTCTTACATTTCCAGGAGGGATTACAGAGGAAGTGCACAAAGTAGATTTCTTACATTTCCAGGAGGGATTACAGAGGAAGTGCATAAAGTAAAGTTCTTACATTTCCAGGAGGGATTACAGAGGAAGTGCATAAAGCAAAGTTCTTACTTTTCCAGGAGGGATTACAGAGGAAGTGCATAAAGTAAAGTTCTTACATTTCCAGGAGGAATTACAGAGGAAGTCCATAAAGTAAAGTTCTTACATTTCCAGGAGGGATTACAGGGGAAGTGCAGAAAATAAAGTTCTTACATTTCCAGGAGGAATTACAGAGGAAATGCACAACGTTCTTACATTTCCAGGAGGGATTACAGAGGAAGTGCACAAAGTAGATTTCTTACGTTTCCAGGAGGGATTACAGAGGAAGTGCATAAAGTAAAGTTCTTACATTTCCAGGAGGGATTACAGAGGAAGTGCATAAAGTAAAGTTCTTACATTTCCAGGAGGAATTACAGAGGAAGTCCATAAAGTAAAGTTCTTACATTTCCAGGAGGAATTACAGAGGAAGTGCAAAAAGTAAAGTTCTTACATTTCCAGGAGGGATTACAGAGGAAGTCCATAATGTAAAGTTCTTACATTTCCAGGAGGAATTACAGAGGAAATGCACAACGTTCTTACATTTCCAGGAGGGATTACAGAGGAAGTGCACAAAGTAGATTTCTTACATTTCCAGGAGGGATTACGGAGGAAGTGAAGTAAAGTTCTTACATTTCCAGGAGGGATTACAGAGGAAGTGCATAAAGTAAAGTTCTTACATTTCCAGGAGGGATTACAGAGGAAGTGCATACAGTAAAGTTCTTACATTTCCAGGAGGGATTACAGAGGAAGTGCATAAAGTAAAGTTCTTACATTTCCAGGAGGGATTACAGAGGAAGTGCATAAAGTAAAGTTCTTACATTTCCAGGAGTAACTAAAGAGGAAGTGCACAAAGTAGAGTCCTTACATTTCCAGGAGGATTTACAGAGGAAGTGCACAAAATCAAGTTCTTACATTTCCAGGAGGGATTACAGAGGAAGTGCACAAAGTAGAGTCCTTACATTTCCAGGAGGGATTACAGGGGAAGTGCAGAAAGTAAAAAGTTCTTACATTTCCAGGAGGAATTACAGAGGAAATGCATAAAGTAGATTTCTTATATTTCTAGGAGGGATTACAGAGGAAGTGCATAAAGTAAAGTTCTTACATTTCCAGGAGGGATTACAGAGGAAGTGCATAAAGTAAAGTTCTTACATTTCCAGGAGGGATTACAGAGGAAGTGCACAAAGTAGATTTCTTATATTTCTAGGAGGGATTACAGAGGAAGTGCATAAAGTAAAGTTCTTACATTTCCAGGAGGGATTACAGAGGAAGTGCATAAAGTAAAGTTCTTACATTTCCAGGGGGGGATTACAGAGGAAGTGCATAAAGTAGAGTTCTTACATTTCCAGGAGGGATTACAGAGGAAGTGCAAAAAGTAGAGTTCTTACATTTCCAGGTGGGATTACAGAGGAAGTGCAAAAGTAAAGTTCTTACATTTCCAGGAGGGATTACAGAGGAAGTGCATAAAGGTAAGTTCTTATATTTCCAGGGGGAATTAACGAGGAAGTGCAGAAAGTGGAGTCCTTACATTTCCAGGAGGGATTACAGGGGATGTGCACAAAGTAGAGTTCTTACATTTCCAGGAGGATTTACAGAGGAAGTGCACAAAGTAAAGTTCTTACATTTCCAGGAGGGATTACAGAGGAAGTGCACAAAGTAGAGTCCTTACATTTCCAGGAGGGATTACAGGGGAAGTGCAGAAAGTAAAGTTCTTACATTTCCAGGAGGAATTACAGAGGAAATGCACAACGTTCTTACATTTCCAGGAGGGATTACAGAGGAAGTGCACAAAGTAGATTTCTTACATTTCCAGGAGGGATTACAGAGGAAGTGCATAAAGTAAAGTTCTTACATTTCCAGGAGGGATTACAGAGGAAGTGCATAAAGTAAAGTTCTTACATTTCCAGGAGGGATTACAGAGGAAGTGCATAAAGCAAAGTTCTTACTTTTCCAGGAGGGATTACAGAGGAAGTGCATAAAGTAAAGTTCTTACATTTCCAGGAGGAATTACAGAGGAAGTCCATAAAGTAAAGTTCTTACATTTCCAGGAGGGATTACAGGGGAAGTGCAGAAAATAAAGTTCTTACATTTCCAGGAGGAATTACAGAGGAAATGCACAACGTTCTTACATTTCCAGGAGGGATTACAGAGGAAGTGCACAAAGTAGATTTCTTACGTTTCCAGGAGGGATTACAGAGGAAGTGCATAAAGTAAAGTTCTTACATTTCCAGGAGGGATTACAGAGGAAGTGCATAAAGTAAAGTTAATACATTTCCAGGAGGGATTACAGAGGAAGTGCATAAAGCAAAGTTCTTACATTTCCAGGAGTGATTACAGAGGAAGTGCATAAAGTAAAGTTCTTACATTTCCAGGAGGAATTACAGAGGAAGTCCATAAAGTAAAGTTCTTACATTTCCAGGAGGAATTACAGAGGAAGTGCAAAAAGTAAAGTTCTTACATTTCCAGGAGGGATTACAGAGGAAGTCCATAAAGTAAAGTTCTTACATTTCCAGGAGGAATTACAGAGGAAATGCACAACGTTCTTACATTTCCAGGAGGGATTACAGAGGAAGTGCACAAAGTAGATTTCTTACATTTCCAGGAGGGATTACGGAGGAAGTGAAGTAAAGTTCTTGCATTTCCAGGAGGGATTACAGAGGAAGTGCATAAAGTAAAGTTCTTACATTTCCAGGAGGGATTACAGAGGAAGTGCATAAAGTAAAGTTCTTACATTTCCAGGAGGGATTACAGAGGAAGTGCATAAAGTAAACTTCTTACATTTCCAGGAGGGATTACAGAGGAAGTGCACAAAGTAGAGTCCTTACATTTCCAGGAGGATTTACAGAGGAAGTGCACAAAATAAAGTTCTTACATTTCCAGGAGGAATTACAGAGGAAATGCACAACGTTCTTACATTTCCAGGAGGGATTACAGAGGAAGTGCACAAAGTAGATTTCTTATATTTCTAGGAGGGATTACAGAGGAAGTGCATAAAGTAAAGTTCTTACATTTCCAGGAGGGATTACAGAGGAAGTGCATAAAGTAAAGTTCTTACATTTCCAGGGGGGATTACAGAGGAAGTGCATAAAGTAGAGTTCTTACATTTCCAGGAGGGATTACAGAGGAAGTGCAAAAAGTAAAGTTCTTACATTTCCAGGAGAGATTACAGAGGAAGTGCATAAAGTAAAGTTCTTACATTTCCAGGACGGATTACAGAGGAAGTGCATAAAGTAAAGTTCTTACATTTCCAGGAGGGATTACAGAGGAAATGCATGAAGTAAAGTTCTTACATTTCCAGGAGGTATTACAGGGGATGTGCACAAAGTAGAGTTCTTAAATTTCAGGAGGGATTACAGAGGAAGTGCATAAAGTAAAGTTCTTACATTTCCAGGAGGGATTACAGAGGAAGTGC
Source organism: Phyllobates terribilis (assembly GCF_046119375.1). Taxonomy (NCBI): domain Eukaryota; kingdom Metazoa; phylum Chordata; class Amphibia; order Anura; family Dendrobatidae; genus Phyllobates; species Phyllobates terribilis. The sequence continues at coordinate 437,098 of NW_027363367.1, forward strand.
ATAAAGTAAAGTTCTTACATTTCCAGGAGGGATTACAGAGGAAGTGCATAAAGTAAAGTTCTTACATTTCCAGGAGGGATTACAGAGGAAATGCATAAAGTAAAGTTCTTACATTTCCAGGAGGGATTACAGGGGATGTGCACAAAGTAGAGTTCTTAAATTTCAGGAGGGATTACAGAGGAAGTGCATAAAGTAAAGTTCTTACATTTCCAGGAGGGATTACAGAGGAAGTGCATAAAGTAAAGTTCTTACATTTCCGGGAGGGATTACAGAGGAAGTGCATAAAGTAAAGTTCTTACATTTCCAGGAGGGATTACAGAGGAAGTGCACAAAGTAGATTTCTTACATTTCCAGGAGGGATTACAGTGGAAGTGCATAAAGTAAAGTTCTTACATTTCCAGGAGGGATTACAGAGGAAGTGCATAAAGTAAAGTTCTTACATTTCCAGGAGGGATTACAGAGGAAGTGCAAATTAAAGTTCTTACATTTCCAGGAGTAATTAAAGAGGAAGTGCACAAAGTAGAGTCCTTACATTTCCAGGAGGATTTACAGAGGAAGTGCACAAAGTAAAGTTCTTACATTTCCAGGAGGGATTACAGAGGAAGTGCACAAAGTAGAGTCCTTACATTTCCAGGAGGGATTACAGGGGAAGTGCAGAAAGTAAAGTTCTTACATTTCCAGGAGGAATTACAGAGGAAATGGACAATGTTCTTACATTTCCAGGAGGGATTACAGAGGAAGAGCACAAAGTAGATTTCTTACATTTCCAGGAGAGATTACAGAGGAAGTGCATAAAGTAAAGTTCTTACATTTCCAGGAGGGATTACAGAGGAAGTGCATAAAGTAAAGTTCTTACATTTCCAGGAGAGATTACTGAGGAAGTGCATAAAGTAGAGTTCTTACATTTCCAGGAGGGATTACAGAGGAAGTGCAAAAGTAAAGTTCTTACATTTCCAGGAGGGATTACAGAGGAAGTGCATAAAGTAAAGTTCTTACATTTCCAGGGGGAATTAACGAGGAAGTGCAGAAAGTGGAGTCCTTACATTTCCAGGAGGGATTACAGGGGATGTGCACAAAGTAGAGTTCTTACATTTCCAGGAGGATTTACAGAGGAAGTGCACGAAGTAAAGTTCTTACATTTCCAGGAGGGATGACAGAGGAAGTGCACAAAGTAGAGTCCTTACATTTCCAGGAGGGATTACAGGGGAAGTGCAGAAAGTAAAGTTCTAACATTTCCAGGAGGAATTACAGAGGAAATGCACAACGTTCTTACATTACCAGGAGGGATTACAGAGGAAGTGCACAAAGTAGATTTCTTACATTTCCAGGAGGGATTACAGAGGAAGTGCATAAAGTAAAGTTCTTACATTTCCAGGAGGGATTACAGAGGAAGTGCATAAAGTAAAGTTCTTACATTTCCAGGAGGGATTACAGAGGAAGTGCATAAAGCAAAGTTCTTACTTTTCCAGGAGGGATTACAGAGGAAGTGCATAAAGTAAAGTTCTTATATTTCCAGGAGGAATTACAGAGGAAGTCCATAAAGTAAAGTTCTTACATTTCCAGGACGGATTACAGGGGAAGTGCAGAAAGTAGAGTCCTTACATTTCCAGGAGGGATTACAGGGGAAGTGCAGAAAGTAAAGTTCTTACATTTCCAGGAGGAATTACAGAGTAAATGCACAATGTTCTTACATTTCCAGGAGGGATTACAGAGGAAGAGCACAAAGTACATTTCTTACATTTCCAGGAGAGATTACAGAGGAAGTGCATAAAGTAAAGGTCTTACATTTCCAGGAGTGATTACAGAGGAAGTGCATAAAGTAAAGTTCTTACATTTCCAGGAGAGATTACAGAGGAAGTGCATGAAGTAGAGTTCTTACATTTCCAGGTGGGATTACAGAGGAAGTGCAAAAGTAAAGTTCTTACATTTCCAGGAGGGATTACAGAGGAAGTGCATAAAGTTAAATTCTTACATTTCCAGGGGGAATTAACGAGGAAGTGCAGAAAGTGGAGTCCTTACATTTCCAGGAGGGATTACAGGGGATGTGCACAAAGTAGAGTTCTTACATTTCCAGGAGTATTTACAGAGGAAGTGCACAAAGTAAAGTTCTTACATTTCCAGGAGGGATTACAGAGGAAGTGCACAAAGTAGAGTCCTTACATTTCCAGGAGGGATTACAGGGGAAGTGCAGAAAGTAAAGTTCTTACATTTCCAGGAGGAATTACAGAGGAAATGCACAACGTTCTTACATTTCCAGGAGGGATTACAGAGGAAGTGCACAAAGTAGATTTCTTACATTTCCAGGAGGGATTACAGAGGAAGTGCATAAAGTAAAGTTCTTACATTTCCAGGAGGGATTACAGAGGAAGTGCATAAAGTAAAGTTCTTACATTTCCAGGATGGATTACAGAGGAAGTGCATAAAGCAAAGTTCTTACTTTTCCAGGAGGGATTACAGAGGAAGTGCATAAAGTAAAGTTCTTACATTTCCAGGAGGAATTACAGAGGAAGTCCATAAAGTAAAGTTCTTACATTTCCAGGCGGGATTACAGGGGAAGTGCAGAAAATAAAGTTCTTACATTTCCAGGAGGAATTACAGAGGAAATGCACAACGTTCTTACATTTCCAGGAGGGATTACAGAGGAAGTGCACAAAGTAGATTTCTTACGTTTCCAGGAGGGATTAGAGAGGAAGTGCATAAAGTAAAGTTCTTACATTTCCAGGAGGGATTACAGAGGAAGTGCATAAAGTAAAGTTAATACATTTCCAGGAGGGATTACAGAGGAAGTGCATAAAGCAAAGTTCTTACATTTCCAGGAGGGATTACAGAGGAAGTGCATAAAGTAAAGTTCTTACATTTCCAGGAGGAATTACAGAGGAAGTCCATAAAGTAAAGTTCTTACATTTCCAGGAGGAATTACAGAGGAAGTGCAAAAAGTAAAGTTCTTACATTTCCAGGAGGGATTACAGAGGAAGTCCATAAAGTAAAGTTCTTACATTTCCAGGAGGAATTACAGAGGAAATGCACAACATTCTTACATTTCCAGGAGGGATTACAGAGGAAGTGCACAAAGTAGATTTCTTACATTTCCAGGAGGGATTACGGAGGAAGTGAAGTAAAGTTCTTGCATTTCCAGGAGGGATTACAGAGGAAGTGCATAAAGTAAAGTTCTTACATTTCCAGGAGGGATTACAGAGGAAGTGCATAAAGTAAAGTTCTTACATTTCCAGGAGGGATTACAGAGGAAGTGCATAAAGTAAAGTTCTTACATTTCCAGGAGGGATTACAGAGGAAGTGCATAAAGTAAAGTTCTTACATTTCCAGGAGTAATTAAAGAGGAAGTGCACAAAGTAGAGTCCTTACATTTCCATGAGGATTTACAGAGGAAGTGCACAAAATAAAGTTCTTACATTTCCAGGAGGGATTACAGAGGAAGTGCACAAAGTAGAGTCCTTACATTTCCAGGAGGGATTACAGAGGAAGTGCACAAAGTAGATTTCTTACATTTCCAGGAGGGATTACGGAGGAAGTGAAGTAAAGTTCTTGCATTTCCAGGAGGGATTACAGAGGAAGTGCATAAAGTAAAGTTCTTACATTTCCAGGAGGAATTACAGAGGAAATGCACAACGTTCTTACATTTCCAGGAGGGATTACAGAGGAAGTGCACAAAGTAGATTTCTTATATTTCTAGGAGGGATTACAGAGGAAGTGCATAAAGTAAAGTTCTTACATTTCTAGGAGGGATTACAGAGGAAGTGCATAAAGTAAAGTTCTTACATTTCCAGGGGGGATTACAGAGGAAGTGCATAAAGTAGAGTTCTTACATTTCCAGGAGGGATTACAGAGGAAGTGCAAAAAGTAGAGTTCTTACATTTCCAGGTGGGATTACAGAGGAAGTGCAAAAGTAAAGTTCTTACATTTCCAGGAGGGATTACAGAGGAAGTGCATAAAGTTAAGTTCTTACATTTCCAGGGGAAATTAACGAGGAAGTGCAGAAAGTGGAGTCCTTACATTTCCAGGAGGGATTACAGGGGATGTGCACAAAGTAGAGTTCTTACATTTCCAGGAGGATTTACAGAGGAAGTGCACAAACTAAAGTTCTTACATTTCCAGGAGGGATTACAGAGGAAGTGCACAAAGTAGAGTCCTTACATTTCCAGGAGGGATTACAGGGGAAGTGCAGAAAGTAAAGTTCTTACATTTCCAGGAGGAATTACAGAGGAAATGCACAACGTTCTTACATTTCCAGGAGGGATTACAGAGGAAGTGCACAAAGTAGATTTCTTACATTTCCAGGAGGGATTACAGAGGAAGTGCATAAAGTAAAGTTCTTACATTTCCAGGAGGGATTACAGAGGAAGTGCATAAAGTAAAGTTCTTACATTTCCAGGAGGGATTACAGAGGACGTGCATAAAGCAAAGTTCTTACTTTTCCAGGAGGGATTACAGAGGAAGTGCATAAAGTAAAGTTCTTACATTTCCAGGAGGAATTACAGAGGAAGTCCATAAAGTAAAGTTCTTACATTTCCAGGAGGGATTACAGAGGAAATGCACAACGTTCTTACATTTCCAAAAGGGATTACAGAGGAAGTGCACAAAGTAGATTTCTTACGTTTCCAGGAGGGATTACAGAGGAAGTGCATAAAGTAAAGTTCTTACATTTCCAGGAGGGATTACAGAGGAAGTGCATAAAGTAAAGTTAATACATTTCCAGGAGGGATTACAGAGGAAGTGCATAAAGCAAAGTTCTTACATTTCCAGGAGGGATTACAGAGGAAGTGCATAAAGTAAAGTTCTTACATTTCCAGGAGGAATTACAGAGGAAGTCCATAAAGTTCTTACATTTCCAGGAGGAATTACAGAGGAAGTGCAAAAAGTAAAGTTCTTACATTTCCAGGAGGGATTACAGAGGAAGTCCATAAAGTAAAGTTCTTACATTTCCAGGAGGAATTACAGAGGAAATGCACAACGTTCTTACATTTCCAGGAGGGATTACAGAGGAAGTGCACAAAGTAGATTTCTTACATTTCCAGGAGGGATTACGGAGGAAGTGAAGTAAAGTTCTTGCATTTCCAGGAGGGATTACAGAGGAAGTGCATAAAGTAAAGTTCTTACATTTCCAGGAGGGATTACAGAGGAAGTGCATAAAGTAAAGTTCTTACATTTCCAGGAGGGATTACAGAGGAAGTGCATAAAGTAAACTTCTTACATTTCCAGGAGGGATTACAGAGGAAGTGCATAAAGTAAAGTTCTTACATTTCCAGGGGGGATTACAGAGGAAGTGCATAAAGTAGAGTTCTTACATTTCCAGGAGGGATTACAGAGGAAGTGCAAAAAGTAAAGTTCTTACATTTCCAGGAGGGATTACAGAGGAAGTGCATAAAGTAAAGTTCTTACATTTCCAGGACGGATTACAGAGGAAGTGCATAAAGTAAAGTTCTTACATTTCCAGGAGGGATTACAGAGGAAATGCATAAAGTAAAGTTCTTACATTTCCAGGAGGTATTACAGGGGATGTGCACAAAGGAGAGTTCTTAAATTTCAGGAGGGATTACAGAGGAAGTGCATAAAGTAAAGTTCTTACATTTCCAGGAGGGATTACAGAGGAAGTGCATAAAGTAAAGTTCTTACATTTCCAGGAGGGATTACAGAGGAAGTGCATAAAGTAAAGTTCTTACATTTCCAGGAGGGATTACAGAGGAAGTGCATAAAGTAAAGTTCTTACATTTCCAGGAGTAATTAAAGAGGAAGTGCACAAAGTAGAGTCCTTACATTTCCAGGAGGATTTACAGAGGAAGTGCACAAAGTAAAGTTCTTACATTTCCAGGAGGGATTACAGAGGAAGTGCACAAAGTAGAGTCCTTACATTTCCAGGAGGGATTTCAGGGGAAGTGCAGAAAGTAAAGTTCTTACATTTCCAGGAGGAATTACAGAGGAAATGCACAATGTTCTTACATTTCCAGGAGGGATTACAGAGGAAGAGCACAAAGTAGATTTCTTACATTTCCAGGAGAGATTACAGAGGAAGTGCATAAAGTAAAGTTCTTACATTTCCAGGAGAGATTACAGAGGAAGTGCATAAAGTAGAGTTCTTACATTTCCAGGAGGGATTACAGAGGAAGCGCAAAAGTAAAGTTCTTACATTTCCAGGAGGGATTACAGAGGAAGTGCATAAAGTAAAGTTCTTACATTTCCAGGGGGAATTACAGAGGAAGTCCATAAAGTAAAGTTCTTACATTTCCAGGAGGGATTACAGGGGATGTGCACAAAGTAGAGTTCTTACATTTCCAGGTGGGATTACAGAGGAAGTGCAAAAGTAAAGTTCTTACATTTCCAGGAGGGATTACAGAGGAAGTGCATAAAGTTAAATTCTTACATTTCCAGGGGGAATTAACGAGGAAGTGCAGAAAGTGGAGTCCTTACATTTCCAGGAGGGATTACAGGGGATGTGCACAAAGTAGAGTTCTTACATTTCCAGGAGGATTTACAGAGGAAGTGCACAAAGTAAAGTTCTTACATTTCCAGGAGGGATTACAGAGGAAGTGCACAAAGTAGAGTCCTTACATTTCCAGGAGGGATTACAGGGGAAGTGCAGAAAGTAAAGTTCTTACATTTCCAGGAGGAATTACAGAGGAAATGCACAACGTTCTTACATTTCCAGGAGGGATTACAGAGGAAGTGCACAAAGTAGATTTCTTACATTTCCAGGAGGTATTACAGAGAAAGTGCATAAAGTAAAGTTCTTACATTTCCAGGAGGGATTACAGAGGAAGTGCATAAAGTAAAGTTCTTACATTTCCAGGAGGGATTACAGAGGAAGTGCATAAAGCAAAGTTCTTACTTTTCCAGGAGGGATTACAGAGGAAGTGCATAAAGTAAAGTTCTTACATTTCCAGGAGGAATTACAGAGGAAATGCACAACGTTCTTACATTTCCAGGAGGGATTACAGAGGAAGTGCACAAAGTAGATTTCTTACGTTTCCAGGAAGGATTACAGAGGAAGTGCATGAAGTAAAGTTCTTACATTTCCAGGAGGGATTACAGAGGAAGTCCATAAAGTAAAGTTAATACATTTCCAGGAGGGATTACAGAGGAAGTGCATAAAGCAAAGTTCTTACATTTCCAGGAGGGATTACAGAGGAAGTGCATAAAGTAAAGTTCTTACATTTCCAGGAGGAATTACAGAGGAAGTCCATAAAGTAAAGTTCTTACATTTCCAGGAGGAATTACAGAGGAAGTGCAAAAAGTAAAGTTCTTACATTTCCAGGAGGGATTACAGAGGAAGTCCATAAAGTAAAGTTCTTACATTTCCAGGAGGAATTACAGAGGAAATGCACAACGTTCTTACATTTCCAGGAGGGATTACAGAGGAAGTGCACAAAGTAGATTTCTTACATTTCCAGGAGGGATTACGGAGGAAGTGAAGTAAAGTTCTTGCATTTCCAGGAGGGATTACAGAGGAAGTGCATAAAGTAAAGTTCTTACATTTCCAGGAGGAATTACAGAAGAAGTGCATAAAGTAAAGTTCTTACATTTCCAGGAGGGATTACAGAGGAAGTGCATAAAGTAAAGTTCTTACATTTCCAGGAGGGATTACAGAGGAAGTGCATAAAGTAAAGTTCTTACATTTCCAGGAGTAATTAAAGAGGAAGTGCACAAAGTAGAGTCCTTACATTTCCAGGAGGATTTACAGAGGAAGTGCACAAAATAAAGTACTTACATTTCCAGGAGGGATTACAGAGGAAGTGCACAAAGTAGAGTCCTTACATTTCCAGGAGGGATTACAGGGGAAGTGCAGAAAGTAAAGTTCTTACATTTCCAGGAGGAATTACAGAGGAAATGCACAACGTTCTTACATTTCCAGGAGGGATTACAGAGGAAGTGCACAAAGTAGATTTCTTATATTTCTAGGAGGGATTACAGAGGAAGTGCATAAAGTAAAGTTCTTACATTTCCAGGAGGGATTACAGAGGAAGTGCATAAAGTAAAATTCTTACATTTCCAGGGGGGATTACAGAGGAAGTGCAAAAAGTAAAGTTCTTACATTTCCAGGAGGGATTACAGAGGAAGTGCATAAAGTAAAGTTCTTACATTTCCAGGACGGATTACAGAGGAAGTGCATAAAGTAAAGTTCTTACATTTCCAGGAGGGATTACAGAGGAAATGCATAAAGTAAAGTTCTTACATTTCCAGGAGGTATTACAGGGGATGTGCACAAAGGAGAGTTCTTAAATTTCAGGAGGGATTACAGAGGAAGTGCATAAAGTAAAGTTCTTACATTTCCAGGAGGGATTACAGAGGAAGTGCATAAAGTAAAGTTCTTACATTTCCAGGAGGGATTACAGAGGAAGTGCATAAAGTAAAGTTCTTACATTTCCAGGAGGGATTACAGAGGAAGTGCATAAAGTAAAGTTCTTACATTTCCAGGAGTAATTAAAGAGGAAGTGCACAAAGTAGAGTCCTTACATTTCCAGGAGGATTTACAGAGGAAGTGCACAAAGTAAAGTTCTTACATTTCCAGGAGGGATTACAGAGGAAGTGCACAAAGTAGAGTCCTTACATTTCCAGGAGGGATTTCAGGGGAAGTGCAGAAAGTAAAGTTCTTACATTTCCAGGAGGAATTACAGAGGAAATGCACAATGTTCTTACATTTCCAGGAGGGATTACAGAGGAAGAGCACAAAGTAGATTTCTTACATTTCCAGGAGAGATTACAGAGGAAGTGCATAAAGTAAAGTTCTTACATTTCCAGGAGAGATTACAGAGGAAGTGCATAAAGTAGAGTTCTTACATTTCCAGGAGGGATTACAGAGGAAGCGCAAAAGTAAAGTTCTTACATTTCCAGGAGGGATTACAGAGGAAGTGCATAAAGTAAAGTTCTTACATTTCCAGGGGGAATTACAGAGGAAGTCCATAAAGTAAAGTTCTTACATTTCCAGGAGGGATTACAGGGGATGTGCACAAAGTAGAGTTCTTACATTTCCAGGTGGGATTACAGAGGAAGTGCAAAAGTAAAGTTCTTACATTTCCAGGAGGGATTACAGAGGAAGTGCATAAAGTTAAATTCTTACATTTCCAGGGGGAATTAACGAGGAAGTGCAGAAAGTGGAGTCCTTACATTTCCAGGAGGGATTACAGGGGATGTGCACAAAGTAGAGTTCTTACATTTCCAGGAGGATTTACAGAGGAAGTGCACAAAGTAAAGTTCTTACATTTCCAGGAGGGATTACAGAGGAAGTGCACAAAGTAGAGTCCTTACATTTCCAGGAGGGATTACAGGGGAAGTGCAGAAAGTAAAGTTCTTACATTTCCAGGAGGAATTACAGAGGAAATGCACAACGTTCTTACATTTCCAGGAGGGATTACAGAGGAAGTGCACAAAGTAGATTTCTTACATTTCCAGGAGGTATTACAGAGAAAGTGCATAAAGTAAAGTTCTTACATTTCCAGGAGGGATTACAGAGGAAGTGCATAAAGTAAAGTTCTTACATTTCCAGGAGGGATTACAGAGGAAGTGCATAAAGCAAAGTTATTACTTTTCCAGGAGGGATTACAGAGGAAGTGCATAAAGTAAAGTTCTTACATTTCCAGGAGGAATTACAGAGGAAATGCACAACGTTCTTACATTTCCAGGAGGGATTACAGAGGAAGTGCACAAAGTAGATTTCTTACGTTTCCAGGAAGGATTACAGAGGAAGTGCATGAAGTAAAGTTCTTACATTTCCAGGAGGGATTACAGAGGAAGTCCATAAAGTAAAGTTAATACATTTCCAGGAGGGATTACAGAGGAAGTGCATAAAGCAAAGTTCTTACATTTCCAGGAGGGATTACAGAGGAAGTGCATAAAGTAAAGTTCTTACATTTCCAGGAGGAATTACAGAGGAAGTCCATAAAGTAAAGTTCTTACATTTCCAGGAGGAATTACAGAGGAAGTGCAAAAAGTAAAGTTCTTACATTTCCAGGAGGGATTACAGAGGAAGTCCATAAAGTAAAGTTCTTACATTTCCAGGAGGAATTACAGAGGAAATGCACAACGTTCTTACATTTCCAGGAGGGATTACAGAGGAAGTGCACAAAGTAGATTTCTTACATTTCCAGGAGGGATTACGGAGGAAGTGAAGTAAAGTTCTTGCATTTCCAGGAGGGATTACAGAGGAAGTGCATAAAGTAAAGTTCTTACATTTCCAGGAGGAATTACAGAAGAAGTGCATAAAGTAAAGTTCTTACATTTCCAGGAGGGATTACAGAGGAAGTGCATAAAGTAAAGTTCTTACATTTCCAGGAGGGATTACAGAGGAAGTGCATAAAGTAAAGTTCTTACATTTCCAGGAGTAATTAAAGAGGAAGTGCACAAAGTAGAGTCCTTACATTTCCAGGAGGATTTACAGAGGAAGTGCACAAAATAAAGTACTTACATTTCCAGGAGGGATTACAGAGGAAGTGCACAAAGTAGAGTCCTTACATTTCCAGGAGGGATTACAGGGGAAGTGCAGAAAGTAAAGTTCTTACATTTCCAGGAGGAATTACAGAGGAAATGCACAACGTTCTTACATTTCCAGGAGGGATTACAGAGGAAGTGCACAAAGTAGATTTCTTATATTTCTAGGAGGGATTACAGAGGAAGTGCATAAAGTAAAGTTCTTACATTTCCAGGAGGGATTACAGAGGAAGTGCATAAAGTAAAATTCTTACATTTCCAGGGGGGATTACAGAGGAAGTGCATAAAGTAGAGTTCTTACATTTCCAGGAGGGATTACAGAGGAAGTGCAAAAAGTAGAGTTCTTACATTTCCAGGTGGGATTACAGAGGAAGTGCAAAAGTAAAGTTCTTACATTTCCAGGAGGGATTACAGAGGAAGTGCATAAAGTTAAGTTCTTACATTTCCAGGGGGAATTAACGAGGAAGTGCAGAAAGTGGAGTCCTTACATTTCCAGGAGGGATTACAGGGGATGTGCACAAAGTAGAGTTCTTACATTTCCAGGAGGATTTACAGAGGAAGTGCACAAAGTAAAGTTCCTACATTTCCAGGAGGGATTACAGAGGAAGTGCACAAAGTAGAGTCCTTACATTTCCAGGAGGGATTACAGGGGAAGTGCAGAAAGTAAAGTTCTTACATTTCCACGAGGAATTACAGAGGAAATGCACAACGTTCTTACATTTCCAGGAGGGATTACAGAGGAAGTGCACAAAGTAGATTTCTTACATTTCCAGGAGGGATTACAGAGGAAGTGCATAAAGTAAAGTTCTTACATTTCCAGGAGGGATTACAGAGGAAGTGCATAAAGTAAAGTTCTTACATTTCCAGGAGGGATTACAGAGGAAGTGCATAAAGCAAAGTTCTTACTTTTCCAGGAGGGATTACAGAGGAAGTGCATAAAGTAAAGTTCTTACATTTCCAGGAGGAATTACAGAGGAAGTCCATAAAGTAAAGTTCTTACATTTCCAGGAGGGATTACAGAGGAAATGCACAACGTTCTTACATTTCCAGGAGGGATTACAGAGGAAGTGCACAAAGTAGATTTCTTACGTTTCCAGGAGGGATTACAGAGGAAGTGCATAAAGTAAAGTTCTTACATTTCCAGGAGGGATTACAGAGGAAGTGCATAAAGTAAAGTTAATACATTTCCAGGAGGGATTACAGAGGAAGTGCATAAAGCAAAGTTCTTACATTTCCAGGAGGGATTACAGAGGAAGTGCATAAAGTAAAGTTCTTACATTTCCAGGAGGAATTACAGAGGAAGTCCATAAAGTAAAGTTCTTACATTTCCAGGAGGAATTACAGAGGAAGTGCAAAAAGTAAAGTTCTTACATTTCCAGGAGGGATTACAGAGGAAGTGCATAAAGTAAAGTTCTTACATTTCCAGGAGGGATTACAGAGGAAGTGCATAAAGTAAAGTTCTTACATTTCCAGGAGTAATTAAAGAGGAAGTGCACAAAGTAGAGTCCTTACATTTCCAGGAGGATTTACAGAGGAAGTGCACAAAATAAAGTACTTACATTTCCAGGAGGGATTACAGAGGAAGTGCACAAAGTAGAGTCCTTACATTTCCAGGAGGGATTACAGGGGAAGTGCAGAAAGTAAAGTTCTTACATTTCCAGGAGGAATTACAGAGGAAATGCACAAGGTTCTTACATTTCCAGGAGGGATTACAGAGGAAGTGCACAAAGTAGATTTCTTATATTTCTAGGAGGGATTACAGAGGAAGTGCATAAAGTAAAGTTCTTACATTTCCAGGAGGGATTACAGAGGAAGTGCATAAAGTAAAATTCTTACATTTCCAGGGGGGATTACAGAGGAAGTGCATAAAGCAAAGTTCTTACATTTCCAGGAGGGATTACAGAGGAAGTGCATAAAGTAAAGTTCTTACATTTCCAGGAGGAATTACAGAGGAAGTCCATAAAGTTCTTACATTTCCAGGAGGAATTACAGAGGAAGTGCAAAAAGTAAAGTTCTTACATTTCCAGGAGGGATTACAGAGGAAGTCCATAAAGTAAAGTTCTTACATTTCCAGGAGGAATTACAGAGGAAATGCACAACGTTCTTACATTTCCAGGAGGGATTACAGAGGAAGTGCACAAAGTAGATTTCTTACATTTCCAGGAGGGATTACGGAGGAAGTGAAGTAAAGTTCTTGCATTTCCAGGAGGGATTACAGAGGAAGTGCATAAAGTAAAGTTCTTACATTTCCAGGAGGGATTACAGAGGAAGTGCATAAAGTAAAGTTCTTACATTTCCAGGAGGGATTACAGAGGAAGTGCATAAAGTAAACTTCTTACATTTCCAGGAGGGATTACAGAGGAAGTGCATAAAGTAAAGTTCTTACATTTCCAGGGGGGATTACAGAGGAAGTGCATAAAGTAGAGTTCTTACATTTCCAGGAGGGATTACAGAGGAAGTGCAAAAAGTAAAGTTCTTACATTTCCAGGAGGGATTACAGAGGAAATGCATAAAGTAAAGTTCTTACATTTCCAGGAGGTATTACAGGGGATGTGCACAAAGGAGAGTTCTTAAATTTCAGGAGGGATTACAGAGGAAGTGCATAAAGTAAAGTTCTTACATTTCCAGGAGGGATTACAGAGGAAGTGCATAAAGTAAAGTTCTTACATTTGCAGGAGGGATTACAGAGGAAGTGCATAAAGTAAAGTTCTTACATTTCCAGGAGGGATTACAGAGGAAGTGCATAAAGTAAAGTTCTTACATTTCCAGGAGTAATTAAAGAGGAAGTGCACAAAGTAGAGTCCTTACATTTCCAGGAGGATTTACAGAGGAAGTGCACAAAGTAAAGTTCTTACATTTCCAGGAGGGATTACAGAGGAAGTGCACAAAGTAGAGTCCTTACATTTCCAGGAGGGATTTCAGGGGAAGTGCAGAAAGTAAAGTTCTTACATTTCCAGGAGGAATTACAGAGGAAATGCACAATGTTCTTACATTTCCAGGAGGGATTACAGAGGAAGAGCACAAAGTAGATTTCTTACATTTCCAGGAGAGATTACAGAGGAAGTGCATGAAGTAAAGTTCTTACATTTCCAGGAGAGATTACAGAGGAAGTGCATAAAGTAGAGTTCTTACATTTCCAGGAGGGATTACAGAGGAAGCGCAAAAGTAAAGTTCTTACATTTCCAGGAGGGATTACAGAGGAAGTGCATAAAGTAAAGTTCTTACATTTCCAGGGGGAATTACAGAGGAAGTCCATAAAGTAAAGTTCTTACATTTCCAGGACGGATTACAGGGGAAGTGCAGAAAGTAGAGTCCTTACATTTCCAGGAGGGATTACAGGGGAAGTGCAGAAAGTAAAGTTCTTACATTTCCAGGAGGAATTACAGAGTAAATGCACAATGTTCTTACATTTCCAGGAGGGATTACAGAGGAAGAGCACAAAGTAGATTTCTTACATTTCCAGGAGAGATTACAGAGGAAGTGCATAAAGTAAAGGTCTTACATTTCCAGGAGGGATTACAGGGGATGTGCACAAAGTAGAGTTCTTACATTTCCAGGAGGGATTACAGGGGATGTGCACAAAGTAGAGTTCTTACATTTCCAGGTGGGATTACAGAGGAAGTGCAAAAGTAAAGTTCTTACATTTCCAGGAGGGATTACAGAGGAAGTGCATAAAGTTAAATTCTTACATTTCCAGGGGGAATTAACGAGGAAGTGCAGAAAGTGGAGTCCTTACATTTCCAGGAGGGATTACAGGGGATGTGCACAAAGTAGAGTTCTTACATTTCCAGGAGGATTTACAGAGGAAGTGCACAAAGTAAAGTTCTTACATTTCCAGGAGGGATTACAGAGGAAGTGCACAAAGTAGAGTCCTTACATTTCCAGGAGGGATTACAGGGGAAGTGCAGAAAGTAAAGTTCTTACATTTCCAGGAGGAATTACAGAGGAAATGCACAACGTTCTTACATTTCCAGGAGGGATTACAGAGGAAGTGCACAAAGTAGATTTCTTACATTTCCAGGAGGTATTACAGAGAAAGTGCATAAAGTAAAGTTCTTACATTTCCAGGAGGGATTACAGAGGAAGTGCATAAAGTAAAGTTCTTACATTTCCAGGAGGGATTACAGAGGAAGTGCATAAAGCAAAGTTCTTACTTTTCCAGGAGGGATTACAGAGGAAGTGCATAAAGTAAAGTTCTTACATTTCCAGGAGGAATTACAGAGGAAATGCACAACGTTCTTACATTTCCAGGAGGGATTACAGAGGAAGTGCACAAAGTAGATTTCTTACGTTTCCAGGAAGGATTACAGAGGAAGTGCATGAAGTAAAGTTCTTACATTTCCAGGAGGGATTACAGAGGAAGTCCATAAAGTAAAGTTAATACATTTCCAGGAGGGATTACAGAGGAAGTGCATAAAGCAAAGTTCTTACATTTCCAGGAGGGATTACAGAGGAAGTGCATAAAGTAAAGTTCTTACATTTCCAGGAGGAATTACAGAGGAAGTCCATAAAGTAAAGTTCTTACATTTCCAGGAGGAATTACAGAGGAAGTGCAAAAAGTAAAGTTCTTACATTTCCAGGAGGGATTACAGAGGAAGTCCATAAAGTAAAGTTCTTACATTTCCAGGAGGAATTACAGAGGAAATGCACAACGTTCTTACATTTCCAGGAGGGATTACAGAGGAAGTGCACAAAGTAGATTTCTTACATTTCCAGGAGGGATTACGGAGGAAGTGAAGTAAAGTTCTTGCATTTCCAGGAGGGATTACAGAGGAAGTGCATAAAGTAAAGTTCTTACATTTCCAGGAGGAATTACAGAAGAAGTGCATAAAGTAAAGTTCTTACATTTCCAGGAGGGATTACAGAGGAAGTGCATAAAGTAAAGTTCTTACATTTCCAGGAGGGATTACAGAGGAAGTGCATAAAGTAAAGTTCTTACATTTCCAGGAGTAATTAAAGAGGAAGTGCACAAAGTAGAGTCCTTACATTTCCAGGAGGATTTACAGAGGAAGTGCACAAAATAAAGTACTTACATTTCCAGGAGGGATTACAGAGGAAGTGCACAAAGTAGAGTCCTTACATTTCCAGGAGGGATTACAGGGGAAGTGCAGAAAGTAAAGTTCTTACATTTCCAGGAGGAATTACAGAGGAAATGCACAACGTTCTTACATTTCCAGGAGGGATTACAGAGGAAGTGCACAAAGTAGATTTCTTATATTTCTAGGAGGGATTACAGAGGAAGTGCATAAAGTAAAGTTCTTACATTTCCAGGAGGGATTACAGAGGAAGTGCATAAAGTAAAATTCTTACATTTCCAGGGGGGATTACAGAGGAAGTGCATAAAGTAGAGTTCTTACATTTCCAGGAGGGATTACAGAGGAAGTGCAAAAAGTAGAGTTCTTACATTTCCAGGTGGGATTACAGAGGAAGTGCAAAAGTAAAGTTCTTACATTTCCAGGAGGGATTACAGAGGAAGTGCATAAAGTTAAGTTCTTACATTTCCAGGGGGAATTAACGAGGAAGTGCAGAAAGTGGAGTCCTTACATTTCCAGGAGGGATTACAGGGGATGTGCACAAAGTAGAGTTCTTACATTTCCAGGAGGATTTACAGAGGAAGTGCACAAAGTAAAGTTCCTACATTTCCAGGAGGGATTACAGAGGAAGTGCACAAAGTAGAGTCCTTACATTTCCAGGAGGGATTACAGGGGAAGTGCAGAAAGTAAAGTTCTTACATTTCCAGGAGGAATTACAGAGGAAATGCACAACATTCTTACATTTCCAGGAGGGATTACAGAGGAAGTGCACAAAGTAGATTTCTTACATTTCCAGGAGGGATTACAGAGGAAGTGCATAAAGTAAAGTTCTTACATTTCCAGGAGGGATTACAGAGGAAGTGCATAAAGTAAAGTTCTTACATTTCCAGGAGGGATTACAGAGGAAGTGCATAAAGCAAAGTTCTTACTTTTCCAGGAGGGATTACAGAGGAAGTGCATAAAGTAAAGTTCTTACATTTCCAGGAGGAATTACAGAGGAAGTCCATAAAGTAAAGTTCTTACATTTCCAGGAGGGATTACAGAGGAAATGCACAACGTTCTTACATTTCCAGGAGGGATTACAGAGGAAGTGCACAAAGTAGATTTCTTACGTTTCCAGGAGGGATTACAGAGGAAGTGCATAAAGTAAAGTTCTTACATTTCCAGGAGGGATTACAGAGGAAGTGCATAAAGTAAAGTTAATACATTTCCAGGAGGGATTACAGAGGAAGTGCATAAAGCAAAGTTCTTACATTTCCAGGAGGGATTACAGAGGAAGTGCATAAAGTAAAGTTCTTACATTTCCAGGAGGAATTACAGAGGAAGTCCATAAAGTAAAGTTCTTACATTTCCAGGAGGAATTACAGAGGAAGTGCAAAAAGTAAAGTTCTTACATTTCCAGGAGGGATTACAGAGGAAGTGCATAAAGTAAAGTTCTTACATTTCCAGGAGGGATTACAGAGGAAGTGCATAAAGTAAAGTTCTTACATTTCCAGGAGTAATTAAAGAGGAAGTGCACAAAGTAGAGTCCTTACATTTCCAGGAGGATTTACAGAGGAAGTGCACAAAATAAAGTACTTACATTTCCAGGAGGGATTACAGAGGAAGTGCACAAAGTAGAGTCCTTACATTTCCAGGAGGGATTACAGGGGAAGTGCAGAAAGTAAAGTTCTTACATTTCCAGGAGGAATTACAGAGGAAATGCACAAGGTTCTTACATTTCCAGGAGGGATTACAGAGGAAGTGCACAAAGTAGATTTCTTATATTTCTAGGAGGGATTACAGAGGAAGTGCATAAAGTAAAGTTCTTACATTTCCAGGAGGGATTACAGAGGAAGTGCATAAAGTAAAATTCTTACATTTCCAGGGGGGATTACAGAGGAAGTGCATAAAGTAGAGTTCTTACATTTCCAGGAGGGATTACAGAGGAAGTGCAAAAAGTAGAGTTCTTACATTTCCAGGTGGGATTACAGAGGAAGTGCAAAAGTAAAGTTCTTACATTTCCAGGAGGGATTACAGAGGAAGTGCATAAAGTTAAGTTCTTACATTTCCAGGGGGAATTAACGAGGAAGTGCAGAAAGTGGAGTCCTTACATTTCCAGGAGGGATTACAGGGGATGTGCACAAAGTAGAGTTCTTACATTTCCAGGAGGATTTACAGAGGAAGTGCACAAAGTAAAGTTCTTACATTTCCAGGAGGGATTACAGAGGAAGTGCACAAAGTAGAGTCCTTACATTTCCAGGAGGGATTACAGGGGAAGTGCAGAAAGTAAAGTTCTTACATTTCCAGGAGGAATTACAGAGGAAATGCACAACGTTCTTACATTTCCAGGAGGGATTACAGAGGAAGTGCACAAAGTAGATTTCTTACATTTCCAGGAGGGATTACAGAGGAAGTGCATAAAGTAAAGTTCTTACATTTCCAGGAGGGATTACAGAGGAAGTGCATAAAGTAAAGTTCTTACATTTCCAGGAGGGATTACAGAGGAAGTGCATAAAGCAAAGTTCTTACTTTTCCAGGAGGGATTACAGAGGAAGTGCATAAAGTAAAGTTCTTACATTTCCAGGAGGAATTACAGAGGAAGTCCATAAAGTAAAGTTCTTACATTTCCAGGAGGGATTACAGAGGAAATGCACAACGTTCTTACATTTCCAGGAGGGATTACAGAGGAAGTGCACAAAGTAGATTTCTTACGTTTCCAGGAGGGATTACAGAGGAAGTGCATAAAGTAAAGTTCTTACATTTCCAGGAGGGATTACAGAGGAAGTGCATAAAGTAAAGTTAATACATTTCCAGGAGGGATTACAGAGGAAGTGCATAAAGCAAAGTTCTTACATTTCCAGGAGGGATTACAGAGGAAGTGCATAAAGTAAAGTTCTTACATTTCCAGGAGGAATTACAGAGGAAGTCCATAAAGTAAAGTTCTTACATTTCCAGGAGGAATTACAGAGGAAGTGCAAAAAGTAAAGTTCTTACATTTCCAGGAGGGATTACAGAGGAAGTCCATAAAGTAAAGTTCTTACATTTCCAGGAGGAATTACAGAGGAAATGCACAACGTTCTTACATTTCCAGGAGGGATTACAGAGGAAGTGCACAAAGTAGATTTCTTACATTTCCAGGAGGGATTACGGAGGAAGTGAAGTAAAGTTCTTGCATTTCCAGGAGGGATTACAGAGGAAGTGCATAAAGTAAAGTTCTTACATTTCCAGGAGGGATTACAGAGGAAGTGCATAAAGTAAAGTTCTTACATTTCCAGGAGGGATTACAGAGGAAGTGCATAAAGTAAACTTCTTACATTTCCAGGAGGGATTACAGAGGAAGTGCATGAAGTAAAGTTCTTACATTTCCAGGAGTAATTAAAGAGGAAGTGCACAAAGTAGAGTCCTTACATTTCCAGGAGGATTTACAGAGGAAGTGCACAAAATAAAGTTCTTACATTTCCAGGAGGGATTACAGAGGAAGTGCACAAAGTAGAGTCCTTACATTTCCAGGAGGGATTACAGGGGAAGTGCAGAAAGTAAAGTTCTTACATTTCCAGGAGGAATTACAGAGGAAATGCACAACGTTCTTACATTTCCAGGAGGGATTACAGAGGAAGTGCACAAAGTAGATTTCTTATATTTCTAGGAGGGATTACAGAGGAAGTGCATAAAGTAAAGTTCTTACATTTCCAGGAGGGATTACAGAGGAAGTGCATAAAGTAAAGTTCTTACATTTCCAGGAGGGATTACAGAGGAAATGCACAACGTTCTTACATTTCCAGGAGGGATTACAGAGGAAGTGCACAAAGTAGATTTCTTACGTTTCCAGGAGGGATTACAGAGGAAGTGCATAAAGTAAAGTTCTTACATTTCCAGGAGGGATTACAGAGGAAGTGCATAAAGTAAAGTTAATACATTTCCAGGAGGGATTACAGAGGAAGTGCATAAAGCAAAGTTCTTACATTTCCAGGAGGGATTACAGAGGAAGTGCATAAAGTAAAGTTCTTACATTTCCAGGAGGAATTACAGAGGAAGTCCATAAAGTAAAGTTCTTACATTTCCAGGAGGAATTACAGAGGAAGTGCAAAAAGTAAAGTTCTTACATTTCCAGGAGGGATTACAGAGGAAGTGCATAAAGTAAAGTTCTTACATTTCCAGGAGGGATTACAGAGGAAGTGCATAAAGTAAAGTTCTTACATTTCCAGGAGTAATTAAAGAGGAAGTGCACAAAGTAGAGTCCTTACATTTCCAGGAGGATTTACAGAGGAAGTGCACAAAATAAAGTACTTACATTTCCAGGAGGGATTACAGAGGAAGTGCACAAAGTAGAGTCCTTACATTTCCAGGAGGGATTACAGGGGAAGTGCAGAAAGTAAAGTTCTTACATTTCCAGGAGGAATTACAGAGGAAATGCACAAGGTTCTTACATTTCCAGGAGGGATTACAGAGGAAGTGCACAAAGTAGATTTCTTATATTTCTAGGAGGGATTACAGAGGAAGTGCATAAAGTAAAGTTCTTACATTTCCAGGAGGGATTACAGAGGAAGTGCATAAAGTAAAATTCTTACATTTCCAGGGGGGATTACAGAGGAAGTGCATAAAGTAGAGTTCTTACATTTCCAGGAGGGATTACAGAGGAAGTGCAAAAAGTAGAGTTCTTACATTTCCAGGTGGGATTACAGAGGAAGTGCAAAAGTAAAGTTCTTACATTTCCAGGAGGGATTACAGAGGAAGTGCATAAAGTTAAGTTCTTACATTTCCAGGGGGAATTAACGAGGAAGTGCAGAAAGTGGAGTCCTTACATTTCCAGGAGGGATTACAGGGGATGTGCACAAAGTAGAGTTCTTACATTTCCAGGAGGATTTACAGAGGAAGTGCACAAAGTAAAGTTCTTACATTTCCAGGAGGGATTACAGAGGAAGTGCACAAAGTAGAGTCCTTACATTTCCAGGAGGGATTACAGGGGAAGTGCAGAAAGTAAAGTTCTTACATTTCCAGGAGGAATTACAGAGGAAATGCACAACGTTCTTACATTTCCAGGAGGGATTACAGAGGAAGTGCACAAAGTAGATTTCTTACATTTCCAGGAGGGATTACAGAGGAAGTGCATAAAGTAAAGTTCTTACATTTCCAGGAGGGATTACAGAGGAAGTGCATAAAGTAAAGTTCTTACATTTCCAGGAGGGATTACAGAGGAAGTGCATAAAGCAAAGTTCTTACTTTTCCAGGAGGGATTACAGAGGAAGTGCATAAAGTAAAGTTCTTACATTTCCAGGAGGAATTACAGAGGAAGTCCATAAAGTAAAGTTCTTACATTTCCAGGAGGGATTACAGAGGAAATGCACAACGTTCTTACATTTCCAGGAGGGATTACAGAGGAAGTGCACAAAGTAGATTTCTTACGTTTCCAGGAGGGATTACAGAGGAAGTGCATAAAGTAAAGTTCTTACATTTCCAGGAGGGATTACAGAGGAAGTGCATAAAGTAAAGTTAATACATTTCCAGGAGGGATTACAGAGGAAGTGCATAAAGCAAAGTTCTTACATTTCCAGGAGGGATTACAGAGGAAGTGCATAAAGTAAAGTTCTTACATTTCCAGGAGGAATTACAGAGGAAGTCCATAAAGTAAAGTTCTTACATTTCCAGGAGGAATTACAGAGGAAGTGCAAAAAGTAAAGTTCTTACATTTCCAGGAGGGATTACAGAGGAAGTCCATAAAGTAAAGTTCTTACATTTCCAGGAGGAATTACAGAGGAAATGCACAACGTTCTTACATTTCCAGGAGGGATTACAGAGGAAGTGCACAAAGTAGATTTCTTACATTTCCAGGAGGGATTACGGAGGAAGTGAAGTAAAGTTCTTGCATTTCCAGGAGGGATTACAGAGGAAGTGCATAAAGTAAAGTTCTTACATTTCCAGGAGGGATTACAGAGGAAGTGCATAAAGTAAAGTTCTTACATTTCCAGGAGGGATTACAGAGGAAGTGCATAAAGTAAACTTCTTACATTTCCAGGAGGGATTACAGAGGAAGTGCATGAAGTAAAGTTCTTACATTTCCAGGAGTAATTAAAGAGGAAGTGCACAAAGTAGAGTCCTTACATTTCCAGGAGGATTTACAGAGGAAGTGCACAAAATAAAGTTCTTACATTTCCAGGAGGGATTACAGAGGAAGTGCACAAAGTAGAGTCCTTACATTTCCAGGAGGGATTACAGGGGAAGTGCAGAAAGTAAAGTTCTTACATTTCCAGGAGGAATTACAGAGGAAATGCACAACGTTCTTACATTTCCAGGAGGGATTACAGAGGAAGTGCACAAAGTAGATTTCTTATATTTCTAGGAGGGATTACAGAGGAAGTGCATAAAGTAAAGTTCTTACATTTCCAGGAGGGATTACAGAGGAAGTGCATAAAGTAAAGTTCTTACATTTCCAGGGGGGATTACAGAGGAAGTGCATAAAGTAGAGTTCTTACATTTCCAGGAGGGATTACAGAGGAAGTGCAAAAAGTAAAGTTCTTACATTTCCAGGAGGGATTACAGAGGAAGTGCATAAAGTAAAGTTCTTACATTTCCAGGACGGATTACAGAGGAAGTGCATAAAGTAAAGTTCTTACATTTCCAGGAGGGACTACAGAGGAAATGCATAAAGTAAAGTTCTTACATTTCCAGGAGGTATTACAGGGGATGTGCACAAAGTAGAGTTCTTAAATTTCAGGAGGGATTACAGAGGAAGTGCATAAAGTAAAGTTCTTACATTTCCAGGAGGGATTACAGAGGAAGTGCATAAAGTAAAGTTTTTACATTTCCAGGAGGGATTACAGAGGAAGTGCATAAAGTAAAGTTCTTACATTTCCAGGAGGGATTACAGAGGAAGTGCACAAAGTAGATTTCTTACATTTCCAGGAGGGATTACAGTGGAAGTGCATAAAGTAAAGTTCTTACATTTCCAGGAGGGATTACAGAGGAAGTGCATAAAGTAAAGTTCTTACATTTCCAGGAGGGATTACAGAGGAAGTGCATAAAGTAAAGTTCTTACATTTCCAGGAGTAATTAAAGAGGAAGTGCACAAAGTAGAGTCCTTACATTTCCAGGAGGATTTACAGAGGAAGTGCACAAAGTAAAGTTCTTACATTTCCAGGAGGGATTACAGAGGAAGTGCACAAAGTAGAGTCCTTACATTTCCAGTAGGGATTACAGGGGAAGTGCAGAAAGTAAAGTTCTTACATTTCCAGGAGGAATTACAGAGGAAATGCACAATGTTCTTACATTTCCAGGAGGGATTACAGAGGAAGAGCACAAAGTAGATTTCTTACATTTCCAGGAGAGATTACAGAGGAAGTGCATAAAGTAAAGTTCTTACATTTCCAGGAGAGATTACAGAGGAAGTGCATAAAGTAGAGTTCTTACATTTCCAGGAGGGATTACAGAGGAAGCGCAAAAGTAAAGTTCTTACATTTCCAGGAGGGATTACAGAGGAAGTGCACAAAGTAGATTTCTTACATTTCCAGGAGGGATTACGGAGGAAGTGAAGTAAAGTTCTTGCATTTCCAGGAGGGATTACAGAGGAAGTGCATAAAGTAAAGTTCTTACATTTCCAGGAGGGATTACAGAGGAAGTGCATAAAGTAAAGTTCTTACATTTCCAGGAGGGATTACAGAGGAAGTGCATAAAGTAAACTTCTTACATTTCCAGGAGGGATTACAGAGGAAGTGCATGAAGTAAAGTTCTTACATTTCCAGGAGTAATTAAAGAGGAAGTGCACAAAGTAGAGTCCTTACATTTCCAGGAGGATTTACAGAGGAAGTGCACAAAATAAAGTTCTTACATTTCCAGGAGGGATTACAGAGGAAGTGCACAAAGTAGAGTCCTTACATTTCCAGGAGGGATTACAGGGGATGTGCACAACGTAGAGTTCTTACATTTCCAGGAGGATTTACAGAGGAAATGCACAACGTTCTTACATTTCCAGGAGGGATTACAGAGGTAGTGCACAAAGTAGATTTCTTACATTTCCAGGAGGGATTACAGAGGAAGTGCATAAAGTAAAGTTCTTACATTTCCAGGAGGGATTACAGAGGAAGTGCATAAAGTAAAGTTCTTACATTTCCAGGAGGGATTACAGAGGACGTGCATAAAGCAAAGTTCTTACTTTTCCAGGAGGGATTACAGAGGAAGTGCATAAAGTAAAGTTCTTACATTTCCAGGAGGAATTACAGAGGAAGTCCATAAAGTAAAGTTCTTACATTTCCAGGAGGGATTACAGAGGAAATGCACAACGTTCTTACATTTCCAGAAGGGATTACAGAGGAAGTGCACAAAGTAGATTTCTTACGTTTCCAGGAGGGATTACAGAGGAAGTGCATAAAGTAAAGTTCTTACATTTCCAGGAGGGATTACAGAGGAAGTGCATAAAGTAAAGTTAATACATTTCCAGGAGGGATTACAGAGGAAGTGCATAAAGCAAAGTTCTTACATTTCCAGGAGGGATTACAGAGGAAGTGCATAAAGTAAAGTTCTTACATTTCCAGGAGGAATTACAGAGGAAGTCCATAAAGTTCTTACATTTCCAGGAGGAATTACAGAGGAAGTGCAAAAAGTAAAGTTCTTACATTTCCAGGAGGGATTACAGAGGAAGTCCATAAAGTAAAGTTCTTACATTTCCAGGAGGAATTACAGAGGAAATGCACAACGTTCTTACATTTCCAGGAGGGATTACAGAGGAAGTGCATAAAGTAAAGTTCTTACATTTCCAGGAGGGATTACAGAGGAAGTGCACAAAGTAGATTTCTTACATTTCCAGGAGGGATTACAGTGGAAGTGCATAAAGTAAAGCTCTTACATTTCCAGGAGGGATTACAGAGGAAGTGCATAAAGTAAAGTTCTTACATTTCCAGGAGGGATTACAGAGGAAGTGCATAAATTAAAGTTCTTACATTTCCAGGAGTAATTAAAGAGGAAGTGCACAAAGTAGAGTCCTTACATTTCCAGGAGGATTTACAGAGGAAGTGCACAAAGTAAAGTTCTTACATTTCCAGGAGAGATTACAGAGGAAGTGCATAAAGTAGAGTTCTTACATTTCCAGGAGGGATTACAGAGGAAGCGCAAAAGTAAAGTTCTTACATTTCCAGGAGGGATTACAGAGGAAGTGCATAAAGTAAAGTTCTTACATTTCCAGGGGGAATTACAGAGGAAGTCCATAAAGTAAAGTTCTTACATTTCCAGGACGGATTACAGGGGAAGTGCAGAAAGTAGAGTCCTTACATTTCCAGGAGGGATTACAGGGGAAGTGCAGAAAGTAAAGTTCTTACATTTCCAGGAGGAATTACAGAGTAAATGCACAATGTTCTTACATTTCCAGGAGGGATTACAGAGGAAGAGCACAAAGTAGATTTCTTACATTTCCAGGAGAGATTACAGAGGAAGTGCATAAAGTAAAGGTCTTACATTTCCAGGAGGGATTACAGAGGAAGTGCATAAAGTAAAGTTCTTACATTTCCAGGGGGGATTACAGAGGAAGTGCATAAAGTAGAGTTCTTACATTTCCAGGAGGGATTACAGAGGAAGTGCAAAAAGTAAAGTTCTTACATTTCCAGGAGGGATTACAGAGGAAGTGCATAAAGTAAAGTTCTTACATTTCCAGGACGGATTACAGAGGAAGTGCATAAAGTAAAGTTCTTACATTTCCAGGAGGGATTACAGAGGAAATGCATAAAGTAAAGTTCTTACATTTCCAGGAGGTATTACAGGGGATGTGCACAAAGTAGAGTTCTTAAATTTCAGGAGGGATTACAGAGGAAGTGCATAAAGTAAAGTTCTTACATTTCCAGGAGGGATTACAGAGGAAGTGCATAAAGTAAAGTTCTTACATTTCCAGGAGGGATTACAGAGGAAGTGCATGAAGTAAAGTTCTTACATTTCCAGGAGGGATTACAGAGGAAGTGCACAAAGTAGATTTCTTACATTTCCAGGAGGGATTACAGTGGAAGTGCATAAAGTAAAGTTCTTACATTTCCAGGAGGGATTACAGAGGAAGTGCATAAAGTAAAGTTCTTACATTTCCAGGAGGGATTACAGAGGAAGTGCATAAATTAAAGTTCTTACATTTCCAGGAGTAATTAAAGAGGAAGTGCACAAAGTAGAGTCCTTACATTTCCAGGAGGATTTACAGAGGAAGTGCACAAAGTAAAGTTCTTACATTTCCAGGAGGGATTACAGAGGAAGTGCACAAAGTAGAGTCCTTACATTTCCAGGAGGGATTACAGGGGAAGTGCAGAAAGTAAAGTTCTTACATTTCCAGGAGGAATTACAGAGGAAATGCACAATGTTCTTACATTTCCAGGAGGGATTACAGAGGAAGAGCACAAAGTAGATTTCTTACATTTCCAGGAGAGATTACAGAGGAAGTGCATAAAGTAAAGTTCTTACATTTCCAGGAGAGATTACAGAGGAAGTGCATAAAGTAGAGTTCTTACATTTCCAGGAGGGATTACAGAGGAAGCGCAAAAGTAAAGTTCTTACATTTCCAGGAGGGATTACAGAGGAAGTGCATAAAGTAAAGTTCTTACATTTCCAGGGGGAATTAACGAGGAAGTGCAGAAAGTGGAGTCCTTACATTTCCAGGAGGGATTACAGGGGATGTGCACAAAGTAGAGTTCTTACATTTCCAGGAGGATTTACAGAGGAAGTGCAAAAAGTAAAATTCTTACATTTCCAGGAGGGATTACAGAGGAAGTGCATAAAGTAAAGTTCTTACATTTCCAGGAGGGATTACAGAGGAAGTGCACAAAGTAGATTTCTTACATTTCCAGGACGGATTACAGTGGAAGTGCATAAAGTAAAGTTCTTACATTTCCAGGAGGGATTACAGAGGAAGTGCATAAAGTAAAGTTCTTACATTTCCAGGAGGGATTACAGAGGAAGTGCATAAAGTAAAGTTCTTACATTTCCTGGAGTAATTAAAGAGGAAGTGCACAAAGTAGAGTCCTTACATTTCCAGGAGGATTTACAGAGGAAGTGCACAAAGTAAAGTTCTTACATTTCCAGGAGGGATTACAGAGGAAGTGCACAAAGTAGAGTCCTTACATTTCCAGGAGGGATTACAGGGGAAGTGCAGAAAGTAAAGTTCTTACATTTCCAGGAGAAATTACAGAGGAAATGCACAACGTTCTTACATTTCCAGGAGGGATTACAGAGGAAGTGCACAAAGTAGAGTCCTTACATTTCCAGGAGGGATTACAGAGGAAGTGCACAAAGTAGATTTCTTACATTTCCAGGAGGGATTACGGAGGAAGTGAAGTAAAGTTCTTGCATTTCCAGGAGGGATTACAGAGGAAGTGCATAAAGTAAAGTTCTTACATTTCCAGGAGGAATTACAGAGGAAATGCACAACGTTCTTACATTTCCAGGAGGGATTACAGAGGAAGTGCACAAAGTAGATTTCTTATATTTCTAGGAGGGATTACAGAGGAAGTGCATAAAGTAAAGTTCTTACATTTCCAGGAGGGATTACAGAGGAAGTGCATAAAGTAAAGTTCTTACATTTCCAGGGATTACAGAGGAAGTGCATAAAGTAGAGTTCTTACATTTCCAGGAGGGATTACAGAGGAAGTGCAAAAAGTAGAGTTCTTACATTTCCAGGTGGGATTACAGAGGAAGTGCAAAAGTAAAGTTCTTACATTTCCAGGAGGGATTACAGAGGAAGTGCATAAAGTTAAGTTCTTACATT
This sequence comes from Phyllobates terribilis, assembly GCF_046119375.1. NCBI lineage: Eukaryota > Metazoa > Chordata > Amphibia > Anura > Dendrobatidae > Phyllobates > Phyllobates terribilis. Next base: position 464,272 of record NW_027363367.1, read on the forward strand.
TCCAGGGGGAATTAATGAGGAAGTGCAGAAAGTGGAGTCCTTACATTTCCAGGAGGGATTACAGGGGATGTGCAGAAAGTAGAGTTCTTACATTTCCAGGAGGATTTACAGAGGAAGTGCACAAAGTAAAGTTCTTACATTTCCAGGAGGGATTACAGAGGAAGTGCACAAAGTAGAGTCCTTACATTTCCAGGAGGGATTACAGGGGAAGTGCAGAAAGTAAAGTTCTTACATTTCCAGGAGGAATTACAGAGGAAATGCACAACGTTCTTACATTTCCAGGAGGGATTACAGAGGAAGTGCACAAAGTAGATTTCTTACATTTCCAGGAGGGATTACAGGGGAAGTGCATAAAGTAAAGTTCTTACATTTCCAGGAGGGATTACAGAGGAAGTGCATAAAGTAAAGTTCTTACATTTCCAGGAGGGATTACAGAGGACGTGCATAAAGCAAAGTTCTTACTTTTCCAGGAGGGATTACAGAGGAAGTGCATAAAGTAAAGTTCTTACATTTCCAGGAGGAATTACAGAGGAAGTCCATAAAGTAAAGTTCTTACATTTCCAGGAGGGATTACAGAGGAAATGCACAACGTTCTTACATTTCCAGAAGGGATTACAGAGGAAGTGCACAAAGTAGATTTCTTACGTTTCCAGGAGGGATTACAGAGGAAGTGCATAAAGTAAAGTTCTTACATTTCCAGGAGGGATTACAGAGGAAGTGCATAAAGTAAAGTTAATACATTTCCAGGAGGGATTACAGAGGAAGTGCATAAAGCAAAGTTCTTACATTTCCAGGAGGGATTACAGAGGAAGTGCATAAAGTAAATTTCTTACATTTCCAGGAGGAATTACAGAGGAAGTCCATAAAGTTCTTACATTTCCAGGAGGAATTACAGAGGAAGTGCAAAAAGTAAAGTTCTTACATTTCCAGGAGGGATTACAGAGGAAGTGCATAAAGTAAAGTTCTTACATTTCCAGGGGGAATTAACGAGGAAGTGCAGAAAGTGGAGTCCTTACATTTCCAGGAGGGATTACAGGGGATGTGCACAAAGTAGAGTTCTTACATTTCCAGGAGGATTTACAGAGGAAGTGCAAAAAGTAAAATTCTTACATTTCCAGGAGGGATTACAGAGGAAGTGCATAAAGTAAAGTTCTTACATTTCCAGGAGGGATTACAGAGGAAGTGCACAAAGTAGATTTCTTACATTTCCAGGACGGATTACAGTGGAAGTGCATAAAGTAAAGTTCTTACATTTCCAGGAGGGATTACAGAGGAAGTGCATAAAGTAAAGTTCTTACATTTCCAGGAGGGATTACAGAGGAAGTGCATAAAGTAAAGTTCTTACATTTCCTGGAGTAATTAAAGAGGAAGTGCACAAAGTAGAGTCCTTACATTTCCAGGAGGATTTACAGAGGAAGTGCACAAAGTAAAGTTCTTACATTTCCAGGAGGGATTACAGAGGAAGTGCACAAAGTAGAGTCCTTACATTTCCAGGAGGGATTACAGGGGAAGTGCAGAAAGTAAAGTTCTTACATTTCCAGGAGAAATTACAGAGGAAATGCACAACGTTCTTACATTTCCAGGAGGGATTACAGAGGAAGTGCACAAAGTAGAGTCCTTACATTTCCAGGAGGGATTACAGAGGAAGTGCACAAAGTAGATTTCTTACATTTCCAGGAGGGATTACGGAGGAAGTGAAGTAAAGTTCTTGCATTTCCAGGAGGGATTACAGAGGAAGTGCATAAAGTAAAGTTCTTACATTTCCAGGAGGAATTACAGAGGAAATGCACAACGTTCTTACATTTCCAGGAGGGATTACAGAGGAAGTGCACAAAGTAGATTTCTTATATTTCTAGGAGGGATTACAGAGGAAGTGCATAAAGTAAAGTTCTTACATTTCCAGGAGGGATTACAGAGGAAGTGCATAAAGTAAAGTTCTTACATTTCCAGGGGGGATTACAGAGGAAGTGCATAAAGTAGAGTTCTTACATTTCCAGGAGGGATTACAGAGGAAGTGCAAAAAGTAGAGTTCTTACATTTCCAGGTGGGATTACAGAGGAAGTGCAAAAGTAAAGTTCTTACATTTCCAGGAGGGATTACAGAGGAAGTGCATAAAGTTAAGTTCTTACATTTCCAGGGGGAATTAATGAGGAAGTGCAGAAAGTGGAGTCCTTACATTTCCAGGAGGGATTACAGGGGATGTGCAGAAAGTAGAGTTCTTACATTTCCAGGAGGATTTACAGAGGAAGTGCACAAAGTAAAGTTCTTACATTTCCAGGAGGGATTACAGAGGAAGTGCACAAAGTAGAGTCCTTACATTTCCAGGAGGGATTACAGGGGAAGTGCAGAAAGTAAAGTTCTTACATTTCCAGGAGGAATTACAGAGGAAATGCACAACGTTCTTACATTTCCAGGAGGGATTACAGAGGAAGTGCACAAAGTAGATTTCTTACATTTCCAGGAGGGATTACAGAGGAAGTGCATAAAGTAAAGTTCTTACATTTCCAGGAGGGATTACAGAGGAAGTGCATAAAGGAAAGTTCTTACATTTCCAGGAGGGATTACAGAGGACGTGCATAAAGCAAAGTTCTTACTTTTCCAGGAGGGATTACAGAGGAAGTGCATAAAGTAAAGTTCTTACATTTCCAGGAGGAATTACAGAGGAAGTCCATAAAGTAAAGTTCTTACATTTCCAGGAGGGATTACAGAGGAAATGCACAACGTTCTTACATTTCCAGAAGGGATTACAGAGGAAGTGCACAAAGTAGATTTCTTACGTTTCCAGGAGGGATTACAGAGGAAGTGCATAAAGTAAAGTTCTTACATTTCCAGGAGGGATTACAGAGGAAGTGCATAAAGTAAAGTTAATACATTTCCAGGAGGGATTACAGAGGAAGTGCATAAAGCAAAGTTCTTACATTTCCAGGAGGGATTACAGAGGAAGTGCATAAAGTAAAGTTCTTACATTTCCAGGAGGAATTACAGAGGAAGTCCATAAAGTTCTTACATTTCCAGGAGGAATTACAGAGGAAGTGCAAAAAGTAAAGTTCTTACATTTCCAGGAGGGATTACAGAGGAAGTCCATAAAGTAAAGTTCTTACATTTCCAGGAGGAATTACAGAGGAAATGCACAACGTTCTTACATTTCCAGGAGGGATTACAGAGGAAGTGCACAAAGTAGATTTCTTACATTTCCAGGAGGGATTACAGAGGAAGTGAAGTAAAGTTCTTGCATTTCCAGGAGGGATTACAGAGGAAGTGCATAAAGTAAAGTTCTTACATTTCCAGGAGGGATTACAGAGGAAGTGCATAAAGTAAAGTTCTTACATTTCCAGGAGGGATTACAGAGGAAGTGCATAAAGTAAACTTCTTACATTTCCAGGAGGGATTACAGAGGAAGTGCATAAAGTAAAGTTCTTACATTTCCAGGGGGGATTACAGAGGAAGTGCATAAAGTAGAGTTCTTACATTTCCAGGAGGGATTACAGAGGAAGTGCAAAAAGTAAAGTTCTTACATTTCCAGGAGGGATTACAGAGGAAGTGCATAAAGTAAAGTTCTTACATTTCCAGGACGGATTACAGAGGAAGTGCATAAAGTAAAGTTCTTACATTTCCAGGAGGGATTACAGAGGAAATGCATAAAGTAAAGTTCTTACATTTTCAGGAGGTATTACAGGGGATGTGCACAAAGTAGAGTTCTTAAATTTCAGGAGGGATTACAGAGGAAGTGCATAAAGTAAAGTTCTTACATTTCCAGGAGAGATTACAGAGGAAGTGCATAAAGTAAAGTTCTTACATTTCCAGGAGGGATTACAGAGGAAGTGCATAAAGTAAAGTTCTTACATTTCCAGGAGGGATTACAGAGGAAGTGCACAAAGTAGATTTCTTACATTTCCAGGAGGGATTACAGTGGAAGTGCATAAAGTAAAGTTCTTACATTTCCAGGAGGGATTACAGAGGAAGTGCATAAAGTAAAGTTCTTACATTTCCAGGAGGGATTACAGAGGAAGTGCATAAATTAAAGTTCTTACATTTCCAGGAGTAATTAAAGAGGAAGTGCACAAAGTAGAGTCCTTACATTTCCAGGAGGATTTACAGAGGAAGTGCACAAAGTAAAGTTCTTACATTTCCAGGAGAGATTACAGAGGAAGTGCATAAAGTAGAGTTCTTACATTTCCAGGAGGGATTACAGAGGAAGCGCAAAAGTAAAGTTCTTACATTTCCAGGAGGGATTACAGAGGAAGTGCATAAAGTAAAGTTCTTACATTTCCAGGGGGAATTACAGAGGAAGTCCAAAAAGTAAAGTTCTTACATTTCCAGGATGGATTACAGGGGAAGTGCAGAAAGTAGAGTCCTTACATTTCCAGGAGGGATTACAGGGGAAGTGCAGAAAGTAAAGTTCTTACATTTCCAGGAGGAATTACAGAGTAAATGCACAATGTTCTTACATTTCCAGGAGGGATTACAGAGGAAGAGCACAAAGTAGATTTCTTACATTTCCAGGAGAGATTACAGAGGAAGTGCATAAAGTAAAGGTCTTACATTTCCAGGAGGGATTACAGAGGAAGTGCATAAAGTAAAGTTCTTACATTTCCAGGAGAGATTACAGAGGAAGTGCATAAAGTAGAGTTCTTACATTTCCAGGGGGAATTAACGAGGAAGTGCAGAAAGTGGAGTCCTTACATTTCCAGGAGGGATTACAGGGGATGTGCACAAAGTAGAGTTCTTACATTTCCAGGTGGGATTACAGAGGAAGTGCAAAAGTAAAGTTCTTACATTTCCAGGAGGGATTACAGAGGAAGTGCATAAAGTTAAGTTCTTACATTTCCAGGGGGAATTAACGAGGAAGTGCAGAAAGTGGAGTCCTTACATTTCCAGGAGGGATTACAGGGGATGTGCACAAAGTAGAGTTCTTACATTTCCAGGAGGATTTACAGAGGAAGTGCACAAAGTAAAGTTCTTACATTTCCAGGAGGGATTACAGAGGAAGTGCACAAAGTAGAGTCCTTACATTTCCAGGAGGGATTACAGGGGAAGTGCAGAAAGTAAAGTTCTTACATTTCCAGGAGGAATTACAGAGGAAATGCACAACGTTCTTACATTTCCAGGAGGGATTACAGAGGAAGTGCACAAAGTAGATTTCTTACATTTCCAGGAGGGATTACAGAGGAAGTGCATAAAGTAAAGTTCTTACATTTCCAGGAGGGATTACAGAGGAAGTGCATAAAGTAAAGTTCTTACATTTCCAGGAGAGATTACAGAGGAAGTGCATAAAGTAAAGTTCTTACATTTCCAGGAGGGATTACAGAGGAAGTGCATAAAGTAAAGTTCTTACATTTCCAGGAGGGATTACAGAGGAAGTGCACAAAGTAGATTTCTTACATTTCCAGGAGGGATTACAGTGGAAGTGCATAAAGTAAAGTTCTTACATTTCCAGGAGGGATTACAGAGGAAGTGCATAAAGTAAAGTTCTTACATTTCCAGGAGGGATTACAGAGGAAGTGCATGAATTAAAGTTCTTACATTTCCAGGAGTAATTAAAGAGGAAGTGCACAAAGTAGAGTCCTTACATTTCCAGGAGGATTTACAGAGGAAGTGCACAAAGTAAAGTTCTTACATTTCCAGGAGAGATTACAGAGGAAGTGCATAAAGTAGAGTTCTTACATTTCCAGGAGGGATTACAGAGGAAGCGCAAAAGTAAAGTTCTTACATTTCCAGGAGGGATTACAGAGGAAGTGCATAAAGTAAAGTTCTTACATTTCCAGGGGGAATTACAGAGGAAGTCCAAAAAGTAAAGTTCTTACATTTCCAGGACGGATTACAGGGGAAGTGCAGAAAGTAGAGTCCTTACATTTCCAGGAGGGATTACAGGGGAAGTGCAGAAAGTAAAGTTCTTACATTTCCAGGAGGAATTACAGAGTAAATGCACAATGTTCTTACATTTCCAGGAGGGATTACAGAGGAAGAGCACAAAGTAGATTTCTTACATTTCCAGGAGAGATTACAGAGGAAGTGCATAAAGTAAAGGTCTTACATTTCCAGGAGGGATTACAGAGGAAGTGCATAAAGTAAAGTTCTTACATTTCCAGGAGAGATTACAGAGGAAGTGCATAAAGTAGAGTTCTTACATTTCCAGGGGGAATTAACGAGGAAGTGCAGAAAGTGGAGTCCTTACATTTCCAGGAGGGATTACAGGGGATGTGCACAAAGTAGAGTTCTTACATTTCCAGGTGGGATTACAGAGGAAGTGCAAAAGTAAAGTTCTTACATTTCCAGGAGGGATTACAGAGGAAGTGCATAAAGTTAAGTTCTTACATTTCCAGGGGGAATTAACGAGGAAGTGCAGAAAGTGGAGTCCTTACATTTCCAGGAGGGATTACAGGGGATGTGCACAAAGTAGAGTTCTTACATTTCCAGGAGGATTTACAGAGGAAGTGCACAAAGTAAAGTTCTTACATTTCCAGGAGGGATTACAGAGGAGGTGCACAAAGTAGAGTCCTTACATTTCCAGGAGGGATTACAGGGGAAGTGCAGAAAGTAAAGTTCTTACATTTCCAGGAGGAATTACAGAGGAAATGCACAACGTTCTTACATTTCCAGGAGGGATTACAGAGGAAGTGCACAAAGTAGATTTCTTACATTTCCAGGAGGGATTACAGAGGAAGTGCATAAAGTAAAGTTCTTACATTTCCAGGAGGGATTACAGAGGAAGTGCATAAAGTAAAGTTCTTACATTTCCAGGAGGGATTACAGAGGACGTGCATAAAGCAAAGTTCTTAGTTTTCCAGGAGGGATTACAGAGGAAGTGCATAAAGTAAAGTTCTTACATTTCCAGGAGGAATTACAGAGGAAGTCCATAAAGTAAAGTTCTTACATTTCCAGGAGGGATTACAGAGGAAATGCACAACGTTCTTACATTTCCAGAAGGGATTACAGAGGAAGTGCACAAAGTAGATTTCTTACGTTTCCAGGAGGGATTACAGAGGAAGTGCATAAAGTAAAGTTCTTACATTTCCAGGAGGGATTACAGAGGAAGTGCATAAAGTAAAGTTAATACATTTCCAGGAGGGATTACAGAGGAAGTGCATAAAGCAAAGTTCTTACATTTCCAGGAGGGATTACAGAGGAAGTGCATAAAGTAAAGTTCTTACATTTCCAGGAGGAATTACAGAGGAAGTCCATAAAGTTCTTACATTTCCAGTAGGAATTACAGAGGAAGTGCAAAAAGTAAAGTTCTTACATTTCCAGGAGGGATTACAGAGGAAGTCCATAAAGTAAAGTTCTTACATTTCCAGGAGGAATTACAGAGGAAATGCACAACGTTCTTACATTTCCAGGAGGGATTACAGAGGAAGTGCACAAAGTAGATTTCTTACATTTCCAGGAGGGATTACAGAGGAAGTGAAGTAAAGTTCTTGCATTTCCAGGAGGGATTACAGAGGAAGTGCATAAAGTAAAGTTCTTACATTTCCAGGAGGGATTACAGAGGAAGTGCATAAAGTAAAGTTCTTACATTTCCAGGAGGGATTACAGAGGAAGTGCATAAAGTAAACTTCTTACATTTCCAGGAGGGATTACAGAGGAAGTGCATAAAGTAAAGTTCTTACATTTCCAGGGGGGATTACAGAGGAAGTGCATAAAGTAGAGTTCTTACATTTCCAGGAGGGATTACAGAGGAAGTGCAAGAAGTAAAGTTCTTACATTTCCAGGAGGGATTACAGAGGAAGTGCATAAAGTAAAGTTCTTACATTTCCAGGACGGATTACAGAGGAAGTGCATAAAGTAAAGTTCTTACATTTCCAGGAGGGATTACAGAGGAAATGCATAAAGTAAAGTTCTTACATTTCCAGGAGGTATTACAGGGGATGTGCACAAAGTAGAGTTCTTAAATTTCAGGAGGGATTACAGAGGAAGTGCATAAAGTAAAGTTCTTACATTTCCAGGAGGGATTACAGAGGAAGTGCATAAAGTAAAGTTCTTACATTTCCAGGAGGGATTACAGAGGAAGTGCATAAAGTAAAGTTCTTACATTTCCAGGAGGGATTACAGAGGAAGTGCACAAAGTAGATTTCTTACATTTCCAGGAGGGATTACAGTGGAAGTGCATAAAGTAAAGTTCTTACATTTCCAGGAGGGATTACAGAGGAAGTGCATAAAGTAAAGTTCTTACATTTCCAGGAGGGATTACAGAGGAAGTGCATAAATTAAAGTTCTTACATTTCCAGGAGTAATTAAAGAGGAAGTGCACAAAGTAGAGTCCTTACATTTCCAGGAGGATTTACAGAGGAAGTGCACAAAGTAAAGTTCTTACATTTCCAGGAGAGATTACAGAGGAAGTGCATAAAGTAGAGTTCTTACATTTCCAGGAGGGATTACAGAGGAAGCGCAAAAGTAAAGTTCTTACATTTCCAGGAGGGATTACAGAGGAAGTGCATAAAGTAAAGTTCTTACATTTCCAGGTGGGATTACAGAGGAAGTGCAAAAGTAAAGTTCTTACATTTCCAGGAGGGATTACAGAGGAAGTGCATAAAGTTAAGTTCTTACATTTCCAGGGGGAATTAATGAGGAAGTGCAGAAAGTGGAGTCCTTACATTTCCAGGAGGGATTACAGGGGATGTGCAGAAAGTAGAGTTCTTACATTTCCAGGAGGATTTACAGAGGAAGTGCACAAAGTAAAGTTCTTACATTTCCAGGAGGGATTACAGAGGAAGTGCACAAAGTAGAGTCCTTACATTTCCAGGAGGGATTACAGGGGAAGTGCAGAATGTAAAGTTCTTACATTTCCAGGAGGAATTACAGAGGAAATGCACAACGTTCTTACATTTCCAGGAGGGATTACAGAGGAAGTGCACAAAGTAGATTTCTTACATTTCCAGGAGGGATTACAGAGGAAGTGCATAAAGTAAAGTTCTTACATTTCCAGGAGGGATTACAGAGGAAGTGCATAAAGGAAAGTTCTTACATTTCCAGGAGGGATTACAGAGGACGTGCATAAAGCAAAGTTCTTACTTTTCCAGGAGGGATTACAGAGGAAGTGCATAAAGTAAAGTTCTTACATTTCCAGGAGGAATTACAGAGGAAGTCCATAAAGTAAAGTTCTTACATTTCCAGGAGGGATTACAGAGGAAATGCACAACGTTCTTACATTTCCAGAAGGGATTACAGAGGAAGTGCACAAAGTAGATTTCTTACGTTTCCAGGAGGGATTACAGAGGAAGTGCATAAAGTAAAGTTCTTACATTTCCAGGAGGGATTACAGAGGAAGTGCATAAAGTAAAGTTAATACATTTCCAGGAGGGATTACAGAGGAAGTGCATAAAGCAAAGTTCTTACATTTCCAGGAGGGATTACAGAGGAAGTGCATAAAGTAAAGTTCTTACATTTCCAGGAGGAATTACAGAGGAAGTCCATAAAGTTCTTACATTTCCAGGAGGAATTACAGAGGAAGTGCAAAAAGTAAAGTTCTTACATTTCCAGGAGGGATTACAGAGGAAGTCCATAAAGTAAAGTTCTTACATTTCCAGGAGGAATTACAGAGGAAATGCACAACGTTCTTACATTTCCAGGAGGGATTACAGAGGAAGTGCACAAAGTAGATTTCTTACATTTCCAGGAGGGATTACAGAGGAAGTGAAGTAAAGTTCTTGCATTTCCAGGAGGGATTACAGAGGAAGTGCATAAAGTAAAGTTCTTACATTTCCAGGAGGGATTACAGAGGAAGTGCATAAAGTAAAGTTCTTACATTTCCAGGAGGGATTACAGAGGAAGTGCATAAAGTAAACTTCTTACATTTCCAGGAGGGATTACAGAGGAAGTGCATAAAGTAAAGTTCTTACATTTCCAGGGGGGATTACAGAGGAAGTGCATAAAGTAGAGTTCTTACATTTCCAGGAGGGATTACAGAGGAAGTGCAAAAAGTAAAGTTCTTACATTTCCAGGAGGGATTACAGAGGAAGTGCATAAAGTAAAGTTCTTACATTTCCAGGACGGATTACAGAGGAAGTGCATAAAGTAAAGTTCTTACATTTCCAGGAGGGATTACAGAGGAAATGCATAAAGTAAAGTTCTTACATTTCCAGGAGGTATTACAGGGGATGTGCACAAAGTAGAGTTCTTAAATTTCAGGAGGGATTACAGAGGAAGTGCATAAAGTAAAGTTCTTACATTTCCAGGAGAGATTACAGAGGAAGTGCATAAAGTAAAGTTCTTACATTTCCAGGAGGGATTACAGAGGAAGTGCATAAAGTAAAGTTCTTACATTTCCAGGAGGGATTACAGAGGAAGTGCACAAAGTAGATTTCTTACATTTCCAGGAGGGATTACAGTGGAAGTGCATAAAGTAAAGTTCTTACATTTCCAGGAGGGATTACAGAGGAAGTGCATAAAGTAAAGTTCTTACATTTCCAGGAGGGATTACAGAGGAAGTGCATAAATTAAAGTTCTTACATTTCCAGGAGTAATTAAAGAGGAAGTGCACAAAGTAGAGTCCTTACATTTCCAGGAGGATTTACAGAGGAAGTGCACAAAGTAAAGTTCTTACATTTCCAGGAGAGATTACAGAGGAAGTGCATAAAGTAGAGTTCTTACATTTCCAGGAGGGATTACAGAGGAAGCGCAAAAGTAAAGTTCTTACATTTCCAGGAGGGATTACAGAGGAAGTGCATAAAGTAAAGTTCTTACATTTCCAGGGGGAATTACAGAGGAAGTCCAAAAAGTAAAGTTCTTACATTTCCAGGACGGATTACAGGGGAAGTGCAGAAAGTAGAGTCCTTACATTTCCAGGAGGGATTACAGGGGAAGTGCAGAAAGTAAAGTTCTTACATTTCCAGGAGGAATTACAGAGTAAATGCACAATGTTCTTACATTTCCAGGAGGGATTACAGAGGAAGAGCACAAAGTAGATTTCTTACATTTCCAGGAGAGATTACAGAGGAAGTGCATAAAGTAAAGGTCTTACATTTCCAGGAGGGATTACAGAGGAAGTGCATAAAGTAAAGTTCTTACATTTCCAGGAGAGATTACAGAGGAAGTGCATAAAGTAGAGTTCTTACATTTCCAGGGGGAATTAACGAGGAAGTGCAGAAAGTGGAGTCCTTACATTTCCAGGAGGGATTACAGGGGATGTGCACAAAGTAGAGTTCTTACATTTCCAGGTGGGATTACAGAGGAAGTGCAAAAGTAAAGTTCTTACATTTCCAGGAGGGATTACAGAGGAAGTGCATAAAGTTAAGTTCTTACATTTCCAGGGGGAATTAACGAGGAAGTGCAGAAAGTGGAGTCCTTACATTTCCAGGAGGGATTACAGGGGATGTGCACAAAGTAGAGTTCTTACATTTCCAGGAGGATTTACAGAGGAAGTGCACAAAGTAAAGTTCTTACATTTCCAGGAGGGATTACAGAGGAAGTGCACAAAGTAGAGTCCTTACATTTCCAGGAGGGATTACAGGGGAAGTGCAGAAAGTAAAGTTCTTACATTTCCAGGAGGAATTACAGAGGAAATGCACAACGTTCTTACATTTCCAGGAGGGATTACAGAGGAAGTGCACAAAGTAGATTTCTTACATTTCCAGGAGGGATTACAGAGGAAGTGCATAAAGTAAAGTTCTTACATTTCCAGGAGGGATTACAGAGGAAGTGCATAAAGTAAAGTTCTTACATTTCCAGGAGAGATTACAGAGGAAGTGCATAAAGTAAAGTTCTTACATTTCCAGGAGGGATTACAGAGGAAGTGCATAAAGTAAAGTTCTTACATTTCCAGGAGGGATTACAGAGGAAGTGCACAAAGTAGATTTCTTACATTTCCAGGAGGGATTACAGTGGAAGTGCATAAAGTAAAGTTCTTACATTTCCAGGAGGGATTACAGAGGAAGTGCATAAAGTAAAGTTCTTACATTTCCAGGAGGGATTACAGAGGAAGTGCATAAATTAAAGTTCTTACATTTCCAGGAGTAATTAAAGAGGAAGTGCACAAAGTAGAGTCCTTACATTTCCAGGAGGATTTACAGAGGAAGTGCACAAAGTAAAGTTCTTACATTTCCAGGAGAGATTACAGAGGAAGTGCATAAAGTAGAGTTCTTACATTTCCAGGAGGGATTACAGAGGAAGCGCAAAAGTAAAGTTCTTACATTTCCAGGAGGGATTACAGAGGAAGTGCATAAAGTAAAGTTCTTACATTTCCAGGGGGAATTACAGAGGAAGTCCAAAAAGTAAAGTTCTTACATTTCCAGGACGGATTACAGGGGAAGTGCAGAAAGTAGAGTCCTTACATTTCCAGGAGGGATTACAGGGGAAGTGCAGAAAGTAAAGTTCTTACATTTCCAGGAGGAATTACAGAGTAAATGCACAATGTTCTTACATTTCCAGGAGGGATTACAGAGGAAGAGCACAAAGTAGATTTCTTACATTTCCAGGAGAGATTACAGAGGAAGTGCATAAAGTAAAGGTCTTACATTTCCAGGAGGGATTACAGAGGAAGTGCATAAAGTAAAGTTCTTACATTTCCAGGAGAGATTACAGAGGAAGTGCATAAAGTAGAGTTCTTACATTTCCAGGGGGAATTAACGAGGAAGTGCAGAAAGTGGAGTCCTTACATTTCCAGGAGGGATTACAGGGGATGTGCACAAAGTAGAGTTCTTACATTTCCAGGTGGGATTACAGAGGAAGTGCAAAAGTAAAGTTCTTACATTTCCAGGAGGGATTACAGAGGAAGTGCATAAAGTTAAGTTCTTACATTTCCAGGGGGAATTAACGAGGAAGTGCAGAAAGTGGAGTCCTTACATTTCCAGGAGGGATTACAGGGGATGTGCACAAAGTAGAGTTCTTACATTTCCAGGAGGATTTACAGAGGAAGTGCACAAAGTAAAGTTCTTACATTTCCAGGAGGGATTACAGAGGAAGTGCACAAAGTAGAGTCCTTACATTTCCAGGAGGGATTACAGGGGAAGTGCAGAAAGTAAAGTTCTTACATTTCCAGGAGGAATTACAGAGGAAATGCACAACGTTCTTACATTTCCAGGAGGGATTACAGAGGAAGTGCACAAAGTAGATTTCTTACATTTCCAGGAGGGATTACAGAGGAAGTGCATAAAGTAAAGTTCTTACATTTCCAGGAGGGATTACAGAGGAAGTGCATAAAGTAAAGTTCTTACATTTCCAGGAGGGATTACAGAGGACGTGCATAAAGCAAAGTTCTTACTTTTCCAGGAGGGATTACAGAGGAAGTGCATAAAGTAAAGTTCTTACATTTCCAGGAGGAATTACAGAGGAAGTCCATAAAGTAAAGTTCTTACATTTCCAGGAGGGATTACAGAGGAAATGCACAACGTTCTTACATTTCCAGAAGGGATTACAGAGGAAGTGCACAAAGTAGATTTCTTACGTTTCCAGGAGGGATTACAGAGGAAGTGCATAAAGTAAAGTTCTTACATTTCCAGGAGGGATTACAGAGGAAGTGCATAAAGTAAAGTTAATACATTTCCAGGAGGGATTACAGAGGAAGTGCATAAAGCAAAGTTCTTACATTTCCAGGAGGGATTACAGAGGAAGTGCATAAAGTAAAGTTCTTACATTTCCAGGAGGAATTACAGAGGAAGTCCATAAAGTTCTTACATTTCCAGGAGGAATTACAGAGGAAGTGCAAAAAGTAAAGTTCTTACATTTCCAGGAGGGATTACAGAGGAAGTCCATAAAGTAAAGTTCTTACATTTCCAGGAGGAATTACAGAGGAAATGCACAACGTTCTTACATTTCCAGGAGGGATTACAGAGGAAGTGCACAAAGTAGATTTCTTACATTTCCAGGAGGGATTACAGAGGAAGTGAAGTAAAGTTCTTGCATTTCCAGGAGGGATTACAGAGGAAGTGCATAAAGTAAAGTTCTTACATTTCCAGGAGGGATTACAGAGGAAGTGCATAAAGTAAAGTTCTTACATTTCCAGGAGGGATTACAGAGGAAGTACATAAAGTAAACTTCTTACATTTCCAGGAGGGATTACAGAGGAAGTGCATAAAGTAAAGTTCTTACATTTCCAGGGGGGATTACAGAGGAAGTGCATAAAGTAGAGTTCTTACATTTCCAGGAGGGATTACAGAGGAAGTGCAAGAAGTAAAGTTCTTACATTTCCAGGAGGGATTACAGAGGAAGTGCATAAAGTAAAGTTCTTACATTTCCAGGACGGATTACAGAGGAAGTGCATAAAGTAAAGTTCTTACATTTCCAGGAGGGATTACAGAGGAAATGCATAAAGTAAAGTTCTTACATTTCCAGGAGGTATTACAGGGGATGTGCACAAAGTAGAGTTCTTAAATTTCAGGAGGGATTACAGAGGAAGTGCATAAAGTAAAGTTCTTACATTTCCAGGAGGGATTACAGAGGAAGTGCATAAAGTAAAGTTCTTACATTTCCAGGAGGGATTACAGAGGAAGTGCATAAAGTAAAGTTCTTACATTTCCAGGAGGGATTACAGAGGAAGTGCACGAAGTAGATTTCTTACATTTCCAGGAGGGATTACAGTGGAAGTGCATAAAGTAAAGTTCTTACATTTCCAGGAGGGATTACAGAGGAAGTGCATAAAGTAAAGTTCTTACATTTCCAGGAGGGATTACAGAGGAAGTGCATAAATTAAAGTTCTTACATTTCCAGGAGTAATTAAAGAGGAAGTGCACAAAGTAGAGTCCTTACATTTCCAGGAGGATTTACAGAGGAAGTGCACAAAGTAAAGTTCTTACATTTCCAGGAGAGATTACAGAGGAAGTGCATAAAGTAGAGTTCTTACATTTCCAGGAGGGATTACAGAGGAAGCGCAAAAGTAAAGTTCTTACATTTCCAGGAGGGATTACAGAGGAAGTGCATAAAGTAAAGTTCTTACATTTCCAGGGGGAATTACAGAGGAAGTCCAAAAAGTAAAGTTCTTACATTTCTAGGACGGATTACAGGGGAAGTGCAGAAAGTAGAGTCCTTACATTTCCAGGAGGGATTACAGGGGAAGTGCAGAAAGTAAAGTTCTTACATTTCCAGGAGGAATTACAGAGTAAATGCACAATGTTCTTACATTTCCAGGAGGGATTACAGAGGAAGAGCACAAAGTAGATTTCTTACATTTCCAGGAGAGATTACAGAGGAAGTGCATAAAGTAAAGGTCTTACATTTCCAGGAGGGATTACAGAGGAAGTGCATCAAGTAAAGTTAATACATTTCCAGGAGGGATTACAGAGGAAGTGCATAAAGCAAAGTTCTTACATTTCCAGGAGGGATTACAGAGGAAGTGCATAAAGTAAAGTTCTTACATTTCCAGGAGGAATTACAGAGGAAGTCCATAAAGTAAAGTTCTTACATTTCCAGGAGGAATTACAGAGGAAGTGCAAAAAGTAAAGTTCTTACATTTCCAGGAGGGATTACAGAGGAAGTCCATAAAGTAAAGTTCTTACATTTCCAGGAGGAATTACAGCAGAAATGCACAACGTTCTTACATTTCCAGGAGGGATTACAGAGGAAGTGCACAAAGTAGATTTCTTACATTTCCAGGAGGGATTACGGAGGAAGTGAAGTAAAGTTCTTACATTTCCAGGAGGGATTACAGAGGAAGTGCATAAAGTAAAGTTCTTACATTTCCAGGAGGGATTACAGAGGAAGTGCATAAAGTAAACTTCTTACATTTCCAGGAGGGATTACAGAGGAAGTGCATAAAGTAAAGTTCTTACATTTCCAGGAGTAATTAAAGAGGAAGTGCACAAAGTAGAGTCCTTACATTTCCAGGAGGATTTACAGAGGAAGTGCACAAAATAAAGTTCTTACATTTCCAGGAGGGATTACAGAGGAAGTGCACAAAGTAGATTTCTTATATTTCTAGGAGGGATTACAGAGGAAGTGCATAAAGTAAAGTTCTTACATTTCCAGGAGGGATTACAGAGGAAGTGCATAAAGTAAAGTTCTTACATTTCCAGGGGGGATTACAGAGGAAGTGCATAAAGTAGAGTTCTTACATTTCCAGGAGGGATTACAGAGGAAGTGCAAAAAGTAAAGTTCTTACATTTCCAGGAGGGATTACAGAGGAAGTGCATAAAGTAAAGTTCTTACATTTCCAGGACGGATTACAGAGGAAGTGCATAAAGTAAAGTTCTTACATTTCCAGGAGGGATTACAGAGGAAATGCATAAAGTAAAGTTCTTACATTTCCAGGAGGTATTACAGGGGATGTGCACAAAGTAGAGTTCTTAAATTTCAGGAGGGATTACAGAGGAAGTGCATAAAGTAAAGTTCTTACATTTCCAGGAGGGATTACAGAGGAAGTGCATAAAGTAAAGTTCTTACATTTCCAGGAGGGATTACAGAGGAAGTGCATAAAGTAAAGTTCTTACATTTCCAGGAGGGATTACAGAGGAAGTGCACAAAGTAGATTTCTTACATTTCCAGGAGGGATTACAGTGGAAGTGCATAAAGTAAAGTTCTTACATTTCCAGGAGGGATTACAGAGGAAGTGCATAAAGTAAAGTTCTTACATTTCCAGGAGGGATTACAGAGGAAGTGCATAAATTAAAGTTCTTACATTTCCAGGAGGAATTACAGAGGAAGTCCATAAAGTAAAGTTCTTACATTTCCAGGAGGAATTACAGAGGAAGTGCAAAAAGTAAAGTTCTTACATTTCCAGGAGGGATTACAGAGGAAGTCCATAAAGTAAAGTTCTTACATTTCCAGGAGGAATTACAGAGGAAATGCACAACATTCTTACATTTCCAGGAGGGATTACAGAGGAAGTGCACAAAGTAGATTTCTTACATTTCCAGGAGGGATTACGGAGGAAGTGAAGTAAAGTTCTTGCATTTCCAGGAGGGATTACAGAGGAAGTGTATAAAGTAAAGTTCTTACATTTCCAGGAGGGATTACAGAGGAAGTGCATAAAGTAAAGTTCTTACATTTCCAGGAGGGATTACAGAGGAAGTGCATAAAGTAAACTTCTTACATTTCCAGGAGGGATTACAGAGGAAGTGCATAAAGTAAAGTTCTTACATTTCCAGGAGTAATTAAAGAGGAAGTGCACAAAGTAGAGTCCTTACATTTCCAGGAGGATTTACAGAGAAAGTGCACAAAATAAAGTTCTTACATTTCCAGGAGGGATTACAGAGGAAGTGCACAAAGTAGAGTCCTTACATTTCCAGGAGGGATTACAGGGGAAGTGCAGAAAGTAAAGTTCTTACATTTCCAGGAGGAATTACAGAGGAAATGCACAACGTTCTTACATTTCCAGGAGGGATTACAGAGGAAGTGCACAAAGTAGATTTCTTATATTTCTAGGAGGGATTACAGAGGAAGTGCATAAAGTAAAGTTCTTACATTTCCAGGAGGGATTACAGAGGAAGTGCATAAAGTAAAGTTCTTACATTTCCAGGGGGGATTACAGAGGAAGTGCATAAAGTAGAGTTCTTACATTTCCAGGAGGGATTACAGAGGAAGTGCAAAAAGTAAAGTTCTTACATTTCCAGGAGGGATTACAGAGGAAGTGCATAAAGTAAAGTTCTTACATTTCCAGGACGGATTACAGAGGAAGTGCATAAAGTAAAGTTCTTACATTTCCAGGAGGGATTACAGAGGAAATGCATAAAGTAAAGTTCTTACATTTCCAGGAGGTATTACAGGGGATGTGCACAAAGTAGAGTTCTTAAATTTCAGGAGGGATTACAGAGGAAGTGCATAAAGTAAAGTTCTTACATTTCCAGGAGGGATTACAGAGGAAGTCCATAAAGTAAAGTTCTTACATTTCCAGGAGGAATTACAGAGGAAGTGCAAAAAGTAAAGTTCTTACATTTCCAGGAGGGATTACAGAGGAAGTCCATAAAGTAAAGTTCTTACATTTCCAGGAGGAATTACAGCAGAAATGCACAACGTTCTTACATTTCCAGGAGGGATTACAGAGGAAGTGCACAAAGTAGATTTCTTACATTTCCAGGAGGGATTACGGAGGAAGTGAAGTAAAGTTCTTACATTTCCAGGAGGGATTACAGAGGAAGTGCATAAAGTAAAGTTCTTACATTTCCAGGAGGGATTACAGAGGAAGTGCATAAAGTAAACTTCTTACATTTCCAGGAGGGATTACAGAGGAAGTGCATAAAGTAAAGTTCTTACATTTCCAGGAGTAATTAAAGAGGAAGTGCACAAAGTAGAGTCCTTACATTTCCAGGAGGATTTACAGAGGAAGTGCACAAAATAAAGTTCTTACATTTCCAGGAGGGATTACAGAGGAAGTGCACAAAGTAGAGTCCTTACATTTCCAGGAGGGATTACAGGGGAAGTGCAGAAAGTAAAGTTCTTACATTTCCAGGAGGAATTACAGAGGAAATGCACAACGTTCTTACATTTCCAGGAGGGATTACAGAGGAAGTGCACAAAGTAGATTTCTTATATTTCTAGGAGGGATTACAGAGGAAGTGCATAAAGTAAAGTTCTTACATTTCCAGGAGGGATTACAGAGGAAGTGCATAAAGTAAAGTTCTTACATTTCCAGGGGGGATTACAGAGGAAGTGCATAAAGTAGAGTTCTTACATTTCCAGGAGGGATTACAGAGGAAGTGCAAAAAGTAAAGTTCTTACATTTCCAGGAGGGATTACAGAGGAAGTGCATAAAGTAAAGTTCTTACATTTCCAGGACGGATTACAGAGGAAGTGCATAAAGTAAAGTTCTTACATTTCCAGGAGGGATTACAGAGGAAATGCATAAAGTAAAGTTCTTACATTTCCAGGAGGTATTACAGGGGATGTGCACAAAGTAGAGTTCTTAAATTTCAGGAGGGATTACAGAGGAAGTGCATAAAGTAAAGTTCTTACATTTCCAGGAGGGATTACAGAGGAAGTGCATAAAGTAAAGTTCTTACATTTCCAGGAGGGATTACAGAGGAAGTGCATAAAGTAAAGTTCTTACATTTCCAGGAGGGATTACAGAGGAAGTGCACAAAGTAGATTTCTTACATTTCCAGGAGGGATTACAGTGGAAGTGCATAAAGTAAAGTTCTTACATTTCCAGGAGGGATTACAGAGGAAGTGCATAAAGTAAAGTTCTTACATTTCCAGGAGGGATTACAGAGGAAGTGCATAAATTAAAGTTCTTACATTTCCAGGAGGAATTACAGAGGAAGTCCATAAAGTAAAGTTCTTACATTTCCAGGAGGAATTACAGAGGAAGTGCAAAAAGTAAAGTTCTTACATTTCCAGGAGGGATTACAGAGGAAGTCCATAAAGTAAAGTTCTTACATTTCCAGGAGGAATTACAGAGGAAATGCACAACATTCTTACATTTCCAGGAGGGATTACAGAGGAAGTGCACAAAGTAGATTTCTTACATTTCCAGGAGGGATTACGGAGGAAGTGAAGTAAAGTTCTTGCATTTCCAGGAGGGATTACAGAGGAAGTGTATAAAGTAAAGTTCTTACATTTCCAGGAGGGATTACAGAGGAAGTGCATAAAGTAAAGTTCTTACATTTCCAGGAGGGATTACAGAGGAAGTGCATAAAGTAAACTTCTTACATTTCCAGGAGGGATTACAGAGGAAGTGCATCAAGTAAAGTTCTTACATTTCCAGGAGTAATTAAAGAGGAAGTGCACAAAGTAGAGTCCTTACATTTCCAGGAGGATTTACAGAGAAAGTGCACAAAATAAAGTTCTTACATTTCCAGGAGGGATTACAGAGGAAGTGCACAAAGTAGAGTCCTTACATTTCCAGGAGGGATTACAGGGGAAGTGCAGAAAGTAAAGTTCTTACATTTCCAGGAGGAATTACAGAGGAAATGCACAACGTTCTTACATTTCCAGGAGGGATTACAGAGGAAGTGCACAAAGTAGATTTCTTATATTTCTAGGAGGGATTACAGAGGAAGTGCATAAAGTAAAGTTCTTACATTTCCAGGAGGGATTACAGAGGAAGTGCATAAAGTAAAGTTCTTACATTTCCAGGGGGGATTACAGAGGAAGTGCATAAAGTAGAGTTCTTACATTTCCAGGAGGGATTACAGAGGAAGTGCAAAAAGTAAAGTTCTTACATTTCCAGGAGGAATTACAGAGGAAGTGCATAAAGTAAAGTTCTTACATTTCCAGGACGGATTACAGAGGAAGTGCATAAAGTAAAGTTCTTACATTTCCAGGAGGGATTACAGAGGAAATGCATAAAGTAAAGTTCTTACATTTCCAGGAGGTATTACAGGGGATGTGCACAAAGTAGAGTTCTTAAATTTCAGGAGGGATTACAGAGGAAGTGCATAAAGTAAAGTTCTTACATTTCCAGGAGGGATTACAGAGGAAGTGCATAAAGTAAAGTTCTTACATTTCCAGGAGGGATTACAGAGGAAGTGCATAAAGTAAAGTTCTTACATTTCCAGGAGGGATTACAGAGGAAGTGCACAAAGTAGATTTCTTACATTTCCAGGAGGGATTACAGTGGAAGTGCATAAAGTAAAGTTCTTACATTTCCAGGAGGGATTACAGAGGAAGTGCATAAAGTAAAGTTCTTACATTTCCAGGAGGGATTACAGAGGAAGTGTATAAATTAAAGTTCTTACATTTCCAGGAGTAATTAAAGAGGAAGTGCACAAAGTAGAGTCCTTACATTTCCAGGAGGATTTACAGAGGAAGTGCACAAAGTAAAGTTCTTACATTTCCAGGAGGGATTACAGAGGAAGTGCACAAAGTAGAGTCCTTACATTTCCAGGAGGGATTACAGGGGAAGTGCAGAAAGTAAAGTTCTTACATTTCCAGGAGGAATTACAGAGGAAATGCACAATGTTCTTACATTTCCAGGAGGGATTACAGAGGAAGAGCACAAAGTAGATTTCTTACATTTCCAGGAGAGATTACAGAGGAAGTGCATAAAGTAAAGTTCTTACATTTCCAGGAGAGATTACAGAGGAAGTGCATAAAGTAGAGTTCTTACATTTCCAGGAGGGATTACAGAGGAAGCGCAAAAGTAAAGTTCTTACATTTCCAGGAGGGATTACAGAGGAAGTGCATAAAGTAAAGTACTTACATTTCCAGGGGATATTAACGAGGAAGTGCAGAAAGTGGAGTCCTTACATTTCCAGGAGGGATTACAGGGGATGTGCACAAAGTAGAGTTCTTACATTTCCAGGAGGATTTACAGAGGAAGTGCATAAAGTAAAGTTCTTACATTTCCAGGAGGGATTACAGGGGATGTGCACAAAGTAAAGTTCTTACATTTCCAGGAGGGATTACAGAGGAAGTGCATAAAGTAAAGTTCTTACATTTCCAGGAGGGATTACAGAGGAAGTGCATAAAGTAAAGTTCTTACATTTCCTGGAGTAATTAAAGAGGAAGTGCACAAAGTAGAGTCCTTACATTTCCAGGAGGATTTACAGAGGAAGTGCACAAAGTAAAGTTCTTACATTTCCAGGAGGGATTACAGAGGAAGTGCACAAAGTAGAGTCCTTACATTTCCAGGAGGGATTACAGGGGAAGTGCAGAAAGTAAAGTTCTTACATTTCCAGGAGGAATTACAGAGGAAATGCACAACGTTCTTACATTTCCAGGAGGGATTACAGAGGAAGTGCACAAAGTAGATTTCTTACATTTCCAGGAGGGATTACAGAGGAAGTGCATAAAGTAAAGTTCTTACATTTCCAGGAGTAATTAAAGAGGAAGTGCACAAAGTAGAGTCCTTACATTTCCAGGAGGATTTACAGAGGAAGTGCACAAGGTAAAGTTCTTACATTTCCAGGAGGGATTACAGAGGAAGTGCACAAAGTAGAGTCCTTACATTTCCAGGAGGGATTACAGGGGAAGTGCAGAAAGTAAAGTTCTTACATTTCCAGGAGGAATTACAGAGGAAATGCACAACGTTCTTACATTTCCAGGAGGGATTACAGAGGAAGTGCACAAAGTAGATTTCTTACATTTCCAGGAGGGATTACAGAGGAAGTGCATAAAGTAAAGTTCTTACATTTCCAGGAGGGATTACAGAGGAAGTGCATAAAGTAAAGTTCTTACATTTCCAGGAGGGATTACAGAGGAAGTACATAAAGCAAAGTTCTTACTTTTCCAGGAGGGATTACAGAGGAAGTGCATAAAGTAAAGTTCTTACATTTCCAGGAGGAATTACAGAGGAAGTCCATAAAGTAAAGTTCTTACATTTCCAGGAGGGATTACAGGGGAAGTGCAGAAAGTAAAGTTCTTACATTTCCAGGAGGAATTACAGAGGAAATGCACAACGTTCTTACATTTCCAGGAGGGATTACAGAGGAAGTGCACAAAGTAGATTTCTTACGTTTCCAGGAGGGATTACAACGGAAGTGCATGAAGTAAAGTTCTTACATTTCCAGGAGGGATTACAGAGGAAGTGCATAAAGTTCATACATTTCCAGGAGGAATTACAGAGGAAGTGCATAAAGCAAAGTTCTTACATTTCCAGGAGGGATTACAGAGGAAGTGCATAAAGTAAAGTTCTTACATTTCCAGGAGGAATTACAGAGGAAGTCCATAAAGTAAAGTTCTTACATTTCCAGGAGGAATTACAGAGGAAGTGCAAAAAGTAAAGTTCTTACATTTCCAGGAGGGATTACAGAGGAAGTCCATAAAGTAAAGTTCTTACATTTCCAGGAGGAATTACAGAGGAAATGCACAACGTTCTTACATTTCCAGGAGGGATTACAGAGGAAGTGCACAAAGTAGATTTCTTACATTTCCAGGAGGGATTACGGAGGAAGTGAAGTAAAGTTCTTGCATTTCCAGGAGGGATTACAGAGGAAGTGCATAAAGTAAAGTTCTTACATTTCCAGGAGGGATTACAGAGGAAGTGCATAAAGTAAAGTTCTTACATTTCCAGGAGGGATTACAGAGGAAGTGCATAAAGTAAAGTTCTTACATTTCCAGGAGGGATTACAGAGGAAGTGCATAAAGTAAAGTTCTTATATTTCCAGGAGTAATAAAAGAGGAAGTGCACAAAGTAGAGTCCTTACATTTCCAGGAGGATTTACAGAGGAAGTGCACAAAGTAAAGTTCTTACATTTCCAGGAGGGATTACAGAGGAAGTGCACAAAGTAGAGTCCTTACATTTCCAGGAGGAATTACAGAGGAAATGCACAACGTTCTTACATTTCCAGGAGGGATTACAGAGGAAGTGCACAAAGTAGATTTCTTACATTTCCAGGAGGGATTACAGAGGAAGTGCATAAAGTAAAGTTCTTACATTTCCAGGAGGGATTACAGAGGAAGTGCATAAAGTAAAGTTCTTACGTTTCCAGGAGGGAATACAGAGGAAGTGCATAAAGTTCTTACATTTCCAGGAGGGATTACAGAGGAAGTGCATGAAGTAAAGTTCTTACGTTTCCAGGAGGGATTAAAGAGGAAGTGCATAAAGTAAAGTTCTTACATTTCCAGGAGGGATTACAGAGGAAGTGCATAAAGTAAAGTTCTTACGTTTCCAGGAGGGATTACAGAGGAAGTGCATGAAGTAAAGTTCTTACATTTCCAGGAGGGATTACAGAGGAAGTGCATAAAGTAAAGTTCATATATTTCAAGGAGGGATTACAGAGGAAGTGCATAAAGCAAAGTTCTTACATTTCCAGGAGGGATTACAGAGGAAGTGCATAAAGCAAAGTTCTTACATTTCCAGGAGGGATTACAGAGGAAGTGCATAAAGTAAAGTTCTTACATTTCCAGGAGGGATTACAGGGGAAGTGCAGAAAGTAAAGTTCTTACATTTCCAGGAGGAATTACAGAGGAAATGCACAACGTTCTTACATTTCCAGGAGGGATTACAGAGGAAGTGCACAAAGTAGAGTTCTTACATTTCCAGGAGGGATTACAGAGGAAGTGCATAAAGTAAAGTTCTTACGTTTCCAGGAGGGATTACAGAGGAAGTGCATAAAGTAAAGTTCTTACATTTCCAGGAGGGATTACAGAGGAAGTGCATAAAGTAAAGTTCATACATTTCCAGGAGGGATTACAGAGGAAGTGCATAAAGTAAAGTTCTTACGTTTCCAGGAGGGAATACAAAGGAAGTGCATAAAGTAAAGTTCTTACATTTCCAGGAGGGATTACAGAGGAAGTGCATAAAGTAAAGTTCTTACGTTTCCAGGAGGGATTAAAGAGGAAGTGCATAAAGTAAAGTTCTTACATTTCCAGGAGGGATTACAGAGGAAGTGCATAAAGTAAAGTTCTTACGTTTCCAGGAGGGATTACAGAGGAAGTGCATGAAGTAAAGTTCTTACATTTCCAGGAGGGATTACAGAGGAAGTGCATAAAGTAAAGTTCTTACATTTCCAGGAGGGATTACAGAGGAAGTGCATAAAGTAAAGTTCTTACATTTCCAGGAGGGATTACAGGGGAAGTGCAGAAAGTAAAGTTCTTACATTTCCAGGAGGAATTACAGAGGAAATGCACAACGTTCTTACATTTCCAGGAGGCATTACAGAGGAAGTGCACAAAGTAGATGTCTTACGTTTCCAGGAGGGATTACAGAGGAAGTGCATAAAGTAAAGTTCTTACATTTCCAGGAGGGATTACAGAGGAAGTGCATAAAGTAAAGTTCATACATTTCCAGGAGGAATTACAGAGGAAGTGCATAAAGCAAAGTTCTTACATTTCCAGGAGGGATTACAGAGGAAGTGCAGAAAATAAAGTTCTTACATTTCCAGGAGGAATTACAGAGGAAGTCCATAAAGTAAAGTTCTTACATTTCCAGGAGGAATTACAGAGGAAGTGCAAAAAGTAAAGTTCTTACATTTCCAGGAGGGATTACAGAGGAAGTCCATAAAGTAAAGTTCTTACATTTCCAGGAGGAATTACAGAGGAAATGCACAACGTTCTTACATTTCCAGGAGGGATTACAGAGGAAGTGCACAAAGTAGATTTCTTACATTTCCAGGAGGGATTACGGAGGAAGTGAAGTAAAGTTCTTGCATTTCCAGGAGGGATTACAGAGGAAGTGCATAAAGTAAAGTTCTTACATTTCCAGGAGGGATTACAGAGGAAGTGCATAAAGTAAAGTTCTTACATTTACAGGAGGGATTACAGAGGAAGTGCATAAAGTAAAGTTCTTGCATTTCCAGGAGGGATTACAGAGGAAGTGCACAAAGTAGAGTCCTTACATTTCCAGGAGGATTTACAGAGGAAGTGCACAAAGTAAAGTTCTTACATTTCCAGGAGGGATTACAGAGGAAGTGCACAAAGTAGAGTGCTTACATTTCCAGGAGGGATTACAGGGGAAGTGCAGAAAGTAAAGTTCTTACATTTCCAGGAGGAATTACAGAGGAAATGCACAACGTTCTTACATTTCCAGGAGGGATTACAGAGGAAGTGCACAAAGTAGATTTCTTACATTTCCAGGAGGGATTACAGGGGAAGTGCATGAAGTAAAGTTCTTACATTTCCAGGAGGGATTACAGAGGAAGTGCATAAAGTAAAGTTCTTACATTTCCACGAGGGATTACAGAGGAAGTGCATAAAGCAAAGTTCTTACTTTTCCAGAAGGGATTACAGAGGAAGTGCATAAAGTAAAGTTCTTACATTTCCAGGAGGAATTACAGAGGAAGTCCATAAAGTAAAGTTCTTACATTTCCAGGAGGGATTACAGGGGAAGTGCAGAAAGTAAAGTTCTTACATTTCCAGGAGGAATTACAGAGGAAATGCACAACGTTCTTACATTTCCAAGAGGGATTACAGAGGAAGTGCACAAAGTAGAGTTCTTACATTTCCAGGAGGGATTACAGAGGAAGCGCATAAAGTAAAGTTCTTACGTTTCCAGGAGGGATTACAGAGGAAGTGCATAAAGTAAAGTTCATACATTTCCAGGAGGGATTACAGAGGAAGTGCATAAAGTAAAGTTCTTACGTTTCCAGGAGGGATTACAGAGGAAGTGCATAAAGTAAAGTTCTTACATTTCCAGGAGGGATTACAGAGGAAGTGCATAAAGTAAAGTTCTTACGTTTCCAGGAGGGATTACAGAGGAAGTGCATGAAGTAAAGTTCATACATTTCCAGGAGGGATTACAGAGGAAGTGCATAAAGCAAAGTTCTTACATTTCCAGGAGGGATTACAGAGGAAGTGCATAAAGTAAAGTTCTTACATTTCCAGGAGGAATTACAGAGGAAATGCACAACGTTCTTACATTTCCAGGAGGGATTACAGAGGAAGTGC
This sequence comes from Phyllobates terribilis, assembly GCF_046119375.1. Lineage (NCBI taxonomy): Eukaryota > Metazoa > Chordata > Amphibia > Anura > Dendrobatidae > Phyllobates > Phyllobates terribilis. Next base: position 490,402 of record NW_027363367.1, read on the forward strand.
ACAAAGTAGATTTCTTACATTTCCAGGAGGGATTACGGAGGAAGTGAAGTAAAGTTCTTGCATTTCCAGGAGGGATTACAGAGGAAGTGCAGAAAGTAAAGTTCTTACATTTCCAGGAGGGATTACAGAGGAAGTGCATAAAGTAAAGTTCTTACATTTCCAGGAGTAATTAAAGAGGAAGTGCACAAAGTAGAGTCCTTACATTTCCAGGAGGATTTACAGAGGAAGTGCACAAAGTAAAGTTCTTACATTTCCAGGAGGGATTACAGAGGAAGTGCACAAAGTAGAGTCCTTACATTTCCAGGAGGGATTACAGGGGAAGTGCAGAAAGTAAAGTTCTTACATTTCCAGGAGGAATTACAGAGGAAGTGCACAAAGTAAAGTTCTTACATTTCCAGGAGGGATTACAGAGGAAGTGCATATAGTAAAGTTCTTACATTTCCATGAGGAATTAAAAAGGAAGTGCAGAAAGTAGAGTCCTTTCATTTCCAGGAGGGATTACAGAGGAAGTGCACAAAGTAGAGTTCTTACATTTCCAGGAGGGATTACAGGGGATGTGCACAAAGTAGAGTTCTTACATTTGCAGGAGTATTTACAGAGTAAGTGCAAAAAGTAAAGTTCTTACATTTCCAGGAGGGATTACAGAGGAAGTCCATAATGTAAACTTCTTACATTTCCAGGAGGAATTACAGAGGAAGTGCAAAAAGTAAAGTTCTTACATTTCCAGGAGGGATTACAGAGGAAGTCCATAAAGTAAAGTTCTTACATTTCCAGGAGGAATTACAGAGGAAATGCACAACGTTCTTACATTTCCAGGAGAGATTACAGAGGAAGTGCACAAAGTAGATTTCTTACATTTCCAGGAGGGATTACGGAGGAAGTGAATTAAAGTTCTTGCATTTCCAGGAGGGATTACAGAGGAAGTGCATAAAGTAAAGTCCTTACATTTCCAGGAGGGATTACAGAGGAAGTGCATAAAGTAAAGTTCTTACATTTCCAGGAGGGATTACAGAGGAAGTGCATAAAGTAAAGTTCTTACATTTCCAGGAGGGATTACAGAGGAAGTGCATAAAGTAAAGTTCTTACATTTCCAGGAGTAATTAAAGAGGAAGTGCACAAAGTAGAGTCCTTACATTTCCAGGAGGATTTACAGAGGAAGTGCACACAGTAAAGTTCTTACATTTCCAGGAGGGATTACAGAGGAAGTGCACAAAGTAGAGTCCTTACATTTCCAGGAAGGATTACAGGGGAAGTGCAGAAAGTAAAGTTCTTACATTTCCAGGAGGAATTACAGAGGAAATGCACAACGTTCTTACATTTCCAGGAGGGATTACAGAGGAAGTACACAAAGTAGATTTCTTACATTTCCAGGAGGGATTACAGAGGAAGTGCACAAAGTAGATTTCTTACATTTCCAGGAGGGATTACAGAGGAAGTGCATAAAGTAAAGTTCTTACATTTCCAGGAGGGATTACAGAGGAAGTGCATAAAGCAAAGTTGTTACATTTCCAGGAGGGATTACAGAGGAAGTGCATAAAGTAAAGTTCTTACATTTGCAGGAGGAATTTCAGAGGAAGTCCATAAAGTAAAGTTCTTACATTTCCAGGAGGGATTACAGGGGAAGTGCAGAAAGTAAAGTTCTTACATTTCCAGGAGGAATTACAGAGGAAATGCACAACGTTCTTACATTTCCAGGAGGGATTACAGAGGAAGTGCACAAAGTAGATTTCTTACGTTTCCAGGAGGGATTACAGAGGAAGTGCATAAAGTAAAGTTCTTACATTTCCAGGAGAGATTACAGAGGAAGTGCATAAAGTAAAGCTCATACATTTCCAGGAGGGATTACAGAGGAAGTGCATAAAGCAAAGTTCTTACATTTCCAGGAGGGATTACAGAGGAAGTGCATAAAGTAAAGTTCTTACACTTCCAGGAGAGATTACAGAGGAAGTGCACAAAGTAGATTTCTTACATTTCCAGGAGGGATTACAGTGGAAGTGCATGAAGTAAAGTTCTTACATTTCCAGGAGGGATTACAGAGGAAGTGCATAAAGTAAAGTTCTTACATTTCCAGGAGGGATTACAGAGGATGTGCATAAAGTAAAGTTCTTACATTTCCAGGAGTAATTAAAGAGGAAGTGCACAAAGTAGAGTCCTTACATTTCCAGGAGGATTTACAGAGGAAGTGCACAAAGTAAAGTTCTTACATTTCCAGGAGGGATTACAGAGAAAGTGCATATAGTAAAGTTCTTACATTTCCATGAGGAATTAAAAAGGAAGTGCAGAAAGTAGAGTCCTTTCATTTCCAGGAGGGATTACAGAGGAAGTGCACAAAGTAGAGTTCTTACATTTCCAGGAAGGATTACAGGGGATGTGCACAAAGTAGAGTTCTTACATTTGCAGGAGTATTTACAGAGGAAGTGCAAAAAGTAAAGTTCTTACATTTCCAGGAAGGATTACAGAGGAAATGCATAAAGTAAAGTTCTTACATTTCCATGAGGAATTAAAGAGGAAGTGCACAAAGTAGAGTTCTTACATTTCCAGGAGGTATTACAGAGGAAGTGCATAAAGTAGAGTTCTTACATTTCCAGGAGGATTAACAGAGGAAGTGCAAAAAGTAAAGTTCTTACATTTCCAGGAGGGATTACAGAGGAAGTTCATAAAGTAAAGTTCTTACATTTCCAGGAGGAATTACAGAGGAAGTGCAAAAAGTAAAGTTCTTACATTTCCAGGAGGGATTACAGAGGAAGTCCATAAAGTAAAGTTCTTACATTTCCAGGAGGAATTACAGAGGAAATGCACAACGTTCTTACATTTCCAGGAGGGATTACAGAGGAAGTGCACAAAGTAGATTTCTTACATTTCCAGGAGGGATTACGGAGGAAGTGAATTAAAGTTCTTGCATTTCCAGGAGGGATTACAGAGGAAGTGCATAAAGTAAAGTTCTTACATTTCCAGGAGGGATTACAGAGGAAGTGCATAAAGTAAAGTTCTTACATTTCCAGGAGGGATTACAGAGGAAGTGGATAAAGTTCTTACATTTCCAGGAGTAATTAAAGAGGAAGTGCACAAAGTAGAGTCCTTACATTTCCAGGAGGATTTACGGAGGAAGTGCACAAAGTAAAGTTCTTACATTTCCAGGAGGGATTACAGAGGAAGTGCACAAAGTAGAGTCCTTACATTTCCAGGAGGGATTACAGGGGAAGTGCAGAAAGTAAAGTTCTTACATTTCCAGGAGGAATTACAGAGGAAATGCACAACGTTCTTACATTTCCAGGAGGGATTACAGAGGAAGTACACAAAGTACATTTCTTACATTTCCAGGAGGGATTACAGAGGAAGTGCACAAAGTAGATTTCTTACATTTCCAGGAGGGATTACAGAGAAAGTGCATAAAGTAAAGTTCTTACATTTCCAGGAGGGATTACAGAGGAAGTGCATAAAGCAAAGTTGTTACTTTTCCAGGAGGGATTACAGAGGAAGTGCATAAAGTAAAGTTCTTACATTTCCAGGAGGAATTACAGAGGAAGTCCATAAAGTAAAGTTCTTACATTTCCAGGAGGGATTACAGGGGAAGTGCAGAAAGTAAAGTTCTTACATTTCCAGGAGGAATTACAGAGGAAATGCACAAAGTTCTTACATTTCCAGGAGGGATTACAGAGGAAGTGCACAAAGTAGATTTCTTACGTTTCCAGGAGGGATTACAGAGGAAGTGCATAAAGTAAAGTTCTTACATTTCCAGGAGAGATTACAGAGGAAGTGCCTAAAGTAAAGTTCATACATTTCCAGGAGGGATTACAAAGGAAGTGCATAAAGCAAAGTTATTACATTTCCAGGAGGAATTACAGAGGAAGTGCATAAAGTAAAGTTCTTACATTTCCAGGAGGAATTACAGAGGAAGTCCATAAAGTAAAGTTCTTACATTTACAGGAGGAATTACAGAGGAAGTGGAAAAAGTAAAGTTCTTACATTTCCAGGAGGAATTACAGAGGAAATGCACAACGTTCTTACATTTCCAGGAGGAATTACAGAGGAAGTGCACAAAGTAGATTTCTTACATTTCCAGGAGGGATTACGGAGAAAGTGAAGTAAAGTTCTTGTATTTACAGGAGGGATTACGGAGGAAGTGCATAAAGTAAAGTTCTTACATTTCCAGGAGGGATTACAGAGGAAGTGCATAAAGTAAAGTTCTTACATTTCCAGGAGGGATTACAGAGGAAGTGCATAAAGTAAAGTTCTTACATTTCCAGGAGGAATTACAGAGGAAATGCACAACGTTCTTACATTTCCAGGAGGGATTACAGAGGAAGTGCACAAAGTAGATTTCTTACATTTCCAGGAGGGATTACGGAGGAAGTGAAGTAAAGTTCTTGCATTTCCAGGAGGGATTACAGAGGAAGTGCAGAAAGTAAAGTTCTTACATTTCCAGGAGGGATTACAGAGGAAGTGCATAAAGTAAAGTTCTTACATTTCCAGGAGTAATTAAAGAGGAAGTGCACAAAGTAGAGTCCTTACATTTCCAGGAGGATTTACAGAGGAAGTGCACAAAGTAAAGTTCTTACATTTCCAGGAGGGATTACAGAGGAAGTGCACAAAGTAGAGTCCTTACATTTCCAGGAGGGATTACAGGGGAAGTGCAGAAAGTAAAGTTCTTACATTTCCAGGAGGAATTACAGAGGAAGTGCACAAAGTAAAGTTCTTACATTTCCAGGAGGGATTACAGAGGAAGTGCATATAGTAAAGTTCTTACATTTCCATGAGGAATTAAAAAGGAAGTGCAGAAAGTAGAGTCCTTTCATTTCCAGGAGTATTTACAGAGTAAGTGCAAAAAGTAAAGTTCTTACATTTCCAGGAGGGATTACAGAGGAAGTCCATAATGTAAACTTCTTACATTTCCAGGAGGAATTACAGAGGAAGTGCAAAAAGTAAAGTTCTTACATTTCCAGGAGGGATTACAGAGGAAGTCCATAAAGTAAAGTTCTTACATTTCCAGGAGGAATTACAGAGGAAATGCACAACGTTCTTACATTTCCAGGAGAGATTACAGAGGAAGTGCACAAAGTAGATTTCTTACATTTCCAGGAGGGATTACGGAGGAAGTGAATTAAAGTTCTTGCATTTCCAGGAGGGATTACAGAGGAAGTGCATAAAGTAAAGTCCTTACATTTCCAGGAGGGATTACAGAGGAAGTGCATAAAGTAAAGTTCTTACATTTCCAGGAGGGATTACAGAGGAAGTGCATAAAGTAAAGTTCTTACATTTCCAGGAGGGATTACAGAGGAAGTGCATAAAGTAAAGTTCTTACATTTCCAGGAGTAATTAAAGAGGAAGTGCACAAAGTAGAGTCCTTACATTTCCAGGAGGATTTACAGAGGAAGTGCACACAGTAAAGTTCTTACATTTCCAGGAGGGATTACAGAGGAAGTGCACAAAGTAGAGTCCTTACATTTCCAGGAGGGATTACAGGGGAAGTGCAGAAAGTAAAGTTCTTACATTTCCAGGAGGAATTACAGAGGAAATGCACAACGTTCTTACATTTCCAGGAGGGATTACAGAGGAAGTACACAAAGTAGATTTCTTACATTTCCAGGAGGGATTACAGAGGAAGTGCATAAAGTAAAGTTCTTACATTTCCAGGAGGAATTACAGAGGAAATGCACAACGTTCTTACATTTCCAGGAGGGATTACAGAGGAAGTGCACAAAGTAGATTTCTTACATTTCCAGGAGGGATTACGGAGGAAGTGAAGTAAAGTTCTTGCATTTCCAGGAGGGATTACAGAGGAAGTGCAGAAAGTAAAGTTCTTACATTTCCAGGAGGGATTACAGAGGAAGTGCATAAAGTAAAGTTCTTACATTTCCAGGAGTAATTAAAGAGGAAGTGCACAAAGTAGAGTCCTTACATTTCCAGGAGGATTTACAGAGGAAGTGCACAAAGTAAAGTTCTTACATTTCCAGGAGGGATTACAGAGGAAGTGCACAAAGTAGAGTCCTTACATTTCCAGGAGGGATTACAGGGGAAGTGCAGAAAGTAAAGTTCTTACATTTCCAGGAGGAATTACAGAGGAAGTGCACAAAGTAAAGTTCTTACATTTCCAGGAGGGATTACAGAGGAAGTGCATATAGTAAAGTTCTTACATTTCCATGAGGAATTAAAAAGGAAGTGCAGAAAGTAGAGTCCTTTCATTTCCAGGAGGGATTACAGAGGAAGTGCACAAAGTAGAGTTCTTACATTTCCAGGAGGGATTACAGGGGATGTGCACAAAGTAGAGTTCTTACATTTGCAGGAGTATTTACAGAGTAAGTGCAAAAAGTAAAGTTCTTACATTTCCAGGAGGGATTACAGAGGAAGTCCATAATGTAAACTTCTTACATTTCCAGGAGGAATTACAGAGGAAGTGCAAAAAGTAAAGTTCTTACATTTCCAGGAGGGATTACAGAGGAAGTCCATAAAGTAAAGTTCTTACATTTCCAGGAGGAATTACAGAGGAAATGCACAACGTTCTTACATTTCCAGGAGAGATTACAGAGGAAGTGCACAAAGTAGATTTCTTACATTTCCAGGAGGGATTACGGAGGAAGTGAATTAAAGTTCTTGCATTTCCAGGAGGGATTACAGAGGAAGTGCATAAAGTAAAGTCCTTACATTTCCAGGAGGGATTACAGAGGAAGTGCATAAAGTAAAGTTCTTACATTTCCAGGAGGGATTACAGAGGAAGTGCATAAAGTAAAGTTCTTACATTTCCAGGAGGGATTACAGAGGAAGTGCATAAAGTAAAGTTCTTACATTTCCAGGAGTAATTAAAGAGGAAGTGCACAAAGTAGAGTCCTTACATTTCCAGGAGGATTTACAGAGGAAGTGCACACAGTAAAGTTCTTACATTTCCAGGAGGGATTACAGAGGAAGTGCACAAAGTAGAGTCCTTACATTTCCAGGAGGGATTACAGGGGAAGTGCAGAAAGTAAAGTTCTTACATTTCCAGGAGGAATTACAGAGGAAATGCACAACGTTCTTACATTTCCAGGAGGGATTACAGAGAAAGTGCATAAAGTAAAGTTCTTACATTTCCAGGAGGGATTACAGAGGAAGTGCATAAAGCAAAGTTGTTACTTTTCCAGGAGGGATTACAGAGGAAGTGCATAAAGTAAAGTTCTTACATTTCCAGGAGGAATTACAGAGGAAGTCCATAAAGTAAAGTTCTTACATTTCCAGGAGGAATTACAGAGGAAATGCACAAAGTTCTTACATTTCCAGGAGGGATTACAGAGGAAGTGCACAAAGTAGATTTCTTACGTTTCCAGGAGGGATTACAGAGGAAGTGCATAAAGTAAAGTTCTTACATTTCCAGGAGAGATTACAGAGGAAGTGCCTAAAGTAAAGTTCATACATTTCCAGGAGGGATTACAAAGGAAGTGCATAAAGCAAAGTTATTACATTTCCAGGAGGAATTACAGAGGAAGTGCATAAAGTAAAGTTCTTACATTTCCAGGAGGAATTACAGAGGAAGTCCATAAAGTAAAGTTCTTACATTTACAGGAGGAATTACAGAGGAAGTGGAAAAAGTAAAGTTCTTACATTTCCAGGAGGAATTACAGAGGAAATGCACAACGTTCTTACATTTCCAGGAGGAATTACAGAGGAAGTGCACAAAGTAGATTTCTTACATTTCCAGGAGGGATTACGGAGAAAGTGAAGTAAAGTTCTTGTATTTACAGGAGGGATTACGGAGGAAGTGCATAAAGTAAAGTTCTTACATTTCCAGGAGGGATTACAGAGGAAGTGCATAAAGTAAAGTTCTTACATTTCCAGGAGGGATTACAGAGGAAGTGCATAAAGTAAAGTTCTTACATTTCCAGGAGGAATTACAGAGGAAATGCACAACGTTCTTACATTTCCAGGAGGGATTACAGAGGAAGTGCACAAAGTAGATTTCTTACATTTCCAGGAGGGATTACGGAGGAAGTGAAGTAAAGTTCTTGCATTTCCAGGAGGGATTACAGAGGAAGTGCAGAAAGTAAAGTTCTTACATTTCCAGGAGGGATTACAGAGGAAGTGCACAAAGTAGATTTCTTACATTTCCAGGAGGGATTACAGAGGAAGTGCATAAAGTAAAGTTCTTACATTTCCAGGAGGGATTACAGAGGAAGTGCATAAAGCAAAGTTGTTACATTTCCAGGAGGGATTACAGAGGAAGTGCATAAAGTAAAGTTCTTACATTTGCAGGAGGAATTTCAGAGGAAGTCCATAAAGTAAAGTTCTTACATTTCCAGGAGGGATTACAGGGGAAGTGCAGAAAGTAAAGTTCTTACATTTCCAGGAGGAATTACAGAGGAAATGCACAACGTTCTTACATTTCCAGGAGGGATTACAGAGGAAGTGCACAAAGTAGATTTCTTACGTTTCCAGGAGGGATTACAGAGGAAGTGCATAAAGTAAAGTTCTTACATTTCCAGGAGAGATTACAGAGGAAGTGCATAAAGTAAAGCTCATACATTTCCAGGAGGGATTACAGAGGAAGTGCATAAAGCAAAGTTCTTACATTTCCAGGAGGGATTACAGAGGAAGTGCATAAAGTAAAGTTCTTACACTTCCAGGAGAGATTACAGAGGAAGTGCACAAAGTAGATTTTTTACATTTCCAGGAGGGATTACAGTGGAAGTGCATGAAGTAAAGTTCTTACATTTCCAGGAGGGATTACAGAGGAAGTGCATAAAGTAAAGTTCTTACATTTCCAGGAGGGATTACAGAGGATGTGCATAAAGTAAAGTTCTTACATTTCCAGGAGTAATTAAAGAGGAAGTGCACAAAGTAGAGTCCTTACATTTCCAGGAGGATTTACAGAGGAAGTGCACAAAGTAAAGTTCTTACATTTCCAGGAGGGATTACAGAGAAAGTGCATATAGTAAAGTTCTTACATTTCCATGAGGAATTAAAAAGGAAGTGCAGAAAGTAGAGTCCTTTCATTTCCAGGAGGGATTACAGAGGAAGTGCACAAAGTAGAGTTCTTACATTTCCAGGAAGGATTACAGGGGATGTGCACAAAGTAGAGTTCTTACATTTGCAGGAGTATTTACAGAGGAAGTGCAAAAAGTAAAGTTCTTACATTTCCAGGAAGGATTACAGAGGAAATGCATAAAGTAAAGTTCTTACATTTCCATGAGGAATTAAAGAGGAAGTGCACAAAGTAGAGTTCTTACATTTCCAGGAGGTATTACAGAGGAAGTGCATAAAGTAGAGTTCTTACATTTCCAGGAGGATTAACAGAGGAAGTGCAAAAAGTAAAGTTCTTACATTTCCAGGAGGGATTACAGAGGAAGTTCATAAAGTAAAGTTCTTACATTTCCAGGAGGAATTACAGAGGAAGTGCAAAAAGTAAAGTTCTTACATTTCCAGGAGGGATTACAGAGGAAGTCCATAAAGTAAAGTTCTTACATTTCCAGGAGGAATTACAGAGGAAATGCACAACGTTCTTACATTTCCAGGAGGGATTACAGAGGAAGTGCACAAAGTAGATTTCTTACATTTCCAGGAGGGATTACGGAGGAAGTGAATTAAAGTTCTTGCATTTCCAGGAGGGATTACAGAGGAAGTGCATAAAGTAAAGTTCTTACATTTCCAGGAGGGATTACAGAGGAAGTGCATAAAGTAAAGTTCTTACATTTCCAGGAGGGATTACAGAGGAAGTGGATAAAGTTCTTACATTTCCAGGAGTAATTAAAGAGGAAGTGCACAAAGTAGAGTCCTTACATTTCCAGGAGGATTTACGGAGGAAGTGCACAAAGTAAAGTTCTTACATTTCCAGGAGGGATTACAGAGGAAGTGCACAAAGTAGAGTCCTTACATTTCCAGGAGGGATTACAGGGGAAGTGCAGAAAGTAAAGTTCTTACATTTCCAGGAGGAATTACAGAGGAAATGCACAACGTTCTTACATTTCCAGGAGGGATTACAGAGGAAGTACACAAAGTACATTTCTTACATTTCCAGGAGGGATTACAGAGGAAGTGCACAAAGTAGATTTCTTACATTTCCAGGAGGGATTACAGAGAAAGTGCATAAAGTAAAGTTCTTACATTTCCAGGAGGGATTACAGAGGAAGTGCATAAAGCAAAGTTGTTACTTTTCCAGGAGGGATTACAGAGGAAGTGCATAAAGTAAAGTTCTTACATTTCCAGGAGGAATTACAGAGGAAGTCCATAAAGTAAAGTTCTTACATTTCCAGGAGGGATTACAGGGGAAGTGCAGAAAGTAAAGTTCTTACATTTCCAGGAGGAATTACAGAGGAAATGCACAAAGTTCTTACATTTCCAGGAGGGATTACAGAGGAAGTGCACAAAGTAGATTTCTTACGTTTCCAGGAGGGATTACAGAGGAAGTGCATAAAGTAAAGTTCTTACATTTCCAGGAGAGATTACAGAGGAAGTGCCTAAAGTAAAGTTCATACATTTCCAGGAGGGATTACAAAGGAAGTGCATAAAGCAAAGTTATTACATTTCCAGGAGGAATTACAGAGGAAGTGCATAAAGTAAAGTTCTTACATTTCCAGGAGGAATTACAGAGGAAGTCCATAAAGTAAAGTTCTTACATTTACAGGAGGAATTACAGAGGAAGTGGAAAAAGTAAAGTTCTTACATTTCCAGGAGGAATTACAGAGGAAATGCACAACGTTCTTACATTTCCAGGAGGAATTACAGAGGAAGTGCACAAAGTAGATTTCTTACATTTCCAGGAGGGATTACGGAGAAAGTGAAGTAAAGTTCTTGTATTTACAGGAGGGATTACGGAGGAAGTGCATAAAGTAAAGTTCTTACATTTCCAGGAGGGATTACAGAGGAAGTGCATAAAGTAAAGTTCTTACATTTCCAGGAGGGATTACAGAGGAAGTGCATAAAGTAAAGTTCTTACATTTCCAGGAGGATTTACAGAGGAAGTGCATATAGTAAAGTTCTTACATTTCCATCAGGAATTAAAGAGGAAGTGCAGAAAGTAGAGTCCTTACATTTCCAGGAGGGATTACAGAGGAAGTGCGTATAGTAAAGTTCTTACATTTCCATGAGGAATTAAAGAGGAAGTGCACAAAGTAGAATCCTTACATTTCCATGAGTATTTACAGAGGAATTGCAAAAAGTAAAGTTCTTACATTTCCAGGAGGGATTACAGAGGAAGTGCATAAAGTAAAGTTCTTACATTTCCAGGAGGAATTACAAAGGAAATGCACAACGTTCTTACATTTCCAGGAGGGATTACAGAGGAAGTGCACAAAGTAGATTTCTTACATTTCCAGGAGGGATTACAGAGGAAGTGCATAAAGTAAAGTTCTTACATTTCCAGGAGGGATTACAGAGGAAGTGCATAAAGTAAAGTTCTTACATTTCCAGGAGGGATTACAGTTGAAGTGCACAAAGTAGATTTCTTACATTTCCAGGAGGGATTACAGTGGAAGTGCATAAAGTAAAGTTCTTACATTTCCAGGAGAGATTACAGAGGAAGTGCATAAAGTAAAGTTCTTACATTTCCAGGAGGGATTACAGAGGAAGTGCATGAAGTAAAGTTCTTACATTTCCAGGAGTAATTAAAGAGGAAGTGCACAAAGTAGAGTCCTTACATTTCCAGGAGGATTTACAGAGGAAGTGCACAAAGTAAAGTTCTTACATTTCCAGGAGGGATTACAGAGGAAGTGCATATAGTAAAGTTCTTACATTGCTATGAGGAATTAAAAAGGAAGTGCAGAAAGTAGAGTCCTTACATTTCCACGAGGGATTACAGAGGAAGTGCACAAAGTAGAGTCCTTACATTTCCAGGAAGATTTACGGAGGAAGTGCGCAAAGTAAAGTTCTTACATTTCCAGGAGGGATTACAGAGGAAGTGCACAAAGTAGAGTCCTTACATTTCCAGGAGGGATTACAGGGGAAGTGCAGAAAGTAAAGTTCTTACATTTCCAGGAGGAATTACAGAGGAAATGCACAACGTTCTTACATTTCCAGGAGGGATTACAGAGGAAGTACACAAAGTAGATTTCTTACATTTCCAGGAGGGATTACAGAGGAAGTGCACAAAGTAGATTTCTTACATTTCCAGGAGGGATTACAGAGGAAGTGCATAAAGTAAAGTTCTTACATTTCCAGGAGGGATTACAGAGGAAGTGCATAAAGCAAAGTTGTTACTTTTCCAGGAGGGATTACAGAGGAAGTGCATAAAGTAAAGTTCTTACATTTCCAGGAGGAATTACAGAGGAAGTCCATAAAGTAAAGTTCTTACATTTCCAGGAGGGATTACAGGGGAAGTGCAGAAAGTAAAGTTCTTACATTTCCAGGAGGAATTACAGAGGAAATGCGCAACGTTCTTACATTTCCAGGAGGGATTACAGAGGAAGTGCACAAAGTAGATTTCTTACGTTTCCAGGAGGGATTACAGAGGAAGTGCATAAAGTAAAGTTCTTACATTTCCAGGAGAGATTACAGAGGAAGTGCCTAAAGTAAAGTTCATACATTTCCAGGAGGGATTACAGAGGAAGTGCATAAAGCAAAGTTATTACATTTCCAGGAGGGATTACAGAGGAAGTGCATAAAGTAAAGTTCTTACATTTCCAGGAGGAATTACAGAGGAAGTCCATAAAGTAAAGTTCTTACATTTCCAGGAGGAATTACAGAGGAAGTGGAAAAAGTAAAGTTCTTACATTTCCAGGAGGAATTACAGAGGAAATGCACAACGTTCTTACATTTCCAGGAGGAATTACAGAGGAAGTGCACAAAGTAGATTTCTTACATTTTCAGGAGGGATTACGGAGAAAGTGAAGTAAAGTTCTTGCATTTCCAGGAGGGATTACGGAGGAAGTGCATAAAGTAAAGTTCTTACATTTCCAGGAGGGAATACAGAGGAAGTGCATAAAGTAAAGTTCTTACATTTCCAGGAGGGATTACAGAGGAAGTGCATAAAGTAAAGTTCTTACATTTCCAGGAGTAATTAAAGGGGAAGTGCACAAAGTAGAGTCCTTACATTTCCAGGAGGATTTACAGAGGAAGTGCACAAAGTAAAGTTCTTACATTTCCAGGAGGGATTACAGAGGAAGTGCATAAAGTAAAGTTCTTACATTTCCAGGAGGAATTACAAAGGAAATGCACAACGTTCTTACATTTCCAGGAGGGATTACAGAGGAAGTGCACAAAGTAGATTTCTTACATTTCCAGGAGGGATTACAGAGGAAGTGCATAAAGTAAAGTTCTTACATTTCCAGGAGGGATTACAGAGGAAGTGCATAAAGTAAAGTTCTTACATTTCCAGGAGGGATTACAGTTGAAGTGCACAAAGTAGATTTCTTACATTTCCAGGAGGGATTACAGTGGAAGTGCACAAAGTAGATTTCTTACATTTCCAGGAGGGATTACAGAGGAAGTGCATATAGTAAAGTTCTTACATTTCCATGAGGAATTAAAGAGGAAGTGCACAAAGTAGAGTTCTTACATTTCCAGGAGGTATTACAGAGGAAGTGCATAAAGTAGAGTTCTTACATTTCCAGGAGGGATTACAGAGGAAGTGCAAAAAGTAAAGTTCTTACATTTCCAGGAGGGATTACAGAGGAAGTGCATAAAGTAAAGTTCTTACATTTCCAGGGGGAATTAAAGAGGAAGTGCAGAAAGTAGAGTCCTTACATTTCCAGGAGGTATTACAGGGGATGTGCACAAAGTAGAGTTCTTACATTTCCAGGAGGATTTACAGAGGAAGTGCAAAAAGTAAAATTCTTACATTTCCAGGAGGGATTACAGAGGAAGTGCATAAAGTAAAATTCTTACATTTCCAGGAGGGATTACAGAGGAAGTGCATAAAGTAAAGTTCTTACATTTCCAGGAGGGATTACAGGGGATGTGCACAAAGTAGAGTTCCTACTTTTCCAGGAGGATTTACAGAGGAAGTGCATAAAGTAAAGTTCTTACATTTCCAGGAGGGATTACAGGGGATGTGCACAAAGTAGAGTTCTTACATTTCCAGGAGGGATTACAGAGGAACTGCATAAAGTAAAGTTCTTACATTTCCAGGAGGGATTACAGAGGAAGTGCGTAAAGTAAAGTTCTTACATTTCCAGGAGGGATTACAGAGGAAATGCATGAAGTAAAGTTCTTACATTTCCAGGAGGGATTGCAGGGGATGTGCACACAGTAGAGTTCTTACATTTCCAGGAGGGATTACAGAGGAAGTGCATAAAGTAAAGTTCTTACATTTCCAGGAGGGATTACAGAGGAAGTGCATAAAGTAAAGTTCTTACATTTCCAGGAGGGATTACAGAGGAAGTGCATAAAGTAAAGTTCTTACATTTCCAGGAGGGATTACAGAGGAAGTGCATAAAGTAAAATTCTTACATTTCCAGGAGGGATTACAGAGGAAGTGCATAAAGTAAAATTCTTACATTTCCAGGAGGGATTACAGAGGAAGTGCATAAAGTAAAGTTCTTACATTTCCAGGAGGGATTACAGGGGATGTGCACAAAGTAGAGTTCCTACTTTTCCAGGAGGATTTACAGAGGAAGTGCATAAAGTAAAGTTCTTACATTTCCAGGAGGGATTACAGGGGATGTGCACAAAGTAGAGTTCTTACATTTCCAGGAGGGATTACAGAGGAAGTGCGTAAAGTAAAGTTCTTACATTTCCATGAGGGATTACAGAGGAAGTGCATAAAGTAAAGTTCTTACATTTCCAGGAGGGATTACAGAGGAAATGCATGAAGTAAAGTTCTTACATTTCCAGGAGGGATTACAGAGGAAGTGCATAAAGTAAAGTTCTTACATTTCCAGGAGGGATTACAGAGGAAGTGCATAAAGTAAAGTTCTTACATTTCCAGGGGGAATTAAAGAGGAAGTGCAGAAAGTAGAGTCCTTACATTTCCAGGAGGTATTACAGGGGATGTGCACAAAGTAGAGTTCTTACATTTCCAGGAGGATTTACAGAGGAAGTGCAAAAAGTAAAATTCTTTCATTTCCAGGAGGGATTACAGAGGAAGTGCATAAAGTAAAATTCTTACATTTCCAGGAGGGATTACAGAGGAAGTGCGTAAAGTAAAGTTCTTACATTTCCAGGAGGGATTACAGGGGATGTGCACAAAGTAGAGTTCCTACTTTTCCAGGAGGATTTACAGAGGAAGTGCATAAAGTAAAGTTCTTACATTTCCAGGAGGGATTACAGGGGATGTGCACAAAGTAGAGTTCTTACATTTCCAGGAGGGATTACAGAGGAACTGCATAAAGTAAAGTTCTTACATTTCCAGGAGGGATTACAGAGGAAGTGCGTAAAGTAAAGTTCTTACATTTCCATGAGGGATTACAGAGGAAGTGCATACAGTAAAGTTCTTACATTTCCAGGAGGGATTACAGAGGAAATGCATGAAGTAAAGTTCTTACATTTCCAGGAGGGATTGCAGGGGATGTGCACAAAGTAGAGTTCTTACATTTCCAGGAGGGATTACAGAGGAAGTGCATAAAGTAAAGTTCTTACATTTCCATGAGGAATTAAAGAGGAAGTGCACAAAGTAGAGTTCTTACATTTCCAGGAGGTATTACAGAGGAAGTGCATAAAGTAGAGTTCTTACATTTCCAGGAGGATTAACAGAGGAAGTGCAAAAAGTAAAGTTCTTACATTTCCAGGAGGGATTACAGAGGAAGTCCATAATGTAAACTTCTTACATTTCCAGGAGGAATTACAGAGGAAGTGCAAAAAGTAAAGTTCTTACATTTCCAGGAGGGATTACAGAGGAAGTACATAAAGCAAAGTTCTTACTTTTCCAGGAGGGATTACAGAGGGAAGTGCATAAAGTAAAGTTCTTACATTTCCAGGAGGAATTACAGAGGAAGTCCATAAAGTAAAGTTCTTACATTTCCAGGAGGGATTACAGGGGAAGTGCAGAAAGTAAAGTTCTTACATTTCCAGGAGGAATTACAGAGGAAATGCACAACGTTCTTACATTTCCAGGAGGGATTACAGAGGAAGTGCACAAAGTAGATTTCTTACGTTTCCAGGAGGGATTACAACGGAAGTGCATGAAGTAAAGTTCTTACATTTCCAGGAGGGATTACAGAGGAAGTGCATAAAGTTCATACATTTCCAGGAGGAATTACAGAGGAAGTGCATAAAGCAAAGTTCTTACATTTCCAGGAGGGATTACAGAGGAAGTGCATAAAGTAAAGTTCTTACATTTCCAGGAGGAATTACAGAGGAAGTCCATAAAGTAAAGTTCTTACATTTCCAGGAGGAATTACAGAGGAAGTGCAAAAAGTAAAGTTCTTACATTTCCAGGAGGGATTACAGAGGAAGTCCATAAAGTAAAGTTCTTACATTTCCAGGAGGAATTACAGAGGAAATGCACAACGTTCTTACATTTCCAGGAGGGATTACAGAGGAAGTGCACAAAGTAGATTTCTTACATTTCCAGGAGGGATTACGGAGGAAGTGAAGTAAAGTTCTTGCATTTCCAGGAGGGATTACAGAGGAAGTGCATAAAGTAAAGTTCTTACATTTCCAGGAGGGATTACAGAGGAAGTGCATAAAGTAAAGTTCTTACATTTCCAGGAGGGATTACAGAGGAAGTGCATAAAGTAAAGTTCTTACATTTCCAGGAGGGATTACAGAGGAAGTGCATAAAGTAAAGTTCTTACATTTCCAGGAGGGATTACAGAGGAAGTGCATAAAGTAAAGTTCTTACATTTCCAGGAGGGATTACAGAGGAAGTGCGTGAAGTAAAGTTCTTACATTTCCAGGAGGGATTACAGAGGAAATGCATGAAGTAAAGTTCTTACATTTCCAGGAGGGATTGCAGGGGATGTGCACACAGTAGAGTTCTTACATTTCCAGGAGGGATTACAGAGGAAGTGCATAAAGTAAAGTTCTTACATTTCCAGGAGGGATTACAGAGGAAGTGCATAAAGTAAAGTTCTTACATTTCCAGGAGGGATTACAGAGGAAGTGCATAAAGTAAAGTTCTTACATTTCCAGGAGGGATTACAGAGGAAGTGCATAAAGTAAAGTTCTTACATTTCCAGGAGGGATTACAGAGGAAGTGCATAAAGTAAAATTCTTACATTTCCAGGAGGGATTACAGAGGAAGTGCATAAAGTAAAGTTCTTACATTTCCAGGAGGGATTACAGAGGAAGTGCATAAAGTAAAGTTCTTACATTTCCAGGAGGGATTACAGAGGAAGTGCATAAAGTAAAATTCTTACATTTCCAGGAGGGATTACAGAGGAAGTGCATAAAGTAAAATTCTTACATTTCCAGGAGGGATTACAGAGGAAGTGCATAAAGTAAAGTTCTTACATTTCCAGGAGGGATTACAGAGGAAGTGCATAAAGTAAAATTCTTACATTTCCAGGAGGGATTACAGAGGAAGTGCATAAAGTAAAATTCTTACATTTCCAGGAGGGATTACAGAGGAAGTGCATAAAGTAAAGTTCTTACATTTCCAGGAGGGATTACAGGGGATGTGCACAAAGTAGAGTTCCTACTTTTCCAGGAGGATTTACAGAGGAAGTGCATAAAGTAAAGTTCTTACATTTCCAGGAGGGATTACAGGGGATGTGCACAAAGTAGAGTTCTTACATTTCCAGGAGGGATTACAGAGGAACTGCATAAAGTAAAGTTCTTACATTTCCAGGAGGGATTACAGAGGAAGTGCGTAAAGTAAAGTTCTTACATTTCCATGAGGGATTACAGAGGAAGTGCATAAAGTAAAGTTCTTACATTTCCAGGAGGGATTACAGAGGAAATGCATGAAGTAAAGTTCTTTCATTTCCAGGAGGGATTGCAGGGGATGTGCACAAAGTAGAGTTCTTACATTTCCAGGAGGGATTACAGAGGAAGTGCATAAAGTAAAGTTCTTACATTTCCAGGAGGGATTACAGAGGAAGTGCATAAAGTAAAGTTCTTACATTTCCAGGAGGGATTACAGAGGAAGTGCATAAAGTAAAGTTCTTACATTTCCAGGAGGGATTACAGAGGAAGTGCATAAAGTAAAGTTCTTACATTTCCAGGGGGAATTAAAGAGGAAGTGCAGAAAGTAGAGTCCTTACATTTCCAGGAGGTATTACAGGGGATGTGCACAAAGTAGAGTTCTTACATTTCCAGGAGGATTTACAGAGGAAGTGCAAAAAGTAAAATTCTTTCATTTCCAGGAGGGATTACAGAGGAAGTGCATAAAGTAAAATTCTTACATTTCCAGGAGGGATTACAGAGGAAGTGCATAAAGTAAAGTTCTTACATTTCCAGGAGGGATTACAGGGGATGTGCACAAAGTAGAGTTCCTACTTTTCCAGGAGGATTTACAGAGGAAGTGCATAAAGTAAAGTTCTTACATTTCCAGGAGGGATTACAGGGGATGTGCACAAAGTAGAGTTCTTACATTTCCAGGAGGGATTACAGAGGAACTGCATAAAGTAAAGTTCTTACATTTCCATGAGGGATTACAGAGGAAGTGCATACAGTAAAGTTCTTACATTTCCAGGAGGGATTACAGAGGAAATGCATGAAGTAAAGTTCTTACATTTCCAGGAGGGATTGCAGGGGATGTGCACAAAGTAGAGTTCTTACATTTCCAGGAGGGATTACAGAGGAAGTGCATAAAGTAAAGTTCTTACATTTCCATGAGGAATTAAAGAGGAAGTGCACAAAGTAGAGTTCTTACATTTCCAGGAGGTATTACAGAGGAAGTGCATAAAGTAGAGTTCTTACATTTCCAGGAGGATTAACAGAGGAAGTGCAAAAAGTAAAGTTCTTACATTTCCAGGAGGGATTACAGAGGAAGTCCATAATGTAAACTTCTTACATTTCCAGGAGGAATTACAGAGGAAGTGCAAAAAGTAAAGTTCTTACATTTCCAGGAGGGATTACAGAGGAAGTACATAAAGCAAAGTTCTTACTTTTCCAGGAGGGATTACAGAGGGAAGTGCATAAAGTAAAGTTCTTACATTTCCAGGAGGAATTACAGAGGAAGTGCATAAAGTAAAGTTCTTACATTTCCAGGAGGGATTACAGGGGAAGTGCAGAAAGTAAAGTTCTTACATTTCCAGGAGGAATTACAGAGGAAATGCACAACGTTCTTACATTTCCAGGAGGGATTACAGAGGAAGTGCACAAAGTAGATTTCTTACGTTTCCAGGAGGGATTACAACGGAAGTGCATGAAGTAAAGTTCTTACATTTCCAGGAGGGATTACAGAGGAAGTGCATAAAGTTCATACATTTCCAGGAGGAATTACAGAGGAAGTGCATAAAGCAAAGTTCTTACATTTCCAGGAGGGATTACAGAGGAAGTGCATAAAGTAAAGTTCTTACATTTCCAGGAGGAATTACAGAGGAAGTCCATAAAGTAAAGTTCTTACATTTCCAGGAGGAATTACAGAGGAAGTGCAAAAAGTAAAGTTCTTACATTTCCAGGAGGGATTACAGAGGAAGTCCATAAAGTAAAGTTCTTACATTTCCAGGAGGAATTACAGAGGAAATGCACAACGTTCTTACATTTCCAGGAGGGATTACAGAGGAAGTGCACAAAGTAGATTTCTTACATTTCCAGGAGGGATTACGGAGGAAGTGAAGTAAAGTTCTTGCATTTCCAGGAGGGATTACAGAGGAAGTGCATAAAGTAAAGTTCTTACATTTCCAGGAGGGATTACAGAGGAAGTGCATAAAGTAAAGTTCTTACATTTCCAGGAGGGATTACAGAGGAAGTGCATAAAGTAAAGTTCTTACATTTCCAGGAGGGATTACACAGGAAGTGCATAAAGTAAAGTTCTTACATTTCCAGGAGTAATAAAAGAGGAAGTGCACAAAGTAGAGTCCTTACATTTCCAGGAGGATTTACAGAGGAAGTGCACAAAGTAAAGTTCTTACATTTCCAGGAGGGATTACAGAGGAAGTGCACAAAGTAGAGTCCTTACATTTCCAGGAGGGATTACAGGGGAAGTGCAGAAAGTAAAGTTCTTACATTTCCAGGAGGAATTACAGAGGAAATGCACAACGTTCTTACATTTCCAGGAGGGATTACAGAGGAAGTGCACAAAGTAGATTTCTTACATTTCCAGGAGGGATTACAGAGGAAGTGCATAAAGTAAAGTTCTTACATTTCCAGGAGGGATTACAGAGGAAGTGCATGAAGTAAAGTTCTTACATTTCCAGGAGGGATTACAGAGGAAGTCCATAAAGTAAAGTTCTTACATTTCCAGGAGGGATTACAGGGGAAGTGCAGAAAGTAAAGTTCTTACATTTCCAGGAGGAATTACAGAGCAAATGCACAACGTTCTTACATTTCCAGGAGGGATTACAGAGGAAGTGCACAAAGTAGAGTCCTTACATTTCCAGGAGGGATTACAGAGGAAGTGCATAAAGTAAAGTTCTTACGTTTCCAGGAGGGATTACAGAGGAAGTGCATAAAGTAAAGTTCTTACATTTCCAGGAGGGATTACAGAGGAAGTGCATAAAGTAAAGTTCATACATTTCCAGGAGGGATTACAGAGGAAGTGCATAAAGTAAAGTTCTTACGTTTCCAGGAGGGAATACAGAGGAAGTGCATAAAGTTCTTACATTTCCAGGAGGGATTACAGAGGAAGTGCATGAAGTAACGTTCTTACGTTTCCAGGAGGGATTAAAGAGGAAGTGCATAAAGTAAAGTTCTTACATTTCCAGGAGGGATTACAGAGGAAGTGCATAAAGTAAAGTTCTTACGTTTCCAGGAGGGATTACAGAGGAAGTGCATGAAGTAAAGTTCTTACATTTCCAGGAGGGATTACAGAGGAAGTGCATAAAGTAAAGTTCATATATTTCAAGGAGGGATTACAGAGGAAGTGCATAAAGCAAAGTTCTTACATTTCCAGGAGGGATTACAGAGGAAGTGCATAAAGCAAAGTTACAGAGGAAGTGCATAAAGTAAAGTTCTTACATTTCCAGGAGGGATTACAGGGGAAGTGCAGAAAGTAAAGTTCTTACATTTCCAGGAGGAATTACAGAGGAAGTGCAAAAAGTAAAGTTCTTACATTTCCAGGAGGGATTACAGAGGAAGTCCATAAAGTAAAGTTCTTACATTTCCAGGAGGAATTACAGAGGAAATGCACAACGTTCTTACATTTCCAGGAGGGATTACAGAGGAAGTGCACAAAGTAGATTTCTTACATTTCCAGGAGGGATTACGGAGGAAGTGAAGTAAAGTTCTTGCATTTCCAGGAGGGATTACAGAGGAAGTGCATAAAGTAAAGTTCTTACATTTCCAGGAGGGATTACAGAGGAAGTGCATAAAGTAAAGTTCTTACATTTCCAGGAGGGATTACAGAGGAAGTGCATAAAGTAAAGTTCTTACATTTCCAGGAGGGATTACAGAGGAAGTGCATAAAGTAAAGTTCTTACATTTCCAGGAGGGATTACAGAGGAAGTGCATAAAGTAAAGTTCTTACATTTCCAGGAGGGATTACAGAGGAAGTGCGTGAAGTAAAGTTCTTACATTTCCAGGAGGGATTACAGAGGAAATGCATGAAGTAAAGTTCTTACATTTCCAGGAGGGATTGCAGGGGATGTGCACACAGTAGAGTTCTTACATTTCCAGGAGGGATTACAGAGGAAGTGCATAAAGTAAAGTTCTTACATTTCCAGGAGGGATTACAGAGGAAGTGCATAAAGTAAAGTTCTTACATTTCCAGGAGGGATTACAGAGGAAGTGCATAAAGTAAAGTTCTTACATTTCCAGGAGGGATTACAGAGGAAGTGCATAAAGTAAAGTTCTTACATTTCCAGGAGGGATTACAGAGGAAGTGCATAAAGTAAAATTCTTACATTTCCAGGAGGGATTACAGAGGAAGTGCATAAAGTAAAGTTCTTACATTTCCAGGAGGGATTACAGAGGAAGTGCATAAAGTAAAGTTCTTACATTTCCAGGAGGGATTACAGAGGAAGTGCATAAAGTAAAATTCTTACATTTCCAGGAGGGATTACAGAGGAAGTGCATAAAGTAAAATTCTTACATTTCCAGGAGGGATTACAGAGGAAGTGCATAAAGTAAAGTTCTTACATTTCCAGGAGGGATTACAGAGGAAGTGCATAAAGTAAAATTCTTACATTTCCAGGAGGGATTACAGAGGAAGTGCATAAAGTAAAATTCTTACATTTCCAGGAGGGATTACAGAGGAAGTGCATAAAGTAAAGTTCTTACATTTCCAGGAGGGATTACAGGGGATGTGCACAAAGTAGAGTTCCTACTTTTCCAGGAGGATTTACAGAGGAAGTGCATAAAGTAAAGTTCTTACATTTCCAGGAGGGATTACAGGGGATGTGCACAAAGTAGAGTTCTTACATTTCCAGGAGGGATTACAGAGGAACTGCATAAAGTAAAGTTCTTACATTTCCAGGAGGGATTACAGAGGAAATGCATGAAGTAAAGTTCTTACATTTCCAGGAGGGATTGCAGGGGATGTGCACAAAGTAGAGTTCTTACATTTCCAGGAGGGATTACAGAGGAAGTGCATAAAGTAAAGTTCTTACATTTCCAGGAGGGATTACAGAGGAAGTGCATAAAGTAAAGTTCTTACATTTCCAGGAGGGATTACAGAGGAAGTGCATAAAGTAAAGTTCTTACATTTCCAGGAGGGATTACAGAGGAAGTGCATAAAGTAAAGTTCTTACATTTCCAGGGGGAATTAAAGAGGAAGTGCAGAAAGTAGAGTCCTTACATTTCCAGGAGGTATTACAGGGGATGTGCACAAAGTAGAGTTCTTACATTTCCAGGAGGATTTACAGAGGAAGTGCAAAAAGTAAAATTCTTTCATTTCCAGGAGGGATTACAGAGGAAGTGCATAAAGTAAAATTCTTACATTTCCAGGAGGGATTACAGAGGAAGTGCATAAAGTAAAGTTCTTACATTTCCAGGAGGGATTACAGGGGATGTGCACAAAGTAGAGTTCCTACTTTTCCAGGAGGATTTACAGAGGAAGTGCATAAAGTAAAGTTCTTACATTTCCAGGAGGGATTACAGGGGATGTGCACAAAGTAGAGTTCTTACATTTCCAGGAGGGATTACAGAGGAACTGCATAAAGTAAAGTTCTTACATTTCCATGAGGGATTACAGAGGAAGTGCATACAGTAAAGTTCTTACATTTCCAGGAGGGATTACAGAGGAAATGCATGAAGTAAAGTTCTTACATTTCCAGGAGGGATTGCAGGGGATGTGCACAAAGTAGAGTTCTTACATTTCCAGGAGGGATTACAGAGGAAGTGCATAAAGTAAAGTTCTTACATTTCCATGAGGAATTAAAGAGGAAGTGCACAAAGTAGAGTTCTTACATTTCCAGGAGGTATTACAGAGGAAGTGCATAAAGTAGAGTTCTTACATTTCCAGGAGGATTAACAGAGGAAGTGCAAAAAGTAAAGTTCTTACATTTCCAGGAGGGATTACAGAGGAAGTCCATAATGTAAACTTCTTACATTTCCAGGAGGAATTACAGAGGAAGTGCAAAAAGTAAAGTTCTTACATTTCCAGGAGGGATTACAGAGGAAGTACATAAAGCAAAGTTCTTACTTTTCCAGGAGGGATTACAGAGGGAAGTGCATAAAGTAAAGTTCTTACATTTCCAGGAGGAATTACAGAGGAAGTGCATAAAGTAAAGTTCTTACATTTCCAGGAGGGATTACAGGGGAAGTGCAGAAAGTAAAGTTCTTACATTTCCAGGAGGAATTACAGAGGAAATGCACAAAGTTCTTACATTTCCAGGAGGGATTACAGAGGAAGTGCACAAAGTAGATTTCTTACGTTTCCAGGAGGGATTACAACGGAAGTGCATGAAGTAAAGTTCTTACATTTCCAGGAGGGATTACAGAGGAAGTGCATAAAGTTCATACATTTCCAGGAGGAATTACAGAGGAAGTGCATAAAGCAAAGTTCTTACATTTCCAGGAGGGATTACAGAGGAAGTGCATAAAGTAAAGTTCTTACATTTCCAGGAGGAATTACAGAGGAAGTCCATAAAGTAAAGTTCTTACATTTCCAGGAGGAATTACAGAGGAAGTGCAAAAAGTAAAGTTCTTACATTTCCAGGAGGGATTACAGAGGAAGTCCATAAAGTAAAGTTCTTACATTTCCAGGAGGAATTACAGAGGAAATGCACAACGTTCTTACATTTCCAGGAGGGATTACAGAGGAAGTGCACAAAGTAGATTTCTTACATTTCCAGGAGGGATTACGGAGGAAGTGAAGTAAAGTTCTTGCATTTCCAGGAGGGATTACAGAGGAAGTGCATAAAGTAAAGTTCTTACATTTCCAGGAGGGATTACAGGGGAAGTGCAGAAAGTAAAGTTCTTACATTTCCAGGAGGAATTACAGAGGAAATGCACAAAGTTCTTACATTTCCAGGAGGGATTACAGAGGAAGTGCACAAAGTAGATTTCTTACGTTTCCAGGAGGGATTACAATGGAAGTGCATGAAGTAAAGTTCTTACATTTCCAGGAGGGATTACAGAGGAAGTGCATAAAGTTCATACATTTCCAGGAGGAATTACAGAGGAAGTGCATAAAGCAAAGTTCTTACATTTCCAGGAGGGATTACAGAGGAAGTGCATAAAGTAAAGTTCTTACATTTCCAGGAGGAATTACAGAGGAAGTCCATAAAGTAAAGTTCTTACATTTCCAGGAGGAATTACAGAGGAAGTGCAAAAAGTAAAGTTCTTACATTTCCAGGAGGGATTACAGAGGAAGTCCATAAAGTAAAGTTCTTACATTTCCAGGAGGAATTACAGAGGAAATGCACAACGTTCTTACATTTCCAGGAGGGATTACAGAGGAAGTGCACAAAGTAGATTTCTTACATTTCCAGGAGGGATTACGGAGGAAGTGAAGTAAAGTTCTTGCATTTCCAGGAGGGATTACAGAGGAAGTGCATAAAGTAAAGTTCTTACATTTCCAGGAGGGATTACAGAGGAAGTGCATAAAGTAAAGTTCTTACATTTCCAGGAGGGATTACAGAGGAAGTGCATAAAGTAAAGTTCTTACATTTCCAGGAGGGATTACACAGGAAGTGCATAAAGTAAAGTTCTTACATTTCCAGGAGTAATAAAAGAGGAAGTGCACAAAGTAGAGTCCTTACATTTCCAGGAGGATTTACAGAGGAAGTGCACAAAGTAAAGTTCTTACATTTCCAGGAGGGATTACAGAGGAAGTGCACAAAGTAGAGTCCTTACATTTCCAGGAGGGATTACAGGGGAAGTGCAGAAAGTAAAGTTCTTACATTTCCAGGAGGAATTACAGAGGAAATGCACAACGTTCTTACATTTCCAGGAGGGATTACAGAGGAAGTGCACAAAGTAGATTTCTTACATTTCCAGGAGGGATTACAGAGGAAGTGCATAAAGTAAAGTTCTTACATTTCCAGGAGGGATTACAGGGGAAGTGCATGAAGTAAAGTTCTTACATTTCCAGGAGGAATTACAGAGCAAATGCACAACGTTCTTACATTTCCAGGAGGGATTACAGAGGAAGTGCACAAAGTAGAGTTCTTACATTTCCAGGAGGGATTACAGAGGAAGTGCATAAAGTAAAGTTCTTACGTTTCCAGGAGGGATTACAGAGGAAGTGCATAAAGTAAAGTTCTTACATTTCCAGGAGGGATTACAGAGGAAGTGCATAAAGTAAAGTTCATACATTTCCAGGAGGGATTATAGAGGAAGTGCATAAAGTAAAGTTCTTACGTTTCCAGGAGGGAATACAGAGGAAGTGCATAAAGTTCTTACATTTCCAGGAGGGATTACAGAGGAAGTGCATGAAGTAACGTTCTTACGTTTCCAGGAGGGATTAAAGAGGAAGTGCATAAAGTAAAGTTCTTACATTTCCAGGAGGGATTACAGAGGAAGTGCATAAAGTAAAGTTCTTACGTTTCCAGGAGGGATTACAGAGGAAGTGCATGAAGTAAAGTTCTTACATTTCCAGGAGGGATTACAGAGGAAGTGCATAAAGTAAAGTTCATATATTTCAAGGAGGGATTACAGAGGAAGTGCATAAAGCAAAGTTCTTACATTTCCAGGAGGGATTACAGAGGAAGTGCATAAAGCAAAGTTCTTACATTTCCAGGAGGGATTACAGAGGAAGTGCATAAAGTAAAGTTCTTACATTTCCAGGAGGGATTACAGGGGAAGTGCAGAAAGTAAAGTTCTTACATTTCCAGGAGGAATTACAGAGGAAGTGCAAAAAGTAAAGTTCTTACATTTCCAGGAGGGATTACAGAGGAAGTCCATAAAGTAAAGTTCTTACATTTCCAGGAGGAATTACAGAGGAAATGCACAACGTTCTTACATTTCCAGGAGGGATTACAGAGGAAGTGCACAAAGTAGATTTCTTACATTTCCAGGAGGGATTACGGAGGAAGTGAAGTAAAGTTCTTGCATTTCCAGGAGGGATTACAGAGGAAGTGCATAAAGTAAAGTTCTTACATTTCCAGGAGGGATTACAGAGGAAGTGCATAAAGTAAAGTTCTTACATTTCCAGGAGGGATTACAGAGGAAGTGCATAAAGTAAAGTTCTTACATTTCCAGGAGGGATTACAGAGGAAGTGCATAAAGTAAAGTTCTTACATTTCCAGGAGGGATTACAGAGGAAGTGCATAAAGTAAAGTTCTTACATTTCCAGGAGGGATTACAGAGGAAGTGCGTGAAGTAAAGTTCTTACATTTCCAGGAGGGATTACAGAGGAAATGCATGAAGTAAAGTTCTTACATTTCCAGGAGGGATTGCAGGGGATGTGCACACAGTAGAGTTCTTACATTTCCAGGAGGGATTACAGAGGAAGTGCATAAAGTAAAGTTCTTACATTTCCAGGAGGGATTACAGAGGAAGTGCATAAAGTAAAGTTCTTACATTTCCAGGAGGGATTACAGAGGAAGTGCATAAAGTAAAGTTCTTACATTTCCAGGAGGGATTACAGAGGAAGTGCATAAAGTAAAGTTCTTACATTTCCAGGAGGGATTACAGAGGAAGTGCATAAAGTAAAATTCTTACATTTCCAGGAGGGATTACAGAGGAAGTGCATAAAGTAAAGTTCTTACATTTCCAGGAGGGATTACAGAGGAAGTGCATAAAGTAAAGTTCTTACATTTCCAGGAGGGATTACAGAGGAAGTGCATAAAGTAAAATTCTTACATTTCCAGGAGGGATTACAGAGGAAGTGCATAAAGTAAAATTCTTACATTTCCAGGAGGGATTACAGAGGAAGTGCATAAAGTAAAGTTCTTACATTTCCAGGAGGGATTAAAGAGGAAGTGCATAAAGTAAAATTCTTACATTTCCAGGAGGGATTACAGAGGAAGTGCATAAAGTAAAATTCTTACATTTCCAGGAGGGATTACAGAGGAAGTGCATAAAGTAAAGTTCTTACATTTCCAGGAGGGATTACAGGGGATGTGCACAAAGTAGAGTTCCTACTTTTCCAGGAGGATTTACAGAGGAAGTGCATAAAGTAAAGTTCATATATTTCAAGGAGGGATTACAGAGGAAGTGCATAAAGCATAGTTCTTACATTTCCAGGAGGGATTACAGAGGAAGTGCATAAAGCAAAGTTCTTACATTTCCAGGAGGGATTACAGAGGAAGTGCATAAAGTAAAGTTCTTACATTTCCAGGAGGGATTACAGGGGAAGTGCAGAAAGTAAAGTTCTTACATTTCCAGGAGGAATTACAGAGGAAGTGCAAAAAGTAAAGTTCTTACATTTCCAGGAGGGATTACAGAGGAAGTCCATAAAGTAAAGTTCTTACATTTCCAGGAGGAATTACAGAGGAAATGCACAACGTTCTTACATTTCCAGGAGGGATTACAGAGGAAGTGCACAAAGTAGATTTCTTACATTTCCAGGAGGGATTACGGAGGAAGTGAAGTAAAGTTCTTGCATTTCCAGGAGGGATTACAGAGGAAGTGCATAAAGTAAAGTTCTTACATTTCCAGGAGGGATTACAGAGGAAGTGCATAAAGTAAAGTTCTTACATTTCCAGGAGGGATTACAGAGGAAGTGCATAAAGTAAAGTTCTTACATTTCCAGGAGGGATTACAGAGGAAGTGCATAAAGTAAAGTTCTTACATTTCCAGGAGGGATTACAGAGGAAGTGCATAAAGTAAAGTTCTTACATTTCCAGGAGGGATTACAGAGGAAGTGAGTGAAGTAAAGTTCTTACATTTCCAGGAGGGATTACAGAGGAAATGCATGAAGTAAAGTTCTTACATTTCCAGGAGGGATTGCAGGGGATGTGCACACAGTAGAGTTCTTACATTTCCAGGAGGGATTACAGAGGAAGTGCATAAAGTAAAGTTCTTACATTTCCAGGAGGGATTACAGAGGAAGTGCATAAAGTAAAGTTCTTACATTTCCAGGAGGGATTACAGAGGAAGTGCATAAAGTAAAGTTCTTACATTTCCAGGAGGGATTACAGAGGAAGTGCATAAAGTAAAGTTCTTACATTTCCAGGAGGGATTACAGAGGAAGTGCATAAAGTAAAATTCTTACATTTCCAGGAGGGATTACAGAGGAAGTGCATAAAGTAAAGTTCTTACATTTCCAGGAGGGATTACAGAGGAAGTGCATAAAGTAAAGTTCTTACATTTCCAGGAGGGATTACAGAGGAAGTGCATAAAGTAAAATTCTTACATTTCCAGGAGGGATTACAGAGGAAGTGCATAAAGTAAAATTCTTACATTTCCAGGAGGGATTACAGAGGAAGTGCATAAAGTAAAGTTCTTACATTTCCAGGAGGGATTACAGAGGAAGTGCATAAAGTAAAATTCTTACATTTCCAGGAGGGATTACAGAGGAAGTGCATAAAGTAAAATTCTTACATTTCCAGGAGGGATTACAGAGGAAGTGCATAAAGTAAAGTTCTTACATTTCCAGGAGGGATTACAGGGGATGTGCACAAAGTAGAGTTCCTACTTTTCCAGGAGGATTTACAGAGGAAGTGCATAAAGTAAAGTTCTTACATTTCCAGGAGGGATTACAGGGGATGTGCACAAAGTAGAGTTCTTACATTTCCAGGAGGGATTACAGAGGAACTGCATAAAGTAAAGTTCTTACATTTCCAGGAGGGATTACAGAGGAAGTGCGTAAAGTAAAGTTCTTACATTTCCATGAGGGATTACAGAGGAAGTGCATAAAGTAAAGTTCTTACATTTCCAGGAGGGATTACAGAGGAAATGCATGAAGTAAAGTTCTTACATTTCCAGGAGGGATTGCAGGGGATGTGCACAAAGTAGAGTTCTTACATTTCCAGGAGGGATTACAGAGGAAGTGCATAAAGTAAAGTTCTTACATTTCCAGGAGGGATTACAGAGGAAGTGCATAAAGTAAAGTTCTTAAATTTCCAGGAGGGATTACAGAGGAAGTGCATAAAGTAAAGTTCTTACATTTCCAGGAGGGATTACAGAGGAAGTGCATAAAGTAAAGTTCTTACATTTCCAGGGGGAATTAAAGAGGAAGTGCAGAAAGTAGAGTCCTTACATTTCCAGGAGGTATTACAGGGGATGTGCACAAAGTAGAGTTCTTACATTTCCAGGAGGATTTACAGAGGAAGTGCAAAAAGTAAAATTCTTTCATTTCCAGGAGGGATTACAGAGGAAGTGCATAAAGTAAAATTCTTACATTTCCAGGAGGGATTACAGAGGAAGTGCATAAAGTAAAGTTCTTACATTTCCAGGAGGGATTACAGGGGATGTGCACAAAGTAGAGTTCCTACTTTTCCAGGAGGATTTACAGAGGAAGTGCATAAAGTAAAGTTCTTACATTTCCAGGAGGGATTACAGGGGATGTGCACAAAGTAGAGTTCTTACATTTCCAGGAGGGATTACAGAGGAACTGCATAAAGTAAAGTTCTTACATTTCCAGGAGGGATTACAGAGGAAGTGCATACAGTAAAGTTCTTACATTTCCAGGAGGGATTACAGAGGAAATGCATGAAGTAAAGTTCTTACATTTCCAGGAGGGATTGCAGGGGATGTGCACAAAGTAGAGTTCTTACATTTCCAGGAGGGATTACAGAGGAAGTGCATAAAGTAAAGTTCTTACATTTCCATGAGGAATTAAAGAGGAAGTGCACAAAGTAGAGTTCTTACATTTCCAGGAGGTATTACAGAGGAAGTGCATAAAGTAGAGTTCTTACATTTCCAGGAGGATTAACAGAGGAAGTGCAAAAAGTAAAGTTCTTACATTTCCAGGAGGGATTACAGAGGAAGTCCATAATGTAAACTTCTTACATTTCCAGGAGGAATTACAGAGAAAGTGCAAAAAGTAAAGTTCTTACATTTCCAGGAGGGATTACAGAGGAAGTACATAAAGCAAAGTTCTTACTTTTCCAGGAGGGATTACAGAGGGAAGTGCATAAAGTAAAGTTCTTACATTTCCAGGAGGAATTACAGAGGAAGTGCATAAAGTAAAGTTCTTACATTTCCAGGAGGGATTACAGGGGAAGTGCAGAAAGTAAAGTTCTTACATTTCCAGGAGGAATTACAGAGGAAATGCACAACGTTCTTACATTTCCAGGAGGGATTACAGAGGAAGTGCACAAAGTAGATTTCTTACGTTTCCAGGAGGGATTACAACGGAAGTGCATGAAGTAAAGTTCTTACATTTCCAGGAGGGATTACAGAGGAAGTGCATAAAGTTCATACATTTCCAGGAGGAATTACAGAGGAAGTGCATAAAGCAAAGTTCTTACATTTCCAGGAGGGATTACAGAGGAAGTGCATAAAGTAAAGTTCTTACATTTCCAGGAGGAATTACAGAGGAAGTCCATAAAGTAAAGTTCTTACATTTCCAGGAGGAATTACAGAGGAAGTGCAAAAAGTAAAGTTCTTACATTTCCAGGAGGGATTACAGAGGAAGTCCATAAAGTAAAGTTCTTACATTTCCAGGAGGAATTACAGAGGAAATGCACAACGTTCTTACATTTCCAGGAGGGATTACAGAGGAAGTGCACAAAGTAGATTTCTTACATTTCCAGGAGGGATTACGGAGGAAGTGAAGTAAAGTTCTTGCATTTCCAGGAGGGATTACAGAGGAAGTGCATAAAGTAAAGTTCTTACATTTCCAGGAGGGATTACAGAGGAAGTGCATAAAGTAAAGTTCTTACATTTCCAGGAGGGATTACAGAGGAAGTGCAGAAAGTAAAGTTCTTACATTTCCAGGAGGGATTACACAGGAAGTGCATAAAGTAAAGTTCTTACATTTCCAGGAGTAATAAAAGAGGAAGTGCACAAAGTAGAGTCCTTACATTTCCAGGAGGATTTACAGAGGAAGTGCACAAAGTAAAGTTCTTACATTTCCAGGAGGGATTACAGAGGAAGTGCACAAAGTAGAGTCCTTACATTTCCAGGAGGGATTACAGGGGAAGTGCAGAAAGTAAAGTTCTTACATTTCCAGGAGGAATTACAGAGGAAATGCACAACGTTCTTACATTTCCAGGAGGGATTACAGAGGAAGTGCACAAAGTAGATTTCTTACATTTCCAGGAGGGATTACAGAGGAAGTGCATAAAGTAAAGTTCTTACATTTCCAGGAGGGATTACAGAGGAAGTGCATGAAGTAAAGTTCTTACATTTCCAGGAGGGATTACAGAGGAAGTCCATAAAGTAAAGTTCTTACATTTCCAGGAGGGATTACAGGGGAAGTGCAGAAAGTAAAGTTCTTACATTTCCAGGAGGAATTACAGAGCAAATGCACAACGTTCTTACATTTCCAGGAGGGATTACAGAGGAAGTGCACAAAGTAGAGTTCTTACATTTCCAGGAGGGATTACAGAGGAAGTGCATAAAGTAAAGTTCTTACGTTTCCAGGAGGGATTACAGAGGAAGTGCATAAAGTAAAGTTCTTACATTTCCAGGAGGGATTACAGAGGAAGTGCATAAAGTAAAGTTCATACATTTCCAGGAGGGATTACAGAGGAAGTGCATAAAGTAAAGTTCTTACGTTTCCAGGAGGGAATACAGAGGAAGTGCATAAAGTTCTTACATTTCCAGGAGGGATTACAGAGGAAGTGCATGAAGTAACGTTCTTACGTTTCCAGGAGGGATTAAAGAGGAAGTGCATAAAGTAAAGTTCTTACATTTCCAGGAGGGATTACAGAGGAAGTGCATAAAGTAAAGTTCTTACGTTTCCAGGAGGGATTACAGAGGAAGTGCATGAAGTAAAGTTCTTACATTTCCAGGAGGGATTACAGAGGAAGTGCATAAAGTAAAGTTCATATATTTCAAGGAGGGATTACAGAGGAAGTGCATAAAGCAAAGTTCTTACATTTCCAGGAGGGATTACAGAGGAAGTGCATAAAGCAAAGTTCTTACATTTCCAGGAGGGATTACAGAGGAAGTGCATAAAGTAAAGTTCTTACATTTCCAGGAGGGATTACAGGGGAAGTGCAGAAAGTAAAGTTCTTACATTTCCAGGAGGAATTACAGAGGAAATGCACAACGTTCTTACATTTCCAGGAGGGATTACAGAGGAAGTGCATAAAGTAAAGTTCTTACGTTTCCAGGAGGGATTACAGAGGAAGTGCATAAAGTAAAGTTCTTACATTTCCAGGAGGGATTACAGAGGAAGTGCATAAAGTAAAGTTCATACATTTCCAGGAGGGATTACAGAGGAAGTGCATAAAGTAAAGTTCTTACGTTTCCAGGAGGGAATACAAAGGAAGTGCATAAAGTAAAGTTCTTACATTTCCAGGAGGGATTACAGAGGAAGTGCATAAAGTAAAGTTCTGACGTTTCCAGGAGGGATTAAAGAGGAAGTGCATAAAGTAAAGTTCTTACATTTCCAGGAGGGATTACAGAGGAAGTGCATAAAGTAAAGTTCTTACGTTTCCAGGAGGGATTACAGAGGAAGTGCATGAAGTAAAGTTCTTACATTTCCAGGAGGGATTACAGAGGAAGTGCATAAAGTAAAGTTCATACATTTCCAGGAGGGATTACAGAGGAAGTGCATAAAGCAAAGTTCTTACATTTCCAGGAGGGATTACAGAGCAAGTGCATAAAGTAAAGTTCTTACATTTCCAGGAGGGATTACAGGGGAAGTGCAGAAAGTAAAGTTCTTACATTTCCAGGAGGAATTACAGAGGAAATGCACAACGTTCTTACATTTCCAGGAGGGATTACAGAGGAAGTGCACAAAGTAGATTTCTTACGTTTCCAGGAGGGATTACAGAGGAAGTGCATAAAGTAAAGTTCTTACATTTCCAGGAGGGATTACAGAGGAAGTGCATAAAGTAAAGTTCATACATTTCCAGGAGGAATTACAGAGGAAGTGCATAAAGCAAAGTTCTTACATTTCCAGGAGGGATTACAGAGGAAGTGCAGAAAATAAAGTTCTTACATTTCCAGGAGGAATTACAGAGGAAGTCCATAAAGTAAAGTTCTTACATTTCCAGGAGGAATTACAGAGGAAGTGCAAAAAGTAAAGTTCTTACATTTCCAGGAGGGATTACAGAGGAAGTCCATAAAGTAAAGTTCTTACATTTCCAGGAGGAATTACAGAGGAAATGCACAACGTTCTTACATTTCCAGGAGGGATTACAGAGGAAGTGCACAAAGTAGATTTCTTACATTTCCAGGAGGGATTACGGAGGAAGTGAAGTAAAGTTCTTGCATTTCCAGGAGGGATTACAGAGGAAGTGCATAAAGTAAAGTTCTTACATTTCCAGGAGGGATTACAGAGGAAGTGCATAAAGTAAAGTTCTTACATTTACAGGAGGGATTACAGAGGAAGTGCATAAAGTAAAGTTCTTACATTTCCAGGAAGGATTACAGAGGAAGTGCATAAAGTAAAGTTCTTACATTTCCAGGAGTAATAAAAGAGGAAGTGCACAAAGTAGAGTCCTTACATTTCCAGGAGGATTTACAGAGGAAGTGCACAAAGTAAAGTTCTTACATTTCCAGGAGGGATTACAGAGGAAGTGCACAAAGTAGAGTGCTTACATTTCCAGGAGGGATTACAGGGGAAGTGCAGAAAGTAAAGTTCTTACATTTCCAGGAGGAATTACAGAGGAAATGCACAACGTTCTTACATTTCCAGGAGGGATTACAGAGGAAGTGCACAAAGTAGATTTCTTACATTTCCAGGAGGGATTACAGGGGAAGTGCATAAAGTAAAGTTCTTACATTTCCAGGAGGGATTACAGAGGAAGTGCATAAAGTAAAGTTCTTACATTTCCATGAGGGATTACAGAGGAAGTGCATAAAGCAAAGTTCTTACTTTTCCAGAAGGGATTACAGAGGAAGTGCATAAAGTAAAGTTCTTACATTTCCAGGAGGAATTACAGAGGAAGTCCATAAAGTAAAGTTCTTACATTTCCAGGAGGGATTACAGGGGAAGTGCAGAAAGTAAAGTTCTTACATTTCCAGGAGGAATTACAGAGGAAATGCACAACGTTCTTACATTTCCAAGAGGGATTACAGAGGAAGTGCACAAAGTAGAGTTCTTACATTTCCAGGAGGGATTACAGAGGAAGTGCATAAAGTAAAGTTCTTACGTTTCCAGGAGGGATTACAGAGGAAGTGCATAAAGTAAAGTTCATACATTTCCAGGAGAGATTACAGAGGAAGTGCATAAAGTAAAGTTCTTACGTTTCCAGGAGGGAATACAGAGGAAGTGCATAAAGTAAAGTTCTTACATTTCCAGGAGGGATTACAGAGGAAGTGCATAAAGTAAAGTTCTTACGTTTCCAGGAGGGATTACAGAGGAAGTGCATAAAGTAAAGTTCTTACATTTCCAGGAGGGATTACAGAGGAAGTGCATAAAGTAAAGTTCTTACGTTTCCAGGAGGGATTACAGAGGAAGTGCATGAAGTAAAGTTCTTACATTTCCAGGAGGGATTACAGAGGAAGTGCATGAAGTAAAGTTCATACATTTCCGAGAGGGATTACAGAGGAAGTGCATAAAGCAAAGTTCTTACATTTCCAGGAGGGATTACAGAGGAAGTGCATAAAGTAAAGTTCTTACATTTCCAGGAGGAATTACAGAGGAAATGCACAACGTTCTTACATTTCCAGGAGGGATTACAGAGGAAGTGCACAAAGTAGATTTCTTACATTTCCAGGAGGGATTACGGAGGAAATGAAGTAAAGTTCTTGCATTTCCAGGAGGGATTACAGAGGAAGTGCAGAAAGTAAAGTTCTTACATTTCCAGGAGGGATTACAGAGGAAGTGCATAAAGTAAAGTTCTTACATTTCCAGGAGTAATTAAAGAGGAAGTGCACAAAGTAGAGTCCTTACATTTCCAGGAGGATTTACAGAGGAAGTGCACAAAGTAAAGTTCTTACATTTCCAGGAGGGATTACAGAGGAAGTGCACAAAGTAGAGTCCTTACATTTCCAGGAGGGATTACAGGGGAAGTGCAGAAAGTAAAGTTCTTACATTTCCAGGAGGAATTACAGAGGAAGTGCACAAAGTAAAGTTCTTACATTTCCAGGAGGGATTACAGAGGAAGTGCATATAGTAAAGTTCTTACATTTCCATGAGGAATTAAAAAGGAAGTGCAGAAAGTAGAGTCCTTTCATTTCCAGGAGGGATTACAGAGGAAGTGCACAAAGTAGAGTTCTTACATTTCCAGGAGGGATTACAGGGGATGTGCACAAAGTAGAGTTCTTACATTTGCAGGAGTATTTACAGAGTAAGTGCAAAAAGTAAAGTTCTTACATTTCCAGGAGGGATTACAGACGAAATGCATAAAGTAAAGTTCTTACATTTCCATGAGGAATTAAAGAGGAAGTGCACAAAGTAGAGTTCTTACATTTCCAGGAGGTATTACAGAGGAAGTGCATAAAGTAGAGTTCTTACATTTCCAGGAGGATTAACAGAGGAAGTGCAAAAAGTAAAGTTCTTACATTTCCAGGAGGGATTACAGAGGAAGTCCATAATGTAAACTTCTTACATTTCCAGGAGGAATTACAGAGGAAGTGCAAAAAGTAAAGTTCTTACATTTCCAGGAGGGATTACAGAGGAAGTCCATAAAGTAAAGTTCTTACATTTCCAGGAGGAATTACAGAGGAAATGCACAACGTTCTTACATTTCCAGGAGAGATTACAGAGGAAGTGCACAAAGTAGATTTCTTACATTTCCAGGAGGGATTACGGAGGAAGTGAATTAAAGTTCTTGCATTTCCAGGAGGGATTACAGAGGAAGTGCATAAAGTAAAGTCCTTACATTTCCAGGAGGGATTACAGAGGAAGTGCATAAAGTAAAGTTCTTACATTTCCAGGAGGGATTACAGAGGAAGTGCATAAAGTAAAGTTCTTACATTTCCAGGAGGGATTACAGAGGAAGTGCATAAAGTAAAGTTCTTACATTTCCAGGAGTAATTAAAGAGGAAGTGCACAAAGTAGAGTCCTTACATTTCCAGGAGGATTTACAGAGGAAGTGCACACAGTAAAGTTCTTACATTTCCAGGAGGGATTACAGAGGAAGTGCACAAAGTAGAGTCCTTACATTTCCAGGAGGGATTACAGGGGAAGTGCAGAAAGTAAAGTTCTTACATTTCCAGGAGGAATTACAGAGGAAATGCACAATGTTCTTACATTTCCAGGAGGGATTACAGAGGAAGTACACAAAGTAGATTTCTTACATTTCCAGGAGGGATTACAGAGGAAGTGCACAAAGTAGATTTCTTACATTTCCAGGAGGGATTACAGAGGAAGTGCATAAAGTAAAGTTCTTACATTTCCAGTAGGGATTACAGAGGAAGTGCATAAAGCAAAGTTGTTACATTTCCAGGAGGGATTACAGAGGAAGTGCATAAAGTAAAGTTCTTACATTTCCAGGAGGAATTTCAGAGGAAGTCCATAAAGTAAAGTTCTTACATTTCCAGGAGGGATTACAGGGGAAGTGCAGAAAGTAAAGTTCTTACATTTCCAGGAGGAATTACAGAGGAAATGCACAACGTTCTTACATTTCCAGGAGGGATTACAGAGGAAGTGCACAAAGTAGATTTCTTACGTTTCCAGGAGGGATTACAGAGGAAGTGCATAAAGTAAAGTTCTTACATTTCCAGGAGAGATTACAGAGGAAGTGCATAAAGTAA
Source organism: Phyllobates terribilis (assembly GCF_046119375.1). Classification (NCBI taxonomy): domain Eukaryota; kingdom Metazoa; phylum Chordata; class Amphibia; order Anura; family Dendrobatidae; genus Phyllobates; species Phyllobates terribilis. The sequence goes on from NW_027363367.1 coordinate 527,437, forward strand.
AGTTCATACATTTCCAGGAGGGATTACAGAGGAAGTGCATAAAGCAAAGTTCTTACATTTCCAGGAGGGATTACAGAGGAAGTGCATAAAGTAAAGTTCTTACACTTCCAGGAGAGATTACAGAGGAAGTGCACAAAGTAGATTTCTTACATTTCCAGGAGGGATTACAGTGGAAGTGCATAAAGTAAAGTTCTTACATTTCCAGGAGGGATTACAGAGGAAGTGCATAAAGTAAAGTTCTTACATTTCCAGGAGGGATTACAGAGGATGTGCATAAAGTAAAGTTCTTACATTTCCAGGAGTAATTAAAGAGGAAGTGCACAAAGTAGAGTCCTTACATTTCCAGGAGGATTTACAGAGGAAGTGCACAAAGTAAAGTTCTTACATTTCCAGGAGGGATTACAGAGGAAGTGCATATAGTAAAGTTCTTACATTTCCATGAGGAATTAAAAAGGAAGTGCAGAAAGTAGAGTCCTTTCATTTCCAGGAGGGATTACAGAGGAAGTGCACAAAGTAGAGTTCTTACATTTCCAGGAAGGATTACAGGGGATGTGCACAAAGTAGAGTTCTTACATTTGCAGGAGTATTTACAGAGGAAGTGCAAAAAGTAAAGTTCTTACATTTCCAGGAAGGATTACAGAGGAAATGCATAAAGTAAAGTTCTTACATTTCCATGAGGAATTAAAGAGGAAGTGCACAAAGTAGAGTTCTTACATTTCCAGGAGGTATTACAGAGGAAGTGCATAAAGTAGAGTTCTTACATTTCCAGGAGGATTAACAGAGGAAGTGCAAAAAGTAAAGTTCTTACATTTCCAGGAGGGATTACAGAGGAAGTTCATAAAGTAAAGTTCTTACATTTCCAGGAGGAATTACAGAGGAAGTGCAAAAAGTAAAGTTCTTACATTTCCAGGAGGGATTACAGAGGAAGTCCATAAAGTAAAGTTCTTACATTTCCAGGAGGAATTACAGAGGAAATGCACAACGTTCTTACATTTCCAGGAGGGATTACAGAGGAAGTGCACAAAGTAGATTTCTTACATTTCCAGGAGGGATTACGGAGGAAGTGAATTAAAGTTCTTGCATTTCCAGGAGGGATTACAGAGGAAGTGCATAAAGTAAAGTTCTTACATTTCCAGGAGGGATTACAGAGGAAGTGCATAAAGTAAAGTTCTTACATTTCCAGGAGGGATTACAGAGGAAGTGGATAAAGTAAAGTTCTTACATTTCCAGGAGTAATTAAAGAGGAAGTGCACAAAGTAGAGTCCTTACATTTCCAGGAGGATTTACGGAGGAAGTGCACAAAGTAAAGTTCTTACATTTCCAGGAGGAATTACAGAGGAAGTCCATAAAGTAAAGTTCTTACATTTCCAGGAGGGATTACAGGGGAAGTGCAGAAAGTAAAGTTCTTACATTTCCAGGAGGAATTACAGAGGAAATGCACAACGTTCTTACATTTCCAGGAGGGATTACAGAGGAAGTGCACAAAGTAGATTTCTTACGTTTCCAGGAGGGATTACAGAGGAAGTGCATAAAGTAAAGTTCTTACATTTCCAGGAGAGATTACAGAGGAAGTGCCTAAAGTAAAGTTCATACATTTCCAGGAGGGATTACAAAGGAAGTGCATAAAGCAAAGTTATTACATTTCCAGGAGGAATTACAGAGGAAGTCCATAAAGTAAAGTTCTTACATTTCCAGGAGGAATTACAGAGGAAGTGGAAAAAGTAAAGTTCTTACATTTCCAGGAGGAATTACAGAGGAAATGCACAACGTTCTTACATTTCCAGGAGGAATTACAGAGGAAGTGCACAAAGTAGATTTCTTACATTTCCAGGAGGGATTACGGAGAAAGTGAAGTAAAGTTCTTGCATTTCCAGGAGGGATTACGGAGGAAGTGCATAAAGTAAAGTTCTTACATTTCCAGGAGGGATTACAGAGGAAGTGCATAAAGTAAAGTTCTTACATTTCCAGGAGGGATTACAGAGGAAGTGCATAAAGTAAAGTTCTTACATTTCCAGGAGTAATTAAAGGGGAAGTGCACAAAGTAGAGTCCTTACATTTCCAGGAGGATTTACAGAGGAAGTGCACAAAGTAAAGTTCTTACATTTCCAGGAGGGATTACAGAGGAAGTGCATAAAGTAAAGTTCTTACATTTCCAGGAGGATTTACAGAGGAAGTGCATATAGTAAAGTTCTTACATTTCCATCAGGAATTAAAGAGGAAGTGCAGAAAGTAGAGTCCTTACATTTCCAGGAGGGATTACAGAGGAAGTGCGTATAGTAAAGTTCTTACATTTCCATGAGGAATTAAAGAGGAAGTGCACAAAGTAGAATCCTTACATTTCCATGAGTATTTACAGAGGAATTGCAAAAAGTAAAGTTCTTACATTTCCAGGAAGGATTACAGAGGAAGTGCATAAAGTAAAGTTCTTACATTTCCAGGAGGAATTACAAAGGAAATGCACAACGTTCTTACATTTCCAGGAGGGATTACAGAGGAAGTGCACAAAGTAGATTTCTTACATTTCCAGGAGGGATTACAGAGGAAGTGCATAAAGTAAAGTTCTTACATTTCCAGGAGGGATTACAGAGGAAGTGCATAAAGTAAAGTTCTTACATTTCCAGGAGGGATTACAGTTGAAGTGCACAAAGTAGATTTCTTACATTTCCAGGAGGGATTACAGTGGAAGTGCATAAAGTAAAGTTCTTACATTTCCAGGAGGGATTACAGAGGAAGTGCATAAAGTAAAGTTCTTACATTTCCAGGAGGGATTACAGAGGAAGTGCATGAAGTAAAGTTCTTACATTTCCAGGAGTAATTAAAGAGGAAGTGCACAAAGTAGAGTCCTTACATTTCCAGGAGGATTTACAGAGGAAGTGCACAAAGTAAAGTTCTTACATTTCCAGGAGGGATTACAGAGGAAGTGCATATAGTAAAGTTCTTACATTTCTATGAGGAATTAAAAAGGAAGTGCAGAAAGTAGAGTCCTTACATTTCCACGAGGGATTACAGAGGAAGTGCACAAAGTAGAGTCCTTACATTTCCAGGAAGATTTACGGAGGAAGTGCACAAAGTAAAGTTCTTACATTTCCAGGAGGGATTACAGAGGAAGTGCACAAAGTAGAGTCCTTACATTTCCAGGAGGGATTACAGGGGAAGGGCAGAAAGTAAAGTTCTTACATTTCCAGGAGGAATTACAGAGGAAATGCACAACGTTCTTACATTTCCAGGAGGGATTACAGAGGAAGTACACAAAGTAGATTTCTTACATTTCCAGGAGGGATTACAGAGGAAGTGCACAAAGTAGATTTCTTACATTTCCAGGAGGGATTACAGAGGAAGTGCATAAAGTAAAGTTCTTACATTTCCAGGAGGGATTACAGAGGAAGTGCATAAAGCAAAGTTGTTACTTTTCCAGGAGGGATTACAGAGGAAGTGCATAAAGTAAAGTTCTTACATTTCCAGGAGGAATTACAGAGGAAGTCCATAAAGTAAAGTTCTTACATTTCCAGGAGGGATTACAGGGGAAGTGCAGAAAGTAAAGTTCTTACATTTCCAGGAGGAATTACAGAGGAAATGCACAACGTTCTTACATTTCCAGGAGGGATTACAGAGGAAGTGCACAAAGTAGATTTCTTACGTTTCCAGGAGGGATTACAGAGGAAGTGCATAAAGTAAAGTTCTTACATTTCCAGGAGAGATTACAGAGGAAGTGCCTAAAGTAAAGTTCATACATTTCCAGGAGGGATTACAGAGGAAGTGCATAAAGCAAAGTTATTACATTTCCAGGAGGGATTACAGAGGAAGGGCATAAAGTAAAGTTCTTACATTTCCAGGAGGAATTACAGAGGAAGTCCATAAAGTAAAGTTCTTACATTTCCAGGAGGAATTACAGAGGAAGTGGAAAAAGTAAAGTTCTTACATTTCCAGGAGGAATTACAGAGGAAATGCACAACGTTCTTACATTTCCAGGAGGAATTACAGAGGAAGTGCACAAAGTAGATTTCTTACATTTCCAGGAGGGATTACGGAGAAAGTGAAGTAAAGTTCTTGCATTTCCAGGAGGGATTACGGAGGAAGTGCATAAAGTAAAGTTCTTACATTTCCAGGAGGGATTACAGAGGAAGTGCATAAAGTAAAGTTCTTACATTTCCAGGAGGGATTACAGAGGAAGTGCATGAAGTAAAGTTCTTACATTTCCAGGAGTAATTAAAGGGGAAGTGCACAAAGTAGAGTCCTTACATTTCCAGGAGGATTTACAGAGGAAGTGCACAAAGTAAAGTTCTTACATTTCCAGGAGGGATTACAGAGGAAGTGCATAAAGTAAAGTTCTTACATTTCCAGGAGGATTTACAGAGGAAGTGCATATAGTAAAGTTCTTACATTTCCATCAGGAATTAAAGAGGAAGTGCAGAAAGTAGAGTCCTTACATTTCCAGGAGGGATTACAGAGGAAGTGCGTATAGTAAAGTTCTTACATTTCCATGAGGAATTAAAGAGGAAGTGCACAAAGTAGAATCCTTACATTTCCATGAGTATTTACAGAGGAATTGCAAAAAGTAAAGTTCTTACATTTCCAGGAGGGATTACAGAGGAAGTGCATAAAGTAAAGTTCTTACATTTCCAGGAGGAATTACAAAGGAAATGCACAACGTTCTTACATTTCCAGGAGGGATTACAGAAGAAGTGCATAAAGTAAAGTTCTTACATTTCCAGGAGGGATTACAGAGGAAGTGCATAAAGTAAAGTTCTTACATTTCCAGGAGGGATTACAGTTGAAGTGCACAAAGTAGATTTCTTACATTTCCAGGAGGGATTACAGTGGAAGTGCACAAAGTAGATTTCTTACATTTCCAGGAGGGATTACAGAGGAAGTGCATATAGTAAAGTTCTTACATTTCCATGAGGAATTAAAGAGGAAGTGCACAAAGTAGAGTTCTTACATTTCCAGGAGGTATTACAGAGGAAGTGCATAAAGTAGAGTTCTTACATTTCCAGGAGGGATTACAGAGGAAGTGCAAAAAGTAAAGTTCTTACATTTCCAGGAGGGATTACAGAGGAAGTGCATAAAGTAAAGTTCTTACATTTCCAGGGGGAATTAAAGAGGAAGTGCAGAAAGTAGAGTCCTTACATTTCCAGGAGGTATTACAGGGGATGTGCACAAAGTAGAGTTCTTACATTTCCAGGAGGATTTACAGAGGAAGTGCAAAAAGTAAAATTCTTAAATTTCCAGTAGGGATTACAGAGGAAGTGCATAAAGTAAAATTCTTACATTTCCAGGAGGGATTACAGAGGAAGTGCATAAGTAAAGTTCTTACATTTCCAGGAGGGATTACAGGGGATGTGCACAAAGTAGAGTTCCTACTTTTCCAGGAGGATTTACAGAGGAAGTGCATAAAGTAAAGTTCTTACATTTCCAGGAGGGATTACAGGGGATGTGCACAAAGTAGAGTTCTTACATTTCCAGGAGGGATTACAGAGGAACTGCATAAAGTAAAGTTCTTACATTTCCAGGAGGGATTACAGAGGAAGTGCGTAAAGTAAAGTTCTTACATTTCCATGAGGGATTACAGAGGAAGTGCATAAAGTAAAGTTCTTACATTTCCAGGAGGGATTACAGAGGAAATGCATGAAGTAAAGTTTTTACATTTCCAGGAGGGATTGCAGGGGATGTGCACACAGTGGAGTTCTTACATTTCCAGGAGGGATTACAGAGGAAGTGCATAAAGTAAAGTTCTTACATTTCCAGGAGGGATTACAGAGGAAGTGCATAAAGTAAAGTTCTTACATTTCCAGGAGGGATTACAGAGGAAGTGCATAAAGTAAAGTTCTTACATTTCCAGGAGGGATTACAGAGGAAGTGCATAAAGTAAAGTTCTTACATTTCCAGGAGGAATTATAGAGGAAGTGCATAAAGTAAAGTTCTTACATTTCCAGGGGGAATTAAAGAGGAAGTGCAGAAAGTAGAGTCCTTACATTTCCAGGAGGTATTACAGGGGATGTGCACAAAGTAGAGTTCTTACATTTCCAGGAGGATTTACAGAGGAAGTGCAAAAAGTAAAATTCTTACATTTCCAGGAGGGATTACAGAGGAAGTGCATAAAGTAAAATTCTTACATTTCCAGGAGGGATTACAGAGGAAGTGCATAAAGTAAAGTTCTTACATTTCCAGGAGGGATTACAGGGGATGTGCACAAAGTAGAGTTCTTACATTTCCAGGAGGGATTACAGAGGTAGTGCATAAAGTAAAGTTCTTACATTTCCAGGAGGGATTACAGAGGAAGTGCATGAAGTAAAGTTCTTACATTTCCAGGAGTAATTAAAGAGGAAGTGCACAAAGTAGAGTCCTTACATTTCCAGGAGGATTTACAGAGGAAGTGCACAAAGTAAAGTTCTTACATTTCCAGGAGGGATTACAGAGGAAGTGCATATAGTAAAGTTCTTACATTTCTATGAGGAATTAAAAAGGAAGTGCAGAAAGTAGAGTCCTTACATTTCCACGAGGGATTACAGAGGAAGTGCACAAAGTAGAGTCCTTACATTTCCAGGAAGATTTACGGAGGAAGTGCACAAAGTAAAGTTCTTACATTTCCAGGAGGGATTACAGAGGAAGTGCACAAAGTAGAGTCCTTACATTTCCAGGAGGGATTACAGGGGAAGTGCAGAAAGTAAAGTTCTTACATTTCCAGGAGGAATTACAGAGGAAATGCACAACGTTCTTACATTTCCAGGAGGGATTACAGAGGAAGTACACAAAGTAGATTTCTTACATTTCCAGGAGGGATTACAGAGGAAGTGCACAAAGTAGATTTCTTACATTTCCAGGAGGGATTACAGAGGAAGTGCATAAAGTAAAGTTCTTACATTTCCAGGAGGGATTACAGAGGAAGTGCATAAAGCAAAGTTGTTACTTTTCCAGGAGGGATTACAGAGGAAGTGCATAAAGTAAAGTTCTTACATTTCCAGGAGGAATTACAGAGGAAGTCCATAAAGTAAAGTTCTTACATTTCCAGGAGGGATTACAGGGGAAGTGCAGAAAGTAAAGTTCTTACATTTCCAGGAGGAATTACAGAGGAAATGCACAACGTTCTTACATTTCCAGGAGGGATTACAGAGGAAGTGCACAAAGTAGATTTCTTACGTTTCCAGGAGGGATTACAGAGGAAGTGCATAAAGTAAAGTTCTTACATTTCCAGGAGAGATTACAGAGGAAGTGCCTAAAGTAAAGTTCATACATTTCCAGGAGGGATTACAGAGGAAGTGCATAAAGCAAAGTTATTACATTTCCAGGAGGGATTACAGAGGAAGTGCATAAAGTAAAGTTCTTACATTTCCAGGAGGAATTACAGAGGAAGTCCATAAAGTAAAGTTCTTACATTTCCAGGAGGAATTACAGAGGAAGTGGAAAAAGTAAAGTTCTTACATTTCCAGGAGGAATTACAGAGGAAATGCACAACGTTCTTACATTTCCAGGAGGAATTACAGAGGAAGTGCACAACGTAGATTTCTTACATTTCCAGGAGGGATTACGGAGAAAGTGAAGTAAAGTTCTTGCATTTCCAGGAGGGATTACGGAGGAAGTGCATAAAGTAAAGTTCTTACATTTCCAGGAGGGATTACAGAGGAAGTGCATAAAATAAAGTTCTTACATTTCCAGGAGGGATTACAGAGGAAGTGCATAAAGTAAAGTTCTTACATTTCCAGGAGTAATTAAAGGGGAAGTGCACAAAGTAGAGTCCTTACATTTCCAGGAGGATTTACAGAGGAAGTGCACAAAGTAAAGTTCTTACATTTCCAGGAGGGATTACAGAGGAAGTGCATAAAGTAAAGTTCTTACATTTCCAGGAGGATTTACAGAGGAAGTGCATATAGTAAAGTTCTTACATTTCCATCAGGAATTAAAGAGGAAGTGCAGAAAGTAGAGTCCTTACATTTCCAGGAGGGATTACAGAGGAAGTGCGTATAGTAAAGTTCTTACATTTCCAGGAGGAATTACAAAGGAAATGCACAACGTTCTTACATTTCCAGGAGGGATTACAGAGGAAGTGCATAAAGTAAAGTTCTTACATTTCCAGGAGGGATTACAGAGGAAGTGCATAAAGTAAAGTTCTTACATTTCCAGGAGGGATTACAGTTGAAGTGCACAAAGTAGATTTCTTACATTTCCAGGAGGGATTACAGTGGAAGTGCACAAAGTAGATTTCTTACATTTCCAGGAGGGATTACAGAGGAAGTGCATATAGTAAAGTTCTTACATTTCCATGAGGAATTAAAGAGGAAGTGCACAAAGTAGAGTTCTTACATTTCCAGGAGGTATTACAGAGGAAGTGCATAAAGTAGAGTTCTTACATTTCCAGGAGGGATTACAGAGGAAGTGCAAAAAGTAAAGTTCTTACATTTCCAGGAGGGATTACAGAGGAAGTGCATAAAGTAAAGTTCTTACATTTCCAGGGGGAATTAAAGAGGAAGTGCAGAAAGTAGAGTCCTTACATTTCCAGGAGGTATTACAGGGGATGTGCACAAAGTAGAGTTCTTACATTTCCAGGAGGATTTACAGAGGAAGTGCAAAAAGTAAAATTCTTACATTTCCAGGAGGGATTACAGAGGAAGTGCATAAAGTAAAATTCTTACATTTCCAGGAGGGATTACAGAGGAAGTGCATAAAGTAAAGTTCTTACATTTCCAGGAGGGATTACAGGGGATGTGCACAAAGTAGAGCTCCTACTTTTCCAGGAGGATTTACAGAGGAAGTGCATAAAGTAAAGTTCTTACATTTCCAGGAGGGATTACAGGGGATGTGCACAAAGTAGAGTTCTTACATTTCCAGGAGGGATTACAGAGGAACTGCATAAAGTAAAGTTCTTACATTTCCAGGAGGGATTACAGAGGAAGTGCGTAAAGTAAAGTTCTTACATTTCCATGAGGGATTACAGAGGAAGTGCATAAAGTAAAGTTCTTACATTTCCAGGAGGGATTACAGAGGAAATGCATGAAGTAAAGTTCTTACATTTCCAGGAGGGATTGCAGGGGATGTGCACAAAGTAGAGTTCTTACATTTCCAGGAGGGATTACAGAGGAAGTGCATAAAGTAAAGTTCTTACATTTCCAGGAGGGATTACAGAGGAAGTGCATAAAGTAAAGTTCTTACATTTCCAGGAGGGATTACAGAGGAAGTGCATAAAGTAAAGTTCTTACATTTCCAGGAGGGATTACAGAGGAAGTGCATAAAGTAAAGTTCTTACATTTCCAGGGGGAATTAAAGAGGAAGTGCAGAAAGTAGAGTCCTTACATTTCCAGGAGGTATTACAGGGGATGTGCACAAAGTAGAGTTCTTACATTTCCAGGAGGATTTACAGAGGAAGTGCAAAAAGTAAAATTCTTTCATTTCCAGGAGGGATTACAGAGGAAGTGCATAAAGTAAAATTCTTACATTTCCAGGAGGGATTACAGAGGAAGTGCATAAAGTAAAGTTCTTACATTTCCAGGAGGGATTACAGGGGATGTGCACAAAGTAGAGTTCCTACTTTTCCAGGAGGATTTACAGAGGAAGTGCATAAAGTAAAGTTCTTACATTTCCAGGAGGGATTACAGGGGATGTGCACAAAGTAGAGTTCTTACATTTCCAGGAGGGATTACAGAGGAACTGCATAAAGTAAAGTTCTTACATTTCCAGGAGGGATTACAGAGGAAGTGCGTAAAGTAAAGTTCTTACATTTCCATGAGGGATTACAGAGGAAGTGCATACAGTAAAGTTCTTACATTTCCAGGAGGGATTACAGAGGAAATGCATGAAGTAAAGTTCTTACATTTCCAGGAGGGATTGCAGGGGATGTGCACAAAGTAGAGTTCTTACATTTCCAGGAGGGATTACAGAGGAAGTGCATAAAGTAAAGTTCTTACATTTCCAGGAGGGATTACAGAGGAAGTGCATAAAGTAAAGTTCTTACATTTCCAGGAGGTATTACAGAGGAAGTGCATAAAGTAAAGTTCTTACATTTCCAGGAGGGATTACAGAGGAAGTGCATAAAGTAAAGTTCTTACATTTCCAGGGGGAATTAAAGAGGAAGTGCAGAAAGTAGAGTCCTTACATTTCCTGGAGGTATTACAGGGGATGTGCACAAAGTAGAGTTCTTACATTTCCAGGAGGATTTACAGAGGAAGTGCAAAAAGTAAAATTCTTACATTTCCAGGAGGGATTACAGAGGAAGTGCATAAAGTAAAATTCTTACATTTCCAGGAGGGATTACAGAGGAAGTGCATAAAGTTCTTACATTTCCAGGAGGGATTACAGGGGATGTGCACAAAGTAGAGTTCCTACTTTTCCAGGAGGATTTACAGAGGAAGTGCATAAAGTAAAGTTCTTACATTTCCAGGAGGGATTACAGGGGATGTGCACAAAGTAGAGTTCTTACATTTCCAGGAGGGATTACAGAGGAACTGCATAAAGTAAAGTTCTTACATTTCCAGGAGGGATTACAGAGGAAGTGCGTAAAGTAAAGTTCTTACATTTCCATGAGGGATTACAGAAGAAGTGCATAAAGTAAAGTTCTTACATTTCCAGGAGGGATTACAGAGGAAATGCATGAAGTAAAGTTCTTACATTTCCAGGAGGGATTGCAGGGGATGTGCACACAGTAGAGTTCTTACATTTCCAGGAGGGATTACAGAGGAAGTGCATAAAGTAAAGTTCTTACATTTCCAGGAGGGATTACAGAGGAAGTGCATAAAGTAAAGTTCTTACATTTCCAGGAGGGATTACAGAGGAAGTGCATAAAGTAAAGTTCTTACATTTCCAGGAGGGATTACAGAGGAAGTGCATAAAGTAAAGTTCTTACATTTCCAGGAGGGATTACAGAGGAAGTGCATAAAGTAAAATTCTTACATTTCCAGGAGGGATTACAGGGGATGTGCACAAAGTAGAGTTCTTACATTTCCAGAAGGGATTACAGAGGAAGTGCATGAAGTAAAGTTCTTACATTTCCACGAGGGATTACAGAGGAAGTGCATAAAGTAAAGTTCTTAAATTTCCAGGAGGGATTACAGAGGAAGTGCATAAAGTAAAGTTCTTACATTTCCAGGAGGGATTACAGAGGAAATGCATAAAGTAAAGTTCTTACATTTCCAGGAGGGATTACAGGGGATGTGCACAAAGTAGAGTTCTTACATTTCCAGGAGGGATTACAGAGGAAGTCCATAAAGTAAAATTCTTACATTTCCAGGAGGAATTACAGGGGATGTGCACAAAGTAGAGTTCTTACGTTTCCAGAAGGGATTACAGAGGAAGTGCATAAAGTAAAGTTCTTACATTTCCAGGAGGGATTACAGAGGAAGTGCACAAAGTAGATTTCTTACATTTCCAGGAGGGATTACAGTGGAAGTGCATAAAGTAAAGTTCTTACATTTCCAGGAGGGATTACAGAGGAAGTGCATAAAGTAAAGTTCTTACATTTCCAGGAGGGATTACAGAGGAAGTGCATAAAGTAAAGTTCTTACATTTCCAGGAGTAATTAAAGAGGAAGTGCACAAAGTAGAGTCCTTACATTTCCAGGAGGATTTACAGAGGAAGTGCACAAAGTAAAGTTCTTACATTTCCAGGAGGGATTACAGAGGAAGTGCATATAGTAAAGTTCTTACATTTCCATGAGGAATTAAAAAGGAAGTGCAGAAAGTAGAGTCCTTTCATTTCCAGGAGGGATTACAGAGGAAGTGCACAAAGTAGAGTTCTTACATTTCCAGGAAGGATTACAGGGGATGTGCACAAAGTAGAGTTCTTACATTTGCAGGAGTATTTACAGAGGAAGTGCAAAAAGTAAAGTTCTTACATTTCCAGGAGGTATTACAGAGGAACTGCATAAAGTAAAGTTCTTACATTTCCATGAGGAATTAAAGAGGAAGTGCACGAAGTAGAGTTCTTACATTTCCAGGAGGTATTACAGAGGAAGTGCATAAAGTAGAGTTCTTACATTTCCAGGAGGATTAACAGAGGAAGTGCAAAAAGTAAAGTTCTTACATTTCCAGGAGGGATTACAGAGGAAGTCCATAAAGTAAAGTTCTTACATTTCCAGGAGGGATAACAGAGGAAGTGCATAAAGTAAAATTCTTACATTTCCAGGAGGGATTACAGGGGATGTGCACAAAGTAGAGTTCTTACATTTCCAGAAGGGATTACAGAGGAAGTGCATAAAGTAAAGTTCTTACATTTCCACGAGGGATTACAGAGGAAGTGCATAAAGTAAAGTTCTTAAATTTCCAGGAGGGATTACAGAGGAAGTGCATAAAGTAAAGTTCTTACATTTCCAGGAGGGATTACAGAGGAAATGCATAAAGTAAAGTTCTTACATTTCCAGGAGGGATTACAGGGGATGTGCACAAAGTAGAGTTCTTACATTTCCAGGAGGGATTACAGAGGAAGTCCATAAAGTAAAATTCTTACATTTCCAGGAGGAATTACAGGGGATGTGCACAAAGTAGAGTTCTTACGTTTCCAGAAGGGATTACAGAGGAAGTGCATAAAGTAAAGTTCTTACATTTCCAGGAGGGATTACAGAGGAAGTGCACAAAGTAGATTTCTTACATTTCCAGGAGGGATTACAGTGGAAGTGCATAAAGTAAAGTTCTTACATTTCCAGGAGGGATTACAGAGGAAGTGCATAAAGTAAAGTTCTTACATTTCCAGGAGGGATTACAGAGGAAGTGCATAAAGTAAAGTTCTTACATTTCCAGGAGTAATTAAAGAGGAAGTGCACAAAGTAGAGTCCTTACATTTCCAGGAGGATTTACAGAGGAAGTGCACAAAGTAAAGTTCTTACATTTCCAGGAGGGATTACAGAGGAAGTGCATATAGTAAAGTTCTTACATTTCCATGAGGAATTAAAAAGGAAGTGCAGAAAGTAGAGTCCTTTCATTTCCAGGAGGGATTACAGAGGAAGTGCACAAAGTAGAGTTCTTACATTTCCAGGAAGGATTACAGGGGATGTGCACAAAGTAGAGTTCTTACATTTGCAGGAGTATTTACAGAGGAAGTGGAAAAAGTAAAGTTCTTACATTTCCAGGAGGTATTACAGAGGAACTGCATAAAGTAAAGTTCTTACATTTCCATGAGGAATTAAAGAGGAAGTGCACGAAGTAGAGTTCTTACATTTCCAGGAGGTATTACAGAGGAAGTGCATAAAGTAGAGTTCTTACATTTCCAGGAGGATTAACAGAGGAAGTGCAAAAAGTAAAGTTCTTACATTTCCAGGAGGGATTACAGAGGAAGTCCATAAAGTAAAGTTCTTACATTTCCAGGAGGAATTACAGAGGAAGTGCAAAAAGTAAAGTTCTTACATTTCCAGGAGGGATTACAGAGGAAGTGCATAAAGTAAAGTTCTTACATTTCCAGGAGGGATTACAGAGGAAGTGCATAAAGTAAAGTTCTTACATTTCCAGGAGTAATAAAAGAGGAAGTGCACAAAGTAGAGTCCTTACATTTCCAGGAGGATTTACAGAGGAAGTGCACAAAGTAAAGTTCTTACATTTCCAGGAGGGATTACAGAGGAAGTGCACAAAGTAGAGTCCTTACATTTCCAGGAGGGATTACAGGGGAAGTGCAGAAAGTAAAGTTCTTACATTTCCAGGAGGAATTACAGAGGAAATGCACAACGTTCTTACATTTCCAGGAGGGATTACAGAGGAAGTGCACAAAGTAGATTTCTTACATTTCCAGGAGGGATTACAGAGGAAGTGCATAAAGTAAAGTTCTTACATTTCCAGGAGGGATTACAGAGGAAGTGCATGAAGTAAAGTTCTTACATTTCCAGGAGGGATTACAGAGGAAGTCCATAAAGTAAAGTTCTTACATTTCCAGGAGGGATTACAGGGGAAGTGCAGAAAGTAAAGTTCTTACATTTCCAGGAGGAATTACAGAGCAAATGCACAACGTTCTTACATTTCCAGGAGGGATTACAGAGGAAGTGCACAAAGTAGAGTTCTTACATTTCCAGGAGGGATTACAGAGGAAGTGCATAAAGTTCTTACGTTTCCAGGAGGGATTACAGAGGAAGTGCATAAAGTTCTTACGTTTCCAGGAGGGATTACAGAGGAAGTGCATAAAGTAAAATTCTTACATTTCCAGGAGGGATTACAGAGGAAGTGCATAAAGTAAAGTTCTTACATTTCCAGGAGGGATTACAGGGGATGTGCACAAAGTAGAGTTCCTACTTTTCCAGGAGGATTTACAGAGGAAGTGCATAAAGTAAAGTTCTTACATTTCCAGGAGGGATTACAGGGGATGTGCACAAAGTAGAGTTCTTACATTTCCAGGACGGATTACAGAGGAACTACATAAAGTAAAGTTCTTACATTTCCAGGAGGGATTACAGTGGAAGTGCACAAAGTAGATTTCTTACATTTCCAGGAGGGATTACAGAGGAAGTGCATATAGTAAAGTTCTTACATTTCCATGAGGAATTAAAGAGGAAGTGCACAAAGTAGAGTTCTTACATTTCCAGGAGGTATTACAGAGGAAGTGCATAAAGTAGAGTTCTTACATTTCCAGGAGGGATTACAGAGGAAGTGCAAAAAGTAAAGTTCTTACATTTCCAGGAGGGATTACAGAGGAAGTGCATAAAGTAAAGTTCTTACATTTCCAGGGGGAATTAAAGAGGAAGTGCAGAAAGTAGAGTCCTTACATTTCCAGGAGGTATTACAGGGGATGTGCACAAAGTAGAGTTCTTACATTTCCAGGAGGATTTACAGAGGAAGTGCAAAAAGTAAAATTCTTACATTTCCAGGAGGGATTACAGAGGAAGTGCATAAAGTAAAATTCTTACATTTCCAGGAGGGATTACAGAGGAAGTGCATAAAGTAAAGTTCTTACATTTCCAGGAGGGATTACAGGGGATGTGCACAAAGTAGAGCTCCTACTTTTCCAGGAGGATTTACAGAGGAAGTGCATAAAGTAAAGTTCTTACATTTCCAGGAGGGATTACAGGGGATGTGCACAAAGTAGAGTTCTTACATTTCCAGGAGGGATTACAGAGGAACTGCATAAAGTAAAGTTCTTACATTTCCAGGAGGGATTACAGAGGAAGTGCGTAAAGTAAAGTTCTTACATTTCCATGAGGGATTACAGAGGAAGTGCATAAAGTAAAGTTCTTACATTTCCAGGAGGGATTACAGAGGAAATGCATGAAGTAAAGTTCTTACATTTCCAGGAGGGATTGCAGGGGATGTGCACAAAGTAGAGTTCTTACATTTCCAGGAGGGATTACAGAGGAAGTGCATAAAGTAAAGTTCTTACATTTCCAGGAGGGATTACAGAGGAAGTGCATAAAGTAAAGTTCTTACATTTCCAGGAGGGATTACAGAGGAAGTGCATAAAGTAAAGTTCTTACATTTCCAGGAGGGATTACAGAGGAAGTGCATAAAGTAAAGTTCTTACATTTCCAGGGGGAATTAAAGAGGAAGTGCAGAAAGTAGAGTCCTTACATTTCCAGGAGGTATTACAGGGGATGTGCACAAAGTAGAGTTCTTACATTTCCAGGAGGATTTACAGAGGAAGTGCAAAAAGTAAAATTCTTTCATTTCCAGGAGGGATTACAGAGGAAGTGCATACTGTAAAATTCTTACATTTCCAGGAGGGATTACAGAGGAAGTGCATAAAATAAAGTTCTTACATTTCCAGGAGGGATTACAGGGGATGTGCACAAAGTAGAGTTCCTACTTTTCCAGGAGGATTTACAGAGGAAGTGCATAAAGTAAAGTTCTTACATTTCCAGGAGGGATTACAGGGGATGTGCACAAAGTAGAGTTCTTACATTTCCAGGAGGGATTACAGAGGAACTGCATAAAGTAAAGTTCTTACATTTCCAGGAGGGATTACAGAGGAAGTGCGTTAAGTAAAGTTCTTACATTTCCATGAGGGATTACAGAAGAAGTGCATAAAGTAAAGTTCTTACATTTCCAGGAGGGATTACAGAGGAAATGCATGAAGTAAAGTTCTTACATTTCCAGGAGGGATTGCAGGGGATGTGCACACAGTAGAGTTCTTACATTTCCAGGAGGGATTACAGAGGAAGTGCATAAAGTAAAGTTCTTACATTTCCAGGAGGGATTACAGAGGAAGTGCATAAAGTAAAGTTCTTACATTTCCAGGAGGGATTACAGAGGAAGTGCATAAAGTAAAGTTCTTACATTTCCAGGAGGGATTACAGAGGAAGTGCATAAAGTAAAGTTCTTACATTTCCAGGAGGGATTACAGAGGAAGTGCATAAAGTAAAATTCTTACATTTCCAGGAGGGATTACAGGGGATGTGCACAAAGTAGAGTTCTTACATTTCCAGAAGGGATTACAGAGGAAGTGCATAAAGTAAAGTTCTTACATTTCCACGAGGGATTACAGAGGAAGTGCATAAAGTAAAGTTCTTAAATTTCCAGGAGGGATTACAGAGGAAGTGCATAAAGTAAAGTTCTTACATTTCCAGGAGGGATTACAGAGGAAATGCATAAAGTAAAGTTCTTACATTTCCAGGAGGGATTACAGGGGATGTGCACAAAGTAGAGTTCTTACATTTCCAGGAGGGATTACAGAGGAAGTCCATAAAGTAAAATTCTTACATTTCCAGGAGGAATTACAGGGGATGTGCACAAAGTAGAGTTCTTACCTTTCCAGAAGGGATTACAGAGGAAGTGCATAAAGTAAAGTTCTTACATTTCCAGGAGGGATTACAGAGGAAGTGCACAAAGTAGATTTCTTACATTTCCAGGAGGGATTACAGTGGAAGTGCATAAAGTAAAGTTCTTACATTTCCAGGAGGGATTACAGAGGAAGTGCATAAAGTAAAGTTCTTACATTTCCAGGAGGGATTACAGAGGAAGTGCATAAAGTAAAGTTCTTACATTTCCAGGAGTAATTAAAGAGGAAGTGCACAAAGTAGAGTCCTTACATTTCCAGGAGGATTTACAGAGGAAGTGCACAAAGTAAAGTTCTTACATTTCCAGGAGGGATTACAGAGGAAGTGCATATAGTAAAGTTCTTACATTTCCATGAGGAATTAAAAAGGAAGTGCAGAAAGTAGAGTCCTTTCATTTCCAGGAGGGATTACAGAGGAAGTGCACAAAGTAGAGTTCTTACATTTCCAGGAAGGATTACAGGGGATGTGCACAAAGTAGAGTTCTTACATTTGCAGGAGTATTTACAGAGGAAGTGCAAAAAGTAAAGTTCTTACATTTCCAGGAGGTATTACAGAGGAAATGCATAAAGTAAAGTTCTTACATTTCCATGAGGAATTAAAGAGGAAGTGCACGAAGTAGAGTTCTTACATTTCCAGGAGGTATTACAGAGGAAGTGCATAAAGTAGAGTTCTTACATTTCCAGGAGGATTAACAGAGGAAGTGCAAAAAGTAAAGTTCTTACATTTCCAGGAGGGATTACAGAGGAAGTCCATAAAGTAAAGTTCTTACATTTCCAGGAGGAATTACAGAGGAAGTGCAAAAAGTAAAGTTCTTACATTTCCAGGAGGGATTACAGAGGAAGTGCATAAAGTAAAGTTCTTACATTTCCAGGAGGGATTACAGAGGAAGTGCATAAAGTAAAGTTCTTACATTTCCAGGAGTAATAAAAGAGGAAGTGCACAAAGTAGAGTCCTTACATTTCCAGGAGGATTTACAGAGGAAGTGCACAAAGTAAAGTTCTTACATTTCCAGGAGGGATTACAGAGGAAGTGCACAAAGTAGAGTCCTTACATTTCCAGGAGGGATTACAGGGGAAGTGCAGAAAGTAAAGTTCTTACATTTCCAGGAGGAATTACAGAGGAAATGCACAACGTTCTTACATTTCCAGGAGGGATTACAGAGGAAGTGCACAAAGTAGATTTCTTACATTTCCAGGAGGGATTACAGAGGAAGTGCATAAAGTAAAGTTCTTACATTTCCAGGAGGGATTACAGAGGAAGTGCATGAAGTAAAGTTCTTACATTTCCAGGAGGGATTACAGAGGAAGTCCATAAAGTAAAGTTCTTACATTTCCAGGAGGGATTACAGGGGAAGTGCAGAAAGTAAAGTTCTTACATTTCCAGGAGGAATTACAGAGCAAATGCACAACGTTCTTACATTTCCAGGAGGGATTACAGAGGAAGTGCACAAAGTAGAGTTCTTACATTTCCAGGAGGGATTACAGAGGAAGTGCATAAAGTTCTTACGTTTCCAGGAGGGATTACAGAGGAAGTGCATAAAGTTCTTACGTTTCCAGGAGGGATTACAGAGGAAGTGCATAAAGTAAAGTTCTTACATTTCCAGGAGGGATTACAGAGGAAGTGCATAAAGTAAAGTTCTTACGTTTCCAGGAGGGAATACAGAGGAAGTGCATAAAGTTCTTACATTTCCAGGAGGGATTACAGAGGAAGTGCATGAAGTAAAGTTCTTACGTTTCCAGGAGGGATTAAAGAGGAAGTGCATAAAGTAAAGTTCTTACATTTCCAGGAGGGATTACAGAGGAAGTGCATAAAGTAAAGTTCTTACGTTTCCAGGAGGGGTTACAGAGGAAGTGCATGAAGTAAAGTTCTTACATTTCCAGGAGGGATTACAGAGGAAGTGCATAAAGTAAAGTTCATATATTTCAAGGAGGGATTACAGAGGAAGTGCATAAAGCAAAGTTCTTACATTTCCAGGAGGGATTACAGAGGAAGTGCATAAAGCAAAGTTCTTACATTTCCAGGAGGGATTACAGAGGAAGTGCATAAAGTAAAGTTCTTACATTTCCAGGAGGGATTACAGGGGAAGTGCAGAAAGTAAAGTTCTTACATTTCCAGGAGGAATTACAGAGGAAATGCACAACGTTCTTACATTTCCAGGAGGGATTACAGAGGAAGTGCACAAAGTAGAGTTCTTACATTTCCAGGAGGGATTACAGAGGAAGTGCATAAAGTAAAGTTCTTACGTTTCCAGGAGGGATTACAGAGGAAGTGCATAAAGTAAAGTTCTTACATTTCCAGGAGGGATTACAGAGGAAGTGCATAAAGTAAAGTTCATACATTTCCAGGAGGGATTACAGAGGAAGTGCATAAAGTAAAGTTCTTACGTTTCCAGGAGGGAATACAAAGGAAGTGCATAAAGTAAAGTTCTTACATTTCCAGGAGGGATTACAGAGGAAGTGCATAAAGTAAAGTTCTTACGTTTCCAGGAGGGATTAAAGAGGAAGTGCATAAAGTAAAGTTCTTACATTTCCAGGAGGGATTACAGAGGAAGTGCATAAAGTAAAGTTCTTACGTTTCCAGGAGGGATTACAGAGGAAGTGCATGAAGTAAAGTTCTTACATTTCCAGGGGGGATTACAGAGGAAGTGCATAAAGTAAAGTTCATACATTTCCAGGAGGGATTACAGAGGAAGTGCATAAAGCAAAGTTCTTACATTTCCAGGAGGGATTACAGAGGAAGTGCATAAAGTAAAGTTCTTACATTTCCAGGAGGGATTACAGGGGAAGTGCAGAAAGTAAAGTTCTTACATTTCCAGGAGGAATTACAGAGGAAATGCACAACGTTCTTACATTTCCAGGAGGGATTACAGAGGAAGTGCACAAAGTAGATTTCTTAGGTTTCCAGGAGGGATTACAGAGGAAGTGCATAAAGTAAAGTTCTTACATTTCCAGGAGGGATTACAGAGGAAGTGCATAAAGTAAAGTTCATACATTTCCAGGAGGAATTACAGAGGAAGTGCATAAAGCAAAGTTCTTACATTTCCAGGAGGGATTACAGAGGAAGTGCAGAAAGTAAAGTTCTTACATTTCCAGGAGGAATTACAGAGGAAGTTCATAAAGTAAAGTTCTTACATTTCCAGGAGGAATTACAGAGGAAGTGCAAAAAGTAAAGTTCTTACATTTCCAGGAGGGATTACAGAGGAAGTCCATAAAGTAAAGTTCTTACATTTCCAGGAGGAATTACAGAGGAAATGCACAACGTTCTTACATTTCCAGGAGGGATTACAGAGGAAGTGCACAAAGTAGATTTCTTACATTTCCAGGAGGGATTACGGAGGAAGTGAAGTAAAGTTCTTGCATTTCCAGGAGGGATTACAGAGGAAGTGCATAAAGTAAAGTTCTTACATTTCCAGGAGGGATTACAGAGGAAGTGCATAAAGTAAAGTTCTTACATTTACAGGAGGGAT
Source organism: Phyllobates terribilis (assembly GCF_046119375.1). Lineage (NCBI taxonomy): Eukaryota > Metazoa > Chordata > Amphibia > Anura > Dendrobatidae > Phyllobates > Phyllobates terribilis. The sequence goes on from NW_027363367.1 coordinate 547,572, forward strand.
TACAGAGGAAGTGAATAAAGTAAAGTTCTTACATTTCCAGGAGGGATTACAGAGGAAGTGCATAAAGTAAAGTTCTTACATTTCCAGGAGTAATAAAAGAGGAAGTGCACAAAGTAGAGTCCTTACATTTCCAGGAGGATTTACAGAGGAAGTGCACAAAGTAAAGTTCTTACATTTCCAGGAGGGATTACAGAGGAAGTGCACAAAGTAGAGTCCTTACATTTCCAGGAGGGATTACAGGGGAAGTGCAGAAAGTAAAGTTCTTACATTTCCAGGAGGAATTACAGAGGAAATGCACAACGTTCTTACATTTCCAGGAGGGATTACAGAGGAAGTGCACAAAGTAGATTTCTTACATTTCCAGGAGAGATTACAGGGGAAGTGCATAAAGTAAAGTTCTTACATTTCCAGGAGAGATTACAGAGGAAGTGCATAAAGTAGAGTTCTTACATTTCCAGGAGGGATTACAGAGGAAGCGCAAAAGTAAAGTTCTTACATTTCCAGGAGGGATTACAGAGGAAGTGCATAAAGTAAAGTTCTTACATTTCCAGGAGGGATTACAGAGGAAGTGCATAAAGTAAAGTTCTTACATTTCCTGGAGTAATTAAAGAGGAAGTGCACAAAGTAGAGTCCTTACATTTCCAGGAGGATTTACAGAGGAAGTGCACAAAGTAAAGTTCTTACATTTCCAGGAGGGATTACAGAGGAAGTGCACATAGTAGAGTTCTTACATTTCCAGGAGGGATTACAGGGGAAGTGCATAAAGTTCTTACGTTTCCAGGAGGGATTACAGAGGAAGTGCATAAAGTTCTTACGTTTCCAGGAGGGATTACAGAGGAAGTGCATAAAGTAAAGTTCTTACATTTCCAGGAGGGATTACAGAGGAAGTGCATAAAGTAAAGTTCTTACGTTTCCAGGAGGGAATACAGAGGAAGTGCATAAAGTTCTTACATTTCCAGGAGGGATTACAGAGGAAGTGCATGAAGTAAAGTTCTTACGTTTCCAGGAGGGATTAAAGAGGAAGTGCATAAAGTAAAGTTCTTACATTTCCAGGAGGGATTACAGAGGAAGTGCATAAAGTAAAGTTCTTACGTTTCCAGGAGGGGTTACAGAGGAAGTGCATGAAGTAAAGTTCTTACATTTCCAGGAGGGATTACAGAGGAAGTGCATAAAGTAAAGTTCATATATTTCAAGGAGGGATTACAGAGGAAGTGCATAAAGCAAAGTTCTTACATTTCCAGGAGGGATTACAGAGGAAGTGCATAAAGCAAAGTTCTTACATTTCCAGGAGGGATTACAGAGGAAGTGCATAAAGTAAAGTTCTTACATTTCCAGGAGGGATTACAGGGGAAGTGCAGAAAGTAAAGTTCTTACATTTCCAGGAGGAATTACAGAGGAAATGCACAACGTTCTTACATTTCCAGGAGGGATTACAGAGGAAGTGCACAAAGTAGAGTTCTTACATTTCCAGGAGGGATTACAGAGGAAGTGCATAAAGTAAAGTTCTTACGTTTCCAGGAGGGATTACAGAGGAAGTGCATAAAGTAAAGTTCTTACATTTCCAGGAGGGATTACAGAGGAAGTGCATAAAGTTCATACATTTCCAGGAGGGATTACAGAGGAAGTGCATAAAGTAAAGTTCTTACGTTTCCAGGAGGGAATACAAAGGAAGTGCATAAAGTAAAGTTCTTACATTTCCAGGAGGGATTACAGAGGAAGTGCATAAAGTAAAGTTCTTACGTTTCCAGGAGGGATTAAAGAGGAAGTGCATAAAGTAAAGTTCTTACATTTCCAGGAGGGATTACAGAGGAAGTGCATAAAGTAAAGTTCTTACGTTTCCAGGAGGGATTACAGAGGAAGTGCATGAAGTAAAGTTCTTACATTTCCAGGAGGGATTACAGAGGAAGTGCATAAAGTAAAGTTCATACATTTCCAGGAGGGATTACAGAGGAAGTGCATAAAGCAAAGTTCTTACATTTCCAGGAGGGATTACAGAGGAAGTGCATAAAGTAAAGTTCTTACATTTCCAGGAGGGATTACAGGGGAAGTGCAGAAAGTAAAGTTCTTACATTTCCAGGAGGAATTACAGAGGAAATGCACAACGTTCTTACATTTCCAGGAGGGATTACAGAGGAAGTGCACAAAGTAGATTTCTTAGGTTTCCAGGAGGGATTACAGAGGAAGTGCATAAAGTAAAGTTCTTACATTTCCAGGAGGGATTACAGAGGAAGTGCATAAAGTAAAGTTCATACATTTCCAGGAGGAATTACAGAGGAAGTGCATAAAGCAAAGTTCTTACATTTCCAGGAGGGATTACAGAGGAAGTGCAGAAAGTAAAGTTCTTACATTTCCAGGAGGAATTACAGAGGAAGTTCATAAAGTAAAGTTCTTACATTTCCAGGAGGAATTACAGAGGAAGTGCAAAAAGTAAAGTTCTTACATTTCCAGGAGGGATTACAGAGGAAGTCCATAAAGTAAAGTTCTTACATTTCCAGGAGGAATTACAGAGGAAATGCACAACGTTCTTACATTTCCAGGAGGGATTACAGAGGAAGTGCACAAAGTAGATTTCTTACATTTCCAGGAGGGATTACGGAGGAAGTGAAGTAAAGTTCTTGCATTTCCAGGAGGGATTACAGAGGAAGTGCATAAAGTAAAGTTCTTACATTTCCAGGAGGGATTACAGAGGAAGTGCATAAAGTAAAGTTCTTACATTTACAGGAGGGATTACAGAGGAAGTGAATAAAGTAAAGTTCTTACATTTCCAGGAGGGATTACAGAGGAAGTGCATAAAGTAAAGTTCTTACATTTCCAGGAGTAATAAAAGAGGAAGTGCACAAAGTAGAGTCCTTACATTTCCAGGAGGATTTACAGAGGAAGTGCACAAAGTAAAGTTCTTACATTTCCAGGAGGGATTACAGAGGAAGTGCACAAAGTAGAGTCCTTACATTTCCAGGAGGGATTACAGGGGAAGTGCAGAAAGTAAAGTTCTTACATTTCCAGGAGGAATTACAGAGGAAATGCACAACGTTCTTACATTTCCAGGAGGGATTACAGAGGAAGTGCACAAAGTAGATTTCTTACATTTCCAGGAGAGATTACAGGGGAAGTGCATAAAGTAAAGTTCTTACATTTCCAGGAGAGATTACAGAGGAAGTGCATAAAGTAGAGTTCTTACATTTCCAGGAGGGATTACAGAGGAAGCGCAAAAGTAAAGTTCTTACATTTCCAGGAGGGATTACAGAGGAAGTGCATAAAGTAAAGTTCTTACATTTCCAGGAGGGATTACAGAGGAAGTGCATAAAGTAAAGTTCTTACATTTCCTGGAGTAATTAAAGAGGAAGTGCACAAAGTAGAGTCCTTACATTTCCAGGAGGATTTACAGAGGAAGTGCACAAAGTAAAGTTCTTACATTTCCAGGAGGGATTACAGAGGAAGTGCACATAGTAGAGTTCTTACATTTCCAGGAGGGATTACAGGGGAAGTGCAGAAAGTAAAGTTCTTACATTTCCAGGAGGAATTACAGAGGAAATGCACAACATTCTTACATTTCCAGGAGGGATTACAGAGGAAGTGCACAAAGTAGATTTCTTACATTTCCAGGAGGGATTACAGAGGAAGTGCATAAAGTAAAGTTCTTACATTTCCAGGAGTAATTAAAGAGGAAGTGCACAAAGTAGAGTCCTTACATTTCCAGGAGGATTTACAGAGGAAGTGCACAAGGTAAAGTTCTTACATTTCCAGGAGGGATTACAGAGGAAGTGCACAAAGTAGAGTCCTTACATTTCCAGGAGGGATTACAGGGGAAGTGCAGAAAGTAAAGTTCTTACATTTCCAGGAGGAATTACAGAGGAAATGCACAACGTTCTTACATTTCCAGGAGGGATTACAGAGGAAGTGCACAAAGTAGATTTCTTACATTTCCAGGAGGGATTACAGAGGAAGTGCAAAAAGTAAAGTTCTTACATTTCCAGGAGGAATTACAGAGGAAATGCACAACGTTCTTACATTTCCAGGAGGGATTACAGAGGAAGTGCACAAAGTAGATTTCTTACATTTCCAGGAGGGATTACAGAGGAAGTGCATAAAGTAAAGTTCTTACATTTCCAGGAGGGATTACAGAGGAAGTGCATAAAGTAAAGTTCTTACATTTCCAGGAGGGATTACAGAGGAAGTGCATAAAGCAAAGTTCTTACTTTTCCAGGAGGGATTACAGAGGAAGTGCATAAAGTAAAGTTCTTACATTTCCAGGAGGAATTACAGAGGAAGTCCATAAAGTAAAGTTCTTACATTTCCAGGAGGGATTACAGGGGAAGTGCAGAAAGTAAAGTTCTTACATTTCCAGGAGGAATTACAGAGGAAATGCACAACGTTCTTACATTTCCAGGAGGGATTACAGAGGAAGTGCACAAAGTAGATTTCTTACGTTTCCAGGAGGGATTACAACGGAAGTGCATGAAGTAAAGTTCTTACATTTCCAGGAGGGATTACAGAGGAAGTGCATAAAGTTCATACATTTCCAGGAGGAATTACAGAGGAAGTGAATAAAGCAAAGTTCTTACATTTCCAGGAGGGATTACAGAGGAAGTGCATAAAGTAAAGTTCTTACATTTCCAGGAGGAATTACAGAGGAAGTCCATAAAGTAAAGTTCTTACATTTCCAGGAGGAATTACAGAGGAAGTGCAAAAAGTAAAGTTCTTACATTTCCAGGAGGGATTACAGAGGAAGTCCATAAAGTAAAGTTCTTACATTTCCAGGAGGAATTACAGAGGAAATGCACAACGTTCTTACATTTCCAGGAGGGATTACAGAGGAAGTGCACAAAGTAGATTTCTAACATTTCCAGGAGGGATTACGGAGGAAGTGAAGTAAAGTTCTTGCATTTCCAGGAGGGATTACAGAGGAAGTGCATAAAGTAAAGTTCTTACATTTCCAGGAGGGATTACAGAGGAAGTGCATAAAGTAAAGTTCTTACATTTCCAGGAGGGATTACAGAGGAAGTGCATAAAGTAAAGTTCTTACATTTCCAGGAGGGATTACAGAGGAAGTGCATAAAGTAAAGTTCTTACATTTCCAGGAGTAATAAAAGAGGAAGTGCACAAAGTAGAGTCCTTACATTTCCAGGAGGATTTACAGAGGAAGTGCACAAAGTAAAGTTCTTACATTTCCAGGAGGGATTACAGAGGAAGTGCACAAAGTAGAGTCCTTACATTTCCAGGAGGGATTACAGGGGAAGTGCAGAAAGTAAAGTTCTTACATTTCCAGGAGGAATTACAGAGGAAATGCACAACGTTCTTACATTTCCAGGAGGGATTACAGAGGAAGTGCACAAAGTAGATTTCTTACATTTCCAGGAGGGATTACAGAGGAAGTGCATAAAGTAAAGTTCTTACATTTCCAGGAGGGATTACAGAGGAAGTGCATGAAGTAAAGTTCTTACATTTCCAGGAGGGATTACAGAGGAAGTCCATAAAGTAAAGTTCTTACATTTCCAGGAGGGATTACAGGGGAAGTGCAGAAAGTAAAGTTCTTACATTTCCAGGAGGAATTACAGAGCAAATGCACAACGTTCTTACATTTCCAGGAGGGATTACAGAGGAAGTGCACAAAGTAGAGTTCTTACATTTCCAGGAGGGATTACAGAGGAAGTGCATAAAGTAAAGTTCTTACGTTTCCAGGAGGGATTACAGAGGAAGTGCATAAAGTAAAGTTCTTACATTTCCAGGAGGGATTACAGAGGAAGTGCATAAAGTAAAGTTCATACATTTCCAGGAGGGATTACAGAGGAAGTGCATAAAGTAAAGTTCTTACGTTTCCAGGAGGGAATACAGAGGAAGTGCATAAAGTTCTTACATTTCCAGGAGGGATTACAGAGGAAGTGCATGAAGTAAAGTTCTTACGTTTCCAGGAGGGATTAAAGAGGAAGTGCATAAAGTAAAGTTCTTACATTTCCAGGAGGGATTACAGAGGAAGTGCATAAAGTAAAGTTCTTACGTTTCCAGGAGGGGTTACAGAGGAAGTGCATGAAGTAAAGTTCTTACATTTCCAGGAGGGATTACAGAGGAAGTGCATAAAGTAAAGTTCATATATTTCAAGGAGGGATTACAGAGGAAGTGCATAAAGCAAAGTTCTTACATTTCCAGGAGGGATTACAGAGGAAGTGCATAAAGCAAAGTTCTTACATTTCCAGGAGGGATTACAGAGGAAGTGCATAAAGTAAAGTTCTTACATTTCCAGGAGGGATTACAGGGGAAGTGCAGAAAGTAAAGTTCTTACATTTCCAGGAGGAATTACAGAGGAAATGCACAACGTTCTTACATTTCCAGGAGGGATTACAGAGGAAGTGCACAAAGTAGAGTTCTTACATTTCCAGGAGGGATTACAGAGGAAGTGCATAAAGTAAAGTTCTTATGTTTCCAGGAGGGATTACAGAGGAAGTGTATAAAGTAAAGTTCTTACATTTCCAGGAGGGATTACAGAGGAAGTGCATAAAGTAAAGTTCATACATTTCCAGGAGGGATTACAGAGGAAGTGCATGAAGTAAAGTTCTTACGTTTCCAGGAGGGAATACAAAGGAAGTGCATAAAGTAAAGTTCTTACATTTCCAGGAGGGATTACAGAGGAAGTGCATAAAGTAAAGTTCTTACGTTTCCAGGAGGGATTAAAGAGGAAGTGCATCAAGTAAAGTTCTTACATTTCCAGGAGGGATTACAGAGGAAGTGCATAAAGTAAAGTTCTTACGTTTCCAGGAGGGATTACAGAGGAAGTGCATGAAGTAAAGTTCTTACATTTCCAGGAGGGATTACAGAGGAAGTGCATAAAGTAAAGTTCATACATTTCCAGGAGGGATTACAGAGGAAGTGCATAAAGCAAAGTTCTTACATTTCCAGGAGGGATTACAGAGGAAGTGCATAAAGTAAAGTTCTTACATTTCCAGGAGGGATTACAGGGGAAGTGCAGAAAGTAAAGTTCTTACATTTCCAGGAGGAATTACAGAGGAAATGCACAACGTTCTTACATTTCCAGGAGGGATTACAGAGGAAGTGCACAAAGTAGATTTCTTACGTTTCCAGGAGGGATTACAGAGGAAGTGCATAAAGTAAAGTTCTTACATTTCCAGGAGGGATTACAGAGGAAGTGCATAAAGTAAAGTTCATACATTTCCAGGAGGAATTACAGAGGAAGTGCATAAAGCAAAGTTCTTACATTTCCAGGAGGGATTACAGAGGAAGTGCAGAAAGTAAAGTTCTTACATTTCCAGGAGGAATTACAGAGGAAGTCCATAAAGTAAAGTTCTTACATTTCCAGGAGGAATTACAGAGGAAGTGCAAAAAGTAAAGTTCTTACATTTCCAGGAGGGATTACAGAGGAAGTCCATAAAGTAAAGTTCTTACATTTCCAGGAGGAATTACAGAGGAAATGCACAACGTTCTTACATTTCCAGGAGGGATTACAGAGGAAGTGCACAAAGTAGATTTCTTACATTTCCAGGAGGGATTACGGAGGAAGTGAAGTAAAGTTCTTGCATTTCCAGGAGGGATTACAGAGGAAGTGCATAAAGTAAAGTTCTTACATTTCCAGGAGGGATTACAGAGGAAGTGCATAAAGTAAAGTTCTTACATTTACAGGAGGGATTACAGAGGAAGTGAATAAAGTAAAGTTCTTACATTTCCAGGAGGGATTACAGAGGAAGTGCATAAAGTAAAGTTCTTACATTTCCAGGAGTAATAAAAGAGGAAGTGCACAAAGTAGAGTCCTTACATTTCCAGGAGGATTTACAGAGGAAGTGCACAAAGTAAAGTTCTTACATTTCCAGGAGGGATTACAGAGGAAGTGCACAAAGTAGAGTCCTTACATTTCCAGGAGGGATTACAGGGGAAGTGCAGAAAGTAAAGTTCTTACGTTTCCAGGAGGGATTACAGAGGAAGTGTATAAAGTAAAGTTCTTACATTTCCAGGAGGGATTACAGAGGAAGTGCATAAAGTAAAGTTCATACATTTCCAGGAGGGATTACAGAGGAAGTGCATGAAGTAAAGTTCTTACGTTTCCAGGAGGGAATACAAAGGAAGTGCATAAAGTAAAGTTCTTACATTTCCAGGAGGGATTACAAAGGAAGTGCATAAAGTAAAGTTCTTACGTTTCCAGGAGGGATTAAAGAGGAAGTGCATAAAGTAAAGTTCTTACATTTCCAGGAGGGATTACAGAGGAAGTGCATAAAGTAAAGTTCTTACGTTTCCAGGAGGGATTACAGAGGAAATGCATGAAGTAAAGTTCTTACATTTCCAGGAGGGATTACAGAGGAAGTGCATAAAGTAAAGTTCATACATTTCCAGGAGGGATTACAGAGGAAGTGCATAAAGCAAAGTTCTTACATTTCCAGGAGGGATTACAGAGGAAGTGCATAAAGTAAAGTTCTTACATTTCCAGGAGGGATTACAGGGGAAGTGCAGAAAGTAAAGTTCTTACATTTCCAGGAGGAATTACAGAGGAAATGCACAACGTTCTTACATTTCCAGGAGGGATTACAGAGGAAGTGCACAAAGTAGATTTCTTACGTTTCCAGGAGGGATTACAGAGGAAGTGCATAAAGTAAAGTTCTTACATTTCCAGGAGGGATTACAGAGGAAGTGCATAAAGTAAAGTTCATACATTTCCAGGAGGAATTACAGAGGAAGTGCATAAAGCAAAGTTCTTACATTTCCAGGAGGGATTACAGAGGAAGTGCAGAAAGTAAAGTTCTTACATTTCCAGGAGGAATTACAGAGGAAGTCCATAAAGTAAAGTTCTTACATTTCCAGGAGGAATTACAGAGGAAGTGCAAAAAGTAAAGTTCTTACATTTCCAGGAGGGATTACAGAGGAAGTCCATAAAGTAAAGTTCTTACATTTCCAGGAGGAATTACAGAGGAAATGCACAACGTTCTTACATTTCCAGGAGGGATTACAGAGGAAGTGCACAAAGTAGATTTCTTACATTTCCAGGAGGGATTACGGAGGAAGTGAAGTAAAGTTCTTGCATTTCCAGGAGGGATTACAGAGGAAGTGCATAAAGTAAAGTTCTTACATTTCCAGGAGGGATTACAGAGGAAGTGCATAAAGTAAAGTTCTTACATTTACAGGAGGGATTACAGAGGAAGTGAATAAAGTAAAGTTCTTACATTTCCAGGAGGGATTACAGAGGAAGTGCATAAAGTAAAGTTCTTACATTTCCAGGAGTAATAAAAGAGGAAGTGCACAAAGTAGAGTCCTTACATTTCCAGGAGGATTTACAGAGGAAGTGCACAAAGTAAAGTTCTTACATTTCCAGGAGGGATTACAGAGGAAGTGCACAAAGTAGAGTCCTTACATTTCCAGGAGGGATTACAGGGGAAGTGCAGAAAGTAAAGTTCTTACATTTCCAGGAGGAATTACAGAGGAAATGCACAACGTTCTTACATTTCCAGGAGGGATTACAGAGGAAGTGCACAAAGTAGATTTCTTACATTTCCAGGAGGGATTACAGGGGAAGTGCATAAAGTAAAGTTCTTACATTTCCAGGAGGGATTACAGAGGAAGTGCATAAAGTAAAGTTCTTACATTTCCAGGAGGGATTACAGAGGAAGTGCATAAAGCAAAGTTCTTACTTTTCCAGAAGGGATTACAGAGGAAGTGCATAAAGTAAAGTTCTTACATTTCCAGGAGGAATTACAGAGGAAGTCCATAAAGTAAAGTTCTTACATTTCCAGGAGGGATTACAGGGGAAGTGCAGAAAGTAAAGTTCTTACATTTCCAGGAGGAATTACAGAGGAAATGCACAACGATCTTACATTTCCAGGAGGGATTACAGAGGAAGTGCACAAAGTAGAGTTCTTACATTTCCAGGAGGGATTACAGAGGAAGTGCATAAAGAAAAGTTCTTACGTTTCCAGGAGGGATTACAGAGGAAGTGCATAAAGTAAAGTTCATACATTTCCAGGAGGGATTACAGAGGAAGTGCATAAAGTAAAGTTCTTACGTTTCCAGGAGGGAATACAGAGGAAGTGCATAAAGTAAAGTTCTTACATTTCCAGGAGGGATTACAGAGGAAGTGCATAAAGTAAAGTTCTTACATTTCCAGGAGGGATTACAGAGGAAGTGCATAAAGTAAAGTTCATACATTTCCAGGAGGAATTACAGAGGAAGTGCATAAAGCAAAGTTCTTACATTTCCAGGAGGGATTACAGAGGAAGTGCAGAAAGTAAAGTTCTTACATTTCCAGGAGGAATTACAGAGGAAGTCCATAAAGTAAAGTTCTTACATTTCCAGGAGGAATTACAGAGGAAGTGCAAAAAGTAAAGTTCTTACATTTCCAGGAGGGATTACAGAGGAAGTCCATAAAGTAAAGTTCTTACATTTCCAGGAGGAATTACAGAGGAAATGCACAACGTTCTTACATTTCCAGGAGGGATTACAGAGGAAGTGCACAAAGTAGATTTCTTACATTTCCAGGAGGGATTACGGAGGAAGTGCAGAAAGTAAAGTTCTTACATTTCCAGGAGGAATTACAGAGGAAATGCACAACGATCTTACATTTCCAGGAGGGATTACAGAGGAAGTGCAGAAAGTAAAGTTCTTACATTTCCAGGAGGAATTACAGAGGAAATGCACAACGATCTTACATTTCCAGGAGGGATTACAGAGGAAGTGCACAAAGTAGAGTTCTTACATTTCCAGGAGGGATTACAGAGGAAGTGCATAAAGAAAAGTTCTTACGTTTCCAGGAGGGATTACAGAGGAAGTGCATAAAGTAAAGTTCATACATTTCCAGGAGGGATTACAGAGGAAGTGCATAAAGGAAAGTTCTTACGTTTCCAGGAGGGAATACAGAGGAAGTGCATAAAGTAAAGTTCTTACATTTCCAGGAGGGATTACAGAGGAAGTGCATAAAGTAAAGTTCTTACATTTCCAGGAGGGATTACAGAGGAAGTGCATAAAGTAAAGTTCATACATTTCCAGGAGGAATTACAGAGGAAGTGCATAAAGCAAAGTTCTTACATTTCCAGGAGGGATTACAGAGGAAGTGCAGAAAGTAAAGTTCTTACATTTCCAGGAGGAATTACAGAGGAAGTCCATAAAGTAAAGTTCTTACATTTCCAGGAGGAATTACAGAGGAAGTGCAAAAAGTAAAGTTCTTACATTTCCAGGAGGGATTACAGAGGAAGTCCATAAAGTAAAGTTCTTACATTTCCAGGAGGAATTACAGAGGAAATGCACAACGTTCTTACATTTCCAGGAGGGATTACAGAGGAAGTGCACAAAGTAGATTTCTTACATTTCCAGGAGGGATTACGGAGGAAGTGAAGTAAAGTTCTTGCATTTCCAGGAGGGATTACAGAGGAAGTGCATAAAGTAAAGTTCTTACATTTCCAGGAGGGATTACAGAGGAAGTGCATAAAGTAAAGTTCTTACATTTACAGGAGGGATTACAGAGGAAGTGCATAAAGTAAAGTTCTTACATTTCCAGGAGGGATTACAGAGGAAGTGCATGAAGTAAAGTTCTTACATTTCCAGGAGTAATAAAAGAGGAAGTGCACAAAGTAGAGTCCTTACATTTCCAGGAGGATTTACAGAGGAAGTGCACAAAGTAAAGTTCTTACATTTCCAGGAGGGATTACAGAGGAAGTGCACAAAGTAGAGTCCTTACATTTCCAGGAGGGATTACAGGGGAAGTGCAGAAAGTAAAGTTCTTACATTTCCAGGAGGAATTACAGAGGAAATGCACAACGTTCTTACATTTCCAGGAGGGATTACAGGGGAAGTGCATAAAGTAAAGTTCTTACATTTCCAGGAGGGATTACAGAGGAAGTGCATAAAGTAAAGTTCTTACATTTCCAGGAGGGATTACAGAGGAAGTGCATAAAGCAAAGTTCTTACTTTTCCAGAAGGGATTACAGAGGAAGTGCATAAAGTAAAGTTCTTACATTTCCAGGAGGAATTACAGAGGAAGTCCATAAAGTAAAGTTCTTACATTTCCAGGAGGGATTACAGGGGAAGTGCAGAAAGTAAAGTTCTTACATTTCCAGGAGGAATTACAGAGGAAATGCACAACGTTCTTACATTTCCAGGAGGGATTACAGAGGAAGTGCACAAAGTAGAGTTCTTACATTTCCAGGAGGGATTACAGAGGAAGTGCATAAAGTAAAGTTCTTACGTTTCCAGGAGGGATTACAGAGGAAGTGCATAAAGTAAAGTTCATACATTTCCAGGAGGGATTACAGAGGAAGTGCATAAAGTAAAGTTCTTACATTTCCAGGAGGGATTACAGAGGAAGTGCATAAAGTAAAGTTCTTACGTTTACAGGAGGGATTACAGAGTAAGTGCATAAAGTAAAGTTCTTACATTTCCAGGAGGGATTACAGAGGAAGAGCATAAAGTAAAGTTCTTACGTTTCCAGGAGGGATTACAGAGGAAGTGCATGAAGTAAAGTTCTTACATTTCCAGGAGGGATTACAGAGGAAGTGCATGAAGTAAAGTTCATACATTTCCAGGAGGGATTACAGAGGAAGTGCATAAAGCAAAGTTATTACATTTCCAGGAGGGATTACAGAGGAAGTGCATAAAGTAAAGTTCTTACATTTCCAGGAGGAATTACAGAGGAAATGCACAACGTTCTTACATTTCCAGGAGGGATTACAGAGGAAGTGCACAAAGTAGATTTCTTACATTTCCAGGAGGGATTACGGAGGAAGTGAAGTAAAGTTCTTGCATTTCCAGGAGGGATTACAGAGGAAGTGCAGAAAGTAAAGTTCTTACATTTCCAGGAGGGATTACAGAGGAAGTGCATAAAGTAAAGTTCTTACATTTCCAGGAGTAATTAAAGAGGAAGTGCACAAAGTAGAGTCCTTACATTTCCAGGAGGATTTACAGAGGAAGTGCACAAAGTAAAGTTCTTACATTTCCAGGAGGGATTACAGAGGAAGTGCACAAAGTAGAGTCCTTACATTTCCAGGAGGGATTACAGGGGAAGTGCAGAAAGTAAAGTTCTTACATTTCCAGGAGGAATTACAGAGGAAGTGCACAAAGTAAAGTTCTTACATTTCCAGGAGGGATTACAGAGGAAGTGCATATAGTAAAGTTCTTACATTTCCATGAGGAATTAAAAAGGAAGTGCAGAAAGTAGAGTCCTTTCATTTCCAGGAGGGATTACAGAGGAAGTGCACAAAGTAGAGTCCTTACATTTCCAGGAGGGATTACAGGGGAAGTGCAGAAAGTAAAGTTCTTACATTTCCAGGAGGAATTACAGAGGAAATGCACAACGTTCTTACATTTCCAGGAGGGATTACAGAGGAAGTGCACAAAGTAGATTTCTTACATTTCCAGGAGGGATTACAGGGGAAGTGCATAAAGTAAAGTTCTTACATTTCCAGGAGGGATTACAGAGGAAGTGCATAAAGTAAAGTTCTTACATTTCCAGGAGGGATTACAGAGGAAGTGCATAAAGCAAAGTTCTTACTTTTCCAGAAGGGATTACAGAGGAAGTGCATAAAGTAAAGTTCTTACATTTCCAGGAGGAATTACAGAGGAAGTCCATAAAGTAAAGTTCTTACATTTCCAGGAGGGATTACAGGGGAAGTGCAGAAAGTAAAGTTCTTACATTTCCAGGAGGAATTACAGAGGAAATGCACAACGTTCTTACATTTCCAGGAGGGATTACAGAGGAAGTGCACAAAGTAGAGTTCTTACATTTCCAGGAGGGATTACAGAGGAAGTGCATAAAGTAAAGTTCTTACGTTTCCAGGAGGGATTACAGAGGAAGTGCATAAAGTAAAGTTCATACATTTCCAGGAGGGATTACAGAGGAAGTGCATAAAGTAAAGTTCTTACATTTCCAGGAGGGATTACAGAGGAAGTGCATAAAGTAAAGTTCTTACGTTTACAGGAGGGATTACAGAGTAAGTGCATAAAGTAAAGTTCTTACATTACCAGGAGGGATTACAGAGGAAGAGCATAAAGTAAAGTTCTTACGTTTCCAGGAGGGATTACAGAGGAAGTGCATGAAGTAAAGTTCTTACATTTCCAGGAGGGATTACAGAGGAAGTGCATGAAGTAAAGTTCATACATTTCCAGGAGGGATTACAGAGGAAGTGCATAAAGCAAAGTTCTTACATTTCCAGGAGGGATTACAGAGGAAGTGCATAAAGTAAAGTTCTTACATTTCCAGGAGGAATTACAGAGGAAATGCACAACGTTCTTACATTTCCAGGAGGGATTACAGAGGAAGTGCACAAAGTAGATTTCTTACATTTCCAGGAGGGATTACGGAGGAAGTGAAGTAAAGTTCTTGCATTTCCAGGAGGGATTACAGAGGAAGTGCAGAAAGTAAAGTTCTTACATTTCCAGGAGGGATTACAGAGGAAGTGCATAAAGTAAAGTTCTTACATTTCCAGGAGTAATTAAAGAGGAAGTGCACAAAGTAGAGTCCTTACATTTCCAGGAGGATTTACAGAGGAAGTGCACAAAGTAAAGTTCTTACATTTCCAGGAGGGATTACAGAGGAAGTGCACAAAGTAGAGTCCTTACATTTCCAGGAGGGATTACAGGGGAAGTGCAGAAAGTAAAGTTCTTACATTTCCAGGAGGAATTACAGAGGAAGTGCACAAAGTAAAGTTCTTACATTTCCAGGAGGGATTACAGAGGAAGTGCATATAGTAAAGTTCTTACATTTCCATGAGGAATTAAAAAGGAAGTGCAGAAAGTAGAGTCCTTTCATTTCCAGGAGGGATTACAGAGGAAGTGCACAAAGTAGAGTTCTTACATTTCCAGGAGGGATTACAGGGGATGTGCACAAAGTAGAGTTCTTACATTTGCAGGAGTATTTACAGAGTAAGTGCAAAAAGTAAAGTTCTTACATTTCCAGGAGGGATTACAGAGGAAATGCATAAAGTAAAGTTCTTACATTTCCATGAGGAATTAAAGAGGAAGTGCACAAAGTAGAGTTCTTACATTTCCAGGAGGTATTACAGAGGAAGTGCATAAAGTAGAGTTCTTACATTTCCAGGAGGATTAACAGAGGAAGTGCAGAAAGTAAAGTTCTTACATTTCCAGGAGGAATTACAGAGGAAGTGCATAAAGCAAAGTTCTTACATTTCCAGGAGGGATTACAGAGGAAGTGCAGAAAGTAAAGTTCTTACATTTCCAGGAGGAATTACAGAGGAAGTCCATAAAGTAAAGTTCTTACATTTCCAGGAGGAATTACAGAGGAAGTGCAAAAAGTAAAGTTCTTACATTTCCAGGAGGGATTACAGAGGAAGTCCATAAAGTAAAGTTCTTACATTTCCAGGAGGAATTACAGAGGAAATGCACAACGTTCTTACATTTCCAGGAGGGATTACAGAGGAAGTGCACAAAGTAGATTTCTTACATTTCCAGGAGGGATTACGGAGGAAGTGAAGTAAAGTTCTTGCATTTCCAGGAGGGATTACAGAGGAAGTGCATAAAGTAAAGTTCTTACATTTACAGGAGGGATTACAGAGGAAGTGAATAAAGTAAAGTTCTTACATTTCCAGGAGGGATTACAGAGGAAGTGCATAAAGTAAAGTTCTTACATTTCCAGGAGTAATAAAAGAGGAAGTGCACAAAGTAGAGTCCTTACATTTCCAGGAGGATTTACAGAGGAAGTGCACAAAGTAAAGTTCTTACATTTCCAGGAGGGATTACAGAGGAAGTGCACAAAGTA
The DNA here is from genome assembly GCF_046119375.1 of Phyllobates terribilis. Classification (NCBI taxonomy): domain Eukaryota; kingdom Metazoa; phylum Chordata; class Amphibia; order Anura; family Dendrobatidae; genus Phyllobates; species Phyllobates terribilis. The sequence continues at coordinate 563,266 of NW_027363367.1, forward strand.
GAGTCCTTACATTTCCAGGAGGGATTACAGGGGAAGTGCAGAAAGTAAAGTTCTTACATTTCCAGGAGGAATTACAGAGGAAATGCACAACGTTCTTACATTTCCAGGAGGGATTACAGAGGAAGTGCACAAAGTAGATTTCTTACATTTCCAGGAGGGATTACAGGGGAAGTGCATAAAGTAAAGTTCTTACATTTCCAGGAGGGATTACAGAGGAAGTGCATAAAGTAAAGTTCTTACATTTCCAGGAGGGATTACAGAGGAAGTGCATAAAGCAAAGTTCTTACTTTTCCAGAAGGGATTACAGAGGAAGTGCATAAAGTAAAGTTCTTACATTTCCAGGAGGAATTACAGAGGAAGTCCATAAAGTAAAGTTCTTACATTTCCAGGAGGGATTACAGGGGAAGTGCAGAAAGTAAAGTTCTTACATTTCCAGGAGGAATTACAGAGGAAATGCACAACGATCTTACATTTCCAGGAGGGATTACAGAGGAAGTGCACAAAGTAGAGTTCTTACATTTCCAGGAGGGATTACAGAGGAAGTGCATAAAGAAAAGTTCTTACGTTTCCAGGAGGGATTACAGAGGAAGTGCATAAAGTAAAGTTCATACATTTCCAGGAGGGATTACAGAGGAAGTGCATAAAGTAAAGTTCTTACGTTTCCAGGAGGGAATACAGAGGAAGTGCATAAAGTAAAGTTCTTACATTTCCAGGAGGGATTACAGAGGAAGTGCATAAAGTAAAGTTCTTACATTTCCAGGAGGGATTACAGAGGAAGTGCATAAAGTAAAGTTCATACATTTCCAGGAGGAATTACAGAGGAAGTGCATAAAGCAAAGTTCTTACATTTCCAGGAGGGATTACAGAGGAAGTGCAGAAAGTAAAGTTCTTACATTTCCAGGAGGAATTACAGAGGAAGTCCATAAAGTAAAGTTCTTACATTTCCAGGAGGAATTACAGAGGAAGTGCAAAAAGTAAAGTTCTTACATTTCCAGGAGGGATTACAGAGGAAGTCCATAAAGTAAAGTTCTTACATTTCCAGGAGGAATTACAGAGGAAATGCACAACGTTCTTACATTTCCAGGAGGGATTACAGAGGAAGTGCACAAAGTAGATTTCTTACATTTCCAGGAGGGATTACGGAGGAAGTGCAGAAAGTAAAGTTCTTACATTTCCAGGAGGAATTACAGAGGAAATGCACAACGATCTTACATTTCCAGGAGGGATTACAGAGGAAGTGCAGAAAGTAAAGTTCTTACATTTCCAGGAGGAATTACAGAGGAAATGCACAACGATCTTACATTTCCAGGAGGGATTACAGAGGAAGTGCACAAAGTAGAGTTCTTACATTTCCAGGAGGGATTACAGAGGAAGTGCATAAAGAAAAGTTCTTACGTTTCCAGGAGGGATTACAGAGGAAGTGCATAAAGTAAAGTTCATACATTTCCAGGAGGGATTACAGAGGAAGTGCATAAAGTAAAGTTCTTACGTTTCCAGGAGGGAATTCAGAGGAAGTGCATAAAGTAAAGTTCTTACATTTCCAGGAGGGATTACAGAGGAAGTGCATAAAGTAAAGTTCTTACATTTCCAGGAGGGATTACAGAGGAAGTGCATAAAGTAAAGTTCATACATTTCCAGGAGGAATTACAGAGGAAGTGCATAAAGCAAAGTTCTTACATTTCCAGGAGGGATTACAGAGGAAGTGCAGAAAGTAAAGTTCTTACATTTCCAGGAGGAATTACAGAGGAAGTCCATAAAGTAAAGTTCTTACATTTCCAGGAGGAATTACAGAGGAAGTGCAAAAAGTAAAGTTCTTACATTTCCAGGAGGGATTACAGAGGAAGTCCATAAAGTAAAGTTCTTACATTTCCAGGAGGAATTACAGAGGAAATGCACAACGTTCTTACATTTCCAGGAGGGATTACAGAGGAAGTGCACAAAGTAGATTTCTTACATTTCCAGGAGGGATTACGGAGGAAGTGAAGTAAAGTTCTTGCATTTCCAGGAGGGATTACAGAGGAAGTGCATAAAGTAAAGTTCTTACATTTCCAGGAGGGATTACAGAGGAAGTGCATAAAGTAAAGTTCTTACATTTACAGGAGGGATTACAGAGGAAGTGCATAAAGTAAAGTTCTTACATTTCCAGGAGGGATTACAGAGGAAGTGCATGAAGTAAAGTTCTTACATTTCCAGGAGTAATAAAAGAGGAAGTGCACAAAGTAGAGTCCTTACATTTCCAGGAGGATTTACAGAGGAAGTGCACAAAGTAAAGTTCTTACATTTCCAGGAGGGATTACAGAGGAAGTGCACAAAGTAGAGTCCTTACATTTCCAGGAGGGATTACAGGGGAAGTGCAGAAAGTAAAGTTCTTACATTTCCAGGAGGAATTACAGAGGAAATGCACAACGTTCTTACATTTCCAGGAGGGATTACAGAGGAAGTGCACAAAGTAGATTTCTTACATTTCCAGGAGGGATTACAGGGGAAGTGCATAAAGTAAAGTTCTTACATTTCCAGGAGGGATTACAGAGGAAGTGCATAAAGTAAAGTTCTTACATTTCCAGGAGGGATTACAGAGGAAGTGCATAAAGCAAAGTTCTTACTTTTCCAGAAGGGATTACAGAGGAAGTGCATAAAGTAAAGTTCTTACATTTCCAGGAGGAATTACAGAGGAAGTCCATAAAGTAAAGTTCTTACATTTCCAGGAGGGATTACAGGGGAAGTGCAGAAAGTAAAGTTCTTACATTTCCAGGAGGAATTACAGAGGAAATGCACAACGTTCTTACATTTCCAGGAGGGATTACAGAGGAAGTGCACAAAGTAGAGTTCTTACATTTCCAGGAGGGATTACAGAGGAAGTGCATAAAGTAAAGTTCTTACGTTTCCAGGAGGGATTACAGAGGAAGTGCATAAAGTAAAGTTCATACATTTCCAGGAGGGATTACAGAGGAAGTGCATAAAGTAAAGTTCTTACATTTCCAGGAGGGATTACAGAGGAAGTGCATAAAGTAAAGTTCTTACGTTTACAGGAGGGATTACAGAGGAAGTGCATAAAGTAAAGTTCTTACATTTCCAGGAGGGATTACAGAGGAAGAGCATAAAGTAAAGTTCTTACGTTTCCAGGAGGGATTACAGAGGAAGTGCATGAAGTAAAGTTCTTACATTTCCAGGAGGGATTACAGAGGAAGTGCATGAAGTAAAGTTCATACATTTCCAGGAGGGATTACAGAGGAAGTGCATAAAGCAAAGTTCTTACATTTCCAGGAGGGATTACAGAGGAAGTGCATAAAGTAAAGTTCTTACATTTCCAGGAGGAATTACAGAGGAAATGCACAACGTTCTTACATTTCCAGGAGGGATTACAGAGGAAGTGCACAAAGTAGATTTCTTACATTTCCAGGAGGGATTACGGAGGAAGTGAAGTAAAGTTCTTGCATTTCCAGGAGGGATTACAGAGGAAGTGCAGAAAGTAAAGTTCTTACATTTCCAGGAGGGATTACAGAGGAAGTGCATAAAGTAAAGTTCTTACATTTCCAGGAGTAATTAAAGAGGAAGTGCACAAAGTAGAGTCCTTACATTTCCAGGAGGATTTACAGAGGAAGTGCACAAAGTAAAGTTCTTACATTTCCAGGAGGGATTACAGAGGAAGTGCACAAAGTAGAGTCCTTACATTTCCAGGAGGGATTACAGGGGAAGTGCAGAAAGTAAAGTTCTTACATTTCCAGGAGGAATTACAGAGGAAGTGCACAAAGTAAAGTTCTTACATTTCCAGGAGGGATTACAGAGGAAGTGCATATAGTAAAGTTCTTACATTTCCATGAGGAATTAAAAAGGAAGTGCAGAAAGTAGAGTCCTTTCATTTCCAGGAGGGATTACAGAGGAAGTGCACAAAGTAGAGTTCTTACATTTCCAGGAGGGATTACAGGGGATGTGCACAAAGTAGAGTTCTTACATTTGCAGGAGTATTTACAGAGTAAGTGCAAAAAGTAAAGTTCTTACATTTCCAGGAGGGATTACAGAGGAAATGCATAAAGTAAAGTTCTTACATTTCCATGAGGAATTAAAGAGGAAGTGCACAAAGTAGAGTTCTTACATTTCCAGGAGGTATTACAGAGGAAGTGCATAAAGTAGAGTTCTTACATTTCCAGGAGGATTAACAGAGGAAGTGCAAAAAGTAAAGTTCTTACATTTCCAGGAGGGATTACAGAGGAAGTCCATAATGTAAACTTCTTACATTTCCAGGAGGAATTACAGAGGAAGTGCAAAAAGTAAAGTTCTTACATTTCCAGGAGGGATTACAGAGGAAGTCCATAAAGTAAAGTTCTTACATTTCCAGGAGGAATTACAGAGGAAATGCACAACGTTCTTACATTTCCAGGAGAGATTACAGAGGAAGTGCACAAAGTAGATTTCTTACATTTCCAGGAGGGATTACGGAGGAAGTGAATTAAAGTTCTTGCATTTCCAGGAGGGATTACAGAGGAAGTGCATAAAGTAAAGTCCTTACATTTCCAGGAGGGATTACAGAGGAAGTGCATAAAGTAAAGTTCTTATATTTCCAGGAGGGATTACAGAGGAAGTGCATAAAGTAAAGTTCTTACATTTCCAGGAGGGATTACAGAGGAAGTGCATAAAGTAAAGTTCTTACATTTCCAGGAGTAATTAAAGAGGAAGTGCACAAAGTAGAGTCCTTACATTTCCAGGAGGATTTACAGAGGAAGTGCACACAGTAAAGTTCTTACATTTCCAGGAGGGATTACAGAGGAAGTGCACAAAGTAGAGTCCTTACATTTCCAGGAGGGATTACAGGGGAAGTGCAGAAAGTAAAGTTCTTACATTTCCAGGAGGAATTACAGAGGAAATGCACAACGTTCTTACATTTCCAGGAGGGATTACAGAGGAAGTACACAAAGTAGATTTCTTACATTTCCAGGAGGGATTACAGAGGAAGTGCACAAAGTAGATTTCTTACATTTCCAGGAGGGATTACAGAGGAAGTGTATAAAGTAAAGTTCTTACATTTCCAGGAGGGATTACAGAGGAAGTGCATAAAGCAAAGTTGTTACATTTCCAGGAGGGATTACAGAGGAAGTGCATAAAGTAAAGTTCTTACATTTCCAGGAGGAATTTCAGAGGAAGTCCATAAAGTAAAGTTCTTACATTTCCAGGAGGGATTACAGGGGAAGTGCAGAAAGTAAAGTTCTTACATTTCCAGGAGGAATTACAGAGGAAATGCACAACGTTCTTACATTTCCAGGAGGGATTACAGAGGAAGTGCACAAAGTAGATTTCTTACGTTTCCAGGAGGGATTACAGAGGAAGTGCATAAAGTAAAGTTCTTACATTTCCAGGAGAGATTACAGAGGAAGTGCATAAAGTAAAGTTCATACATTTCCAGGAGGGATTACAGAGGAAGGGCATAAAGCAAAGTTCTTACATTTCCAGGAGGGATTACAGAGGAAGTGCATAAAGTAAAGTTCTTACACTTCCAGGAGAGATTACAGAGGAAGTGCACAAAGTAGATTTCTTACATTTCCAGGAGGGATTACAGTGGAAGTGCATAAAGTAAAGTTCTTACATTTCCAGGAGGGATTACAGAGGAAGTGCATAAAGTAAAGTTCTTACATTTCCAGGAGGGATTACAGAGGATGTGCATAAAGTAAAGTTCTTACATTTCCAGGAGTAATTAAAGAGGAAGTGCACAAAGTAGAGTCCTTACATTTCCAGGAGGATTTACAGAGGAAGTGCACAAAGTAAAGTTCTTACATTTCCAGGAGCGATTACAGAGGAAGTGCATATAGTAAAGTTCTTACATTTCCATGAGGAATTAAAAAGGAAGTGCAGAAAGTAGAGTCCTTTCATTTCCAGGAGGGATTACAGAGGAAGTGCACAAAGTAGAGTTCTTACATTTCCAGGAAGGATTACAGGGGATGTGCACAAAGTAGAGTCCTTACATTTCCAGGAGGATTTACAGAGGAAGTGCACAAAGTAAAGTTCTTACATTTCCAGGAGGGATTACAGAGGAAATGCATAAAGTAAAGTTCTTACATTTCCATGAGGAATTAAAGAGGAAGTGCACAAAGTAGAGTTCTTACATTTCCAGGAGGTATTACAGAGGAAGTGCATAAAGTAGAGTTCTTACATTTCCAGGAGGATTAACAGAGGAAGTGCAAAAAGTAAAGTTCTTACATTTCCAGGAGGGATTACAGAGGAAGTCCATAATGTAAACTTCTTACATTTCCAGGAGGAATTACAGAGGAAGTGCAAAAAGTAAAGTTCTTACATTTCCAGGAGGGATTACAGAGGAAGTCCATAAAGTAAAGTTCTTACATTTCCAGGAGGAATTACAGAGGAAATGCACAACGTTCTTACATTTCCAGGAGAGATTACAGAGGAAGTGCAGAAAGTAGATTTCTTACATTTCCAGGAGGGATTACAGAGGAAGTGCATAAAGTAAAGTTCTTACATTTCCAGGAGTAATAAAAGAGGAAGTGCACAAAGTAGAGTCCTTACATTTCCAGGAGGATTTACAGAGGAAGTGCACAAAGTAAAGTTCTTACATTTCCAGGAGGGATTACAGAGGAAGTGCACAAAGTAGAGTCCTTACATTTCCAGGAGGGATTACAGGGGAAGTGCAGAAAGTAAAGTTCTTACATTTCCAGGAGGAATTACAGAGGAAATGCACAACGTTCTTACATTTCCAGGAGGGATTACAGGGGAAGTGCATAAAGTAAAGTTCTTACATTTCCAGGAGGGATTACAGAGGAAGTGCATGAAGTAAAGTTCTTACATTTCCAGGAGGGATTACAGAGGAAGTCCATAAAGTAAAGTTCTTACATTTCCAGGAGGGATTACAGGGGAAGTGCAGAAAGTAAAGTTCTTACATTTCCAGGAGGAATTACAGAGCAAATGCACAACGTTCTTACATTTCCAGGAGGGATTACAGAGGAAGTGCACAAAGTAGAGTTCTTACATTTCCAGGAGGGATTACAGAGGAAGTGCATAAAGTAAAGTTCTTACGTTTCCAGGAGGGATTACAGAGGAAGTGCATAAAGTAAAGTTCTTACATTTCCAGGAGGGATTACAGAGGAAGTGCATAAAGTAAAGTTCATACATTTCCAGGAGGGATTACAGAGGAAGTGCATAAAGTAAAGTTCTTACGTTTCCAGGAGGGAATACAGAGGAAGTGCATAAAGTTCTTACATTTCCAGGAGGGATTACAGAGGAAGTGCATGAAGTAAAGTTCTTACGTTTCCAGGAGGGATTAAAGAGGAAGTGCATAAAGTAAAGTTCTTACATTTCCAGGAGGGATTACAGAGGAAGTGCATAAAGTAAAGTTCTTACGTTTCCAGGAGGGGTTACAGAGGAAGTGCATGAAGTAAAGTTCTTACATTTCCAGGAGGGATTACAGAGGAAGTGCATAAAGTAAAGTTCATATATTTCAAGGAGGGATTACAGAGGAAGTGCATAAAGCAAAGTTCTTACATTTCCAGGAGGGATTACAGAGGAAGTGCATAAAGCAAAGTTCTTACATTTCCAGGAGGGATTACAGAGGAAGTGCATAAAGTAAAGTTCTTACATTTCCAGGAGGGATTACAGGGGAAGTGCAGAAAGTAAAGTTCTTACATTTCCAGGAGGAATTACAGAGGAAATGCACAACGTTCTTACATTTCCAGGAGGGATTACAGAGGAAGTGCACAAAGTAGAGTTCTTACATTTCCAGGAGGGATTACAGAGGAAGTGCATAAAGTAAAGTTCTTACGTTTCCAGGAGGGATTACAGAGGAAGTGCATAAAGTAAAGTTCTTACATTTCCAGGAGGGATTACAGAGGAAGTGCATAAAGTAAAGTTCATACATTTCCAGGAGGGATTACAGAGGAAGTGCATAAAGTAAAGTTCTTACGTTTCCAGGAGGGAATACAAAGGAAGTGCATAAAGTAAAGTTCTTACATTTCCAGGAGGGATTACAGAGGAAGTGCATAAAGTAAAGTTCTTACGTTTCCAGGAGGGATTAAAGAGGAAGTGCATAAAGTAAAGTTCTTACATTTCCAGGAGGGATTACAGAGGAAGTGCATAAAGTAAAGTTCTTACGTTTCCAGGAGGGATTACAGAGGAAGTGCATGAAGTAAAGTTCTTACATTTCCAGGAGGGATTACAGAGGAAGTGCATAAAGTAAAGTTCATACATTTCCAGGAGGGATTACAGAGGAAGTGCATAAAGCAAAGTTCTTACATTTCCAGGAGGGATTACAGAGGAAGTGCATAAAGTAAAGTTCTTACATTTCCAGGAGGGATTACAGGGGAAGTGCAGAAAGTAAAGTTCTTACATTTCCAGGAGGAATTACAGAGGAAATGCACAACGTTCTTACATTTCCAGGAGGGATTACAGAGGAAGTGCACAAAGTAGATTTCTTACGTTTCCAGGAGGGATTACAGAGGAAGTGCATAAAGTAAAGTTCTTACATTTCCAGGAGGGATTACAGAGGAAGTGCATAAAGTAAAGTTCATACATTTCCAGGAGGAATTACAGAGGAAGTGCATAAAGCAAAGTTCTTACATTTCCAGGAGGGATTACAGAGGAAGTGCAGAAAGTAAAGTTCTTACATTTCCAGGAGGAATTACAGAGGAAGTCCATAAAGTAAAGTTCTTACATTTCCAGGAGGAATTACAGAGGAAGTGCAAAAAGTAAAGTTCTTACATTTCCAGGAGGGATTACAGAGGAAGTCCATAAAGTAAAGTTCTTACATTTCCAGGAGGAATTACAGAGGAAATGCACAACGTTCTTACATTTCCAGGAGGGATTACAGAGGAAGTGCACAAAGTAGATTTCTTACATTTCCAGGAGGGATTACGGAGGAAGTGAAGTAAAGTTCTTGCATTTCCAGGAGGGATTACAGAGGAAGTGCATAAAGTAAAGTTCTTACATTTCCAGGAGGGATTACAGAGGAAGTGCATAAAGTAAAGTTCTAACATTTACAGGAGGGATTACAGAGGAAGTGAATAAAGTAAAGTTCTTACATTTCCAGGAGGGATTACAGAGGAAGTGCATGAAGTAAAGTTCTTACATTTCCAGGAGTAATAAAAGAGGAAGTGCACAAAGTAGAGTCCTTACATTTCCAGGAGGATTTACAGAGGAAGTGCACAAAGTAAAGTTCTTACATTTCCAGGAGGGATTACAGAGGAAGTGCACAAAGTAGAGTCCTTACATTTCCAGGAGGGATTACAGGGGAAGTGCAGAAAGTAAAGTTCTTACATTTCCAGGAGGAATTACAGAGGAAATGCACAACGTTCTTACATTTCCAGGAGGGATTACAGAGGAAGTGCACAAAGTAGATTTCTTACATTTCCAGGAGGGATTACAGGGGAAGTGCATAAAGTAAAGTTCTTACATTTCCAGGAGGGATTACAGAGGAAGTGCATAAAGTAAAGTTCTTACATTTCCAGGAGGGATTACAGAGGAAGTGCATAAAGCAAAGTTCTTACTTTTCCAGAAGGGATTACAGAGGAAGTGCATAAAGTAAAGTTCTTACATTTCCAGGAGGAATTACAGAGGAAGTCCATAAAGTAAAGTTCTTACATTTCCAGGAGGGATTACAGGGGAAGTGCAGAAAGTAAAGTTCTTCCATTTCCAGGAGGAATTACAGAGGAAATGCACAACGTTCTTACATTTCCAGGAGGGATTACAGAGGAAGTGCACAAAGTAGAGTTCTTACATTTCCAGGAGGGATTACAGAGGAAGTGCATAAAGTAAAGTTCTTACGTTTCCAGGAGGGATTACAGAGGAAGTGCATAAAGTAAAGTTCATACATTTCCAGGAGAGATTACAGAGGAAGTGCACAAAGTAGATTTCTTACATTTCCAGGAGGGATTACGGAGGAAGTGAATTAAAGTTCTTGCATTTCCAGGAGGGATTACAGAGGAAGTGCATAAAGTAAAGTCCTTACATTTCCAGGAGGGATTACAGAGGAAGTGCATAAAGTAAAGTTCTTACATTTCCAGGAGGGATTACAGAGGAAGTGCATAAAGTAAAGTTCTTACATTTCCAGGAGGGATTACAGAGGAAGTGCATTAAGTAAAGTTCTTACATTTCCAGGAGTAATTAAAGAGGAAGTGCACAAAGTAGAGTCCTTACATTTCCAGGAGGATTTACAGAGGAAGTGCACACAGTAAAGTTCTTTCATTTCCAGGAGGGATTACAGGGGAAGTGCAGAAAGTAAAGTTCTTACATTTCCAGGAGGAATTACAGAGGAAATGCACAACGTTCTTACATTTCCAGGAGGGATTACAGAGGAAGTGCACAAAGTAGATTTCTTACGTTTCCAGGAGGGATTACAGAGGAAGTGCATAAAGTAAAGTTCTTACATTTCCAGGAGAGATTACAGAGGAAGTGCATAAAGTAAAGTTCATACATTTCCAGGAGGGATTACAGAGGAAGTGCATAAAGCAAAGTTCTTACATTTCCAGGAGGGATTACAGAGAAAGTGCATAAAGTAAAGTTCTTACACTTCCAGGAGAGATTACAGAGGAAGTGCACAAAGTAGATTTCTTACATTTCCAGGAGGGATTACAGTGGAAGTGCATAAAGTAAAGTTCTTACATTTCCAGGAGGGATTACAGAGGAAGTGCATAAAGTAAAGTTCTTACATTTCCAGGAGGGATTACAGAGGATGTGCATAAGGTAAAGTTCTTACATTTCCAGGAGTAATTAAAGAGGAAGTGCACAAAGTAGAGTGCTTACATTTCCAGGAGGATTTACAGAGGAAGTGCACAAAGTAAAGTTCTTACATTTCCAGGAGCGATTACAGAGGAAGTGCATATAGTAAAGTTCTTACATTTCCATGAGGAATTAAAAAGGAAGTGCAGAAAGTAGAGTCCTTTCATTTCCAGGAGGGATTACAGAGGAAGTGCACAAAGTAGAGTTCTTACATTTCCAGGAAGGATTACAGGGGATGTGCACAAAGTAGAGTTCTTACATTTGCAGGAGTATTTACAGAGTAAGTGCAAAAAGTAAAGTTCTTACATTTCCAGGAGGGATTACAGAGGAAATGCATAAAGTAAAGTTCTTACATTTCCATGAGGAATTAAAGAGGAAGTGCACAAAGTAGAGTTCTTACATTTCCAGGAGGTATTACAGAGGAAGTGCATAAAGTAGAGTTCTTACATTTCCAGGAGGATTAACAGAGGAAGTGCAAAAAGTAAAGTTCTTACATTTCCAGGAGGGATTACAGAGGAAGTCCATAATGTAAACTTCTTACATTTCCAGGAGGAATTACAGAGGAAGTGCAAAAAGTAAAGTTCTTACATTTCCAGGAGGGATTACAGAGGAAGTCCATAAAGTAAAGTTCTTACATTTCCAGGAGGAATTACAGAGGAAATGCACAACGTTCTTACATTTCCAGGAGAGATTACAGAGGAAGTGCAGAAAGTAGATTTCTTACATTTCCAGGAGGGATTACAGAGGAAGTGCATAAAGTAAAGTTCTTACATTTCCAGGAGTAATAAAAGAGGAAGTGCACAAAGTAGAGTCCTTACATTTCCAGGAGGATTTACATAGGAAGTGCACAAAGTAAAGTTCTTACATTTCCAGGAGGGATTACAGAGGAAGTGCACAAAGTAGAGTCCTTACATTTCCAGGAGGGATTACAGGGGAAGTGCAGAAAGTAAAGTTCTTACATTTCCAGGAGGAATTACAGAGGAAATGCACAACGTTCTTACATTTCCAGGAGGGATTACAGAGGAAGTGCACAAAGTAGATTTCTTACATTTCCAGGAGGGATTACAGAGGAAGTGCATAATGTAAAGTTCTTACATTTCCAGGAGGGATTACAGAGGAAGTGCATGAAGTAAAGTTCTTACATTTCCAGGAGGGATTACAGAGGAAGTCCATAAAGTAAAGTTCTTACATTTCCAGGAGGGATTACAGGGGAAGTGCAGAAAGTAAAGTTCTTACATTTCCAGGAGGAATTACAGAGCAAATGCACAACGTTCTTACATTTCCAGGAGGGATTACAGAGGAAGTGCACAAAGTAGAGTTCTTACATTTCCAGGAGGGATTACAGAGGAAGTGCATAAAGTAAAGTTCTTACGTTTCCAGGAGGGATTACAGAGGAAGTGCATAAAGTAAAGTTCTTACATTTCCAGGAGGGATTACAGAGGAAGTGCATAAAGTAAAGTTCATACATTTCCAGGAGGGATTACAGAGGAAGTGCATAAAGTAAAGTTCTTACGTTTCCAGGAGGGAATACAGAGGAAGTGCATAAAGTTCTTACATTTCCAGGAGGGATTACAGAGGAAGTGCATGAAGTAAAGTTCTTACGTTTCCAGGAGGGATTAAAGAGGAAGTGCATAAAGTAAAGTTCTTACATTTCCAGGAGGGATTACAGAGGAAGTGCATAAAGTAAAGTTCTTACGTTTCCAGGAGGGGTTACAGAGGAAGTGCATGAAGTAAAGTTCATATATTTCAAGGAGGGATTACAGAGGAAGTGCATAAAGCAAAGTTCTTACATTTCCAGGAGGGATTACAGAGGAAGTGCATAAAGCAAAGTTCTTACATTTCCAGGAGGGATTACAGAGGAAGTGCATAAAGTAAAGTTCTTACATTTCCAGGAGGGATTACAGGGGAAGTGCAGAAAGTAAAGTTCTTACATTTCCAGGAGGAATTACAGAGGAAATGCACAACGTTCTTACATTTCCAGGAGGGATTACAGAGGAAGTGCACAAAGTAGAGTTCTTACATTTCCAGGAGGGATTACAGAGGAAGTGCATAAAGTAAAGTTCTTACGTTTCCAGGAGGGATTACAGAGGAAGTGCATAAAGTAAAGTTCTTACATTTCCAGGAGGGATTACAGAGGAAGTGCATAAAGTAAAGTTCATACATTTCCAGGAGGGATTACAGAGGAAGTGCATAAAGTAAAGTTCTTACGTTTCCAGGAGGGAATACAAAGGAAGTGCATAAAGTAAAGTTCTTACATTTCCAGGAGGGATTACAGAGGAAGTGCATAAAGTAAAGTTCTTACGTTTCCAGGAGGGATTAAAGAGGAAGTGCATAAAGTAAAGTTCTTACATTTCCAGGAGGGATTACAGAGGAAGTGCATAAAGTAAAGTTCTTACGTTTCCAGGAGGGATTACAGAGGAAGTGCATGAAGTAAAGTTCTTACATTTCCAGGAGGGATTACAGAGGAAGTGCATAAAGTAAAGTTCATACATTTCCAGGAGGGATTACAGAGGAAGTGCATAAAGCAAAGTTCTTACATTTACAGGAGGGATTACAGAGGAAGTGCATAAAGTAAAGTTCTTACATTTCCAGGAGGGATTACAGGGGAAGTGCAGAAAGTAAAGTTCTTACATTTCCAGGAGGAATTACAGAGGAAATGCACAACGTTCTTACATTTCCAGGAGGGATTACAGAGGAAGTGCACAAAGTAGATTTCTTACGTTTCCAGGAGGGATTACAGAGGAAGTGCATAAAGTAAAGTTCTTACATTTCCAGGAGGGATTACAGAGGAAGTGCATAAAGTAAAGTTCATACATTTCCAGGAGGAATTACAGAGGAAGTGCATAAAGCAAAGTTCTTACATTTCCAGGAGGGATTACAGAGGAAGTGCATAAAGTAAAGTTCATATATTTCAAGGAGGGATTACAGAGGAAGTGCATAAAGCAAAGTTCTTACATTTCCAGGAGGGATTACAGAGGAAGTGCATAAAGCAAAGTTCTTACATTTCCAGGAGGGATTACAGAGGAAGTGCATAAAGTAAAGTTCTTACATTTCCAGGAGGGATTACAGGGGAAGTGCAGAAAGTAAAGTTCTTACATTTCCAGGAGGAATTACAGAGGAAATGCACAACGTTCTTACATTTCCAGGAGGGATTACAGAGGAAGTGCACAAAGTAGAGTTCTTACATTTCCAGGAGGGATTACAGAGGAAGTGCATAAAGTAAAGTTCTTACGTTTCCAGGAGGGATTACAGAGGAAGTGCATAAAGTAAAGTTCTTACATTTCCAGGAGGGATTACAGAGGAAGTGCATAAAGTAAAGTTCATACATTTCCAGGAGGGATTACAGAGGAAGTGCATAAAGTAAAGTTCTTACGTTTCCAGGAGGGAATACAAAGGAAGTGCATAAAGTAAAGTTCTTACATTTCCAGGAGGGATTACAGAGGAAGTGCATAAAGTAAAGTTCTTACGTTTCCAGGAGGGATTAAAGAGGAAGTGCATAAAGTAAAGTTCTTACATTTCCAGGAGGGATTACAGAGGAAGTGCATAAAGTAAAGTTCTTACGTTTCCAGGAGGGATTACAGAGGAAGTGCATGAAGTAAAGTTCTTACATTTCCAGGAGGGATTACAGAGGAAGTGCATAAAGTAAAGTTCATACATTTCCAGGAGGGATTACAGAGGAAGTGCATAAAGCAAAGTTCTTACATTTCCAGGAGGGATTACAGAGGAAGTGCATAAAGTAAAGTTCTTACATTTCCAGGAGGGATTACAGGGGAAGTGCAGAAAGTAAAGTTCTTACATTTCCAGGAGGAATTACAGAGGAAATGCACAACGTTCTTACATTTCCAGGAGGGATTACAGAGGAAGTGCACAAAGTAGATTTCTTACGTTTCCAGGAGGGATTACAGAGGAAGTGCATAAAGTAAAGTTCTTACATTTCCAGGAGGGATTACAGAGGAAGTGCATAAAGTAAAGTTCATACATTTCCAGGAGGAATTACAGAGGAAGTGCATAAAGCAAAGTTCTTACATTTCCAGGAGGGATTACAGAGGAAGTGCAGAAAGTAAAGTTCTTACATTTCCAGGAGGAATTACAGAGGAAGTCCATAAAGTAAAGTTCTTACATTTCCAGGAGGAATTACAGAGGAAGTGCAAAAAGTAAAGTTCTTACATTTCCAGGAGGGATTACAGAGGAAGTCCATAAAGTAAAGTTCTTACATTTCCAGGAGGAATTACAGAGGAAATGCACAACGTTCTTACATTTCCAGGAGGGATTACAGAGGAAGTGCACAAAGTAGATTTCCTACATTTCCAGGAGGGATTACGGAGGAAGTGAAGTAAAGTTCTTGCATTTCCAGGAGGGATTACAGAGGAAGTGCATAAAGTAAAGTTCTTACATTTCCAGGAGGGATTACAGAGGAAGTGCATAAAGTAAAGTTCTTACATTTCCAGGAGGGATTACAGAGGAAGTGAATAAAGTAAAGTTCTTACATTTCCAGGAGGGATTACAGAGGAAGTGCATAAAGTAAAGTTCTTACATTTCCAGGAGTAATAAAAGAGGAAGTGCACAAAGTAGAGTCCTTACATTTCCAGGAGGATTTACAGAGGAAGTGCACAAAGTAAAGTTCTTACATTTTCAGGAGGGATTACAGAGGAAGTGCACAAAGTAGAGTCCTTACATTTCCAGGAGGGATTACAGGGGAAGTGCAGAAAGTAAAGTTCTTACATTTCCAGGAGGAATTACAGAGGAAATGCACAACGTTCTTACATTTCCAGGAGGGATTACAGAGGAAGTGCACAAAGTAGATTTCTTACATTTCCAGGAGGGATTACAGGGGAAGTGCATAAAGTAAAGTTCTTACATTTCCAGGAGGGATTACAGAGGAAGTGCATAAAGTAAAGTTCTTACATTTCCAGGAGGGATTACAGAGGAAGTGCATAAAGCAAAGTTCTTACTTTTCCAGAAGGGATTACAGAGGAAGTGCATAAAGTAAAGTTCTTACATTTCCAGGAGGAATTACAGAGGAAGTCCATAAAGTAAAGTTCTTACATTTCCAGGAGGGATTACAGGGGAAGTGCAGAAAGTAAAGTTCTTACATTTCCAGGAGGAATTACAGAGGAAATGCACAACGTTCTTACATTTCCAGGAGGGATTACAGAGGAAGTGCACAAAGTAGAGTTCTTACATTTCCAGGAGGGATTACAGAGGAAGTGCATAAAGTAAAGTTCTTACGTTTCCAGGAGGGATTACAGAGGAAGTGCATAAAGTAAAGTTCATACATTTCCAGGAGGGATTACAGAAGAAGTGCATAAAGTAAAGTTCTTACGTTTCCAGGAGGGAATACAGAGGAAGTGCATAAAGTAAAGTTCTTACATTTCCAGGAGGGATTACAGAGGAAGTGCATAAAGTAAAGTTCTTACATTTCCAGGAGGGATTACAGAGGAAGTGCATAAAGTAAAGTTCATACATTTCCAGGAGGAATTACAGAGGAAGTGCATAAAGCAAAGTTCTTACATTTCCAGGAGGGATTACAGAGGAAGTGCAGAAAGTAAAGTTCTTACATTTCCAGGAGGAATTACAGAGGAAGTCCATAAAGTAAAGTTCTTACATTTCCAGGAGGAATTACAGAGGAAGTGCAAAAAGTAAAGTTCTTACATTTCCAGGAGGGATTACAGAGGAAGTCCATAAAGTAAAGTTCTTACATTTCCAGGAGGAATTACAGAGGAAATGCACAACGTTCTTACATTTCCAGGAGGGATTACAGAGGAAGTGCACAAAGTAGATTTCTTACATTTCCAGGAGGGATTACGGAGGAAGTGAAGTAAAGTTCTTGCATTTCCAGGAGGGATTACAGAGGAAGTGCATAAAGTAAAGTTCTTACATTTCCAGGAGGGATTACAGAGGAAGTGCATAAAGTAAAGTTCTTACATTTACAGGAGGGATTACAGAGGAAGTGCATAAAGTAAAGTTCTTACATTTCCAGGAGGGATTACAGAGGAAGTGCATGAAGTAAAGTTCTTACATTTCCAGGAGTAATAAAAGAGGAAGTGCACAAAGTAGAGTCCTTACATTTCCAGGAGGATTTACAGAGGAAGTGCACAAAGTAAAGTTCTTACATTTCCAGGAGGGATTACAGAGGAAGTGCACAAAGTAGAGTCCTTACATTTCCAGGAGGGATTACAGGGGAAGTGCAGAAAGTAAAGTTCTTACATTTCCAGGAGGAATTACAGAGGAAATGCACAACGTTCTTACATTTCCAGGAGGGATTACAGAGGAAGTGCACAAAGTAGATTTCTTACATTTCCAGGAGGGATTACAG
This sequence comes from Phyllobates terribilis, assembly GCF_046119375.1. Classification (NCBI taxonomy): domain Eukaryota; kingdom Metazoa; phylum Chordata; class Amphibia; order Anura; family Dendrobatidae; genus Phyllobates; species Phyllobates terribilis. The sequence continues at coordinate 580,295 of NW_027363367.1, forward strand.
GGGAAGTGCATAAAGTAAAGTTCTTACATTTCCAGGAGGGATTACAGAGGAAGTGCATAAAGTAAAGTTCTTACATTTCCAGGAGGGATTACAGAGGAAGTGCATAAAGCAAAGTTCTTACTTTTCCAGAAGGGATTACAGAGGAAGTGCATAAAGTAAAGTTCTTACATTTCCAGGAGGAATTACAGAGGAAGTCCATAAAGTAAAGTTCTTACATTTCCAGGAGGGATTACAGGGGAAGTGCAGAAAGTAAAGTTCTTACATTTCCAGGAGGAATTACAGAGGAAATGCACAACGTTCTTACATTTCCAGGAGGGATTACAGAGGAAGTGCACAAAGTAGAGTTCTTACATTTCCAGGAGGGATTACAGAGGAAGTGCATAAAGTAAAGTTCTTACGTTTCCAGGAGGGATTACAGAGGAAGTGCATAAAGTAAAGTTCATACATTTCCAGGAGGGATTACAGAGGAAGTGCATAAAGTAAAGTTCTTACATTTCCAGGAGGGATTACAGAGGAAGTGCATAAAGTAAAGTTCTTACGTTTACAGGAGGGATTACAGAGGAAGTGCATAAAGTAAAGTTCTTACATTTCCAGGAGGGATTACAGAGGAAGTGCATAAAGTAAAGTTCTTACGTTTCCAGGAGGGATTACAGAGGAAGTGCATGAAGTAAAGTTCTTACATTTCCAGGAGGGATTACAGAGGAAGTGCATGAAGTAAAGTTCATACATTTCCAGGAGGGATTACAGAGGAAGTGCATAAAGCAAAGTTCTTACATTTCCAGGAGGGATTACAGAGGAAGTGCATAAAGTAAAGTTCTTACATTTCCAGGAGGAATTACAGAGGAAATGCACAACGTTCTTACATTTCCAGGAGGGATTACAGAGGAAGTGCACAAAGTAGATTTCTTACATTTCCAGGAGGGATTACAGAGGAAGTGCATAAAGTAAAGTTCTTACATTTCCAGGAGGGATTACAGTTGAAGTGCACAAAGTAGATTTCTTACATTTCCAGGAGGGATTACAGTGGAAGTGCACAAAGTAGATTTCTTACATTTCCAGGAGGGATTACAGAGGAAGTGCATATAGTAAAGTTCTTACATTTCCATGAGGAATTAAAGAGGAAGTGCACAAAGTAGAGTTCTTACATTTCCAGGAGGTATTACAGAGGAAGTGCAAAAAGTAGATTTCTTACATTTCCAGGAGGGATTACAGTGGAAGTGCATAAAGTAAAGTTCTTACATTTCCAGGAGGGATTACAGAGGAAGTGCATAAAGTAAAGTTCTTACATTTCCAGGAGGAATTACAGAGGATGTGCATAAAGTAAAGTTCTTACATTTCCAGGAGTAATTAAAGAGGAAGTGCACAAAGTAGAGTCCTTACATTTCCAGGAGGATTTACAGAGGAAGTGCACAAAGTAAAGTTCTTACATTTCCAGGAGCGATTACAGAGGAAGTGCATATAGTAAAGTTCTTACATTTCCATGAGGAATTAAAAAGGAAGTGCAGAAAGTAGAGTCCTTTCATTTCCAGGAGGGATTACAGAGGAAGTGCACAAAGTAGAGTTCTTACATTTCCAGGAAGGATTACAGGGGATGTGCACAAAGTAGAGTTCTTACATTTGCAGGAGTATTTACAGAGGAAGTGCAAAAAGTAAAGTTCTTACATTTCCAGGAAGGATTACAGAGGAAATGCATAAAGTAAAGTTCTTACATTTCCATGAGGAATTAAAGAGGAAGTGCACAAAGTAGAGTTCTTACATTTCCAGGAGGTATTACAGAGGAAGTGCATAAAGTAGAGTTCTTACATTTCCAGGAGGATTAACAGAGGAAGTGCAAAAAGTAAAGTTCTTACATTTCCAGGAGGGATTACAGAGGAAGTTCATAAAGTAAAGTTCTTACATTTCCAGGAGGAATTACAGAGGAAGTGCAAAAAGTAAAGTTCTTACATTTCCAGGAGGGATTACAGAGGAAGTCCATAAAGTAAAGTTCTTACATTTCCAGGAGGAATTACAGAGGAAATGCACAACGTTCTTACATTTCCAGGAGGGATTACAGAGGAAGTGCACAAAGTAGATTTCTTACATTTCCAGGAGGGATTACGGAGGAAGTGAATTAAAGTTCTTGCATTTCCAGGAGGGATTACAGAGGAAGTGCATAAAGTAAAGTTCTTACATTTCCAGGAGGGATTACAGAGGAAGTGCATAAAGTAAAGTTCTTACATTTCCAGGAGGGATTACAGAGGAAGTGGATAAAGTAAAGTTCTTACATTTCCAGGAGTAATTAAAGAGGAAGTGCACAAAGTAGAGTCCTTACATTTCCAGGAGGATTTACGGAGGAAGTGCACAAAGTAAAGTTCTTACATTTCCAGGAGGGATTACAGAAAAAGTGCACAAAGTAGAGTCCTTACATTTCCAGGAGGGATTACAGGGGAAGTGCAGAAAGTAAAGTTCTTACATTTCCAGGAGGAATTACAGAGGAAATGCACAACGTTCTTACATTTCCAGGAGGGATTACAGAGGAAGTACACAAAGTAGATTTCTTACATTTCCAGGAGGGATTACAGAGGAAGTGCACAAAGTAGATTTCTTACATTTCCAGGAGGGATTACAGAGGAAGTGCATGAAGTAAAGTTCTTACATTTCTAGGAGGGATTACAGAGGAAGTGCATAAAGCAAAGTTGTTACTTTTCCAGGAGGGATTACAGAGGAAGTGCATAAAGTAAAGTTCTTACATTTCCAGGAGGAATTACAGAGGAAGTCCATAAAGTAAAGTTCTTACATTTCCAGGAGGGATTACAGAGGAAGTGCATAAAGTAAAGTTCTTACATTTCCAGGAGAGATTACAGAGGAAGTGCCTAAAGTAAAGTTCATACATTTCCAGGAGGGATTACAAAGGAAGTGCATAAAGCAAAGTTATTACATTTCCAGGAGGAATTACAGAGGAAGTGCATAAAGTAAAGTTCTTACATTTCCAGGAGTAATTAAAGAGGAAGTGCACAAAGTAGAGTCCTTACATTTCCAGGAGGATTTACAGAGGAAGTGCACAAAGTAAAGTTCTTACATTTCCAGGAGGGATTACAGAGGAAGTGAACAAAGTAGAGTCCTTACATTTCCAGGAGGGATTACAGGGGAAGTGCAGAAAGTAAAGTTCTTACATTTCCAGGAGGAATTACAGAGGAAGTGCACAAAGTAAAGTTCTTACATTTCCAGGAGGGATTACAGAGGAAGTGCATATAGTAAAGTTCTTACATTTCCATGAGGAATTAAAAAGGAAGTGCAGAAAGTAGAGTCCTTTCATTTCCAGGAGGGATTACAGAGGAAGTGCACAAAGTAGAGTTCTTACATTTCCAGGAGGGATTACAGGGGATGTGCACAAAGTAGAGTTCTTACATTTGCAGGAGTATTTACAGAGTAAGTGCAAAAAGTAAAGTTCTTACATTTCCAGGAGGGATTACAGAGGAAATGCATAAAGTAAAGTTCTTACATTTCCATGAGGAATTAAAGAGGAAGTGCACAAAGTAGAGTTCTTACATTTCCAGGAGGTATTACAGAGGAAGTGCATAAAGTAGAGTTCTTACATTTCCAGGAGGATTAACAGAGGAAGTGCAAAAAGTAAAGTTCTTACATTTCCAGGAGGGATTACAGAGGAAGTCCATAATGTAAACTTCTTACATTTCCAGGAGGAATTACAGAGGAAGTGCAAAAAGTAAAGTTCTTACATTTCCAGGAGGGATTACAGAGGAAGTCCATAAAGTAAAGTTCTTACATTTCCAGGAGGAATTACAGAGGAAATGCACAACGTTCTTACATTTCCAGGAGAGATTACAGAGGAAGTGCACAAAGTAGATTTCTTACATTTCCAGGAGGGATTACGGAGGAAGTGAATTAAAGTTCTTGCATTTCCAGGAGGGATTACAGAGGAAGTGCATAAAGTAAAGTCCTTACATTTCCAGGAGGGATTACAGAGGAAGTGCATAAAGTAAAGTTCTTACATTTCCAGGAGGGATTACAGAGGAAGTGCATAAAGTAAAGTTCTTACATTTCCAGGAGGGATTACAGAGGAAGTGCATAAAGTAAAGTTCTTACATTTCCAGGAGTAATTAAAGAGGAAGTGCACAAAGTAGAGTCCTTACATTTCCAGGAGGATTTACAGAGGAAGTGCACACAGTAAAGTTCTTACATTTCCAGGAGGGATTACAGAGGAAGTGCACAAAGTAGAGTCCTTACATTTCCAGGAGGGATTACAGGGGAAGTGCAGAAAGTAAAGTTCTTACATTTCCAGGAGGAATTACAGAGGAAATGCACAACGTTCTTACATTTCCAGGAGGGATTACAGAGGAAGTACACAAAGTAGATTTCTTACATTTCCAGGAGGGATTACAGAGGAAGTGCACAAACTAGATTTCTTACATTTCCAGGAGGGATTACAGAGGAAGTGCATAAAGTAAAGTTCTTACATTTCCAGGAGGGATTACAGAGGAAGTGCATAAAGCAAAGTTGTTACATTTCCAGGAGGGATTACAGAGGAAGTGCATAAAGTAAAGTTCTTACATTTCCAGGAGGAATTTCAGAGGAAGTCCATAAAGTAAAGTTCTTACATTTCCAGGAGGGATTACAGGGGAAGTGCAGAAAGTAAAGTTCTTACATTTCCAGGAGGAATTACAGAGGAAATGCACAACGTTCTTACATTTCCAGGAGGGATTACAGAGGAAGTGCACAAAGTAGATTTCTTACGTTTCCAGGAGGGATTACAGAGGAAGTGCATAAAGTAAAGTTCTTACATTTCCAGGAGAGATTACAGAGGAAGTGCATAAAGTAAAGTTCATACATTTCCAGGAGGGATTACAGAGGAAGTGCATAAAGCAAAGTTCTTACATTTCCAGGAGGGATTACAGAGGAAGTGCATAAAGTAAAGTTCTTACACTTCCAGGAGAGATTACAGAGGAAGTGCACAAAGTAGATTTCTTACATTTCCAGGAGGGATTACAGTGGAAGTGCATAAAGTAAAGTTCTTACATTTCCAGGAGGGATTACAGAGGAAGTGCATAAAGTAAAGTTCTTACATTTCCAGGAGGGATTACAGAGGATGTGCATAAAGTAAAGTTCTTACATTTCCAGGAGTAATTAAAGAGGAAGTGCACAAAGTAGAGTCCTTACATTTCCAGGAGGATTTACAGAGGAAGTGCACAAAGTAAAGTTCTTACATTTCCAGGAGCGATTACAGAGGAAGTGCATATAGTAAAGTTCTTACATTTCCATGAGGAATTAAAAAGGAAGTGCAGAAAGTAGAGTCCTTTCATTTCCAGGAGGGATTACAGAGGAAGTGCACAAAGTAGAGTTCTTACATTTCCAGGAAGGATTACAGGGGATGTGCACAAAGTAGAGTTCTTACATTTGCAGGAGTATTTACAGAGTAAGTGCAAAAAGTAAAGTTCTTACATTTCCAGGAGGGATTACAGAGGAAATGCATAAAGTAAAATTCTTACATTTCCATGAGGAATTAAAGAGAAAGTGCACAAAGTAGAGTTCTTACATTTCCAGGAGGTATTACAGAGGAAGTGCATAAAGTAGAGTTCTTACATTTCCAGGAGGATTAACAGAGGAAGTGCAAAAAGTAAAGTTCTTACATTTCCAGGAGGGATTACAGAGGAAGTCCATAATGTAAACTTCTTACATTTCCAGGAGGAATTACAGAGGAAGTGCAAAAAGTAAAGTTCTTACATTTCCAGGAGGGATTACAGAGGAAGTCCATAAAGTAAAGTTCTTACATTTCCAGGAGGAATTACAGAGGAAATGCACAACGTTCTTACATTTCCAGGAGAGATTACAGAGGAAGTGCAGAAAGTAGATTTCTTACATTTCCAGGAGGGATTACGGAGGAAGTGAATTAAAGTTCTTGCATTTCCAGGAGGGATTACAGAGGAAGTGCATAAAGTAAAGTCCTTACATTTCCAGGAGGGATTACAGAGGAAGTGCATAAAGTAAAGTTCTTACATTTCCAGGAGGGATTACAGAGGAAGTGCATAAAGTAAAGTTCTTACATTTCCAGGAGGGATTACAGAGGAAGTGCATAAAGTAAAGTTCTTACATTTCCAGGAGTAATTAAAGATGAAGTGCACAAAGTAGAGTCCTTACATTTCCAGGAGGATTTACAGAGGAAGTGCACACAGTAAAGTTCTTACATTTCCAGGAGGGATTACAGAGGAAGTGCACAAAGTAGAGTCCTTACATTTCCAGGAGGGATTACAGGGGAAGTGCAGAAAGTAAAGTTCTTACATTTCCAGGAGGAATTACAGAGGAAATGCACAACGTTCTTACATTTCCAGGAGGGATTACAGAGGAAGTACACAAAGTAGATTTCTTACATTTCCAGGAGGGATTACAGAGGAAGTGCACAAAGTAGATTTCTTACATTTCCAGGAGGGATTACAGAGGAAGTGCATAAAGTAAAGTTCTTACATTTCCAGGAGGGATTACAGAGGAAGTGCATAAAGCAAAGTTGTTACATTTCCAGGAGGGATTACAGAGGAAGTGCATAAAGTAAAGTTCTTACATTTCCAGGAGGGATTTCAGAGGAAGTCCATAAAGTAAAGTTCTTACATTTCCAGGAGGGATTACAGGGGAAGTGCAGAAAGTAAAGTTCTTACATTTCCAGGAGGAATTACAGAGGAAATGCACAACGTTCTTACATTTCCAGGAGGGATTACAGAGGAAGTGCACAAAGTAGATTTCTTACGTTTCCAGGAGGGATTACAGAGGAAGTGCATAAAGTAAAGTTCTTACATTTCCAGGAGAGATTACAGAGGAAGTGCATAAAGTAAAGGTCATACATTTCCAGGAGGGATTACAGAGGAAGTGCATAAAGCAAAGTTCTTACATTTCCAGGAGGGATTACAGAGGAAGTGCATAAAGTAAAGTTCTTACACTTCCAGGAGAGATTACAGAGGAAGTGCACAAAGTAGATTTCTTACATTTCCAGGAGGGATTACAGTGGAAGTGCATAAAGTAAAGTTCTTACATTTCCAGGAGGGATTACAGAGGATGTGCATAAAGTAAAGTTCTTACATTTCCAGGAGTAATTAAAGAGGAAGTGCACAAAGTAGAGTCCTTACATTTCCAGGAGGATTTACAGAGGAAGTGCACAAAGTAAAGTTCTTACATTTCCAGGAGCGATTACAGAGGAAGTGCATATAGTAAAGTTCTTACATTTCCATGAGGAATTAAAAAGGAAGTGCAGAAAGTAGAGTCCTTTCATTTCCAGGAGGGATTACAGAGGAAGTGCACAAAGTAGAGTTCTTACATTTCCAGGAAGGATTACAGGGGATGTGCACAAAGTAGAGTTCTTACATTTGCAGGAGTATTTACAGAGGAAGTGCAAAAAGTAAAGTTCTTACATTTCCAGGAAGGATTACAGAGGAAATGCATAAAGTAAAGTTCTTACATTTCCATGAGGAATTAAAGAGGAAGTGCACAAAGTAGAGTTCTTACATTTCCAGGAGGTATTACAGAGGAAGTGCATAAAGTAGAGTTCTTACATTTCCAGGAGGATTAACAGAGGAAGTGCAAAAAGTAAAGTTCTTACATTTCCAGGAGGGATTACAGAGGAAGTTCATAAAGTAAAGTTCTTACATTTCCAGGAGGAATTACAGAGGAAGTGCAAAAAGTAAAGTTCTTACATTTCCAGGAGGGATAACAGAGGAAGTCCATAAAGTAAAGTTCTTACATTTCCAGGAGGAATTACAGAGGAAATGCACAACGTTCTTACATTTCCAGGAGGGATTACAGAGGAAGTCCATAAAGTAAAGTTCTTACATTTCCAGGAGGAATTACAGAGGAAGTGGAAAAAGTAAAGTTCTTACATTTCCAGGAGGAATTACAGAGGAAATGCACAACGTTCTTACATTTCCAGGAGGAATTACAGAGGAAGTGCACAAAGTAGATTTCTTACATTTCCAGGAGGCATTACGGAGAAAGTGAAGTAAAGTTCTTGCATTTCCAGGAGGGATTACGGAGGAAGTGCATAAAGTAAAGTTCTTACATTTCCAGGAGGGATTACAGAGGAAGTGCATAAAGTAAAGTTCTTACATTTCCAGGAGTAATTAAAGGGGAAGTGCACAAAGTAGAGTCCTTACATTTCCAGGAGGATTTACAGAGGAAGTGCACAAAGTAAAGTTCTTACATTTCCAGGAGGGATTACAGAGGAAGTGCATAAAGTAAAGTTCTTACATTTCCAGGAGGATTTACAGAGGAAGTGCATATAGTAAAGTTCTTACATTTCCATCAGGAATTAAAGAGGAAGTGCAGAAAGTAGAGTCCTTACATTTCCAGGAGGGATTACAGAGGAAGTGCGTATAGTAAAGTTCTTACATTTCCATGAGGAATTAAAGAGGAAGTGCACAAAGTAGAATCCTTACATTTCCATGAGTATTTACAGAGGAATTGCAAAAAGTAAAGTTCTTACATTTCCAGGAGGGATTACAGAGGAAGTGCATAAAGTAAAGTTCTTACATTTCCAGGAGGAATTACAAATGAAATGCACAACGTTCTTACATTTCCAGGAGGGATTACAGAGGAAGTGCACAAAGTAGATTTCTTACATTTCCAGGAGGGATTACAGAGGAAGTGCATAAAGTAAAGTTCTTACATTTCCAGGAGGGATTACAGAGGAAGTGCATAAAGTAAAGTTCTTACATTTCCAGGAGGGATTACAGTTGAAGTGCACAAAGTAGATTTCTTACATTTCCAGGAGGGATTACAGTGGAAGTGCACAAAGTAGATTTCTTACATTTCCAGGAGGGATTACAGAGGAAGTGCATATAGTAAAGTTCTTACATTTCCATGAGGAATTAAAGAGGAAGTGCACAAAGTAGAGTTCTTACATTTCCAGGAGGTATTACAGAGGAAGTGCAAAAAGTAGATTTCTTACATTTCCAGGAGGGATTACAGTGGAAGTGCATAAAGTAAAGTTCTTACATTTCCAGGAGGGATTACAGAGGAAGTGCATAAAGTAAAGTTCTTACATTTCCAGGAGGAATTACAGAGGATGTGCATAAAGTAAAGTTCTTACATTTCCAGGAGTAATTAAAGAGGAAGTGCACAAAGTAGAGTCCTTACATTTCCAGGAGGATTTACAGAGGAAGTGCACAAAGTAAAGTTCTTACATTTCCAGGAGCGATTACAGAGGAAGTGCATATAGTAAAGTTCTTACATTTCCATGAGGAATTAAAAAGGAAGTGCAGAAAGTAGAGTCCTTTCATTTCCAGGAGGGATTACAGAGGAAGTGCACAAAGTAGAGTTCTTACATTTCCAGGAAGGATTACAGGGGATGTGCACAAAGTAGAGTTCTTACATTTGCAGGAGTATTTACAGAGGAAGTGCAAAAAGTAAAGTTCTTACATTTCCAGGAAGGATTACAGAGGAAATGCATAAAGTAAAGTTCTTACATTTCCATGAGGAATTAAAGAGGAAGTGCACAAAGTAGAGTTCTTACATTTCCAGGAGGTATTACAGAGGAAGTGCATAAAGTAGAGTTCTTACATTTCCAGGAGGATTAACAGAGGAAGTGCAAAAAGTAAAGTTCTTACATTTCCAGGAGGGATTACAGAGGAAGTTCATAAAGTAAAGTTCTTACATTTCCAGGAGGAATTACAGAGGAAGTGCAAAAAGTAAAGTTCTTACATTTCCAGGAGGGATTACAGAGGAAGTCCATAAAGTAAAGTTCTTACATTTCCAGGAGGAATTACAGAGGAAATGCACAACGTTCTTACATTTCCAGGAGGGATTACAGAGGAAGTGCACAAAGTAGATTTCTTACATTTCCAGGAGGGATTACGGAGGAAGTGAATTAAAGTTCTTGCATTTCCAGGAGGGATTACAGAGGAAGTGCATAAAGTAAAGTTCTTACATTTCCAGGAGGGATTACAGAGGAAGTGCATAAAGTAAAGTTCTTACATTTCCAGGAGGGATTACAGAGGAAGTGGATAAAGTAAAGTTCTTACATTTCCAGGAGTAATTAAAGAGGAAGTGCACAAAGTAGAGTCCTTACATTTCCAGGAGGATTTACGGAGGAAGTGCACAAAGTAAAGTTCTTACATTTCCAGGAGGGATTACAGAAAAAGTGCACAAAGTAGAGTCCTTACATTTCCAGGAGGGATTACAGGGGAAGTGCAGAAAGTAAAGTTCTTACATTTCCAGGAGGAATTACAGAGGAAATGCACAACGTTCTTACATTTCCAGGAGGGATTACAGAGGAAGTACACAAAGTAGATTTCTTACATTTCCAGGAGGGATTACAGAGGAAGTGCACAAAGTAGATTTCTTACATTTCCAGGAGGGATTACAGAGGAAGTGCATGAAGTAAAGTTCTTACATTTCTAGGAGGGATTACAGAGGAAGTGCATAAAGCAAAGTTGTTACTTTTCCAGGAGGGATTACAGAAGAAGTGCATAAAGTAAAGTTCTTACATTTCCAGGAGGAATTACAGAGGAAGTCCATAAAGTAAAGTTCTTACATTTCCAGGAGGGATTACAGGGGAAGTGCAGAAAGTAAAGTTCTTACATTTCCAGGAGGAATTACAGAGGAAATGCACAACGTTCTTACATTTCCAGGAGGGATTACAGAGGAAGTGCACAAAGTAGATTTCTTACGTTTCCAGGAGGGATTACAGAGGAAGTGCATAAAGTAAAGTTCTTACATTTCCAGGAGAGATTACAGAGGAAGTGCCTAAAGTAAAGTTCATACATTTCCAGGAGGGATTACAAAGGAAGTGCATAAAGCAAAGTTATTACATTTCCAGGAGGAATTACAGAGGAAGTGCATAAAGTAAAGTTCTTACATTTCCAGGAGGAATTACAGAGGAAGTCCATAAAGTAAAGTTCTTACATTTCCAGGAGGAATTACAGAGGAAGTGGAAAAAGTAAAGTTCTTACATTTCCAGGAGGAATTACAGAGGAAATGCACAACGTTCTTACATTTCCAGGAGGAATTACAGAGGAAGTGCACAAAGTAGATTTCTTACATTTCCAGGAGGGATTACGGAGAAAGTGAAGTAAAGTTCTTCCATTTCCAGGAGGGATTACGGAGGAAGTGCATAAAGTAAAGTTCTTACATTTCCAGGAGGGATTACAGATGAAGTGCATAAAGTAAAGTTCTTACATTTCCAGGAGGGATTACAGAGGAAGTGCATAAAGTAAAGTTCTTACATTTCCCGGAGTAATTAAAGGGGAAGTGCACAAAGTAGAGTCCTTACATTTCCAGGAGGATTTACAGAGGAAGTGCACAAAGTAAAGTTCTTACATTTCCAGGAGGGATTTACAGAGGAAGTGCATATAGTAAAGTTCTTACATTTCCATCAGGAATTAAGGAGGAAGTGCATAAAGTAGAGTCCTTACATTTCCAGGAGGGATTACAGAGGAAGTGCGTATAGTAAAGTTCTTACATTTCCATGAGGAATTAAAGAGGAAGTGCACAAAGTAGAATCCTTACATTTCCATGAGTATTTACAGAGGAATTGCAAAAAGTAAAGTTCTTACATTTCCAGGAGGGATTACAGAGGAAGTGCATAAAGTAAAGTTCTTACATTTCCAGGAGGAATTACAAAGGAAATGCACAACGTTCTTACATTTCCAGGAGGGATTACAGAGGAAGTGCACAAAGTAGATTTCTTACATTTCCAGGAGGGATTACAGAGGAAGTGCATAAAGTAAAGTTCTTACATTTCCAGGAGGGATTACAGAGGAAGTGCATAAAGTAAAGTTCTTACATTTCCAGGAGGGATTACAGTTGAAGTGCACAAAGTAGATTTCTTACATTTCCAGGAGGGATTACAGTGGAAGTGCATAAAGTAAAGTTCTTACATTTCCAGGAGGGATTACAGAGGAAGTGCATAAAGTAACGTTCTTACATTTCCAGGAGGGATTACAGAGGAAGTGCATGAAGTAAAGTTCTTACATTTCCAGGAGTAATTAAAGAGGAAGTGCACAAAGTAGAGTCCTTACATTTCCAGGAGGATTTACAGAGGAAGTGCACAAAGTAAAGTTCTTACATTTCCAGGAGGGATTACAGAGGAAGTGCATATAGTAAAGTTCTTACATTTCTATGAGGAATTAAAAAGGAAGTGCAGGAAGTAGAGTCCTTACATTTCCACGAGGGATTACAGAGGAAGTGCACAAAGTAGAGTCCTTACATTTCCAGGAAGATTTACGGAGGAAGTGCACAAAATAAAGTTCTTACATTTCCAGGAGGGATTACAGAGGAAGTGCACAAAGTAGAGTCCTTACATTTCCAGGAGGGATTACAGGGGAAGTGCAGAAAGTAAAGTTCTTACATTTCCAGGAGGAATTACAGAGGAAATGCACAACGTTCTTACATTTCCAGGAGGGATTACAGAGGAAGTACACAAAGTAGATTTCTTACATTTCCAGGAGGGATTACAGAGGAAGTGCACAAAGTAGATTTCTTACATTTCCAGGAGGGATTACAGAGGAAGTGCATAAAGTAAAGTTCTTACATTTCCAGGAGGGATTACAGAGGAAGTGCATAAAGCAAAGTTGTTACTTTTCCAGAAGGGATTACAGAGGAAGTGCATAAAGTAAAGTTCTTACATTTCCAGGAGGAATTACAGAGGAAGTCCATAAAGTAAAGTTCTTACATTTCCAGGAGGGATTACAGGGGAAGTGCAGAAAGTAAAGTTCTTACATTTCCAGGAGGAATTACAGAGGAAATGCACAACGTTCTTACATTTCCAGGAGGGATTACAGAGGAAGTGCACAAAGTAGATTTCTTACGTTTCCAGGAGGGATTACAGAGGAAGTGCATAAAGTAAAGTTCTTACATTTCCAGGAGAGATTACAGAGGAAGTGCCTAAAGTAAAGTTCATACATTTCCAGGAGGGATTACAGAGGAAGTGCATAAAGCAAAGTTATTACATTTCCAGGAGGGATTACAGAGGAAGTGCATAAAGTAAAGTTCTTACATTTCCAGGAGGAATTACAGAGGAAGTCCATAAAGTAAAGTTCTTACATTTCCAGGAGGAATTACAGAGGAAGTGGAAAAAGTAAAGTTCTTACATTTCCAGGAGGAATTACAGAGGAAATGCACAACGTTCTTACATTTCCAGGAGGAATTACAGAGGAAGTGCACAAAGTAGATTTCTTACATTTCCAGGAGGGATTACGGAGAAAGTGAAGTAAAGTTCTTGCATTTCCAGGAGGGATTACGGAGGAAGTGCATAAAGTAAAGTTCTTACATTTCCAGGAGGGATTACAGAGGAAGTGCATAAAGTAAAGTTCTTACATTTCCAGGAGGGATTACAGAGGAAGTGCATAAAGTAAAGTTCTTACATTTCCAGGAGTAATTAAAGGGGAAGTGCACAAAGTAGAGTCCTTACATTTCCAGGAGGATTTACAGAGGAAGTGCACAAAGTAAAGTTCTTACATTTCCAGGAGGGATTACAGAGGAAGTGCATAAAGTAAAGTTCTTACATTTCCAGGAGGATTTACAGAGGAAGTGCATATAGTAAAGTTCTTACATTTCCATCAGGAATTAAAGAGGAAGTGCAGAAAGCAGAGTCCTTACATTTCCAGGAGGGATTACAGAGGAAGTGCGTATAGTAAAGTTCTTACATTTCCATGAGGAATTAAAGAGGAAGTGCACAAAGTAGAATCCTTACATTTCCATGAGTATTTACAGAGGAATTGCAAAAAGTAAAGATCTTACATTTCCAGGAGGGATTACAGAGGAAGTGCATAAAGTAAAGTTCTTACATTTCCAGGAGGAATTACAAAGGAAATGCACAACGTTCTTACATTTCCAGGAGGGATTACAGAGGAAGTGCACAAAGTAGATTTCTTACATTTCCAGGAGGGATTACAGAGGAAGTGCATAAAGTAAAGTTCTTACATTTCCAGGAGGGATTACAGAGGAAGTGCATAAAGTAAAGTTCTTACATTTCCAGGAGGGATTACAGTTGAAGTGCACAAAGTAGATTTCTTACATTTCCAGGAGGGATTACAGTGGAAGTGCACAAAGTAGATTTCTTACATTTCCAGGAGGGATTACAGAGGAAGTGCATATAGTAAAGTTCTTACATTTCCACGAGGAATTAAAGAGGAAGTGCACAAAGTAGAGTTCTTACATTTCCAGGAGGTATTACAGAGGAAGTGCATAAAGTAGAGTTCTTACATTTCCAGGAGGGATTACAGAGGAAGTGCAAAAAGTAAAGTTCTTACATTTCCAGGAGGGATTACAGAGGAAGTGCATAAAGTAAAGTTCTTACATTTCCAGGGGGAATTAAAGAGGAAGTGCAGAAAGTAGAGCCCTTACATTTCCAGGAGGTATTACAGGGGATGTGCACAAAGTAGAGTTCTTACATTTCCAGGAGGATTTACAGAGGAAGTGCAAAAAGTAAAATTCTTACATTTCCAGGAGGGATTACAGAGGAAGTGCATAAAGTAAAATTCTTACATTTGCAGGAGGGATTACAGAGGAAGTGCATAAAGTAAAGTTCTTACATTTCCAGGAGGGATTACAGGGGATGTGCACAAAGTAGAGTTCCTACTTTTCCAGGAGGATTTACAGAGGAAGTGCATAAAGTAAAGTTCTTACATTTCCAGGAGGGATTACAGGGGATGTGCGTAAAGTAAAGTTCTTACATTTCCATGAGGGATTACAGAGGAAGTGCATAAAGTAAAGTTCTTACATTTCCAGGAGGGATTACAGAGGAAATGCATGAAGTAAAGTTCTTACATTTCCAGGAGGGATTGCAGGGGATGTGCACACAGTAGAGTTCTTACATTTCCAGGAGGGATTACAGAGGAAGTGCATAAAGTAAAGTTCTTACATTTCCAGGAGGGATTACAGAGGAAGTGCATAAAGTAAAGTTCTTACATTTCCAGGAGGGATTACAGAGGAAGTGCATAAAGTAAAGTTCTTACATTTCCAGGAGGGATTACAGAGGAAGTGCATAAAGTAAAGTTCTTACATTTCCAGGAGGGATTACAGAGGAAGTGCATAAAGTAAAGTTCTTACATTTCCAGGGGGAATTAAAGAGGAAGTGCAGAAAGTAGAGTCCTTACATTTCCAGGAGGTATTACAGGGGATGTGCACAAAGTAGAGTTCTTACATTTCCAGGAGGATTTACAGAGGAAGTGCAAAAAGTAAAATTCTTACATTTCCAGGAGGGATTACAGAGGAAGTGCATAAAGTAAAATTCTTACATTTCCAGGAGGGATTACAGAGGAAGTGCAGAAAGTAAAGTTCTTACATTTCCAGGAGGGATTACAGGGGATGTGCACAAAGTAGAGTTCCTACTTTTCCAGGAGGATTTACAGAGGAAGTGTATAAAGTAAAGTTCTTACATTTCCAGGAGGGATTACAGGGGATGTGCACAAAGTAGAGTTCTTACATTTCCAGGAGGGATTACAGAGGAACTGCATAAAGTAAAGTTCTTACATTTCCAGGAGGGATTACAGAGGAAGTGCGTAAAGTAAAGTTCTTACATTTCCATGAGGGATTACAGAGGAAGTGCATAAAGTAAAGTTCTTACATTTCCAGGAGGGATTACAGAGGAAATGCATGAAGTAAAGTTCTTACATTTCCAGGAGGGATTGCAGGGGATGTGCACAAAGTAGAGTTCTTACATTTCCAGGAGGGATTACAGAGGAAGTGCATAAAGTAAAGTTCTTACATTTCCAGGAGGGATTACAGAGGAAGTGCATAAAGTAAAGTTCTTACATTTCCAGGAGGGATTACAGAGGAAGTGCATAAAGTAAAGTTCTTACATTTCCAGGAGGGATTACAGAGGAAGTGCATAAAGTAAAGATCTTACATTTCCAGGGGGAATTAAAGAGGAAGTGCAGAAAGTAGAGTCCTTACATTTCCAGGAGGTATTACAGGGGATGTGCACAAAGTAGAGTTCTTACATTTCCAGGAGGATTTACAGAGGAAGTGCAAAAAGTAAAATTCTTTCATTTCCAGGAGGGATTACAGAGGAAGTGCATAAAGTAAAATTCTTACATTTCCAGGAGGGATTACAGAGGAAGTGCATAAAGTAAAGTTCTTACATTTCCAGGAGGGATTACAGGGGATGTGCACAAAGTAGAGTTCCTACTTTTCCAGGAGGATTTACAGAGGAAGTGCATAAAGTAAAGTTCTTACATTTCCAGGAGGGATTACAGGGGATGTGCACAAAGTAGAGTTCTTACATTTCCAGGAGGGATTACAGAGGAACTGCATAAAGTAAAGTTCTTACATTTCCAGGAGGGATTACAGAGGAAGTGCGTAAAGTAAAGTTCTTACATTTCCATGAGGGATTACAGAGGAAGTGCATACAGTAAAGTTCTTACATTTCCAGGAGGGATTACAGAGGAAATGCATGAAGTAAAGTTCTTACATTTCCAGGAGGGATTGCAGGGGATGTGCACAAAGTAGAGTTCTTACATTTCCAGGAGGGATTACAGAGGAAGTGCATAAAGTAAAGTTCTTACATTTCCAGGAGGGATTACAGAGGAAGTGCATAAAGTAAAGTTCTTACATTTCCAGGAGGGATTACAGAGGAAGTGAATAAAGTAAAGTTCTTACATTTCCAGGAGGGATTACAGAGGAAGTGCATAAAGTAAAGTTCTTACATTTCCAGGGGGAATTAAAGAGGAAGTGCAGAAAGTAGAGTCCTTACATTTCCTGGAGGTATTACAGGGGATGTGCACAAAGTAGAGTTCTTACATTTCCAGGAGGATTTACAGAGGAAGTGCAAAAAGTAAAATTCTTACATTTCCAGGAGGGATTACAGAGGAAGTGCATAAAGTAAAATTCTTACATTTCCAGGAGGGATTACAGAGGAAGTGCATAAAGTTCTTACATTTCCAGGAGGGATTACAGGGGATGTGCACAAAGTAGAGTTCCAACTTTTCCAGGAGGATTTACAGAGGAAGTGCATAAAGTAAAGTTCTTACATTTCCAGGAGGGATTACAGGGGATGTGCACAAAGTAGAGTTCTTACATTTCCAGGAGGGATTACAGAGGAAGTGCGTAAAGTAAAGTTCTTACATTTCCATGAGGGATTACAGAGGAAGTGCATAAAGTAAAGTTCTTACATTTCCAGGAGGGATTACAGAGGAAATGCATGAAGTAAAGTTCTTACATTTCCAGGAGGGATTGCAGGGGATGTGCACACAGTAGAGTTCTTACATTTCCAGGAGGGATTACAGAGGAAGTGCATAAAGTAAAGTTCTTACATTTCCAGGAGGGATTACAGAGGAAGTGCATAAAGTAAAGTTCTTACATTTCCAGGAGGGATTACAGAGGAAGTGCATAAAGTAAAGTTCTTACATTTCCAGGAGGGATTACAGTGGAAGTGCATAAAGTAAAGTTCTTACATTTCCAGGAGGGATTACAGAGGAAGTGCATAAAGTAAAATTCTTACATTTCCAGGAGGGATTACAGGGGATGTGCACAAAGTAGAGTTCTTACATTTCCAGAAGGGATTACAGAGGAAGTGCATAAAGTAAAGTTCTTACATTTCCAGGAGGGATTACAGAGGAAGTGCATAAAGTAAAGTTCTTAAATTTCCAGGAGGGATTACAGAGGAAGTGCATAAAGTAAAGTTCTTACATTTCCAGGAGGGATTACAGAGGAAATGCATAAAGTAAAGTTCTTACATTTCCAGGAGGGATTACAGGGGATGTGCACAAAGTAGAGTTTTTACATTTCCAGGAGGGATTACAGAGGAAGTCCATAAAGTAAAATTCTTACATTTCCAGGAGGAATTACAGGGGATGTGCACAAAGTAGAGTTCTTACGTTTCCAGAAGGGATTACAGAGGAAGTGCATAAAGTAAAGTTCTTACATTTCCAGGAGGGATTACAGAGGAAGTGCACAAAGTAGATTTCTTACATTTCCAGGAGGGATTACAGTGGAAGTGCATAAAGTAAAGTTCTTACATTTCCAGGAGGGATTACAGAGGAAGTGCATAAAGTAAAGTTCTTACATTTCCAGGTGGGATTACAGAGGAAGTGCATAAAGTAAAGTTCTTACATTTCCAGGAGTAATTAAAGAGGAAGTGCACAAAGTAGAGTCCTTACATTTCCAGGAGGATTTACAGAGGAAGTGCACAAAGTAAAGTTCTTACATTTCCAGGAGGGATTACAGAGGAAGTGCATATAGTAAAGTTCTTACATTTCCATGAGGAATTAAAGAGGAAGTGCACGAAGTAGAGTTCTTACATTTCCAGGAGGTATTACAGAGGAAGTGCATAAAGTAGAGTTCTTACATTTCCAGGAAGGATTACAGGGGATGTGCACAAAGTAGAGTTCTTACATTTGCAGGAGTATTTACAGAGGAAGTGCAAAAAGTAAAGTTCTTACATTTCCAGGAGGTATTACAGAGGAAATGCATAAAGTAAAGGTCTTACATTTCCATGAGGAATTAAAGAGGAAGTGCACGAAGTAGAGTTCTTACATTTCCAGGAGGTATTACAGAGGAAGTGCATAAAGTAGAGTTCTTACATTTCCAGGAGGATTAACAGAGGAAGTGCAAAAAGTAAAGTTCTTACATTTCCAGGAGGGATTACAGAGGAAGTCCATAAAGTAAAGTTCTTACATTTCCAGGAGGAATTACAGAGGAAGTGCAAAAAGTAAAGTTCTTACATTTCCAGGAGGGATTACAGAGGAAGTCCATAAATTAAAGTTCTTACATTTCCAGGAGGAATTACAGAGGAAATGCACAACGTTCTTACATTTCCAGGAGGGATTACAGAGGAAGTGCACGAAGTAGATTTCTTACATTTCCAGGAGGGATTACGGAGGAAGTGAATTAAAGTTCTTGCATTTCCAGGAGGGATTACAGAGGAAGTGCATAAAGTAAAGTTCTTACATTTCCAGGAGGGATTACAGAGGAAGTGCATAAAGTAAAGTTCTTACATTTCCAGGAGGGATTACAGAGGAAGTGCATAAAGTAAAGTTCTTACATTTCCAGGAGGGATTACAGAGGAAGTGGATAAAGTAAAGTTCTTACATTTCCAGGAGTAATTAAAGAGGAAGTGCACAAAGTAGAGTCCTTACATTTCCAGGAGGATTTACAGAGGAAGTGCACAAAGTAAAGTTCTTACATTTCCAGGAGGGATTACAGAGGAAGTGCACAAAGTAGAGTCCTTACATTTCCAGGAGGGATTACAGGGGAAGTGCAGAAAGTAAAAAGTTCTTACATTTCCAGGAGGAATTACAGAGGAAATGCACAACGTTCTTACATTTCCAGGAGGGATTACAGAGGAAGTACACAAAGTAGATTTCTTACATTTCCAGGAGGGATTACAGAGGAAGTGCACAAAGTAGATTTCTTACATTTCCAGGAGGGATTACAGAGGAAGTGCATAAAGTAAAGTTCTTACATTTCCAGGAGGGATTACAGAGGAAGTGCATAAAGCAAAGTTGTTACTTTTCCAGGAGGGATTACAGAGGAAGTGCATAAAGTAAACTTCTTACATTTCCAGGAGGAATTACAGAGGAAGTCCATAAAGTAAAGTTCTTACATTTCCAGGAGGGATTACAGGGGAAGTGCAGAAAGTAAAGTTCTTACATTTCCAGGAGGAATTACAGAGGAAATGCACAACGTTCTTACATTTCCAGGAGGGATTACAGAGGAAGTGCACAAAGTAGATTTCTTACGTTTCCAGGAGGGATTACAGAGGAAGTGCATAAAGTAAAGTTCTTACATTTCCAGGAGAGATTACAGAGGAAGTGCATAAAGTAAAGTTCATACATTTCCAGGAGGGATTACAGAGGAAGTGCATAAAGCAAAGTTCTTACATTTCCAGGAGGGATTACAGAGGAAGTGCATAAAGTAAAGTTCTTACATTTCCAGGAGGAATTACAGAGGAAGTCCATAAAGTAAAGTTCTTACATTTCCAGGAGGAATTACAGAGGAAGTGCAAAAAGTAAAGTTCTTACATTTCCAGGAGGAATTACAGAGGAAATGCACAACGTTCTTGCATTTCCAGGAGGAATTACAGAGGAAGTGCACAAAGTAGATTTCTTACATTTCCAGGAGGGATTACGGAGGAAGTGAAGTAAAGTTCTTACATTTCCAGGAGGGATTACAGAGGAAGTGCATAAAGTAAAGTTCTTACATTTCCAGGAGGGATTACAGAGGAAGTGCATAAAGTAAAGTTCTTACATTTCCAGGAGGGATTACAGAGGAAGTGCATAAAGTAAAGTTCTTACATTTCCAGGAGTAATTAAAGGGGAAGTGCACAAAGTAGAGTCCTTACATTTCCAGGAGGATTTACAGAGGAAGTGCACAAAGTAAAGTTCTTACATTTCCAGGAGGGATTACAGAGGAAGTGCATAAAGTACAGTTCTTACATTTCCAGGAGGGATTACAGAGGAAGTGCATAAAGTAAAGTTCTTACATTTCCAGGAGGAATTACAGAGGAAGTCCATAAAGTAAAGTTCTTACATTTCCAGGAGGAATTACAGAGGAAGTGCAAAAAGTAAAGTTCTTACATTTCCAGGAGGAATTACAGAGGAAATGCACAACGTTCTTGCATTTCCAGGAGGAATTACAGAGGAAGTGCACAAAGTAGATTTCTTACATTTCCAGGAGGGATTACGGAGGAAGTGAAGTAAAGTTCTTACATTTCCAGGAGGGATTACAGAGGAAGTGCATAAAGTAAAGTTCTTACATTTCCAGGAGGGATTACAGAGGAAGTGCATAAAGTAAAGTTCTTACATTTCCAGGAGGGATTACAGAGGAAGTGCATAAAGTAAAGTTCTTACATTTCCAGGAGTAATTAAAGGGGAAGTGCACAAAGTAGAGTCCTTACATTTCCAGGAGGATTTACAGAGGAAGTGCACAAAGTAAAGTTCTTACATTTCCAGGAGGGATTACAGAGGAAGTGCATAAAGTACAGTTCTTACATTTCCAGGAGGATTTACAGAGGAAGTGCATATAGTAAAGTTCTTACATTTCCATGAGGAATTAAAGAGGAAGTGCAGAAAGTAGAATCCTTACATTTCCATGAGTATTTACAGAGGAATTGCAAAAAGTAAAGTTCCTACATTTCCAGGAGGGATTACAGAGGAAGTGCATAAAGTAAAGTTCTTACATTTCCAGGAGGGATTACAGAGGAAGTGCATAATGTAAAGTTCTTACATTTCCAGGAGGAATTACAGAGGAAATGCACAACGTTCTTACATTTCCAGGAGGGATTACAGAGGAAGTGCACAAAGTAGATTTCTTATATTTCCAGGAGGGATTACAGAGGAAGTGCATAAAGTAAAGTTCTTACATTTCCAGGAGGGATTACAGAGGAAGTGCATAAAGTAAAGTTCTTACATTTCCAGGAGGGATTACAGAGGAAGTGCACAAAATAGATTTCTTACATTTCCAGGAGGGATTACAGTGGAAGTGCATAAAGTAAAGTTCTTACATTTCCAGGAGGGATTACAGAGGAAGTGCATAAAGTAAAGTTCTTACATTTCCAGGAGGGATTACAGAGGAAGTGCATAAAGTAAAGTTCTTACATTTCCAGGAGGGATTACAGAGGAAGTGCATAAAGTAAAGTTCTTACATTTCCAGGAGTAATTAAAGAGGAAGTGCACAAAGTAGAGTTCTTACATTTCCAGGCGGTATTACAGAGGAAGAGCATAAAGTAGAGTTCTTACATTTCCAGGAGGGATTACAGAGGAAGTGCAAAAAGTAAAGTTCTTACATTTCCAGGAGGGATTACAGAGGAAGTGCATAAAGTAAAGTTCTTACATTTCCAGGGGGAATTAAAGAGGAAGTGCAGAAAGTAGAGTCCTTACATTTCCAGGAGGTATTACAGGGGATGTGCACAAAGTAGAGTTCTTACATTTCCAGGAGCATTTACAGAGGAAGTGCAAAAAGTAAAATTCTTACATTTCCAGGAGGGATTACAGAGGAAGTGCATAAAGTAAAATTCTTACATTTCCAGGAGGGATTACAGAGGAAGTGCATTAAGTAAAGTTCTTACATTTCCAGGAGGGATTACAGGGGATGTGCACAAAGTAGAGTTCCTACTTTTCCAGGAGGATTTACAGAGGAAGTGCATAAAGTAAAGTTCTTACATTTCCAGGAGGGATTACAGGGGATGTGCACAAAGTAGAGTTCTTACATTTCCAGGAGGGATTACAGAGGAACTGCATAAAGTAAAGTTCTTACATTTCCAGGAGGGATTACAGAGGAAGTGCGTAAAGTAAAGTTCTTACATTTCCATGAGGGATTACAGAGGAAGTGCATAAAGTAAAGTTCTTACATTTCCAGGAGGGATTACAGAGGAAATGCATGAAGTAAAGTTCTTACATTTCCAGGAGGGATTGCAGGGGATGTGCACAAAGTAGAGTTCTTACATTTCCAGGAGGGATTACAGAGGAAGTGCATAAAGTAAAGTTCTTACATTTCCAGGAGGGATTACAGAGGAAGTGCATAAAGTAAAGTTCTTACATTTCCAGGAGGGATTACAGAGGAAGTGCATAAAGTAAAGTTCTTACATTTCCAGGAGGGATTACAGAGGAAGTGCATATAGTAAAGTTCTTACATTTCCATGAGGAATTAAAAAGGAAGTGCAGAAAGTAGAGTCCTTACATTTCCAGGAGGGATTACAGAGGAAGTGCACAAAGTAGAGTTCTTACATTTCCAGGAGGGATTACAGGAGATGTGCACAAAGTAGAGTTCTTACATTTGCAGGAGGGATTACAGAGGAAATGCATAAAGTAAAGTTCTTACATTTCCATGAGGAATTAAAGAGGAAGTGCACAAAGTAGAGTTCTTACATTTGCAGGAGGGATTGCAGGGGATGTGCACAAAGTAGAGTTCTTACATTTCCAGGAGGGATTACAGAGGAAGTGCATAAAGTAAAGTTCTTACATTTCCAGGAAGGATTACAGAGGAAGTGCATAAAGTAAAGTTCTTACATTTCCAGGAGGGATTACAGAGGAAGTGCATAAAGTAAAGTTCTTACATTTCCAGGAGGGATTACAGAGGAAGTGCATAAAGTAAAGTTCTTACATTTCCAGGGGGAATTAAAGAGGAAATGCAGAAAGTAGAGTCCTTACATTTCCAGGAGGTATTACAGGGGATGTGCACAAAGTAGAGTTCTTACATTTCCAGGAGGATTTACAGAGGAAGTGCAAAAAGTAAAATTCTTACATTTCCAGGAGGGATTACAGAGGAAGTGCATAAAGTAAAATTCTTACATTTCCAGGAGGGATTACAGAGGAAGTGCATAAAGTAAAGTTCTTACATTTCCAGGAGGAATTACAGAGGAAATGCACAACGTTCTTACATTTCCAGGAGGAATTACAGAGGAAGTGCACAAAGTAGATTTCTTACATTTCCAGGAGGGATTACGGAGGAAGTGAAGTAAAGTTCTTGCATTTCCAGGAGGGATTACAGAGGAAGTGCATAAAGTAAAGTTCTTACATTTCCAGGAGGGATTACAGAGGAAGTGCATAAAGTAAAGTTCTTACATTTCCAGGAGGGATTACAGAGGAAGTGCATAAAGTAAAGTTCTTACATTTCCAGGAGGGATTACAGAGGAAGTGCATAAAGTAAAGTTCTTACATTTCCAGGAGTAATTAAAGGGGAAGTGCACAAAGTAGAGTCCTTACATTTCCAGGAGGATTTACAAAGGAAGTGCACAAAGTAAAGTTCTTACATTTCCAGGAGGGAATACAGAGGAAGTGCATAAAGTAAAGTTCTTACATTTCAAGGAGGATTTACAGAGGAAGTGCATATAGTAAAGTTCTTACATTTCCATGAGGAATTAAAGAGGAAGTGCAGAAAGTAGAGTCCTTACATTTCCAGGAGGGATTACAGAGGAAGTGCGTATAGTAAAGTTCTTACATTTCCATGAGGAATTAAAGAGGAAGTGCACAAAGTAGAATCCTTACATTTCCATGAGTATTTACAGAGGAAGTGCATAATGTAAAGTTCTTACATTTCCAGGAGGAATTACAGAGGAAATTCACAACGTTCTTACATTTCCAGGAGGGATTACAGAGGAAGTGCACAAAGTAGATTTCTTACATTTCCAGGAGGGATTACAGAGGAAGTGCATAAAGTAAAGTTCTTACATTTCCAGGAGGGATTACAGAGGAAGTGCATAAAGTAAAGTTCTTACATTTCCAGGAGGGATTACAGAGGAAGTGCACAAAATAGATTTCTTACATTTCCAGGAGGGATTACAGTGGAAGTGCATAAAGTAAAGTTCTTACATTTCCAGGAGGGATTACAGAGGAAGTGCACAAAATAGATTTCTTACATTTCCAGGAGGGATTACAGTGGAAGTGCATAAAGTAAAGTTCTTACATTTCCAGGAGGGATTACAGAGGAAGTGCATAAAGTAAAGTTCTTACATTTCCAGGAGGGATTACAGAGGAAGTGCATAAAGTAAAGTTCTTACATTTCCAGGAGTAATTAAAGAGGAAGTGCAGAAAGTAGAGTCCTTACATTTCCAGGAGGGATTACAGAGGAAGTGCACAAAGTAGAGTTCTTACATTTCCAGGAGGGATTACAGGGGATGTGCACAAAGTAGAGTTCTTACATTTGCAGGAGGGATTACAGAGGAAATGCATAAAGTAAAGTTCTTACATTTCCATGAGGAATTAAAGAGGAAGTGCACAAAGTAGAGTTCTTACATTTCCAGGAGGTATTACAGAGGAAGTGCATAAAGTAGAGTTCTTACATTTCCAGGAGGGATTACAGAGGAAGTGCAAAAAGTAAAGTTCTTACATTTCCAGGAGGGATTACAGAGGAAGTGCATAAAGTAAAGTTCTTACATTTCCAGGGGGAATTAAAGAGGATGTGCACAAAGTAGAGTCCTTACATTTCCAGGAGGATTTACAGAGGAAGTGCAAAAAGTAAAATTCTTACATTTCCAGGAGGGATTACAGAGGAAGTGCATAAAGTAAAATTCTTACATTTCCAGGAGGGATTACAGAGGAAGTGCATAAAGTAAAGTTCTTACATTTCCAGGAGGGATTACAGGGGATGTGCACAAAGTAGAGTTCCTACTTTTCCAGGAGGATTTACAGAGGAAGTGCATAAAGTAAAGTTCTTACATTTCCAGGAGGGATTACAGGGGATGTGCACAAAGTAGAGTTCTTACATTTCCAGGAGGGATTACAGACGAACTGCATAAAGTAAAGTTCTTACATTTCCAGGAGGGATTACAGAGGAAGTGCGTAAAGTAAAGTTCTTACATTTCCATGAGGGATTACAGAGGAAGTGCATAAAGTAAAGTTCTTACATTTCCAGGAGGGATTACAGAGGAAATGCATGAAGTAAAGTTCTTACATTTCCAGGAGGGATTGCAGGGGATGTGCACAAAGTAGAGTTCTTACATTTCCAGGAGGGATTACAGAGGAAGTGAATAAAGTAAAGTTCTTACATTTCCAGGAGGGATTACAGAGGAAGTGCATAAAGTAAAGTTCTTACATTTCCAGGAGGGATTACAGAGGAAGTGCATAAAGTAAAGTTCTTACATTTCCAGGAGGGATTACAGAGGAAGTGCATATAGTAAAGTTATTATATTTCCATGAGGAATTAAAAAGGAAGTGCAGAAAGTAGAGTCCTTACATTTCCAGGAGGGATTACAGAGGAAGTGCACAAAGTAGAGTTCTTACATTTCCAGGAGGGATTACAGGGGATGTGCACAAAGTAGAGTTCTTACATTTGCAGGAGGGATTACAGAGGAAATGCATAAAGTAAAGTTCTTACATTTCCATGAGGAATTAAAGAGGAAGTGCACAAAGTAGAGTTCTTACATTTCCAGGAGGTATTACAGAGGAAGTGCATAAAGTAGAGTTCTCACATTTCCAGGAGGGATTACAGAGGAAGTGCAAAAAGTAAAGTTCTTACATTTCCAGGAGGGATTACAGAGGAAGTGCATAAAGTAAAGTTCTTACATTTCCAGGGTGAATTAAAGAGGAAGTGCAGAAAGTAGATTCCTTACATTTCCAGGAGGTATTACAGGGGATGTGCACAAAGTAGAGTTCTTACATTTCCAGGAGGATTTACAGAGGAAGTGCAAAAAGTAAAATTCTTACATTTCCAGGAGGGATTACAGAGGAAGTGCATAAAGTAAAATTCTTACATTTCCAGGAGGGATTACAGAGGAAGTGCATAAAGTAAAGTTCTTACATTTCCAGGAGGGATTACAGGGGATGTGCACAAAGTAGAGTTCCTACTTTTCCAGGAGGATTTACAGAGGAAGTGCATAAAGTAAAGTTCTTACATTTCCAGGAGGGATTACAGGGGATGTGCACAAAGTAGAGTTCTTACATTTCCAGGAGGGATTACAGAGGAACTGCATAAAGTAAAGTTCTTACATTTCCAGGAGGGATTACAGAGGAAGTGCGTAAAGTAAAGTTCTTACATTTCCATGAGGGATTACAGAGGAAGTGCATAAAGTAAAGTTCTTACATTTCCAGGAGGGATTACAGAGGAAATGCATGAAGTAAAGTTCTTACATTTCCAGGAGGGATTGCAGGGGATGTGCACAAAGTAGAGTTCTTACATTTCCAGGAGGGATTACAGAGGAAGTGCATAAAGTAAAGTTCTTACATTTCCAGGAGGGATTACAGAGGAAGTGCATAAAGTAAAGTTCTTACATTTCCAGGAGGGATTACAGAGGAAGTGCATAAAGTAAAGTTCTTACATTTCCAGGAGGGATTACAGAGGAAGTGCATATAGTAAAGTTCTTACATTTCCATGAGGAATTAAAAAGGAAGTGCAGAAAGTAGAGTCCTTACATTTCCAGGAGGGATTACAGAGGAAGTGCATAAAGTAGAGTTCTTACATTTCCAGGAGGGATTACAGGGGATGTGCACAAAGTAGAGTTCTTACATTTGCAGGAGGGATTACAGAGGAAATGCATAAAGTAAAGTTCTTACATTTCCATGAGGAATTAAAGAGGAAGTGCACAAAGTAGAGTTCTTACATTTCCAGGAGGTATTACAGAGGAAGTGCATAAAGTAGAGTTCTTACATTTCCAGGAGGGATTACAGAGGAAGTGCAAAAAGTAAAGTTCTTACATTTCCAGGAGGGATTACAGAGGAAGTGCATAAAGTAAAGTTCTTACATTTCCAGGGGGAATTAAAGAGGAAGTGCAGAAAGTAGAGTCCTTACATTTCCAGGAGGTATTACAGGGGATGTGCACAAAGTAGAGTTCTTACATTTCCAGGAGGATTTACAGAGGAAGTGCAAAAAGTAAAATTCTTACATTTCCAGGAGGGATTACAGAGGAAGTGCATAAAGTAAAATTCTTACATTTCCAGGAGGGATTACAGAGGAAGTGCATAAAGTAAAGTTCTTACATTTCCAGGAGGGATTACAGGGGATGTGCACAAAGTAGAGTTCCTACTTTTCCAGGAGGATTTACAGAGGAAGTGCATGAAGTAAAGTTCTTACATTTCCAGGAGGGATTACAGGGGATGTGCACAAAGTAGAGTTCTTACATTTCCAGGAGGTATTACAGAGGAAGTGCATAAAGTAGAGTTCTCACATTTCCAGGAGGGATTACAGAGGAAGTGCAAAAAGTAAAGTTCTTACATTTCCAGGAGGGATTACAGAGGAAGTGCATAAAGTAAAGTTCTTACATTTCCAGGGTGAATTAAAGAGGAAGTGCAGAAAGTAGATTCCTTACATTTCCAGGAGGTATTACAGGGGATGTGCACAAAGTAGAGTTCTTACATTTCCAGGAGGATTTACAGAGGAAGTGCAAAAAGTAAAATTCTTACATTTCCAGGAGGGATTACAGAGGAAGTGCATAAAGTAAAATTCTTACATTTCCAGGAGGGATTACAGAGGAAGTGCATAAAGTAAAGTTCTTACATTTCCAGGAGGGATTACAGGGGATGTGCACAAAGTAGAGTTCCTACTTTTCCAGGAGGATTTACAGAGGAAGTGCATAAAGTAAAGTTCTTACATTTCCAGGAGGGATTACAGGGGATGTGCACAAAGTAGAGTTCTTACATTTCCAGGAGGGATTACAGAGGAACTGCATAAAGTAAAGTTCTTACATTTCCAGGAGGGATTACAGAGGAAGTGCGTAAAGTAAAGTTCTTACATTTCCATGAGGGATTACAGAGGAAGTGCATAAAGTAAAGTTCTTACATTTCCAGGAGGGATTACAGAGGAAATGCATGAAGTAAAGTTCTTACATTTCCAGGAGGGATTGCAGGGGATGTGCACAAAGTAGAGTTCTTACATTTCCAGGAGGGATTACAGAGGAAGTGCATAAAGTAAAGTTCTTACATTTCCAGGAGGGATTACAGAGGAAGTGCATAAAGTAAAGTTCTTACATTTCCAGGAGGGATTACAGAGGAAGTGCATAAAGTAAAGTTCTTACATTTCCAGGAGGGATTACAGAGGAAGTGAATATAGTAAAGTTCTTACATTTCCATGAGGAATTAAAAAGGAAGTGCAGAAAGTAGAGTCCTTACATTTCCAGGAGGGATTACAGAGGAAGTGCACAAAGTAGAGTTCTTACATTTCCAGGAGGGATTACAGGGGATGTGCACAAAGTAGAGTTCTTACATTTGCAGGAGGGATTACAGAGGAAATGCATAAAGTAAAGTTCTTACATTTCCATGAGGAATTAAAGAGGAAGTGCACAAAGTAAAATTCTTACATTTCCAGGAGGGATTACAGAGGAAGTGCATAAAGTTCTTACATTTCCAGGAGGGATTACAGGGGATGTGCACAAAGTAGAGTTCCAACTTTTCCAGGAGGATTTACAGAGGAAGTGCATAAAGTAAAGTTCTTACATTTCCAGGAGGGATTACAGAGGAAATGCATGAAGTAAAGTTCTTACATTTCCAGGAGGGATTGCAGGGGATGTGCACACAGTAGAGTTCTTACATTTCCAGGAGGGATTACAGAGGAAGTGCATAAAGTAAAGTTCTTACATTTCCAGGAGGGATTACAGAGGAAGTGCATAAAGTAAAGTTCTTACATTTCCAGGAGGGATTACAGAGGAAGTGCATAAAGTAAAGTTCTTACATTTCCAGGAGGGATTACAGAGGAAGTGCATAAAGTAAAGTTCTTACATTTCCAGGAGGGATTACAGAGGAAGTGCATAAAGTAAAATTCTTACATTTCCAGGAGGGATTACAGGGGATGTGCACAAAGTAGAGTTCTTACATTTCCAGAAGGGATTACAGAGGAAGTGCATAAAATAAAGTTCTTACATTTCCAGGAGGGATTACAGAGGAAGTGCATAAAGTAAAGTTCTTAAATTTCCAGGAGGGATTACAGAGGAAGTGCATAAAGTAAAGTTCTTACATTTCCAGGAGGGATTACAGAGGAAATGCATAAAGTAAAGTTCTTACATTTCCAGGAGGGATTACAGGGGATGTGCACAAAGTAGAGTTCTTACATTTCCAGGAGGGATTACAGAGGAAGTCCATAAAGTAAAATTCTTACATTTCCAGGAGGAATTACAGGGGATGTGCACAAAGTAGAGTTCTTACGTTTCCAGAAGGGATTACAGAGGAAGTGCATAAAGTAAAGTTCTTACATTTCCAGGAGGGATTACAGAGGAAGTGCACAAAGTAGATTTCTTACATTTCCAGGAGGGATTACAGTGGAAGTGCATAAAGAAAAGTTCTTACATTTCCAGGAGGGATTACAGAGGAAGTGCATAAAGTAAAGTTCTTACATTTCCAGGAGGGATTACAGAGGAAGTGCATAAAGTAAAGTTCTTACATTTCCAGGAGTAATTAAAGAGGAAGTGCACAAAGTAGAGTCCTTACATTTCCAGGAGGATTTACAGAGGAAGTGCACAAAGTAAAGTTCTTACATTTCCAGCAGGGATTACAGAGGAAGTGCATATAGTAAAGTTCTTACATTTCCATGAGGAATTAAAAAGGAAGTGCAGAAAGTAGAGTCCTTTCATTTCCAGGAGGGATTACAGAGGAAGTGCACAAAGTAGAGTTCTTACATTTCCAGGAAGGATTACAGGGGATGTGCACAAAGTAGAGTTCTTACATTTGCAGGAGTATTTACAGAGGAAGTGCAAAAAGTAAAATTCTTTCATTTCCAGGAGGGATTACAGAGGAAGTGCATAAAGTAAAATTCTTACATTTCCAGGAGGGATTACAGAGGAAGTGCATAAAGTAAAGTTCTTACATTTCCAGGAGGGATTACAGGGGATGTGCACAAAGTAGAGTTCCTACTTTTCCAGGAGGATTTACAGAGGAAGTGCATAAAGTAAAGTTCTTACATTTCCAGGAGGGATTACAGGGGATGTGCACAAAGTAGAGTTCTTACATTTCCAGGAGGGATTACAGAGGAACTGCATAAAGTAAAGTTCTTACATTTCCAGGAGGGATTACAGAGGAAGTGCGTAAAGTAAAGTTCTTACATTTCCATGAGGGATTACAGAGGAAGTGCATAAAGTAAAGTTCTTACATTTCCAGGAGGGATTACAGAGGAAGTGCATATAGTAAAGTTCTTACATTTCCATGAGGAATTAAAAAGGAAGTGCAGAAAGTAGAGTCCTTACATTTCCAGGAGGGATTACAGAGGAAGTGCACAAAGTAGAGTTCTTACATTTCCAGGAGGGATTACAGGGGATGTGCACAAAGTAGAGTTCTTACATTTGCAGGAGGGATTACAGAGGAAATGCATAAAGTAAAGTTCTTACATTTCCATGAGGAATTAAAGAGGAAGTGCACAAAGTAAAATTCTTACATTTCCAGGAGGGATTACAGAGGAAGTGCATAAAGTTCTTACATTTCCAGGAGGGATTACAGGGGATGTGCACAAAGTAGAGTTCCAACTTTTCCAGGAGGATTTACAGAGGAAGTGCATAAAGTAAAGTTCTTACATTTCCAGGAGGGATTACAGAGGAAATGCATGAAGTAAAGTTCTTACATTTCCAGGAGGGATTGCAGGGGATGTGCACACAGTAGAGTTCTTACATTTCCAGGAGGGATTACAGAGGAAGTGCATAAAGTAAAGTTCTTACATTTCCAGGAGGGATTACAGAGGAAGTGCATAAAGTAAAGTTCTTACATTTCCAGGAGGGATTACAGAGGAAGTGCATAAAGTAAAGTTCTTACATTTCCAGGAGGGATTACAGAGGAAGTGCATAAAGTAAAGTTCTTACATTTCCAGGAGGGATTACAGAGGAAGTGCATAAAGTAAAATTCTTACATTTCCAGGAGGGATTACAGGGGATGTGCACAAAGTAGAGTTCTTACATTTCCAGAAGGGATTACAGAGGAAGTGCATAAAATAAAGTTCTTACATTTCCAGGAGGGATTACAGAGGAAGTGCATAAAGTAAAGTTCTTAAATTTCCAGGAGGGATTACAGAGGAAGTGCATAAAGTAAAGTTCTTACATTTCCAGGAGGGATTACAGAGGAAATGCATAAAGTAAAGTTCTTACATTTCCAGGAGGGATTACAGGGGATGTGCACAAAGTAGAGTTCTTACATTTCCAGGAGGGATTACAGAGGAAGTCCATAAAGTAAAATTCTTACATTTCCAGGAGGAATTACAGGGGATGTGCACAAAGTAGAGTTCTTACGTTTCCAGAAGGGATTACAGAGGAAGTGCATAAAGTAAAGTTCTTACATTTCCAGGAGGGATTACAGAGGAAGTGCACAAAGTAGATTTCTTACATTTCCAGGAGGGATTACAGTGGAAGTGCATAAAGAAAAGTTCTTACATTTCCAGGAGGGATTACAGAGGAAGTGCATAAAGTAAAGTTCTTACATTTCCAGGAGGGAT
This sequence comes from Phyllobates terribilis, assembly GCF_046119375.1. Classification (NCBI taxonomy): domain Eukaryota; kingdom Metazoa; phylum Chordata; class Amphibia; order Anura; family Dendrobatidae; genus Phyllobates; species Phyllobates terribilis. The sequence continues at coordinate 612,044 of NW_027363367.1, forward strand.
TACAGAGGAAGTGCATAAAGTAAAGTTCTTACATTTCCAGGAGTAATTAAAGAGGAAGTGCACAAAGTAGAGTCCTTACATTTCCAGGAGGATTTACAGAGGAAGTGCACAAAGTAAAGTTCTTACATTTCCAGCAGGGATTACAGAGGAAGTGCATATAGTAAAGTTCTTACATTTCCATGAGGAATTAAAAAGGAAGTGCAGAAAGTAGAGTCCTTTCATTTCCAGGAGGGATTACAGAGGAAGTGCACAAAGTAGAGTTCTTACATTTCCAGGAAGGATTACAGGGGATGTGCACAAAGTAGAGTTCTTACATTTGCAGGAGTATTTACAGAGGAAGTGCAAAAAGTAAAATTCTTTCATTTCCAGGAGGGATTACAGAGGAAGTGCATAAAGTAAAATTCTTACATTTCCAGGAGGGATTACAGAGGAAGTGCATAAAGTAAAGTTCTTACATTTCCAGGAGGGATTACAGGGGATGTGCACAAAGTAGAGTTCCTACTTTTCCAGGAGGATTTACAGAGGAAGTGCATAAAGTAAAGTTCTTACATTTCCAGGAGGGATTACAGGGGATGTGCACAAAGTAGAGTTCTTACATTTCCAGGAGGGATTACAGAGGAACTGCATAAAGTAAAGTTCTTACATTTCCAGGAGGGATTACAGAGGAAGTGCGTAAAGTAAAGTTCTTACATTTCCATGAGGGATTACAGAGGAAGTGCATAAAGTAAAGTTCTTACATTTCCAGGAGGGATTACAGAGGAAATGCATGAAGTAAAGTTCTTACATTTCCAGGAGGGATTGCAGGGGATGTGCACACAGTAGAGTTCTTACATTTCCAGGAGGGATTACAGAGGAAGTGCATAAAGTAAAGTTCTTACATTTCCAGGAGGGATTACAGTGGAAGTGCATAAAGTAAAGTTCTTACATTTCCAGGAGGGATTACAGAGGAAGTGCATAAAGTAAAGTTCTTACATTTCCAGGAGGGATTACAGAGGAAGTGCATAAAGTAAAGTTCTTACATTTCCAGGGGGGATTACAGAGGAAGTGCATAAAGTAAAATTCTTACATTTCCAGGAGGGATTACAGGGGATGTGCACAAAGTAGAGTTCTTACATTTCCAGAAGGGATTACAGAGGAAGTGCATGAAGTAAAGTTCTTACATTTCCAGGAGGGATTACAGAGGAAGTGCATAAAGTAAAGTTCTTAAATTTCCAGGAGGGATTACAGAGGAAGTGCATAAAGTAAAGTTCTTACATTTCCAGGAGGGATTACAGAGGAAATGCATAAAGTAAAGTTCTTACATTTCCAGGAGGGATTACAGGGGATGTGCACAAAGTAGAGTTTTTACATTTCCAGGAGGGATTACAGAGGAAGTCCATAAAGTAAAATTCTTACATTTCCAGGAGGAATTACAGGGGATGTGCACAAAGTAGAGTTCTTACGTTTCCAGAAGGGATTACAGAGGAAGTGCATAAAGTAAAGTTCTTACATTTCCAGGAGGGATTACAGAGGAAGTGCACAAAGTAGATTTCTTACATTTCCAGGAGGGATTACAGTGGAAGTGCATAAAGTAAAGTTCTTACATTTCCAGGAGGGATTACAGAGGAAGTGCATAAAGTAAAGTTCTTACATTTCCAGGAGGGATTACAGAGGAAGTGCATAAAGTAAAGTTCTTACATTTCCAGGAGTAATTAAAGAGGAAGTGCACAAAGTAGAGTCCTTACATTTCCAGGAGGATTTACAGAGGAAGTGCACAAAGTAAAGTTCTTACATTTCCAGGAGGGATTACAGAGGAAGTGCATATAGTAAAGTTCTTACATTTCCATGAGGAATTAAAAAGGAAGTGCAGAAAGTAGAGTCCTTTCATTTCCAGGAGGGATTACAGAGGAAGTGCACAAAGTAGAGTTCTTACATTTCCAGGAAGGATTACAGGGGATGTGCACAAAGTAGAGTTCTTACATTTGCAGGAGTATTTACAGAGGAAGTGCAAAAAGTAAAGTTCTTACATTTCCAGGAGGTATTACAGAGGAAATGCATAAAGTAAAGGTCTTACATTTCCATGAGGAATTAAAGAGGAAGTGCACGAAGTAGAGTTCTTACATTTCCAGGAGGTATTACAGAGGAAGTGCATAAAGTAGAGTTCTTACATTTCCAGGAGGATTAACAGAGGAAGTGCAAAAAGTAAAGTTCTTACATTTCCAGGAGGGATTACAGAGGAAGTCCATAAAGTAAAGTTCTTACATTTCCAGGAGGAATTACAGAGGAAGTGCAAAAAGTAAAGTTCTTACATTTCCAGGAGGGATTACAGAGGAAGTCCATAAATTAAAGTTCTTACATTTCCAGGAGGAATTACAGAGGAAATGCACAACGTTCTTACATTTCCAGGAGGGATTACAGAGGAAGTGCACGAAGTAGATTTCTTACATTTCCAGGAGGGATTACGGAGGAAGTGAATTAAAGTTCTTGCATTTCCAGGAGGGATTACAGAGGAAGTGCATAAAGTAAAGTTCTTACATTTCCAGGAGGGATTACAGAGGAAGTGCATAAAGTAAAGTTCTTACATTTCCAGGAGGGATTACAGAGGAAGTGCATAAAGTAAAGTTCTTACATTTCCAGGAGGGATTACAGAGGAAGTGGATAAAGTAAAGTTCTTACATTTCCAGGAGTAATTAAAGAGGAAGTGCACAAAGTAGAGTCCTTACATTTCCAGGAGGATTTACAGAGGAAGTGCACAAAGTAAAGTTCTTACATTTCCAGGAGGGATTACAGAGGAAGTGCACAAAGTAGAGTCCTTACATTTCCAGGAGGGATTACAGGGGAAGTGCAGAAAGTAAAAAGTTCTTACATTTCCAGGAGGAATTACAGAGGAAATGCACAACGTTCTTACATTTCCAGGAGGGATTACAGAGGAAGTACACAAAGTAGATTTCTTACATTTCCAGGAGGGATTACAGAGGAAGTGCACAAAGTAGATTTCTTACATTTCCAGGAGGGATTACAGAGGAAGTGCATAAAGTAAAGTTCTTACATTTCCAGGAGGGATTACAGAGGAAGTGCATAAAGCAAAGTTGTTACTTTTCCAGGAGGGATTACAGAGGAAGTGCATAAAGTAAAGTTCTTACATTTCCAGGAGGAATTACAGAGGAAGTCCATAAAGTAAAGTTCTTACATTTCCAGGAGGGATTGCAGGGGAAGTGCAGAAAGTAAAGTTCTTACATTTCCAGGAGGAATTACAGAGGAAATGCACAACGTTCTTACATTTCCAGGAGGGATTACAAAGGAAGTGCACAAAGTAGATTTCTTACGTTTCCAGGAGGGATTACAGAGGAAGTGCATAAAGTAAAGTTCTTACATTTCCAGGAGAGATTACAGAGGAAGTGCATAAAGTAAAGTTCATACATTTCCAGGAGGGATTACAGAGGAAGTGCATAAAGCAAAGTTCTTACATTTCCAGGAGGGATTACAGAGGAAGTGCATAAAGTAAAGTTCTTACATTTCCAGGAGGAATTACAGAGGAAGTCCATAAAGTAAAGTTCTTACATTTCCAGGAGGAATTACAGAGGAAGTGCAAAAAGTAAAGTTCTTACATTTCCAGGAGGAATTACAGAGGAAATGCACAACGTTCTTACATTTCCAGGAGGAATTACAGAGGAAGTGCACAAAGTAGATTTCTTACATTTCCAGGAGGGATTACGGAGGAAGTGAAGTAAAGTTCTTACATTTCCAGGAGGGATTACAGAGGAAGTGCATAAAGTAAAGTTCTTACATTTCCAGGAGGGATTACAGAGGAAGTGCATAAAGTAAAGTTCTTACATTTCCAGGAGGGATTACAGAGGAAGTGCATAAAGTAAAGTTCTTACATTTCCAGGAGTAATTAAAGGGGAAGTGCACAAAGTAGAGTCCTTACATTTCCAGGAGGATTTACAGAGGAAGTGCACAAAGTAAAGTTCTTACATTTCCAGGAGGGATTACAGAGGAAGTGCATAAAGTAAAGTTCTTACATTTCCAGGAGGATTTACAGAGGAAGTGCATATAGTAAAGTTCTTACATTTCCATGAGGAATTAAAGAGGAAGTGCAGAAAGTAGAGTCCTTACATTTCCAGGAGGGATTACAGAGGAAGTGCGTATAGTAAAGTTCTTACATTTCCATGAGGAATTAAAGAGGAAGTGCACAAAGTAGAATCCTTACATTTCCATGAGTATTTACAGAGGAATTGCAAAAAGTAAAGTTCCTACATTTCCAGGAGGGATTACAGAGGAAGTGCATGAAGTAAAGTTCTTACATTTCCAGGAGGGATTACAGAGGAAGTGCATAATGTAAAGTTCTTACATTTCCAGGAGGAATTACAGAGGAAATGCACAACGTTCTTACATTTCCAGGAGGGATTACAGAGGAAGTGCACAAAGTAGATTTCTTATATTTCCAGGAGGGATTACAGAGGAAGTGCATAAAGTAAAGTTCTTACATTTCCAGGAGGGATTACAGAGGAAGTGCATAAAGTAAAGTTCTTACATTTCCAGGAGGGATTACAGAGGAAGTGCACAAAATAGATTTCTTACATTTCCAGGAGGGATTACAGTGGAAGTGCATAAAGTAAAGTTCTTACATTTCCAGGAGGGATTACAGAGGAAGTGCATAAAGTAAAGTTCTTACATTTCCAGGAGGGATTACAGAGGAAGTGCATAAAGTAAAGTTCTTACATTTCCAGGAGGGATTACAGAGGAAGTGCATAAAGTAAAGTTCTTACATTTCCAGGAGTAATTAAAGAGGAAGTGCACAAAGTAGAGTTCTTACATTTCCAGGCGGTATTACAGAGGAAGAGCATAAAGTAGAGTTCTTACATTTCCAGGAGGGATTACAGAGGAAGTGCAAAAAGTAAAGTTCTTACATTTCCAGGAGGGATTACAGAGGAAGTGCATAAAGTAAAGTTCTTACATTTCCAGGGGGAATTAAAGAGGAAGTGCAGAAAGTAGAGTCCTTACATTTCCAGGAGGTATTACAGGGGATGTGCACAAAGTAGAGTTCTTACATTTCCAGGAGCATTTACAGAGGAAGTGCAAAAAGTAAAATTCTTACATTTCCAGGAGGGATTACAGAGGAAGTGCATAAAGTAAAATTCTTACATTTCCAGGAGGGATTACAGAGGAAGTGCATTAAGTAAAGTTCTTACATTTCCAGGAGGGATTACAGGGGATGTGCACAAAGTAGAGTTCCTACTTTTCCAGGAGGATTTACAGAGGAAGTGCATAAAGTAAAGTTCTTACATTTCCAGGAGGGATTACAGGGGATGTGCACAAAGTAGAGTTCTTACATTTCCAGGAGGGATTACAGAGGAACTGCATAAAGTAAAGTTCTTACATTTCCAGGAGGGATTACAGAGGAAGTGCGTAAAGTAAAGTTCTTACATTTCCATGAGGGATTACAGAGGAAGTGCATAAAGTAAAGTTCTTACATTTCCAGGAGGGATTACAGAGGAAATGCATGAAGTAAAGTTCTTACATTTCCAGGAGGGATTGCAGGGGATGTGCACAAAGTAGAGTTCTTACATTTCCAGGAGGGATTACAGAGGAAGTGCATAAAGTAAAGTTCTTACATTTCCAGGAGGGATTACAGAGGAAGTGCATAAAGTAAAGTTCTTACATTTCCAGGAGGGATTACAGAGGAAGTGCATAAAGTAAAGTTCTTACATTTCCAGGAGGGATTACAGAGGAAGTGCATATAGTAAAGTTCTTACATTTCCATGAGGAATTAAAAAGGAAGTGCAGAAAGTAGAGTCCTTACATTTCCAGGAGGGATTACAGAGGAAGTGCACAAAGTAGAGTTCTTACATTTCCAGGAGGGATTACAGGAGATGTGCACAAAGTAGAGTTCTTACATTTGCAGGAGGGATTACAGAGGAAATGCATAAAGTAAAGTTCTTACATTTCCATGAGGAATTAAAGAGGAAGTGCACAAAGTAGAGTTCTTACATTTCCAGGAGGTATTACAGAGGAAGTGCATAAAGTAGAGTTCTTACATTTCCAGGAGGGATTACAGAGGAAGTGCAAAAAGTAAAGTTCTTACATTTCCAGGAGGGATTACAGAGGAAGTGCATAAAGTAAAGTTCTTACATTTCCAGGGGGAATTAAAGAGGAAGTGCAGAAAGTAGAGTCCTTACATTTCCAGGAGGTATTACAGGGGATGTGCACAAAGTATAGTTCTTACATTTCCAGGAGGATTTACAGAGGAAGTGCAAAAAGTAAAATTCTTACATTTCCAGGAGGGATTACAGAGGAAGTGCATAAAGTAAAATTCTTACATTTCCAGGAGGGATTACAGAGGAAGTGCATAAAGTAAAGTTCTTACATTTCCAGGAGGGATTACAGGGGATGTGCACAAAGTAGAGTTCTTACATTTCCAGGAGGGATTACAGAGGAACTGCATGAAGTAAAGTTCTTACATTTCCAGGAGGGATTACAGAGGAAGTGCGTAAAGTAAAGTTCTTACATTTCCATGAGGGATTACAGAGGAAGTGCATAAAGTAAAGTTCTTACATTTCCAGGAGGGATTACAGAGGAAATGCATGAAGTAAAGTTCTTACATTTACAGGAGGGATTGCAGGGGATGTGCACAAAGTAGAGTTCTTACATTTCCAGGAGGGATTACAGAGGAAGTGCATAAAGTAAAGTTCTTACATTTCCAGGAAGGATTACAGAGGAAGTGCATAAAGTAAAGTTCTTACATTTCCAGGAGGGATTACAGAGGAAGTGCATAAAGTAAAGTTATTACATTTCCAGGAGGGATTACAGAGGAAGTGCATAAAGTAAAGTTCTTACATTTCCAGGGGGAATTAAAGAGGAAATGCAGAAAGTAGAGTCCTTACATTTCCAGGAGGTATTACAGGGGATGTGCACAAAGTAGAGTTCTTACATTTGCAGGAGGATTTACAGAGGAAGTGCAAAAAGTAAAATTCTTACATTTCCAGGAGGGATTACAGAGGAAGTGCATAAAGTAAAATTCTTACATTTCCAGGAGGGATTACAGAGGAAGTGCATAAAGTAAAGTTCTTACATTTCCAGGAGGAATTACAGAGGAAATGCACAACGTTCTTACATTTCCAGGAGGAATTACAGAGGAAGTGCACAAAGTAGATTTCTTACATTTCCAGGAGGGATTACGGAGGAAGTGAAGTAAAGTTCTTGCATTTCCAGGAGGGATTACAGAGGAAGTGCATAAAGTAAAGTTCTTACATTTCCAGGAGGGATTACAGAGGAAGTGCATAAAGTAAAGTTCTTACATTTCCAGGAGGGATTACAGAGGAAGTGCATAAAGTAAAGTTCTTACATTTCCAGGAGGGATTACAGAGGAAGTGCATAAAGTAAAGTTCTTACATTTCCAGGAGTAATTAAAGGGGAAGTGCACAAAGTAGAGTCCTTACATTTCCAGGAGGATTTACAAAGGAAGTGCACAAAGTAAAGTTCTTACATTTCCAGGAGGGATTACAGAGGAAGTGCATAAAGTAAAGTTCTTACATTTCAAGGAGGATTTACAGAGGAAGTGCATATAGTAAAGTTCTTACATTTCCATGAGGAATTAAAGAGGAAGTGCAGAAAGTAGAGTCCTTACATTTCCAGGAGGGATTACAGAGGAAGTGCGTATAGTAAAGTTCTTACATTTCCATGAGGAATTAAAGAGGAAGTGCACAAAGTAGAATCCTTACATTTCCATGAGTATTTACAGAGGAAGTGCATAATGTAAAGTTCTTACATTTCCAGGAGGAATTACAGAGGAAATGCACAACGTTCTTACATTTCCAGGAGGGATTACAGAGGAAGTGCACAAAGTAGATTTCTTACATTTCCAGGAGGGATTACAGAGGAAGTGCATAAAGTAAAGTTCTTACATTTCCAGGAGGGATTACAGAGGAAGTGCATAAAGTAAAGTTCTTACATTTCCAGGAGGGATTACAGAGGAAGTGCACAAAATAGATTTCTTACATTTCCAGGAGGGATTACAGTGGAAGTACATAAAGTAAAGTTCTTACATTTCCAGGAGGGATTACAGAGGAAGTGCATAAAGTAAAGTTCTTACATTTCCAGGAGTAATTAAAGAGGAAGTGCAGAAAGTAGAGTCCTTACATTTCCAGGAGGGATTACAGAGGAAGTGCACAAAGTAGAGTTCTTACATTTCCAGGAGGGATTACAGGGGATGTGCACAAAGTAGAGTTCTTACATTTGCAGGAGGGATTACAGAGGAAATGCATAAAGTAAAGTTCTTACATTTCCATGAGGAATTAAAGAGGAAGTGCACAAAGTAGAGTTCTTACATTTCCAGGAGGTATTACAGAGGAAGTGCATAAAGTAGAGTTCTTACATTTCCAGGAGGGATTACAGAGGAAGTGCAAAAAGTAAAGTTCTTACATTTCCAGGAGGGATTACAGAGGAAGTGCATAAAGTAAAGTTCTTACATTTCCAGGGGGAATTAAAGAGGATGTGCACAAAGTAGAGTCCTTACATTTCCAGGAGGATTTACAGAGGAAGTGCAAAAAGTAAAATTCTTACATTTCCAGGAGGGATTACAGAGGAAGTGCATAAAGTAAAATTCTTACATTTCCAGGAGGGATTACAGAGGAAGTGCATAAAGTAAAGTTCTTACATTTCCAGGAGGGATTACAGGGGATGTGCACAAAGTAGAGTTCCTACTTTTCCAGGAGGATTTACAGAGGAAGTGCATAAAGTAAAGTTCTTACATTTCCAGGAGGGATTACAGGGGATGTGCACAAAGTAGAGTTCTTACATTTCCAGGAGGGATTACAGACGAACTGCATAAAGTAAAGTTCTTACATTTCCAGGAGGGATTACAGAGGAAGTGCGTAAAGTAAAGTTCTTACATTTCCATGAGGGATTACAGAGGAAGTGCATAAAGTAAAGTTCTTACATTTCCAGGAGGGATTACAGAGGAAATGCATGAAGTAAAGTTCTTACATTTCCAGGAGGGATTGCAGGGGATGTGCACAAAGTAGAGTTCTTACATTTCCAGGAGGGATTACAGAGGAAGTGAATAAAGTAAAGTTCTTACATTTCCAGGAGGGATTACAGAGGAAGTGCATAAAGTAAAGTTCTTACATTTCCAGGAGGGATTACAGAGGAAGTGCATAAAGTAAAGTTCTTACATTTCCAGGAGGGATTACAGAGGAAGTGCATATAGTAAAGTTATTATATTTCCATGAGGAATTAAAAAGGAAGTGCAGAAAGTAGAGTCCTTACATTTCCAGGAGGGATTACAGAGGAAGTGCACAAAGTAGAGTTCTTACATTTCCAGGAGGGATTACAGGGGATGTGCACAAAGTAGAGTTCTTACATTTGCAGGAGGGATTACAGAGGAAATGCATAAAGTAAAGTTCTTACATTTCCATGAGGAATTAAAGAGGAAGTGCACAAAGTAGAGTTCTTACATTTCCAGGAGGTATTACAGAGGAAGTGCATAAAGTAGAGTTCTCACATTTCCAGGAGGGATTACAGAGGAAGTGCAAAAAGTAAAGTTCTTACATTTCCAGGAGGGATTACAGAGGAAGTGCATAAAGTAAAGTTCTTACATTTCCAGGGTGAATTAAAGAGGAAGTGCAGAAAGTAGATTCCTTACATTTCCAGGAGGTATTACAGGGGATGTGCACAAAGTAGAGTTCTTACATTTCCAGGAGGATTTAAAGAGGAAGTGCAAAAAGTAAAATTCTTACATTTCCAGGAGGGATTACAGAGGAAGTGCATAAAGTAAAATTCTTACATTTCCAGGAGGGATTACAGAGGAAGTGCATAAAGTAAAGTTCTTACATTTCCAGGAGGGATTACAGGGGATGTGCACAAAGTAGAGTTCCTACTTTTCCAGGAGGATTTACAGAGGAAGTGCATAAAGTAAAGTTCTTACATTTCCAGGAGGGATTACAGGGGATGTGCACAAAGTAGAGTTCTTACATTTCCAGGAGGGATTACAGAGGAACTGCATGAAGTAAAGTTCTTACATTTCCAGGAGGGATTACAGAGGAAGTGCGTAAAGTAAAGTTCTTACATTTCCATGAGGGATTACAGAGGAAGTGCATAAAGTAAAGTTCTTACATTTCCAGGAGGGATTACAGAGGAAATGCATGAAGTAAAGTTCTTACATTTACAGGAGGGATTGCAGGGGATGTGCACAAAGTAGAGTTCTTACATTTCCAGGAGGGATTACAGAGGAAGTGCATAAAGTAAAGTTCTTACATTTCCAGGAAGGATTACAGAGGAAGTGCATAAAGTAAAGTTCTTACATTTCCAGGAGGGATTACAGAGGAAGTGCATAAAGTAAAGTTATTACATTTCCAGGAGGGATTACAGAGGAAGTGCATAAAGTAAAGTTCTTACATTTCCAGGGGGAATTAAAGAGGAAATGCAGAAAGTAGAGTCCTTACATTTCCAGGAGGTATTACAGGGGATGTGCACAAAGTAGAGTTCTTACATTTGCAGGAGGATTTACAGAGGAAGTGCAAAAAGTAAAATTCTTACATTTCCAGGAGGGATTACAGAGGAAGTGCATAAAGTAAAATTCTTACATTTCCAGGAGGGATTACAGAGGAAGTGCATAAAGTAAAGTTCTTACATTTCCAGGAGGAATTACAGAGGAAATGCACAACGTTCTTACATTTCCAGGAGGAATTACAGAGGAAGTGCACAAAGTAGATTTCTTACATTTTCAGGAGGGATTACGGAGGAAGTGAAGTAAAGTTCTTGCATTTCCAGGAGGGATTACAGAGGAAGTGCATAAAGTAAAGTTCTTACATTTCCAGGAGGGATTACAGAGGAAGTGCATAAAGTAAAGTTCTTACATTTCCAGGAGGGATTACAGAGGAAGTGCATAAAGTAAAGTTCTTACATTTCCAGGAGGGATTACAGAGGAAGTGCATAAAGTAAAGTTCTTACATTTCCAGGAGTAATTAAAGGGGAAGTGCACAAAGTAGAGTCCTTACATTTCCAGGAGGATTTACAAAGGAAGTGCACAAAGTAAAGTTCTTACATTTCCAGGAGGGATTACAGAGGAAGTGCATAAAGTAAAGTTCTTACATTTCAAGGAGGATTTACAGAGGAAGTGCATATAGTAAAGTTCTTACATTTCCATGAGGAATTAAAGAGGAAGTGCAGAAAGTAGAGTCCTTACATTTCCAGGAGGGATTACAGAGGAAGTGCGTATAGTAAAGTTCTTACATTTCCATGAGGAATTAAAGAGGAAGTGCACAAAGTAGAATCCTTACATTTCCATGAGTATTTACAGAGGAAGTGCATAATGTAAAGTTCTTACATTTCCAGGAGGAATTACAGAGGAAATGCACAACGTTCTTACATTTCCAGGAGGGATTACAGAGGAAGTGCACAAAGTAGATTTCTTACATTTCCAGGAGGGATTACAGAGGAAGTGCATAAAGTAAAGTTCTTACATTTCCAGGAGGGATTACAGAGGAAGTGCATAAAGTAAAGTTCTTACATTTCCAGGAGGGATTACAGAGGAAGTGCACAAAATAGATTTCTTACATTTCCAGGAGGGATTACAGTGGAAGTACATAAAGTAAAGTTCTTACATTTCCAGGAGGGATTACAGAGGAAGTGCATAAAGTAAAGTTCTTACATTTCCAGGAGTAATTAAAGAGGAAGTGCAGAAAGTAGAGTCCTTACATTTCCAGGAGGGATTACAGAGGAAGTGCACAAAGTAGAGTTCTTACATTTCCAGGAGGGATTACAGGGGATGTGCACAAAGTAGAGTTCTTACATTTGCAGGAGGGATTACAGAGGAAATGCATAAAGTAAAGTTCTTACATTTCCATGAGGAATTAAAGAGGAAGTGCACAAAGTAGAGTTCTTACATTTCCAGGAGGTATTACAGAGGAAGTGCATAAAGTAGAGTTCTTACATTTCCAGGAGGGATTACAGGGGATGTGCACAAAGTAGAGTTCTTACATTTGCAGGAGTATTTACAGAGGAAGTGCAAAAAGTAAAGTTCTTACATTTCCAGGAGGTATTACAGAGGAAATGCATAAAGTAAAGGTCTTACATTTCCATGAGGAATTAAAGAGGAAGTGCACGAAGTAGAGTTCTTACATTTCCAGGAGGTATTACAGAGGAAGTGCATAAAGTAGAGTTCTTACATTTCCAGGAGGATTAACAGAGGAAGTGCAAAAAGTAAAGTTCTTACATTTCCAGGAGGGATTACAGAGGAAGTCCATAAAGTAAAGTTCTTACATTTCCAGGAGGAATTACAGAGGAAGTGCAAAAAGTAAAGTTCTTACATTTCCAGGAGGGATTACAGAGGAAGTCCATAAATTAAAGTTCTTACATTTCCAGGAGGAATTACAGAGGAAATGCACAACGTTCTTACATTTCCAGGAGGGATTACAGAGGAAGTGCACGAAGTAGATTTCTTACATTTCCAGGAGGGATTACGGAGGAAGTGAATTAAAGTTCTTGCATTTCCAGGAGGGATTACAGAGGAAGTGCATAAAGTAAAGTTCTTACATTTCCAGGAGGGATTACAGAGGAAGTGCATAAAGTAAAGTTCTTACATTTCCAGGAGGGATTACAGAGGAAGTGCATAAAGTAAAGTTCTTACATTTCCAGGAGGGATTACAGAGGAAGTGGATAAAGTAAAGTTCTTACATTTCCAGGAGTAATTAAAGAGGAAGTGCACAAAGTAGAGTCCTTACATTTCCAGGAGGATTTACAGAGGAAGTGCACAAAGTAAAGTTCTTACATTTCCAGGAGGGATTACAGAGGAAGTGCACAAAGTAGAGTCCTTACATTTCCAGGAGGGATTACAGGGGAAGTGCAGAAAGTAAAAAGTTCTTACATTTCCAGGAGGAATTACAGAGGAAATGCACAACGTTCTTACATTTCCAGGAGGGATTACAGAGGAAGTACACAAAGTAGATTTCTTACATTTCCAGGAGGGATTACAGAGGAAGTGCACAAAGTAGATTTCTTACATTTCCAGGAGGGATTACAGAGGAAGTGCATAAAGTAAAGTTCTTACATTTCCAGGAGGGATTACAGAGGAAGTGCATAAAGCAAAGTTGTTACTTTTCCAGGAGGGATTACAGAGGAAGTGCATAAAGTAAAGTTCTTACATTTCCAGGAGGAATTACAGAGGAAGTCCATAAAGTAAAGTTCTTACATTTCCAGGAGGGATTGCAGGGGAAGTGCAGAAAGTAAAGTTCTTACATTTCCAGGAGGAATTACAGAGGAAATGCACAACGTTCTTACATTTCCAGGAGGGATTACAAAGGAAGTGCACAAAGTAGATTTCTTACGTTTCCAGGAGGGATTACAGAGGAAGTGCATAAAGTAAAGTTCTTACATTTCCAGGAGAGATTACAGAGGAAGTGCATAAAGTAAAGTTCATACATTTCCAGGAGGGATTACAGAGGAAGTGCATAAAGCAAAGTTCTTACATTTCCAGGAGGGATTACAGAGGAAGTGCATAAAGTAAAGTTCTTACATTTCCAGGAGGAATTACAGAGGAAGTCCATAAAGTAAAGTTCTTACATTTCCAGGAGGAATTACAGAGGAAGTGCAAAAAGTAAAGTTCTTACATTTCCAGGAGGAATTACAGAGGAAATGCACAACGTTCTTACATTTCCAGGAGGAATTACAGAGGAAGTGCACAAAGTAGATTTCTTACATTTCCAGGAGGGATTACGGAGGAAGTGAAGTAAAGTTCTTACATTTCCAGGAGGGATTACAGAGGAAGTGCATAAAGTAAAGTTCTTACATTTCCAGGAGGGATTACAGAGGAAGTGCATAAAGTAAAGTTCTTACATTTCCAGGAGGGATTACAGAGGAAGTGCATAAAGTAAAGTTCTTACATTTCCAGGAGTAATTAAAGGGGAAGTGCACAAAGTAGAGTCCTTACATTTCCAGGAGGATTTACAGAGGAAGTGCACAAAGTAAAGTTCTTACATTTCCAGGAGGGATTACAGAGGAAGTGCATAAAGTAAAGTTCTTACATTTCCAGGAGGGATTACAGGGGATGTGCACAAAGTAGAGTTCCTACTTTTCCAGGAGGATTTACAGAGGAAGTGCATAAAGTAAAGTTCTTACATTTCCAGGAGGGATTACAGGGGATGTGCACAAAGTAGAGTTCTTACATTTCCAGGAGGGATTACAGAGGAACTGCATGAAGTAAAGTTCTTACATTTCCAGGAGGGATTACAGAGGAAGTGCGTAAAGTAAAGTTCTTACATTTCCATGAGGGATTACAGAGGAAGTGCATAAAGTAAAGTTCTTACATTTCCAGGAGGGATTACAGAGGAAATGCATGAAGTAAAGTTCTTACATTTACAGGAGGGATTGCAGGGGATGTGCACAAAGTAGAGTTCTTACATTTCCAGGAGGGATTACAGAGGAAGTGCATAAAGTAAAGTTCTTACATTTCCAGGAAGGATTACAGAGGAAGTGCATAAAGTAAAGTTCTTACATTTCCAGGAGGGATTACAGAGGAAGTGCATAAAGTAAAGTTATTACATTTCCAGGAGGGATTACAGAGGAAGTGCATAAAGTAAAGTTCTTACATTTCCAGGGGGAATTAAAGAGGAAATGCAGAAAGTAGAGTCCTTACATTTCCAGGAGGTATTACAGGGGATGTGCACAAAGTAGAGTTCTTACATTTGCAGGAGGATTTACAGAGGAAGTGCAAAAAGTAAAATTCTTACATTTCCAGGAGGGATTACAGAGGAAGTGCATAAAGTAAAATTCTTACATTTCCAGGAGGGATTACAGAGGAAGTGCATAAAGTAAAGTTCTTACATTTCCAGGAGGAATTACAGAGGAAATGCACAACGTTCTTACATTTCCAGGAGGAATTACAGAGGAAGTGCACAAAGTAGATTTCTTACATTTTCAGGAGGGATTACGGAGGAAGTGAAGTAAAGTTCTTGCATTTCCAGGAGGGATTACAGAGGAAGTGCATAAAGTAAAGTTCTTACATTTCCAGGAGGGATTACAGAGGAAGTGCATAAAGTAAAGTTCTTACATTTCCAGGAGGGATTACAGAGGAAGTGCATAAAGTAAAGTTCTTACATTTCCAGGAGGGATTACAGAGGAAGTGCATAAAGTAAAGTTCTTACATTTCCAGGAGTAATTAAAGGGGAAGTGCACAAAGTAGAGTCCTTACATTTCCAGGAGGATTTACAAAGGAAGTGCACAAAGTAAAGTTCTTACATTTCCAGGAGGGATTACAGAGGAAGTGCATAAAGTAAAGTTCTTACATTTCAAGGAGGATTTACAGAGGAAGTGCATATAGTAAAGTTCTTACATTTCCATGAGGAATTAAAGAGGAAGTGCAGAAAGTAGAGTCCTTACATTTCCAGGAGGGATTACAGAGGAAGTGCGTATAGTAAAGTTCTTACATTTCCATGAGGAATTAAAGAGGAAGTGCACAAAGTAGAATCCTTACATTTCCATGAGTATTTACAGAGGAAGTGCATAATGTAAAGTTCTTACATTTCCAGGAGGAATTACAGAGGAAATGCACAACGTTCTTACATTTCCAGGAGGGATTACAGAGGAAGTGCACAAAGTAGATTTCTTACATTTCCAGGAGGGATTACAGAGGAAGTGCATAAAGTAAAGTTCTTACATTTCCAGGAGGGATTACAGAGGAAGTGCATAAAGTAAAGTTCTTACATTTCCAGGAGGGATTACAGAGGAAGTGCACAAAATAGATTTCTTACATTTCCAGGAGGGATTACAGTGGAAGTACATAAAGTAAAGTTCTTACATTTCCAGGAGGGATTACAGAGGAAGTGCATAAAGTAAAGTTCTTACATTTCCAGGAGTAATTAAAGAGGAAGTGCAGAAAGTAGAGTCCTTACATTTCCAGGAGGGATTACAGAGGAAGTGCACAAAGTAGAGTTCTTACATTTCCAGGAGGGATTACAGGGGATGTGCACAAAGTAGAGTTCTTACATTTGCAGGAGGGATTACAGAGGAAATGCATAAAGTAAAGTTCTTACATTTCCATGAGGAATTAAAGAGGAAGTGCACAAAGTAGAGTTCTTACATTTCCAGGAGGTATTACAGAGGAAGTGCATAAAGTAGAGTTCTTACATTTCCAGGAGGGATTACAGGGGATGTGCACAAAGTAGAGTTCTTACATTTGCAGGAGTATTTACAGAGGAAGTGCAAAAAGTAAAGTTCTTACATTTCCAGGAGGTATTACAGAGGAAATGCATAAAGTAAAGGTCTTACATTTCCATGAGGAATTAAAGAGGAAGTGCACGAAGTAGAGTTCTTACATTTCCAGGAGGTATTACAGAGGAAGTGCATAAAGTAGAGTTCTTACATTTCCAGGAGGATTAACAGAGGAAGTGCAAAAAGTAAAGTTCTTACATTTCCAGGAGGGATTACAGAGGAAGTCCATAAAGTAAAGTTCTTACATTTCCAGGAGGAATTACAGAGGAAGTGCAAAAAGTAAAGTTCTTACATTTCCAGGAGGGATTACAGAGGAAGTCCATAAATTAAAGTTCTTACATTTCCAGGAGGAATTACAGAGGAAATGCACAACGTTCTTACATTTCCAGGAGGGATTACAGAGGAAGTGCACGAAGTAGATTTCTTACATTTCCAGGAGGGATTACGGAGGAAGTGAATTAAAGTTCTTGCATTTCCAGGAGGGATTACAGAGGAAGTGCATAAAGTAAAGTTCTTACATTTCCAGGAGGGATTACAGAGGAAGTGCATAAAGTAAAGTTCTTACATTTCCAGGAGGGATTACAGAGGAAGTGCATAAAGTAAAGTTCTTACATTTCCAGGAGGGATTACAGAGGAAGTGGATAAAGTAAAGTTCTTACATTTCCAGGAGTAATTAAAGAGGAAGTGCACAAAGTAGAGTCCTTACATTTCCAGGAGGATTTACAGAGGAAGTGCACAAAGTAAAGTTCTTACATTTCCAGGAGGGATTACAGAGGAAGTGCACAAAGTAGAGTCCTTACATTTCCAGGAGGGATTACAGGGGAAGTGCAGAAAGTAAAAAGTTCTTACATTTCCAGGAGGAATTACAGAGGAAATGCACAACGTTCTTACATTTCCAGGAGGGATTACAGAGGAAGTACACAAAGTAGATTTCTTACATTTCCAGGAGGGATTACAGAGGAAGTGCACAAAGTAGATTTCTTACATTTCCAGGAGGGATTACAGAGGAAGTGCATAAAGTAAAGTTCTTACATTTCCAGGAGGGATTACAGAGGAAGTGCATAAAGCAAAGTTGTTACTTTTCCAGGAGGGATTACAGAGGAAGTGCATAAAGTAAAGTTCTTACATTTCCAGGAGGAATTACAGAGGAAGTCCATAAAGTAAAGTTCTTACATTTCCAGGAGGGATTGCAGGGGAAGTGCAGAAAGTAAAGTTCTTACATTTCCAGGAGGAATTACAGAGGAAATGCACAACGTTCTTACATTTCCAGGAGGGATTACAAAGGAAGTGCACAAAGTAGATTTCTTACGTTTCCAGGAGGGATTACAGAGGAAGTGCATAAAGTAAAGTTCTTACATTTCCAGGAGAGATTACAGAGGAAGTGCATAAAGTAAAGTTCATACATTTCCAGGAGGGATTACAGAGGAAGTGCATAAAGCAAAGTTCTTACATTTCCAGGAGGGATTACAGAGGAAGTGCATAAAGTAAAGTTCTTACATTTCCAGGAGGAATTACAGAGGAAGTCCATAAAGTAAAGTTCTTACATTTCCAGGAGGAATTACAGAGGAAGTGCAAAAAGTAAAGTTCTTACATTTCCAGGAGGAATTACAGAGGAAATGCACAACGTTCTTACATTTCCAGGAGGAATTACAGAGGAAGTGCACAAAGTAGATTTCTTACATTTCCAGGAGGGATTACGGAGGAAGTGAAGTAAAGTTCTTACATTTCCAGGAGGGATTACAGAGGAAGTGCATAAAGTAAAGTTCTTACATTTCCAGGAGGGATTACAGAGGAAGTGCATAAAGTAAAGTTCTTACATTTCCAGGAGGGATTACAGAGGAAGTGCATAAAGTAAAGTTCTTACATTTCCAGGAGTAATTAAAGGGGAAGTGCACAAAGTAGAGTCCTTACATTTCCAGGAGGATTTACAGAGGAAGTGCACAAAGTAAAGTTCTTACATTTCCAGGAGGGATTACAGAGGAAGTGCATAAAGTAAAGTTCTTACATTTCCAGGAGGATTTACAGAGGAAGTGCATATAGTAAAGTTCTTACATTTCCATGAGGAATTAAAGAGGAAGTGCAGAAAGTAGAGTCCTTACATTTCCAGGAGGGATTACAGAGGAAGTGCGTATAGTAAAGTTCTTACATTTCCATGAGGAATTAAAGAGGAAGTGCACAAAGTAGAATCCTTACATTTCCATGAGTATTTACAGAGGAATTGCAAAAAGTAAAGTTCCTACATTTCCAGGAGGGATTACAGAGGAAGTGCATGAAGTAAAGTTCTTACATTTCCAGGAGGGATTACAGAGGAAGTGCATAATGTAAAGTTCTTACATTTCCAGGAGGAATTACAGAGGAAATGCACAACGTTCTTACATTTCCAGGAGGGATTACAGAGGAAGTGCACAAAGTAGATTTCTTATATTTCCAGGAGGGATTACAGAGGAAGTGCATAAAGTAAAGTTCTTACATTTCCAGGAGGGATTACAGAGGAAGTGCATAAAGTAAAGTTCTTACATTTCCAGGAGGGATTACAGAGGAAGTGCACAAAATAGATTTCTTACATTTCCAGGAGGGATTACAGTGGAAGTGCATAAAGTAAAGTTCTTACATTTCCAGGAGGGATTACAGAGGAAGTGCATAAAGTAAAGTTCTTACATTTCCAGGAGGGATTACAGAGGAAGTGCATAAAGTAAAGTTCTTACATTTCCAGGAGGGATTACAGAGGAAGTGCATAAAGTAAAGTTCTTACATTTCCAGGAGTAATTAAAGAGGAAGTGCACAAAGTAGAGTTCTTACATTTCCAGGCGGTATTACAGAGGAAGAGCATAAAGTAGAGTTCTTACATTTCCAGGAGGGATTACAGAGGAAGTGCAAAAAGTAAAGTTCTTACATTTCCAGGAGGGATTACAGAGGAAGTGCATAAAGTAAAGTTCTTACATTTCCAGGGGGAATTAAAGAGGAAGTGCAGAAAGTAGAGTCCTTACATTTCCAGGAGGTATTACAGGGGATGTGCACAAAGTAGAGTTCTTACATTTCCAGGAGCATTTACAGAGGAAGTGCAAAAAGTAAAATTCTTACATTTCCAGGAGGGATTACAGAGGAAGTGCATAAAGTAAAATTCTTACATTTCCAGGAGGGATTACAGAGGAAGTGCATTAAGTAAAGTTCTTACATTTCCAGGAGGGATTACAGGGGATGTGCACAAAGTAGAGTTCCTACTTTTCCAGGAGGATTTACAGAGGAAGTGCATAAAGTAAAGTTCTTACATTTCCAGGAGGGATTACAGGGGATGTGCACAAAGTAGAGTTCTTACATTTCCAGGAGGGATTACAGAGGAACTGCATAAAGTAAAGTTCTTACATTTCCAGGAGGGATTACAGAGGAAGTGCGTAAAGTAAAGTTCTTACATTTCCATGAGGGATTACAGAGGAAGTGCATAAAGTAAAGTTCTTACATTTCCAGGAGGGATTACAGAGGAAATGCATGAAGTAAAGTTCTTACATTTCCAGGAGGGATTGCAGGGGATGTGCACAAAGTAGAGTTCTTACATTTCCAGGAGGGATTACAGAGGAAGTGCATAAAGTAAAGTTCTTACATTTCCAGGAGGGATTACAGAGGAAGTGCATAAAGTAAAGTTCTTACATTTCCAGGAGGGATTACAGAGGAAGTGCATAAAGTAAAGTTCTTACATTTCCAGGAGGGATTACAGAGGAAGTGCATATAGTAAAGTTCTTACATTTCCATGAGGAATTAAAAAGGAAGTGCAGAAAGTAGAGTCCTTACATTTCCAGGAGGGATTACAGAGGAAGTGCACAAAGTAGAGTTCTTACATTTCCAGGAGGGATTACAGGAGATGTGCACAAAGTAGAGTTCTTACATTTGCAGGAGGGATTACAGAGGAAATGCATAAAGTAAAGTTCTTACATTTCCATGAGGAATTAAAGAGGAAGTGCACAAAGTAGAGTTCTTACATTTCCAGGAGGTATTACAGAGGAAGTGCATAAAGTAGAGTTCTTACATTTCCAGGAGGGATTACAGAGGAAGTGCAAAAAGTAAAGTTCTTACATTTCCAGGAGGGATTACAGAGGAAGTGCATAAAGTAAAGTTCTTACATTTCCAGGGGGAATTAAAGAGGAAGTGCAGAAAGTAGAGTCCTTACATTTCCAGGAGGTATTACAGGGGATGTGCACAAAGTATAGTTCTTACATTTCCAGGAGGATTTACAGAGGAAGTGCAAAAAGTAAAATTCTTACATTTCCAGGAGGGATTACAGAGGAAGTGCATAAAGTAAAATTCTTACATTTCCAGGAGGGATTACAGAGGAAGTGCATAAAGTAAAGTTCTTACATTTCCAGGAGGGATTACAGGGGATGTGCACAAAGTAGAGTTCTTACATTTCCAGGAGGGATTACAGAGGAACTGCATGAAGTAAAGTTCTTACATTTCCAGGAGGGATTACAGAGGAAGTGCGTAAAGTAAAGTTCTTACATTTCCATGAGGGATTACAGAGGAAGTGCATAAAGTAAAGTTCTTACATTTCCAGGAGGGATTACAGAGGAAATGCATGAAGTAAAGTTCTTACATTTACAGGAGGGATTGCAGGGGATGTGCACAAAGTAGAGTTCTTACATTTCCAGGAGGGATTACAGAGGAAGTGCATAAAGTAAAGTTCTTACATTTCCAGGAAGGATTACAGAGGAAGTGCATAAAGTAAAGTTCTTACATTTCCAGGAGGGATTACAGAGGAAGTGCATAAAGTAAAGTTATTACATTTCCAGGAGGGATTACAGAGGAAGTGCATAAAGTAAAGTTCTTACATTTCCAGGGGGAATTAAAGAGGAAATGCAGAAAGTAGAGTCCTTACATTTCCAGGAGGTATTACAGGGGATGTGCACAAAGTAGAGTTCTTACATTTGCAGGAGGATTTACAGAGGAAGTGCAAAAAGTAAAATTCTTACATTTCCAGGAGGGATTACAGAGGAAGTGCATAAAGTAAAATTCTTACATTTCCAGGAGGGATTACAGAGGAAGTGCATAAAGTAAAGTTCTTACATTTCCAGGAGGAATTACAGAGGAAATGCACAACGTTCTTACATTTCCAGGAGGAATTACAGAGGAAGTGCACAAAGTAGATTTCTTACATTTCCAGGAGGGATTACGGAGGAAGTGAAGTAAAGTTCTTGCATTTCCAGGAGGGATTACAGAGGAAGTGCATAAAGTAAAGTTCTTACATTTCCAGGAGGGATTACAGAGGAAGTGCATAAAGTAAAGTTCTTACATTTCCAGGAGGGATTACAGAGGAAGTGCATAAAGTAAAGTTCTTACATTTCCAGGAGGGATTACAGAGGAAGTGCATAAAGTAAAGTTCTTACATTTCCAGGAGTAATTAAAGGGGAAGTGCACAAAGTAGAGTCCTTACATTTCCAGGAGGATTTACAAAGGAAGTGCACAAAGTAAAGTTCTTACATTTCCAGGAGGGATTACAGAGGAAGTGCATAAAGTAAAGTTCTTACATTTCAAGGAGGATTTACAGAGGAAGTGCATATAGTAAAGTTCTTACATTTCCATGAGGAATTAAAGAGGAAGTGCAGAAAGTAGAGTCCTTACATTTCCAGGAGGGATTACAGAGGAAGTGCGTATAGTAAAGTTCTTACATTTCCATGAGGAATTAAAGAGGAAGTGCACAAAGTAGAATCCTTACATTTCCATGAGTATTTACAGAGGAAGTGCATAATGTAAAGTTCTTACATTTCCAGGAGGAATTACAGAGGAAATGCACAACGTTCTTACATTTCCAGGAGGGATTACAGAGGAAGTGCACAAAGTAGATTTCTTACATTTCCAGGAGGGATTACAGAGGAAGTGCATAAAGTAAAGTTCTTACATTTCCAGGAGGGATTACAGAGGAAGTGCATAAAGTAAAGTTCTTACATTTCCAGGAGGGATTACAGAGGAAGTGCACAAAATAGATTTCTTACATTTCCAGGAGGGATTACAGTGGAAGTACATAAAGTAAAGTTCTTACATTTCCAGGAGGGATTACAGAGGAAGTGCATAAAGTAAAGTTCTTACATTTCCAGGAGTAATTAAAGAGGAAGTGCAGAAAGTAGAGTCCTTACATTTCCAGGAGGGATTACAGAGGAAGTGCACAAAGTAGAGTTCTTACATTTCCAGGAGGGATTACAGGGGATGTGCACAAAGTAGAGTTCTTACATTTGCAGGAGGGATTACAGAGGAAATGCATAAAGTAAAGTTCTTACATTTCCATGAGGAATTAAAGAGGAAGTGCACAAAGTAGAGTTCTTACATTTCCAGGAGGTATTACAGAGGAAGTGCATAAAGTAGAGTTCTTACATTTCCAGGAGGGATTACAGAGGAAGTGCAAAAAGTAAAGTTCTTACATTTCCAGGAGGGATTACAGAGGAAGTGCATAAAGTAAAGTTCTTACATTTCCAGGGGGAATTAAAGAGGATGTGCACAAAGTAGAGTCCTTACATTTCCAGGAGGATTTACAGAGGAAGTGCAAAAAGTAAAATTCTTACATTTCCAGGAGGGATTACAGAGGAAGTGCATAAAGTAAAATTCTTACATTTCCAGGAGGGATTACAGAGGAAGTGCATAAAGTAAAGTTCTTACATTTCCAGGAGGGATTACAGGGGATGTGCACAAAGTAGAGTTCCTACTTTTCCAGGAGGATTTACAGAGGAAGTGCATAAAGTAAAGTTCTTACATTTCCAGGAGGGATTACAGGGGATGTGCACAAAGTAGAGTTCTTACATTTCCAGGAGGGATTACAGACGAACTGCATAAAGTAAAGTTCTTACATTTCCAGGAGGGATTACAGAGGAAGTGCGTAAAGTAAAGTTCTTACATTTCCATGAGGGATTACAGAGGAAGTGCATAAAGTAAAGTTCTTACATTTCCAGGAGGGATTACAGAGGAAATGCATGAAGTAAAGTTCTTACATTTCCAGGAGGGATTGCAGGGGATGTGCACAAAGTAGAGTTCTTACATTTCCAGGAGGGATTACAGAGGAAGTGAATAAAGTAAAGTTCTTACATTTCCAGGAGGGATTACAGAGGAAGTGCATAAAGTAAAGTTCTTACATTTCCAGGAGGGATTACAGAGGAAGTGCATAAAGTAAAGTTCTTACATTTCCAGGAGGGATTACAGAGGAAGTGCATATAGTAAAGTTATTATATTTCCATGAGGAATTAAAAAGGAAGTGCAGAAAGTAGAGTCCTTACATTTCCAGGAGGGATTACAGAGGAAGTGCACAAAGTAGAGTTCTTACATTTCCAGGAGGGATTACAGGGGATGTGCACAAAGTAGAGTTCTTACATTTGCAGGAGGGATTACAGAGGAAATGCATAAAGTAAAGTTCTTACATTTCCATGAGGAATTAAAGAGGAAGTGCACAAAGTAGAGTTCTTACATTTCCAGGAGGTATTACAGAGGAAGTGCATAAAGTAGAGTTCTCACATTTCCAGGAGGGATTACAGAGGAAGTGCAAAAAGTAAAGTTCTTACATTTCCAGGAGGGATTACAGAGGAAGTGCATAAAGTAAAGTTCTTACATTTCCAGGGTGAATTAAAGAGGAAGTGCAGAAAGTAGATTCCTTACATTTCCAGGAGGTATTACAGGGGATGTGCACAAAGTAGAGTTCTTACATTTCCAGGAGGATTTAAAGAGGAAGTGCAAAAAGTAAAATTCTTACATTTCCAGGAGGGATTACAGAGGAAGTGCATAAAGTAAAATTCTTACATTTCCAGGAGGGATTACAGAGGAAGTGCATAAAGTAAAGTTCTTACATTTCCAGGAGGGATTACAGGGGATGTGCACAAAGTAGAGTTCCTACTTTTCCAGGAGGATTTACAGAGGAAGTGCATAAAGTAAAGTTCTTACATTTCCAGGAGGGATTACAGGGGATGTGCACAAAGTAGAGTTCTTACATTTCCAGGAGGGATTACAGAGGAACTGCATGAAGTAAAGTTCTTACATTTCCAGGAGGGATTACAGAGGAAGTGCGTAAAGTAAAGTTCTTACATTTCCATGAGGGATTACAGAGGAAGTGCATAAAGTAAAGTTCTTACATTTCCAGGAGGGATTACAGAGGAAATGCATGAAGTAAAGTTCTTACATTTACAGGAGGGATTGCAGGGGATGTGCACAAAGTAGAGTTCTTACATTTCCAGGAGGGATTACAGAGGAAGTGCATAAAGTAAAGTTCTTACATTTCCAGGAAGGATTACAGAGGAAGTGCATAAAGTAAAGTTCTTACATTTCCAGGAGGGATTACAGAGGAAGTGCATAAAGTAAAGTTATTACATTTCCAGGAGGGATTACAGAGGAAGTGCATAAAGTAAAGTTCTTACATTTCCAGGGGGAATTAAAGAGGAAATGCAGAAAGTAGAGTCCTTACATTTCCAGGAGGTATTACAGGGGATGTGCACAAAGTAGAGTTCTTACATTTGCAGGAGGATTTACAGAGGAAGTGCAAAAAGTAAAATTCTTACATTTCCAGGAGGGATTACAGAGGAAGTGCATAAAGTAAAATTCTTACATTTCCAGGAGGGATTACAGAGGAAGTGCATAAAGTAAAGTTCTTACATTTCCAGGAGGAATTACAGAGGAAATGCACAACGTTCTTACATTTCCAGGAGGAATTACAGAGGAAGTGCACAAAGTAGATTTCTTACATTTTCAGGAGGGATTACGGAGGAAGTGAAGTAAAGTTCTTGCATTTCCAGGAGGGATTACAGAGGAAGTGCATAAAGTAAAGTTCTTACATTTCCAGGAGGGATTACAGAGGAAGTGCATAAAGTAAAGTTCTTACATTTCCAGGAGGGATTACAGAGGAAGTGCATAAAGTAAAGTTCTTACATTTCCAGGAGGGATTACAGAGGAAGTGCATAAAGTAAAGTTCTTACATTTCCAGGAGTAATTAAAGGGGAAGTGCACAAAGTAGAGTCCTTACATTTCCAGGAGGATTTACAAAGGAAGTGCACAAAGTAAAGTTCTTACATTTCCAGGAGGGATTACAGAGGAAGTGCATAAAGTAAAGTTCTTACATTTCAAGGAGGATTTACAGAGGAAGTGCATATAGTAAAGTTCTTACATTTCCATGAGGAATTAAAGAGGAAGTGCAGAAAGTAGAGTCCTTACATTTCCAGGAGGGATTACAGAGGAAGTGCGTATAGTAAAGTTCTTACATTTCCATGAGGAATTAAAGAGGAAGTGCACAAAGTAGAATCCTTACATTTCCATGAGTATTTACAGAGGAAGTGCATAATGTAAAGTTCTTACATTTCCAGGAGGAATTACAGAGGAAATGCACAACGTTCTTACATTTCCAGGAGGGATTACAGAGGAAGTGCACAAAGTAGATTTCTTACATTTCCAGGAGGGATTACAGAGGAAGTGCATAAAGTAAAGTTCTTACATTTCCAGGAGGGATTACAGAGGAAGTGCATAAAGTAAAGTTCTTACATTTCCAGGAGGGATTACAGAGGAAGTGCACAAAATAGATTTCTTACATTTCCAGGAGGGATTACAGTGGAAGTACATAAAGTAAAGTTCTTACATTTCCAGGAGGGATTACAGAGGAAGTGCATAAAGTAAAGTTCTTACATTTCCAGGAGTAATTAAAGAGGAAGTGCAGAAAGTAGAGTCCTTACATTTCCAGGAGGGATTACAGAGGAAGTGCACAAAGTAGAGTTCTTACATTTCCAGGAGGGATTACAGGGGATGTGCACAAAGTAGAGTTCTTACATTTGCAGGAGGGATTACAGAGGAAATGCATAAAGTAAAGTTCTTACATTTCCATGAGGAATTAAAGAGGAAGTGCACAAAGTAGAGTTCTTACATTTCCAGGAGGTATTACAGAGGAAGTGCATAAAGTAGAGTTCTTACATTTCCAGGAGGGATTACAGAGGAAGTGCAAAAAGTAAAGTTCTTACATTTCCAGGAGGGATTACAGAGGAAGTGCATAAAGTAAAGTTCTTACATTTCCAGGGGGAATTAAAGAGGATGTGCACAAAGTAGAGTCCTTACATTTCCAGGAGGATTTACAGAGGAAGTGCAAAAAGTAAAATTCTTACATTTCCAGGAGGGATTACAGAGGAAGTGCATAAAGTAAAATTCTTACATTTCCAGGAGGGATTACAGAGGAAGTGCATAAAGTAAAGTTCTTACATTTCCAGGAGGGATTACAGGGGATGTGCACAAAGTAGAGTTCCTACTTTTCCAGGAGGATTTACAGAGGAAGTGCATAAAGTAAAGTTCTTACATTTCCAGGAGGGATTACAGGGGATGTGCACAAAGTAGAGTTCTTACATTTCCAGGAGGGATTACAGACGAACTGCATAAAGTAAAGTTCTTACATTTCCAGGAGGGATTACAGAGGAAGTGCGTAAAGTAAAGTTCTTACATTTCCATGAGGGATTACAGAGGAAGTGCATAAAGTAAAGTTCTTACATTTCCAGGAGGGATTACAGAGGAAATGCATGAAGTAAAGTTCTTACATTTCCAGGAGGGATTGCAGGGGATGTGCACAAAGTAGAGTTCTTACATTTCCAGGAGGGATTACAGAGGAAGTGAATAAAGTAAAGTTCTTACATTTCCAGGAGGGATTACAGAGGAAGTGCATAAAGTAAAGTTCTTACATTTCCAGGAGGGATTACAGAGGAAGTGCATAAAGTAAAGTTCTTACATTTCCAGGAGGGATTACAGAGGAAGTGCATATAGTAAAGTTATTATATTTCCATGAGGAATTAAAAAGGAAGTGCAGAAAGTAGAGTCCTTACATTTCCAGGAGGGATTACAGAGGAAGTGCACAAAGTAGAGTTCTTACATTTCCAGGAGGGATTACAGGGGATGTGCACAAAGTAGAGTTCTTACATTTGCAGGAGGGATTACAGAGGAAATGCATAAAGTAAAGTTCTTACATTTCCATGAGGAATTAAAGAGGAAGTGCACAAAGTAGAGTTCTTACATTTCCAGGAGGTATTACAGAGGAAGTGCATAAAGTAGAGTTCTCACATTTCCAGGAGGGATTACAGAGGAAGTGCAAAAAGTAAAGTTCTTACATTTCCAGGAGGGATTACAGAGGAAGTGCATAAAGTAAAGTTCTTACATTTCCAGGGTGAATTAAAGAGGAAGTGCAGAAAGTAGATTCCTTACATTTCCAGGAGGTATTACAGGGGATGTGCACAAAGTAGAGTTCTTACATTTCCAGGAGGATTTACAGAGGAAGTGCAAAAAGTAAAATTCTTACATTTCCAGGAGGGATTACAGAGGAAGTGCATAAAGTAAAATTCTTACATTTCCAGGAGGGATTACAGAGGAAGTGCATAAAGTAAAGTTCTTACATTTCCAGGAGGGATTACAGGGGATGTGCACAAAGTAGAGTTCCTACTTTTCCAGGAGGATTTACAGAGGAAGTGCATAAAGTAAAGTTCTTACATTTCCAGGAGGGATTACAGGGGATGTGCACAAAGTAGAGTTCTTACATTTCCAGGAGGGATTACAGAGGAACTGCATAAAGTAAAGTTCTTACATTTCGAGGAGGGATTACAGAGGAAGTGCGTAAAGTAAAGTTCTTACATTTCCATGAGGGATTACAGAGGAAGTGCATAAAGTAAAGTTCTTACATTTCCAGGAGGGATTACAGAGGAAATGCATGAAGTAAAGTTCTTACATTTCCAGGAGGGATTGCAGGGGATGTGCACAAAGTAGAGTTCTTACATTTCCAGGAGGGATTACAGAGGAAGTGCATAAAGTAAAGTTCTTACATTTCCAGGAGGGATTACAGAGGAAGTGCATAAAGTAAAGTTCTTACATTTCCAGGAGGGATTACAGAGGAAGTGCATAAAGTAAAGTTCTTACATTTCCAGGAGGGATTACAGAGGAAGTGCATATAGTAAAGTTCTTACATTTCCATGAGGAATTAAAAAGGAAGTGCAGAAAGTAGAGTCCTTACATTTCCAGGAGGGATTACAGAGGAAGTGCACAAAGTAGAGTTCTTACATTTCCAGGAGGGATTACAGGGGATGTGCACAAAGTAGAGTTCTTACATTTGCAGGAGGGATTACAGAGGAAATGCATAAAGTAAAGTTCTTACATTTCCATGAGGAATTAAAGAGGAAGTGCACAAAGTAGAGTTCTTACATTTCCAGGAGGTATTACAGAGGAAGTGCATAAAGTAGAATTCTTACATTTCCAGGAGGGATTACAGAGGAAGTGCAAAAAGTAAAGTTCTTACATTTCCAGGAGGGATTACAGAGGAAGTGCATAAAGTAAAGTTCTTACATTTCCAGGGGGAATTAAAGAGGAAGTGCAGAAAGTAGAGTCCTTACATTTCCAGGAGGTATTACAGGGGATGTGCACAAAGTAGAGTTCTTACATTTCCAGGAGGATTTACAGAGGAAGTGCAAAAAGTAAAATTCTTACATTTCCAGGAGGGATTACAGAGGAAGTGCATAAAGAAAAATTCTTACATTTCCAGGAGGGATTACAGAGGAAGTGCATAAAGTAAAGTTCTTACATTTCCAGGAGGGATTACAGGGGATGTGCACAAAGTAGAGTTCCTACTTTTCCAGGAGGATTTACAGAGGAAGTGCATGAAGTAAAGTTCTTACATTTCCAGGAGGGATTACAGGGGATGTGCACAAAGTAGAGTTCTTACATTTCCAGGAGGTATTACAGAGGAAGTGCATAAAGTAGAGTTCTCACATTTCCAGGAGGGATTACAGAGGAAGTGCAAAAAGTAAAGTTCTTACATTTCCAGGAGGGATTACAGAGGAAGTGCATAAAGTAAAGTTCTTACATTTCCAGGGTGAATTAAAGAGGAAGTGCAGAAAGTAGATTCCTTACATTTCCAGGAGGTATTACAGGGGATGTGCACAAAGTAGAGTTCTTACATTTCCAGGAGGATTTACAGAGGAAGTGCAAAAAGTAAAATTCTTACATTTCCAGGAGGGATTACAGAGGAAGTGCATAAAGTAAAATTCTTACATTTCCAGGAGGGATTACAGAGGAAGTGCATAAAGTAAAGTTCTTACATTTCCAGGAGGGATTACAGGGGATGTGCACAAAGTAGAGTTCCTACTTTTCCAGGAGGATTTACAGAGGAAGTGCATAAAGTAAAGTTCTTACATTTCCAGGAGGGATTACAGGGGATGTGCACAAAGTAGAGTTCTTACATTTCCAGGAGGGATTACAGAGGAACTGCATAAAGTAAAGTTCTTACATTTCGAGGAGGGATTACAGAGGAAGTGCGTAAAGTAAAGTTCTTACATTTCCATGAGGGATTACAGAGGAAGTGCATAAAGTAAAGTTCTTACATTTCCAGGAGGGATTACAGAGGAAATGCATGAAGTAAAGTTCTTACATTTCCAGGAGGGATTGCAGGGGATGTGCACAAAGTAGAGTTCTTACATTTCCAGGAGGGATTACAGAGGAAGTGCATAAAGTAAAGTTCTTACATTTCCAGGAGGGATTACAGAGGAAGTGCATAAAGTAAAGTTCTTACATTTCCAGGAGGGATTACAGAGGAAGTGCATAAAGTAAAGTTCTTACATTTCCAGGAGGGATTACAGAGGAAGTGCATATAGTAAAGTTCTTACATTTCCATGAGGAATTAAAAAGGAAGTGCAGAAAGTAGAGTCCTTACATTTCCAGGAGGGATTACAGAGGAAGTGCACAAAGTAGAGTTCTTACATTTCCAGGAGGGATTACAGGGGATGTGCACAAAGTAGAGTTCTTACATTTGCAGGAGGGATTACAGAGGAAATGCATAAAGTAAAGTTCTTACATTTCCATGAGGAATTAAAGAGGAAGTGCACAAAGTAGAGTTCTTACATTTCCAGGAGGTATTACAGAGGAAGTGCATAAAGTAGAATTCTTACATTTCCAGGAGGGATTACAGAGGAAGTGCAAAAAGTAAAGTTCTTACATTTCCAGGAGGGATTACAGAGGAAGTGCATAAAGTAAAGTTCTTACATTTCCAGGGGGAATTAAAGAGGAAGTGCAGAAAGTAGAGTCCTTACATTTCCAGGAGGTATTACAGGGGATGTGCACAAAGTAGAGTTCTTACATTTCCAGGAGGATTTACAGAGGAAGTGCAAAAAGTAAAATTCTTACATTTCCAGGAGGGATTACAGAGGAAGTGCATAAAGAAAAATTCTTACATTTCCAGGAGGGATTACAGAGGAAGTGCATAAAGTAAAGTTCTTACATTTCCAGGAGGGATTACAGGGGATGTGCACAAAGTAGAGTTCCTACTTTTCCAGGAGGATTTACAGAGGAAGTGCATGAAGTAAAGTTCTTACATTTCCAGGAGGGATTACAGGGGATGTGCACAAAGTAGAGTTCTTACATTTCCAGGAGGTATTACAGAGGAAGTGCATAAAGTAGAGTTCTCACATTTCCAGGAGGGATTACAGAGGAAGTGCAAAAAGTAAAGTTCTTACATTTCCAGGAGGGATTACAGAGGAAGTGCATAAAGTAAAGTTCTTACATTTCCAGGGTGAATTAAAGAGGAAGTGCAGAAAGTAGATTCCTTACATTTCCAGGAGGTATTACAGGGGATGTGCACAAAGTAGAGTTCTTACATTTCCAGGAGGATTTACAGAGGAAGTGCAAAAAGTAAAATTCTTACATTTCCAGGAGGGATTACAGAGGAAGTGCATAAAGTAAAATTCTTACATTTCCAGGAGGGATTACAGAGGAAGTGCATAAAGTAAAGTTCTTACATTTCCAGGAGGGATTACAGGGGATGTGCACAAAGTAGAGTTCCTACTTTTCCAGGAGGATTTACAGAGGAAGTGCATAAAGTAAAGTTCTTACATTTCCAGGAGGGATTACAGGGGATGTGCACAAAGTAGAGTTCTTACATTTCCAGGAGGGATTACAGAGGAACTGCATAAAGTAAAGTTCTTACATTTCCAGGAGGGATTACAGAGGAAGTGCGTAAAGTAAAGTTCTTACATTTCCATGAGGGATTACAGAGGAAGTGCATGAAGTAAAGTTCTTACATTTCCAGGAGGGATTACAGAGGAAATGCATGAAGTAAAGTTCTTACATTTCCAGGAGGGATTGCAGGGGATGTGCACAAAGTAGAGTTCTTACATTTCCAGGAGGGTTTACAGAGGAAGTGCATAAAGTAAAGTTCTTACATTTCCAGGAGGGATTACAGAGGAAGTGCATAAAGTAAAGTTCTTACATTTCCAGGAGGGATTACAGAGGAAGTGCATAAAGTAAAGTTCTTACATTTCCAGGAGGGATTACAGAGGAAGTGCATATAGTAAAGTTCTTACATTTCCATGAGGAATTAAAAAGGAAGTGCAGAAAGTAGAGTCCTTACATTTCCAGGAGGGATTACAGAGGAATTGCACAAAGTAGAGTTCTTACATTTCCAGGAGGGATTACAGGGGATGTGCACAAAGTAGAGTTCTTACATTTGCAGGAGGGATTACAGAGGAAATGCATAAAGTAAAGTTCTTACATTTCCATGAGGAATTAAAGAGGAAGTGCACAAAGTAGAGTTCTTACATTTCCAGGAGGTATTACAGAGGAAGTGCATAAAGTAGAGTTCTCACATTTCCAGGAGGGATTACAGAGGAAGTGCAAAAAGTAAAGTTCTTACATTTCCAGGAGGGATTACAGAGGAAGTGCATAAAGTAAAGTTCTTACATTTCCAGGGTGAATTAAAGAGGAAGTGCAGAAAGTAGATTCCTTACATTTCCAGGAGGTATTACAGGGGATGTGCACTAAGTAGAGTTCTTACATTTCCAGGAGGATTTACAGAGGAAGTGCAAAAAGTAAAATTCTTACATTTCCAGGAGGGATTACAGAGGAAGTGCATAAAGTAAAATTCTTACATTTCCAGGAGGGATTACAGAGGAAGTGCATAAAGTAAAGTTCTTACATTTCCAGGAGGGATTACAGGGGATGTGCACAAAGTAGAGTTCCTACTTTTCCAGGAGGATTTACAGAGGAAGTGCATAAAGTAAAGATCTTACATTTCCAGGAGGGATTACAGGGGATGTGCACAAAGTAGAGTTCTTACATTTCCAGGAGGGATTACAGAGGAACTGCATAAAGTAAAGTTCTTACATTTCCAGGAGGGATTACAGAGGAAGTGCGTAAAGTAAAGTTCTTACATTTCCATGAGGGATTACAGAGGAAGTGCATAAAGTAAAGTTCTTACATTTCCAGGAGGGATTACAGAGGAAATGCATGAAGTAAAGTTCTTACATTTCCAGGAGGGATTGCAGGGGATGTGCACAAAGTAGAGTTCTTACATTTCCAGGAGGGATTACAGAGGAAGTGCATAAAGTAAAGTTCTTACATTTCCAGGAGGGATTACAGAGGAAGTGCATAAAGTAAAGTTCTTACATTTCCAGGAGGGATTACAGAGGAAGTGCATAAAGTAAAGTTCTTACATTTCCAGGAGGGATTACAGAGGAAGTGCATATAGTAAAGTTCTTACATTTCCATGAGGAATTAAAAAGGAAGTGCAGAAAGTAGAGTCCTTACATTTCCAGGAGGGATTACAGAGGAAGTGCACAAAGTAGAGTTCTTACATTTCCAGGAGGGATTACAGGGGATGTGCACAAAGTAGAGTTCTTACATTTGCAGGAGGGATTACAGAGGAAATGCATAAAGTAAAGTTCTTACATTTCCATGAGGAATTAAAGAGGAAGTGCACAAAGTAGAGTTCTTACATTTCCAGGAGGTATTACAGAGGAAGTGCATAAAGTAGAGTTCTTACATTTCCAGGAGGGATTACAGAGGAAGTGCAAAAAGTAAAGTTCTTACATTTCCAGGAGGGATTACAGAGGAAGTGCATAAAGTAAAGTTCTTACATTTCCAGGGGGAATTAAAGAGGAAGTGCAGAAAGTAGAGTCCTTACATTTCCAGGAGGTATTACAGGGGATGTGCACAAAGTAGAGTTCTTACATTTCCAGGAGGATTTACAGAGGAAGTGCAAAAAGTAAAATTCTTACATTTCCAGGAGGGATTACAGAGGAAGTGCATAAAGTAAAATTCTTACATTTCCAGGAGGGATTACAGAGGAAGTGCATAAAGTAAAGTTCTTACATTTCCAGGAGGGATTACAGGGGATGTGCACAAAGTAGAGTTCCTACTTTTCCAGGAGGATTTACAGAGGAAGTGCATGAAGTAAAGTTCTTACATTTCCAGGAGGGATTACAGGGGATGTGCACAAAGTAGAGTTCTTACATTTCCAGGAGGTATTACAGAGGAAGTGCATAAAGTAGAGTTCTCACATTTCCAGGAGGGATTACAGAGGAAGTGCAAAAAGTAAAGTTCTTACATTTCCAGGAGGGATTACAGAGGAAGTGCATAAAGTAAAGTTCTTACATTTCCAGGGTGAATTAAAGAGGAAGTGCAGAAAGTAGATTCCTTACATTTCCAGGAGGTATTACAGGGGATGTGCACAAAGTAGAGTTCTTACATTTCCAGGAGGATTTACAGAGGAAGTGCAAAAAGTAAAATTCTTACATTTCCAGGAGGGATTACAGAGGAAGTGCATAAAGTAAAATTCTTACATTTCCAGGAGGGATTACAGAGGAAGTGCATAAAGTAAAGTTCTTACATTTCCAGGAGGGATTACAGGGGATGTGCACAAAGTAGAGTTCCTACTTTTCCAGGAGGATTTACAGAGGAAGTGCATAAAGTAAAGTTCTTACATTTCCAGGAGGGATTACAGGGGATGTGCACAAAGTAGAGTTCTTACATTTCCAGGAGGGATTACAGAGGAACTGCATAAAGTAAAGTTCTTACATTTCCAGGAGGGATTACAGAGGAAGTGCGTAAAGTAAAGTTCTTACATTTCCATGAGGGATTACAGAGGAAGTGCATAAAGTAAAGTTCTTACATTTCCAGGAGGGATTACAGAGGAAATGCATGAAGTAAAGTTCTTACATTTCCAGGAGGGATTGCAGGGGATGTGCACAAAGTAGAGTTCTTACATTTCCAGGAGGGATTACAGAGGAAGTGCATAAAGTAAAGTTCTTACATTTCCAGGAGGGATTACAGAGGAAGTGCATAAAGTAAAGTTCTTACATTTCCAGGAGGGATTACAGAGGAAGTGCATAAAGTAAAGTTCTTACATTTCCAGGAGGGATTACAGAGGAAGTGCATATAGTAAAGTTCTTACATTTCCATGAGGAATTAAAAAGGAAGTGCAGAAAGTAGAGTCCTTACATTTCCAGGAGGGATTACAGAGGAAGTGCACAAAGTAGAGTTCTTACATTTCCAGGAGGGATTACAGGGGATGTGCACAAAGTAGAGTTCTTACATTTGCAGGAGGGATTACAGAGGAAATGCATAAAGTAAAGTTCTTACATTTCCATGAGGAATTAAAGAGGAAGTGCACAAAGTAGAGTTCTTACATTTCCAGGAGGTATTACAGAGGAAGTGCATAAAGTAGAGTTCTTACATTTCCAGGAGGGATTACAGAGGAAGTGCAAAAAGTAAAGTTCTTACATTTCCAGGAGGGATTACAGAGGAAGTGCATAAAGTAAAGTTCTTACATTTCCAGGGGGAATTAAAGAGGAAGTGCAGAAAGTAGAGTCCTTACATTTCCAGGAGGTATTACAGGGGATGTGCACAAAGTAGAGTTCTTACATTTCCAGGAGGATTTACAGAGGAAGTGCAAAAAGTAAAATTCTTACATTTCCAGGAGGGATTACAGAGGAAGTGCATAAAGTAAAATTCTTACATTTCCAGGAGGGATTACAGAGGAAGTGCATAAAGTAAAGTTCTTACATTTCCAGGAGGGATTACAGGGGATGTGCACAAAGTAGAGTTCCTACTTTTCCAGGAGGATTTACAGAGGAAGTGCATGAAGTAAAGTTCTTACATTTCCAGGAGGGATTACAGGGGATGTGCACAAAGTAGAGTTCTTACATTTCCAGGAGGGATTACAGAGGAACTGCATAAAGTAAAGTTCTTACATTTCCAGGAGGGATTACAGAGGAAGTGCGTAAAGTAAAGTTCTTACATTTCCATGAGGGATTACAGAGGAAGTGCATAAAGTAAAGTTCTTACATTTCCAGGAGGGATTACAGAGGAAATGCATGAAGTAAAGTTCTTACATTTCCAGGAGGGATTGCAGGGGATGTGCACAAAGTAGAGTTCTTACATTTCCAGGAGGGATTACAGAGGAAGTGCATAAAGTAAAGTTCTTACATTTCCAGGAGGGATTACAGAGGAAGTGCATAAAGTAAAGTTCTTACATTTCCAGGAGGGATTACAGAGGAAGTGCATAAAGTAAAGTTCTTACATTTCCAGGAGGGATTACAGAGGAAGTGCATAAAGTAAAGTTCTTACATTTCCACGGGGAATTAAAGAGGAAGTGCAGAAAGTAGAGTCCTTACATTTCCAGGAGGTATTACAGGGGATGTGCACAAAGTAGAGTTCTTACATTTCCAGGAGGATTTACAGAGGAAGTGCAAAAAGTAAAATTCTTACATTTCCAGGAGGGATTACAGAGGAAGTGCATAAAGTAAAATTCTTACATTTCCAGGAGGGATTACAGAGGAAGTGCATAAAGTAAAGTTCTTACATTTCCAGGAGGGATTACAGGGGATGTGCACAAAGTAGAGTTCCTACTTTTCCAGGAGGATTTACAGAGGAAGTGCATAAAGTAAAGTTCTTACATTTCCAGGAGGGATTACAGGGGATGTGCACAAAGTAGAGTTCTTACATTTCCAGGAGGGATTACAGAGGAAGTGCATAAAGTAAAGTTCTTACATTTCCAGGAGGGATTACAGAGGAAATGCATAAAGTAAAGTTCTTACATTTCCAGGAGGGATTACAGGGGATGTGCACAAAGTAGAGTTCTTACATTTCCAGGAGGGATTACAGAGTAAGTGCATAAAGTAAAATTCTTACATTTCCAGGAGGGATTACAGGGGATGTGCACAAAGTAGAGTTCTTACATTTCCAGAAGGGATTACAGAGGAAGTGCATAAAGTAAAGTTCTTACATTTCCAGGAGGGATTACAGAGGAAATGCATAAAGTAAAGTTCTTACATTTCCAGCAGGGATTGCAGGGGATGTGCACAAAGTAGAGTTCTTACATTTCCAGGAGGGATTACAGAGGAAGTGCATAAAGTAAAGTTCTTACATTTCCAGGAGGGATTACAGAGGAAGTGCATAAAGTAAAGTTCTTACATTTCCAGGAGGGATTACAGAGGAAGTGCATAAAGTAAAGTTCTTACATTTCCAGGAGGGATTACAGAGGAAGTGCATAAAGTAAAGTTCTTACATTTCCAGGAGGGATTACAGAGGAAATGCATAAAGTAAAGTTCTTACATTTCCAGGAGGGATTACAGGGGATGTGCACAAAGTAGAGTTCTTACATTTCCAGGAGGGATTACAGAGGAAGTGCATAAAGTAAAGTTCTTACATTTCCAGGAGGGATTACAGAGGAAGTGCATAAAGTAAAGTTCTTACATTTCCAGGAGGGATTACAGAGGAAGTGCATAAAGTAAAGTTCTTACATTTCCAGGAGGGATTACAGAGGAAGTGCATAAAGTAAAGTTCTTACATTTCCAGGAGGGATTACAGAGGAAATGCATGAAGTAAAGTTCTTACATTTCCAGGAGGATTTACAGAGGAAGTGCAAAAAGTAAAATTCTTACATTTCCAGGAGCGATTACAGAGGAAGTGCATAAAGTAAAATTCTTACATTTCCAGGAGGGATTACAGAGGAAGTGCATAAAGTAAAGTTCTTACATTTCCAGGAGGGATTACAGGGGATGTGCACAAAGTAGAGTTCCTACTTTTCCAGGAGGATTTACAGAGGAAGTGCATAAAGTAAAGTTCTTACATTTCCAGGAGGGATTACAGGGGATGTGCACAAAGTAGAGTTCTTACATTTCCAGGAGGGATTACAGAGGAACTGCATAAAGTAAAGTTCTTACATTTCCAGGAGGGATTACAGAGGAAGTGCGTAAAGTAAAGTTCTTACATTTCCATGAGGGATTACAGAGGAAGTGCATAAAGTAAAGTTCTTACATTTCCAGGAGGGATTACAGAGGAAATGCATAAAGTAAAGTTCTTATATTTCCAGGAGGGATTGCAGGGGATGTGCACAAAGTAGAGTTCTTACATTTCCAGGAGGGATTACAGAGGAAGTGCATAAAGTAAAGTTCTTACATTTCCAGGAGGGATTACAGAGGAAGTGCATAAAGTAAAGTTCTTACATTTCCAGGAGGGATTACAGAGGAAGTGCATAAAGTAAAGTTCTTACATTTCCAGGAGGGATTACAGAGGAAGTGCATAAAGTAAAGTTCTTACATTTCCAGGGGGAATTAAAGAGGAAGTGCAGAAAGTAGAGTCCTTACATTTCCAGGAGGTATTACAGGGGATGTGAACAAAGTAGAGTTCTTACATTTCCAGGAGGATTTACAGAGGAAGTGCAAAAAGTAAAATTCTTACATTTCCAGGAGGGATTACAGAGGAAGTGCATAAAGTAAAATTCTTACATTTCCAGGAGGGATTACAGAGGAAGTGCATAAAGTAAAGTTCTTACATTTCCAGGAGGGATTACAGGGGATGTGCACAAAGTAGAGTTCCTACTTTTCCAGGAGGATTTACAGAGGAAGTGCATAAAGTAAAGTTCTTACATTTCCAGGAGGGATTACAGGGGATGTGCACAAAGTAGAGTTCTTACATTTCCAGGAGGGATTACAGAGGAACTGCATAAAGTAAAGTTCTTACATTTCCAAGAGGGATTACAGAGGAAGTGCGTAAAGTAAAGTTCTTACATTTCCATGAGGGATTACAGAGGAAGTGCATAAAGTAAAGTTCTTACATTTCCAGGAGGGATTACAGAGGAAATGCATGAAGTAAAGTTCTTACATTTCCAGGAGGGATTGCAGGGGATGTGCACAAAGTAGAGTTCTTACATTTCCAGGAGGGATTACAGGGGATGTGCACAAAGTAGAGTTCTTACATTTCCAGAAGGGATTACAGAGGAAGTGCATAAAGTAAAGTTCTTAAATTTCCAGGAGGGATTACAGAGGAAGTGCATAAAGTAAAGTTCTTACATTTCCAGGAGGGATTACAGAGGAAGTGCATAAAGTAAAGTTCTTAAATTTCCAGGAGGGATTACAGAGGAAGTGCATAAAGTAAAGTTCTTACATTTCCAGGAGGGATTACAGAGGAAATGCATAAAGTAAAGTTCTTACATTTCCAGGAGGGATTACAGGGGATGTGCACAAAGTAGAGTTCTTACATTTCCAGGAGGGATTACAGAGGAAGTGCATAAAGTAAAATTCTTACATTTCCAGGAGGGATTACAGGGGATGTGCACAAAGTAGAGTTCTTACATTTCCAGAAGGGATTACAGAGGAAGTGCATAAAGTAAAGTTCTTACATTTCCAGGAGGGATTACAGAGGAAATGCATAAAGTAAAGTTCTTACATTTCCAGGAGGGATTGCAGGGGATGTGCACAAAGTAGAGTTCTTACATTTCCAGGAGGGATTACAGAGGAAGTGCATAAAGTAAAGTTCTTACATTTCCAGGAGGGATTACAGAGGAAGTGCATAAAGTAAAGTTCTTACATTTCCAGGAGGGATTACAGAGGAAGTGCATAAAGTAAAGTTCTTACATTTCCAGGAGGGATTACAGAGGAAGTGCATAAAGTAAAGTTCTTACATTTCCAGGAGGGATTACAGAGGAAATGCATAAAGTAAAGTTCTTACATTTCCAGGAGGGATTACAGGGGATGTGCAAAAAGTAGAGTTCTTACATTTCCAGGAGGGATTACAGAGGAAGTGCATAAAGTAAAGTTCTTACATTTCCAGGAGGGATTACAGAGGAAGTGCATAAAGTAAAGTTCTTACATTTCCAGGAGGGATTACAGAGGAAGTGCATAAAGTAAAGTTCTTACATTTCCAGGAGGGATTACAGAGGAAGTGCATAAAGTAAAGTTCTTACATTTCCAGGAGAGATTACAGAGGAAGTGCACAAAGTAGATTTCTTTCATTTCCAGGAGGGATTACAGTGGAAGTGCATAATGTAAAGTTCTTACATTTCCAGGAGGGATTACAGAGGAAGTGCATAAAGTAAAGTTCTTACATTTCCAGGAGGGATTACAGAGGAAGTGCATAAAGTAAAGTTCTTACATTTCCAGGAGTAATTAAAGAGGAAGTGCACAAAGGAGAGTCCTTACATTTCCAGGAGGATTTACAGAGGAAGTGCACAAAGTAAAGTTCTTACATTTCCAGGAGGGATTACAGAGGAAGTGCATATAGTAAAGTTCTCACATTTCCATGAGGAATTAAAGAGGAAGTGCAGAAAGTAGAGTCCTTACATTTCCAGGAGGGATTACAGAGGAAGTGCACAAAGTAGAGTTCTTACATTTCCAGGAGGGATTACAGGGGATGTGCACAAAGAAGAGTTCTTACATTTCCAGGAGTATTTACAGAGGAAGTGCAAAGAGTAAAGTTCTTACATTTCCAGGAGGGATTACAGAGGAAATGCATAAAGTAAAGTTCTTACATTTCCATGAGGAATTAAAGAGGAAGTGCAAAAAGTAAAGTTCTTACATTTCCAGGAGGGATTACAGAGGAAATGCATAAAGTAAAGTTCTTACATTTCCATGAGGAATTAAAGAGGAAGTGCATAAAGTAAAGTTCTTACATTTCCAGGAGGGATTACAGAGGAAGTGTATAAAGTAAAGTTCTTACATTTCCAGGGGGAATTAAAGAGGAAGTGCAGAAAGTGGAGTCCTTACATTTCCAGGAGGGATTACAGGGGATGTGCACAAAGTAGAGTTCTTACATTTCCAGGAGGATTTACAGAGGAAGTGCAAAAAGTAAAATTCTTACATTTCCAGGAGGGATTACAGAGGAAGTGCATAAAGTAAAATTCTTACATTTCCAGGAGGGATTACAGGGGATGTGCACAAAGTAGAGTTCTTACATTTCCAGAAGGGATTACAGAGGAAGTGCATAAAGTAAAGTTCTTACATTTCCAGGAGGGATTACAGAGGAAGTGCATAAAGTAAAGTTCTTAAATTTCCAGGAGGGATTACAGAGGAAGTGCATAAAGTAAAGTTCTTACATTTCCAGGAGGGATTACAGAGGAAATGCATAAAGTAAAGTTCTTACATTTCCAGGAGGGATTACAGGGGATGTGCACAAAGTAGAGTTCTTATATTTCCAGGAGGGATTACAGAGGAAGTGCATAAAGTAAAATTCTTACATTTCCAGGAGGGATTACAGGGGATGTGCACAAAGTAGAGTTCTTACATTTCCAGAAGGGATTACAGAGGAAGTGCATAAAGTAAAGTTCTTACATTTCCAGGAGGGATTACAGAGGAAATGCATAAAGTAAAGTTCTTACATTTCCAGCAGGGATTGCAGGGGATGTGCACAAAGTAGAGTTCTTACATTTCCAGGAGGGATTACAGAGGAAGTGCATAAAGTAAAGTTCTTACATTTCCAGGAGGGATTACAGAGGAAGTGCATAAAGTAAAGTTCTTACATTTCCAGGAGGGATTACAGAGGAAGTGCATAAAGTAAAGTTCTTACATTTCCAGGAGGGATTACAGAGGAAGTGCATAAAGTAAAGTTCTTACATTTCCAGGAGGGATTACAGAGGAAGTGCATAAAGTAAAGTTCTTACATTTCCAGGAGGGATTACAGAGGAAATGCATGAAGTAAAGTTCTTACATTTCCAGGAGGATTTACAGAGGAAGTGCAAAAAGTAAAATTCTTACATTTCCAGGAGCGATTACAGAGGAAGTGCATAAAGTAAAATTCTTACATTTCCAGGAGGGATTACAGAGGAAGTGCATAAAGTAAAGTTCTTACATTTCCAGGAGGGATTACAGGGGATGTGCACAAAGTAGAGTTCCTACTTTTCCAGGAGGATTTACAGAGGAAGTGCATAAAGTAAAGTTCTTACATTTCCAGGAGGGATTACAGGGGATGTGCACAAAGTAGAGTTCTTACATTTCCAGGAGGGATTACAGAGGAACTGCATAAAGTAAAGTTCTTACATTTCCAGGAGGGATTACAGAGGAAGTGCGTAAAGTAAAGTTCTTACATTTCCATGAGGGATTACAGAGGAAGTGCATAAAGTAAAGTTCTTACATTTCCAGGAGGGATTACAGAGGAAATGCATAAAGTAAAGTTCTTATATTTCCAGGAGGGATTGCAGGGGATGTGCACAAAGTAGAGTTCTTACATTTCCAGGAGGGATTACAGAGGAAGTGCATAAAGTAAAGTTCTTACATTTCCAGGAGGGATTACAGAGGAAGTGCATAAAGTAAAGTTCTTACATTTCCAGGAGGGATTACAGAGGAAGTGCATAAAGTAAAGTTCTTACATTTCCAGGAGGGATTACAGAGGAAGTGCATAAAGTAAAGTTCTTACATTTCCAGGGGGAATTAAAGAGGAAGTGCAGAAAGTAGAGTCCTTACATTTCCAGGAGGTATTACAGGGGATGTGAACAAAGTAGAGTTCTTACATTTCCAGGAGGATTTACAGAGGAAGTGCAAAAAGTAAAATTCTTACATTTCCAGGAGGGATTACAGAGGAAGTGCATAAAGTAAAATTCTTACATTTCCAGGAGGGATTACAGAGGAAGTGCATAAAGTAAAGTTCTTACATTTCCAGGAGGGATTACAGGGGATGTGCACAAAGTAGAGTTCCTACTTTTCCAGGAGGATTTACAGAGGAAGTGCATAAAGTAAAGTTCTTACATTTCCAGGAGGGATTACAGGGGATGTGCACAAAGTAGAGTTCTTACATTTCCAGGAGGGATTACAGAGGAACTGCATAAAGTAAAGTTCTTACATTTCCAAGAGGGATTACAGAGGAAGTGCGTAAAGTAAAGTTCTTACATTTCCATGAGGGATTACAGAGGAAGTGCATAAAGTAAAGTTCTTACATTTCCAGGAGGGATTACAGAGGAAATGCATGAAGTAAAGTTCTTACATTTCCAGGAGGGATTGCAGGGGATGTGCACAAAGTAGAGTTCTTACATTTCCAGGAGGGATTACAGGGGATGTGCACAAAGTAGAGTTCTTACATTTCCAGAAGGGATTACAGAGGAAGTGCATAAAGTAAAGTTCTTAAATTTCCAGGAGGGATTACAGAGGAAGTGCATAAAGTAAAGTTCTTACATTTCCAGGAGGGATTACAGAGGAAGTGCATAAAGTAAAGTTCTTAAATTTCCAGGAGGGATTACAGAGGAAGTGCATAAAGTAAAGTTCTTACATTTCCAGGAGGGATTACAGAGGAAATGCATAAAGTAAAGTTCTTACATTTCCAGGAGGGATTACAGGGGATGTGCACAAAGTAGAGTTCTTACATTTCCAGGAGGGATTACAGAGGAAGTGCATAAAGTAAAATTCTTACATTTCCAGGAGGGATTACAGGGGATGTGCACAAAGTAGAGTTCTTACATTTCCAGAAGGGATTACAGAGGAAGTGCATAAAGTAAAGTTCTTACATTTCCAGGAGGGATTACAGAGGAAATGCATAAAGTAAAGTTCTTACATTTCCAGGAGGGATTGCAGGGGATGTGCACAAAGTAGAGTTCTTACATTTCCAGGAGGGATTACAGAGGAAGTGCATAAAGTAAAGTTCTTACATTTCCAGGAGGGATTACAGAGGAAGTGCATAAAGTAAAGTTCTTACATTTCCAGGAGGGATTACAGAGGAAGTGCATAAAGTAAAGTTCTTACATTTCCAGGAGGGATTACAGAGGAAGTGCATAAAGTAAAGTTCTTACATTTCCAGGAGGGATTACAGAGGAAATGCATAAAGTAAAGTTCTTACATTTCCAGGAGGGATTACAGGGGATGTGCAAAAAGTAGAGTTCTTACATTTCCAGGAGGGATTACAGAGGAAGTGCATAAAGTAAAGTTCTTACATTTCCAGGAGGGATTACAGAGGAAGTGCATAAAGTAAAGTTCTTACATTTCCAGGAGGGATTACAGAGGAAGTGCATAAAGTAAAGTTCTTACATTTCCAGGAGGGATTACAGAGGAAGTGCATAAAGTAAAGTTCTTACATTTCCAGGAGAGATTACAGAGGAAGTGCACAAAGTAGATTTCTTTCATTTCCAGGAGGGATTACAGTGGAAGTGCATAATGTAAAGTTCTTACATTTCCAGGAGGGATTACAGAGGAAGTGCATAAAGTAAAGTTCTTACATTTCCAGGAGGGATTACAGAGGAAGTGCATAAAGTAAAGTTCTTACATTTCCAGGAGTAATTAAAGAGGAAGTGCACAAAGGAGAGTCCTTACATTTCCAGGAGGATTTACAGAGGAAGTGCACAAAGTAAAGTTCTTACATTTCCAGGAGGGATTACAGAGGAAGTGCATATAGTAAAGTTCTCACATTTCCATGAGGAATTAAAGAGGAAGTGCAGAAAGTAGAGTCCTTACATTTCCAGGAGGGATTACAGAGGAAGTGCACAAAGTAGAGTTCTTACATTTCCAGGAGGGATTACAGGGGATGTGCACAAAGAAGAGTTCTTACATTTCCAGGAGTATTTACAGAGGAAGTGCAAAGAGTAAAGTTCTTACATTTCCAGGAGGGATTACAGAGGAAATGCATAAAGTAAAGTTCTTACATTTCCATGAGGAATTAAAGAGGAAGTGCAAAAAGTAAAGTTCTTACATTTCCAGGAGGGATTACAGAGGAAATGCATAAAGTAAAGTTCTTACATTTCCATGAGGAATTAAAGAGGAAGTGCATAAAGTAAAGTTCTTACATTTCCAGGAGGGATTACAGAGGAAGTGTATAAAGTAAAGTTCTTACATTTCCAGGGGGAATTAAA
Organism: Phyllobates terribilis; assembly: GCF_046119375.1. Taxonomy (NCBI): domain Eukaryota; kingdom Metazoa; phylum Chordata; class Amphibia; order Anura; family Dendrobatidae; genus Phyllobates; species Phyllobates terribilis. The sequence continues at coordinate 656,070 of NW_027363367.1, forward strand.
GAGGAAGTGCAGAAAGTGGAGTCCTTACATTTCCAGGAGGGATTACAGGGGATGTGCACAAAGTAGAGTTCTTACATTTCCAGGAGGATTTACAGAGGAAGTGCAAAAAGTAAAATTCTTACATTTCCAGGAGGGATTACAGAGGAAGTGCATAAAGTAAAATTCTTACATTTCCAGGAGGGATTACAGGGGATGTGCACAAAGTAGAGTTCTTACATTTCCAGAAGGGATTACAGAGGAAGTGCATAAAGTAAAGTTCTTACATTTCCAGGAGGGATTACAGAGGAAGTGCATAAAGTAAAGTTCTTAAATTTCCAGGAGGGATTACAGAGGAAGTGCATAAAGTAAAGTTCTTACATTTCCAGGAGGGATTACAGAGGAAATGCATAAAGTAAAGTTCTTACATTTCCAGGAGGGATTACAGGGGATGTGCACAAAGTAGAGTTCTTATATTTCCAGGAGGGATTACAGAGGAAGTGCATAAAGTAAAATTCTTACATTTCCAGGAGGGATTACAGGGGATGTGCACAAAGTAGAGTTCTTACATTTCCAGAAGGGATTACAGAGGAAGTGCATAAAGTAAAGTTCTTACATTTCCAGGAGGGATTACAGAGGAAATGCATAAAGTAAAGTTCTTACATTTCCAGCAGGGATTGCAGGGGATGTGCACAAAGTAGAGTTCTTACATTTCCAGGAGGGATTACAGAGGAAGTGCATAAAGTAAAGTTCTTACATTTCCAGGAGGGATTACAGAGGAAGTGCATAAAGTAAAGTTCTTACATTTCCAGGAGGGATTACAGAGGAAGTGCATAAAGTAAAGTTCTTACATTTCCAGGAGGGATTACAGAGGAAGTGCATAAAGTAAAGTTCTTACATTTCCAGGAGGGATTACAGAGGAAATGCATAAAGTAAAGTTCTTACATTTCCAGGAGGGATTACAGGGGATGTGCACAAAGTAGAGTTCTTACATTTCCAGGAGGGATTACAGAGGAAGTGCATAAAGTAAAGTTCTTACATTTCCAGGAGGGATTACAGAGGAAGTGCATAAAGTAAAGTTCTTACATTTCCAGGAGGGATTACAGAGGAAGTGCATAAAGTAAAGTTCTTACATTTCCAGGAGGGATTACAGAGGAAGTGCATAAAGTAAAGTTCTTACATTTCCAGGAGGGATTACAGAGGAAATGCATGAAGTAAAGTTCTTACATTTCCAGGAGGATTTACAGAGGAAGTGCAAAAAGTAAAATTCTTACATTTCCAGGAGCGATTACAGAGGAAGTGCATAAAGTAAAATTCTTACATTTCCAGGAGGGATTACAGAGGAAGTGCATAAAGTAAAGTTCTTACATTTCCAGGAGGGATTACAGGGGATGTGCACAAAGTAGAGTTCCTACTTTTCCAGGAGGATTTACAGAGGAAGTGCATAAAGTAAAGTTCTTACATTTCCAGGAGGGATTACAGGGGATGTGCACAAAGTAGAGTTCTTACATTTCCAGGAGGGATTACAGAGGAACTGCATAAAGTAAAGTTCTTACATTTCCAGGAGGGATTACAGAGGAAGTGCGTAAAGTAAAGTTCTTACATTTCCATGAGGGATTACAGAGGAAGTGCATAAAGTAAAGTTCTTACATTTCCAGGAGGGATTACAGAGGAAATGCATAAAGTAAAGTTCTTATATTTCCAGGAGGGATTGCAGGGGATGTGCACAAAGTAGAGTTCTTACATTTCCAGGAGGGATTACAGAGGAAGTGCATAAAGTAAAGTTCTTACATTTCCAGGAGGGATTACAGAGGAAGTGCATAAAGTAAAGTTCTTACATTTCCAGGAGGGATTACAGAGGAAGTGCATAAAGTAAAGTTCTTACATTTCCAGGAGGGATTACAGAGGAAGTGCATAAAGTAAAGTTCTTACATTTCCAGGGGGAATTAAAGAGGAAGTGCAGAAAGTAGAGTCCTTACATTTCCAGGAGGTATTACAGGGGATGTGAACAAAGTAGAGTTCTTACATTTCCAGGAGGATTTACAGAGGAAGTGCAAAAAGTAAAATTCTTACATTTCCAGGAGGGATTACAGAGGAAGTGCATAAAGTAAAATTCTTACATTTCCAGGAGGGATTACAGAGGAAGTGCATAAAGTAAAGTTCTTACATTTCCAGGAGGGATTACAGGGGATGTGCACAAAGTAGAGTTCCTACTTTTCCAGGAGGATTTACAGAGGAAGTGCATAAAGTAAAGTTCTTACATTTCCAGGAGGGATTACAGGGGATGTGCACAAAGTAGAGTTCTTACATTTCCAGGAGGGATTACAGAGGAACTGCATAAAGTAAAGTTCTTACATTTCCAAGAGGGATTACAGAGGAAGTGCGTAAAGTAAAGTTCTTACATTTCCATGAGGGATTACAGAGGAAGTGCATAAAGTAAAGTTCTTACATTTCCAGGAGGGATTACAGAGGAAATGCATGAAGTAAAGTTCTTACATTTCCAGGAGGGATTGCAGGGGATGTGCACAAAGTAGAGTTCTTACATTTCCAGGAGGGATTACAGGGGATGTGCACAAAGTAGAGTTCTTACATTTCCAGAAGGGATTACAGAGGAAGTGCATAAAGTAAAGTTCTTAAATTTCCAGGAGGGATTACAGAGGAAGTGCATAAAGTAAAGTTCTTACATTTCCAGGAGGGATTACAGAGGAAGTGCATAAAGTAAAGTTCTTAAATTTCCAGGAGGGATTACAGAGGAAGTGCATAAAGTAAAGTTCTTACATTTCCAGGAGGGATTACAGAGGAAATGCATAAAGTAAAGTTCTTACATTTCCAGGAGGGATTACAGGGGATGTGCACAAAGTAGAGTTCTTACATTTCCAGGAGGGATTACAGAGGAAGTGCATAAAGTAAAATTCTTACATTTCAAGGAGGGATTACAGGGGATGTGCACAAAGTAGAGTTCTTACATTTCCAGAAGGGATTACAGAGGAAGTGCATAAAGTAAAGTTCTTACATTTCCAGGAGGGATTACAGAGGAAATGCATAAAGTAAAGTTCTTACATTTCCAGGAGGGATTGCAGGGGATGTGCACAAAGTAGAGTTCTTACATTTCCAGGAGGGATTACAGAGGAAGTGCATAAAGTAAAGTTCTTACATTTCCAGGAGGGATTACAGAGGAAGTGCATAAAGTAAAGTTCTTACATTTCCAGGAGGGATTACAGAGGAAGTGCATAAAGTAAAGTTCTTACATTTCCAGGAGGGATTACAGAGGAAGTGCATAAAGTAAAGTTCTTACATTTCCAGGAGGGATTACAGAGGAAATGCATAAAGTAAAGTTCTTACATTTCCAGGAGGGATTACAGGGGATGTGCAAAAAGTAGAGTTCTTACATTTCCAGGAGGGATTACAGAGGAAGTGCATAAAGTAAAGTTCTTACATTTCCAGGAGGGATTACAGAGGAAGTGCATAAAGTAAAGTTCTTACATTTCCAGGAGGGATTACAGAGGAAGTGCATAAAGTAAAGTTCTTACATTTCCAGGAGGGATTACAGAGGAAGTGCATAAAGTAAAGTTCTTACATTTCCAGGAGAGATTACAGAGGAAGTGCACAAAGTAGATTTCTTTCATTTCCAGGAGGGATTACAGTGGAAGTGCATAATGTAAAGTTCTTACATTTCCAGGAGGGATTACAGAGGAAGTGCATAAAGTAAAGTTCTTACATTTCCAGGAGGGATTACAGAGGAAGTGCATAAAGTAAAGTTCTTACATTTCCAGGAGTAATTAAAGAGGAAGTGCACAAAGGAGAGTCCTTACATTTCCAGGAGGATTTACAGAGGAAGTGCACAAAGTAAAGTTCTTACATTTCCAGGAGGGATTACAGAGGAAGTGCATATAGTAAAGTTCTCACATTTCCATGAGGAATTAAAGAGGAAGTGCAGAAAGTAGAGTCCTTACATTTCCAGGAGGGATTACAGAGGAAGTGCACAAAGTAGAGTTCTTACATTTCCAGGAGGGATTACAGGGGATGTGCACAAAGAAGAGTTCTTACATTTCCAGGAGTATTTACAGAGGAAGTGCAAAGAGTAAAGTTCTTACATTTCCAGGAGGGATTACAGAGGAAATGCATAAAGTAAAGTTCTTACATTTCCATGAGGAATTAAAGAGGAAGTGCAAAAAGTAAAGTTCTTACATTTCCAGGAGGGATTACAGAGGAAATGCATAAAGTAAAGTTCTTACATTTCCATGAGGAATTAAAGAGGAAGTGCATAAAGTAAAGTTCTTACATTTCCAGGAGGGATTACAGAGGAAGTGTATAAAGTAAAGTTCTTACATTTCCAGGGGGAATTAAAGAGGAAGTGCAGAAAGTGGAGTCCTTACATTTCCAGGAGGGATTACAGGGGATGTGCACAAAGTAGAGTTCTTACATTTCCAGGAGGATTTACAGAGGAAGTGCAAAAAGTAAAATTCTTACATTTCCAGGAGGGATTACAGAGGAAGTGCATAAAGTAAAATTCTTACATTTCCAGGAGGGATTACAGGGGATGTGCACAAAGTAGAGTTCTTACATTTCCAGAAGGGATTACAGAGGAAGTGCATAAAGTAAAGTTCTTACATTTCCAGGAGGGATTACAGAGGAAGTGCATAAAGTAAAGTTCTTAAATTTCCAGGAGGGATTACAGAGGAAGTGCATAAAGTAAAGTTCTTACATTTCCAGGAGGGATTACAGAGGAAATGCATAAAGTAAAGTTCTTACATTTCCAGGAGGGATTACAGGGGATGTGCACAAAGTAGAGTTCTTATATTTCCAGGAGGGATTACAGAGGAAGTGCATAAAGTAAAATTCTTACATTTCCAGGAGGGATTACAGGGGATGTGCACAAAGTAGAGTTCTTACATTTCCAGAAGGGATTACAGAGGAAGTGCATAAAGTAAAGTTCTTACATTTCCAGGAGGGATTACAGAGGAAATGCATAAAGTAAAGTACTTACATTTCCAGGAGGGATTGCAGGGGATGTGCACAAAGTAGAGTTCTTACATTTCCAGGAGGGATTACAGAGGAAGTGCATAAAGTAAAGTTCTTACATTTCCAGGAGGGATTACAGAGGAAGTGCATAAAGTAAAGTTCTTACATTTCCAGGAGGGATTACAGAGGAAGTGCATAAAGTAAAGTTCTTACATTTCCAGGAGGGATTACAGAGGAAGTGCATAAAGTAAAATTCTTACATTTCCAGGAGGGATTACAGGGGATGTGCACAAAGTAGAGTTCTTACATTTCCAGGAGGATTTACAGAGGAAGTGCAAAAAGTAAAATTCTTACATTTCCAGGAGGGATTACAGAGGAAGTGCATAAAGTAAAATTCTTACATTTCCAGGACGGATAACAGAGGAAGTGCATAAAGTAAAGTTCTTACATTTCCAGGAGGGATTACAGGGGATGTGCACAAAGTAGAGTTCTTACTTTTCCAGGAGGATTTACAGAGGAAGTGCATGAAGTAAAATTCTTACATTTCCAGGAGGGATTACAGGGGATGTGCACAAAGTAGAGTTCTTACATTTCCAGGAGGGATTACAGAGTAACTGCATAAAGTAAAGTTCTTACATTTCCAGGAGGGATTACAGAGGAAGTGCATAAAGTAAAGTTCTTACATTTCCAGGAGGGATTACAGAGGAAGTGCATAAAGTAAAGTTCTTACATTTCCAGGAGGGATTACAGAGGAAGTGCATAAAGTAAAGTTCTTACATTTCCAGGAGTGATTACAGAGGAAGTGCACAAAGTAAAGTTCTTACATTTCCAGGAGGATTTACAGAGGAAGTGCATAAAGTAAAGTTCTTACATTTCCAGGAGGGATTACAGAGGCAGTGCATAAAGTAGAGTTCATACATTTCCAGGAGGGATTACAGAGGAAGTGCATAAAGTAAAGTTCTTACATTTCCAGGAGGGATTACAGAGGAAGTGCATAAAGTAGAGCTCTTACATTTCCAGGAGGATTTACAGAGGAAGTGCATGAAGTAAAATTCTTACATTTCCAGGAGGGATTACAGAGGAAATGCATAAAGTAAAGTTCTTACATTTCCAGGAGGGATTACAGAGGAAGTGCATAAAGTAAAGTTCTTACATTTCCAGGAGGGATTACAGAGGAAATGCATAAAGTAAAGTTCTTACATTTCCAGGAGGGATTACAGAGGAAGTTCATAAAGTAAAGTTCTTACATTTCCAGGAGGATTTACAGAGGAAGTGCATAAAGTAAAGTTCTTACATTTCCAGGAGGGATTACAGAGGCAGTGCATAAAGTAGAGTTCATACATTTCCAGGAGGGATTACAGAGGAAGTGCATAAAGTAAAGTTCTTACATTTCCAGGAGGGATTACAGAGGAAGTGCATAAAGTAGAGCTCTTACATTTCCAGGAGGATTTACAGAGGAAGTGCATGAAGTAAAATTCTTACATTTCCAGGAGGGATTACAGAGGAAGTGCATAAAGTAAAGTTCTTACATTTCCAGTGGGAATTAAAGAGGAAGTGCAGAAAGTAGAGTCCTTACATTTCCAGGAGGGATTACAGGGGATGTGCACAAAGTAGAGCTCTATGAAATAAGCCTCCCGAAACAGATATGTAAAAAAAGAGCTAAGTTTAATTTGAATTCTCTGTTATCCCTCCTGGAAATGAATGTCTCAACTGATAACTGGGTGATACAATTTCATGGTAAAAATATCAAACTGTGTAGAGACTCACCACACATTAAAAAAGGAGCACCCTTCTTGTCAAGTAATTTACACATTTCCAGGAGGAATAATAGAGGAACAGCATAAAAAATGCTACAGAATTGTAAAGAAAGTGTATAGTATAAGCCCAGCACTAAGAGAAGAGCATTCTCCTGTGTCCGCAGGGTGGTCCGGCCCCCCGGAGGATACGTCATCCAGGGCTATATCTGTCCTTGTCACTGAGTCAAGTGCCCTGTCAGGACTAGCCCCTGTCTGTGACCACCAGGGAATCTGCACTATTCCCAGACCCCATAGTGCCAGGACGCAGGCTGTGATCAGCGCCCCCCCTGGCATGTAGGAAATACTGCACCCAAAGTCTCTCCAACTTCTGCACTAATTGAGTGACTCAAAAAATTTGAGGGGACAAGACGGGAAAAATAATCAGTATTTAGATAAAATATTTTAAAATTTTATTTTACTTTATCGGCCCATTGTTATATAGATCAGTGAAAAGAACTTGACTTTAAAAAAAAAAGTGCCGTTCCTCTATTATTCCTCCTGGAAATGACTAAATAGGCAACTGGGTCTTATCTAGAGATGAGCGTTGTTCTACTCGAACTGTTCGCCAATCTCAAATTCAAGCTGTTTTGGGCGGTGTTCGAGCCGGTCGGCGAACACGAACAATTTGAGAAAAATTCGGCTGTTCGAGGTTATGTTCGATAACTGTTCGTGCACCAAAATCATAACTGGATTTTTTCTCAGTAATGCTGAAAATTAATGTTAATACGCAGTTTGAGTGTACAGCGGGGCGGGGGGAGGGGCAGGGGATGGATCTCTGCAGGAACAATGAAGATCTCCATTTTTTTTTCTCTTTCCCGCATTTGCAGTGGGGAGGTGCAATCTGTCAGCCTATCAGCAGCGCACACACGGAGCGAAGTGCTTTTTTTCACACAAGCAAGGGCATGTGTCATTGGCAGTGTATGTCACATGTCCTTGCCCTATAAGACCAAGCCATTTTCCCCGTCGCCACCATTTTCTCACTGCTGCAGCTGCGTGTTAGACGGCACCGCTGTTGCTGTGTGCGCTATACCTTGTTAATTTCAAGCCAATTTTCGCACAAATATACAGATAGCTTGGGAGTAGGGAATAGTTGTGATTGCAGTCCTTTTAAGGACTAGGTTACAGCATTTCCTACGACTTTTATCAGGGAGGTCTGTGCTCTTAAATAGATAGGTTGTGGGAGTAAAGACTAATTGTAATTGGAGTCCTTTTCAGGACTAGGTTACATGAGTTCCTATCAGTTTTTGCCAGGCAGGTCTGTGCCAGTGCTGTGCAAGTTTTTTTCACAGCATTTGGCTGAATCTAGCAAAGCTAATCCTTTTTGGCCTATTGCAGAGTGTGTTAGTCAGTGGAGTAGCCTATCTGTGTTGCAAGATATACCACCTGTGTATAGAATACCAATTTTTTTACTGCACCTAGTGAAGTAAAATCTTTTGGGCATAGCATCATTCTATTAGTCCATCTATACTGACCTCCATCAGGTTGCAAACTGAATATAATTTTTTTCTGCATCTAGCTCTGAAAAAATATTTGGGCTTCTAGCAGTGTGTGGGACTTGGTCTATTAGTCCATCTATACTGACCTCCATCAGGTTGCAAATTAAAAATAATTTTTTTCTACATCTAGCTCTGAAAAAATATTTGGGCTTCTAGCAGTGTGTGGGACTTGGTCTATTAGTCCATCTATACTGACCTCCATCAGGTTGCAAATTAAAAATAATTTTTTTCTGCATCTAGCTCTGAAAAAATATTTGGGCTTCTAGCAGTGTGTGGGACTTGGTCTATTAGTCCATCTATACTGACCTACATCAGGTTGCAAATTAAAAATAATTTTTTTCTGCATCTAGCTCTGAAAAAATATTTGGGCTTCTAGCGGTGTGTGGGACTTGGTCTATTAGTCCACCTATACTGACCTCCATCAGGTTGCAAATTAAAAATAATTTTTTTCTGCATCTAGCTCTGAAAAAATATTTGGGCTTCTAGCAGTGTGTGGGACTTGGTCTATTAGTCCATCTATACTGACCTACATCAGGTTGCAAATTAAAAATAATTTTTTTCTGCATCTAGCTCTGAAAAAATATTTGGGCTTCTAGCGGTGTGTGGGACTTGGTCTATTAGTCCATCTATACTGACCTCCATCAGGTTGCAAATTAAAAATAATTTTTTTCTGCATCTAGCTCTGAAAAAATATTTGGGCTTCTAGCAGTGTGTGGGACTTGGTCTATTAGTCCATCTATACTGACCTCCATCAGGTTGCAAATTAAAAATAATTTTTTTCTGCATCTAGCTCTGAAAAAATATTTGGGCTTCTAGCAGTGTGTGGGACTTGGTCTATTAGTCCATCTATACTGACCTCCATCAGGTTGCAAATTAAAAATAATTTTTTTCTGCATCTAGCTCTGAAAAAATATTTGGGCTTCTAGCGGTGTGTGGGACTTGGTCTATTAGTCCATCTATACTGACCTCCATCAGGTTGCAAATTAAAAATAATTTTTTTCTGCATCTAGCTCTGAAAAAATATTTGGGCTTCTAGCAGTGTGTGGGACTTGGTCTATTAGTCCATCTATACTGACCTACATCAGGTTGCAAATTAAAAATAATTTTTTTCTGCATCTAGCTCTGAAAAAATATTTGGGCTTCTAGCGGTGTGTGGGACTTGGTCTATTAGTCCACCTATACTGACCTCCATCAGGTTGCAAATTAAAAATAATTTTTTTCTGCATCTAGCTCTGAAAAAATATTTGGGCTTCTAGCAGTGTGTGGGACTTGGTCTATTAGTCCATCTATACTGACCTACATCAGGTTGCAAATTAAAAATAATTTTTTTCTGCATCTAGCTCTGAAAAAATATTTGGGCTTCTAGCGGTGTGTGGGACTTGGTCTATTAGTCCATCTATACTGACCTCCATCAGGTTGCAAATTAAAAATAATTTTTTTCTGCATCTAGCTCTGAAAAAATATTTGGGCTTCTAGCAGTGTGTGGGACTTGGTCTATTAGTCCATCTATACTGACCTCCATCAGGTTGCAAATTAAAAATATTTTTTTTCTGCATCTAGCTCTGAAAAAATATTTGGGCTTCTAGCAGTGTGTGGGACTTGGTCTATTAGTCCATCTACACTGACCTCCATCAGGTTGCAAATTAAAAATAATTTTTTTCTGCATCTAGCTCTGAAAAAATATTTGGGCTTCTAGCGGTGTGTGGGACTTGGTCTATTAGTCCATCTATACTGACCTCCATCAAGTTGCAAATTAAAAATAATTTTTTTCTTCATTTATCTCTGAAAAAATATTTGGGCTTCTAGCAGCGTGTGGGACTTGTTCTATTAGTCCATCTATACTGACCTCCATCAGGTTGCAAATTAAAAATAATTTTTTTCTGCATCTAGCTCTGAAAAAATATTTGGGCTTCTAGCAGTGTGTGGGACTTGGTCTATTAGTCCATCTATACTGACCTCCATCAGGTTGCAAATTAAAAATAATTTTTTTCTGCATCTAGCTCTGAAAAAATATTTGGGCTTCTAGCTGTGTGTGGGACTTGTTCTATTAGTCCTTCTATACTGACCTCCATCAGGTTGCAAATTGAATAAAAACATTTTCTGCATCTAGCTCTGAAAAAATATTTGGGCTTCTAGCGGTGTGTGGGACTTGGTCTATTAGTCCATCTATACTGACCTCCATCAGGTTGCAAATTAAAAATAATTTTTTTCTGCATCTAACCCAGCCAATAGTTTTGGCCTAATACCACAGTTTGGCCACTCAGCTCTGCTCGGTTACCATCCATTGTTTTTTTGTGCAAACAACTCCAGAGTTGTGAATTAGTTAACCACCAAAATGAGTGGAAAAAGGCCTGCTGCTGGTGGAAAGGGGAATAGGCGTGTTGGGAAGGGGAAAAAAGGTTGTGTCCGTGGGGTAGGTGCAGAAGAAAGACCATCTTCCAGCCAAACTAAAATGTCTACTTCTTTTAGCGGACAATGTGATAAGATCCCTTTCTTACGGCCACGCCAATCGCTACAAATTCCAGATGAGGCACAAAAACAGCAGGTGCTTCAACGGATATCAAGTGCTCCTTTAAGTGGGCTCTCCTCCACATCAACTTCAACATCACAAATACTCCAGTCCTCAAAGGTGTCACCCAAATCGCACTTGCTTCCTCACAGCTCCCAAATCTCCAGCTGCCCGTCTGAGTGTGAGGTAGAACAGATGGTTGAGTCTGCAGAGCTGTTTACTCATACTATAGCCTGGGAATCAGAGGTCGACTCCAGCGCTTCTGTGAATCCAGACGAGGAAATGATCTGCACTGATGCCCAGAATCTTTATGAGTCGGATCCAGGACCAGACGCAGAAGGTTCTGACCATAATGTAGACCCTCATTCCCAAACTGTAACTCCTGTTGGTGGAGACAATGAGGAAGACGATGATAAGACTCAAATACCTGATTGGAGCGACAACTTTAGTTTTTTGTCAGGGCAGGAACAGGTTGGCTCTGAGGACGACGGGTGTGATAACGCACAGGGTGATGATGATGAGGTCAGAGATCCCACTTACTGTCAACCCACAGTCAGCCAAGAGATGAGGTTGCGCCTTCCTGGACAGAGACGTAGTACTGGAAGCACGTCAACAACTGCATCCTCAAACACAACTCTGCCTCTCACCACAAGTCGTGGTGGCTCTTCAGGTCGCATGGGTGCTAAGCCTTGCATAGCCTGGGCATTTTTTCAGATCGATAAAGATGACCCAACTCGTGTTATCTGTAACATTTGTCAGCAAAAGCTAAGTAGAGGCCAAAAAATACATAGTTTGAGTACTTCATGCATGAACCGGCACATGGACATGAAGCATAAGTTGCAGTGGGAAGCTCAGTGTGCTACAATGCGGCCTAGCCGGCCGGGCCAATCACCGTCTGCCATATCTTGTGCATCCGCGGCCTCTTCATCCTCTGTGACTGGGGGCACAGCAGTCACACCTGTTTTGGGGCGCAGACCTGCCACCTCTTTACCCGCAACAGCCAGCGTGATTGGCAGGTCATCATTTTCTTTGGAGGTGGTAACACCAGCTGGTCTTGAGCGCTGTCCGACATCGATAGCACCACCTTTGGATCAAGGCAACCTAACATGTCCGCCTGCATCTTCCTCACAGACCGGCAGTTTGCCGGGGACACCCTTATCAACCCCGTCTAAGCACAATAGCCAGCCCTCGGTCCCTCAGATGTGGACAAGTAAAAGACCATTTCCTCCTAGCCATGAGAAAGCTAAGAGGTTGAATTTCACCATCTGCAAGCTCTTGGCTACAGAAATGCTGCCTTTCCGCCTGGTGGACACAGAGGATTTTCGAGACCTTATGTCCGTCGCAGTGCCCCAGTACCAGATGCCCAGTCGGCACTACTTCTCAAAGAAAGGTGTGCCTGCGCTCCACCAGCATGTCGCACACAACATCACCGCTTCTTTGAGAAACTCTGTGTGTGACAGGGTGCATTTCACCACAGACACTTGGACGAGTAGGCATGGACAGGGGCGTTACATGTCGCTGACTGGGTACTGGGTAACTATGGTGACAGCAGGACAAGGGGCTGCTGTCCAAGTCTTGCCGTCCCCACGAGTTGTGCGTCAATCCTCTTTATGTCAAAGTTCCTCCACTGCTTCTGCCTCCTCAACCTCCTCTCGGTCTTCCACCTGCACCCAAAGCCTGTCTGGTCATGCCACAAGCTTTCTAACTGCGCAGAAGGGATCCTGCACACCTCCTTACTATGCTGGCAGTAGGGCTCAACGTCATCAGGCGGTTTTTACATTGAAATGTCTGGGAAATGTGAGTCACACAGCTGAGGAGTTGTGGTCAGCTCTGGAGAACCAATTTCATGAATGGTTGTCTCCACTGGACCTGAAACCAGGGAAGGCCGTGTGCGACAATGCTGCAAACCTGGGTGCGGCCCTTCGCCGGGGCAATGTCACACACGTGCCTTGTATGGCTCACGTGTTGAACCTGGTTATCCAGCAATTTTTAGCCCACTATCCCAGACTAGATGGCCTTCTGCAGAGGGCACGGTCGCTGTGTGCTCACTTCCGCCGTTCGCATCCCGCAGCTCAGCGACTTACATCTCTACAGAAGTCGTTGGGCCTGCCACTTCACCGGCTAAAATGCGATGTGCCTACCCGGTGGAATTCAACTCTGCACATGTTGCAGCGACTGTGGCAGCACCGACAAGCCCTGGTGCAATACGTTCTGACGTATAGCCTGGGCCAACGAGATTCAGAGGTGGGGCAAATCACGCTGGAGGAGTGGTCTCAGATCAGGGACCTATGCACCCTTCTGCACAGTTTTGAAATGGCGACGAAGATGTTTAGTGCTGACGATGCCATTATCAGCATGACTATTCCGGTGATTTACATGCTGGAGCACATGTTAAACAGAATTCGGAGTCAGGTGGTGGCACAAGAGGAGGTGGAGGAAGTAGAGGAGGAGGAGTTGTATGCGGAAGGGCTAACATCTGCAAGGTCCAGACGGTCGGCAGCACCAAGGCGGCAGGCATGTGAGGGTGGGGGAGATGGTTTTACCAGGGCGCATGGTAGCAGCCAAACTAGTGAGGAAGGTGCAGGAGCCCAGGAAGAAGTGGAGGACGAACTGATGGAAGACTCATCAGATGAGGGAGACCTTGATCACATTTCTGTTGTGCGAGGTTGGGGGGAGAGGACAGAGGAAGGAAGCATGATTGTTACCTCGCCACCAACACAACAGGGACTTGGTGCTCCTGGATGCGCAACACACATGAGTGCCTTCTTGCTGCACTACCTGCAACATGACCCTCGAATTGTGAGAATTAGAAATAATCCTGACTACTGGGTTGCCACACTGTTAGATCCCCGGTACAAAAGTAAATTTGCAGAAATTATTCCTGCCATAGAAAGGGATGCACGCATGCAGGAGTATCAGCAGAGACTGTTGCAGAATCTTACATGTGCTTTTCCACAAAATACCAGTGGTGCACGTAGTGAATCTCACAGTTCCAACTTGCCAACCGTGGGACCGTCAAGTGTTCAGCACTCAAACCGTGACAGAACCACAGTATCTGCTGGTAACATCAATTTTGCGGAATCATTTCACCACTTTTTTAGCCCATCCTTTGCAAGGCCACAGGAGACAAGAAGTCTGACACATAGTCAACGCCTAGAGACGATGGTACAGGAGTATCTCCAAGTAAACATTGAAGCCACGACTGTGTCACTGGACCCTTGCTCTTTTTGGGCTTCCAATCTGGATAAATGGCCGGAGCTAGCCACTTACGCCTTGGAGATCTTGTCATGCCCCGCAGCCAGCGTTCTGTCTGAACGTGTGTTCAGCGCTGCTGGTGGTGTGCTGACAGATAAGCGCACGCGGCTCTCCACTGATAATGTAGACAGACTCACGTTCATAAAGATGAACAAATCATGGATCCGAAACGACTTTTCTACCCCTGTGTCATCCTGGGGAGAGTAAAAGCTTGATGATTGGTTAAAATCACCCTACCAACCGTTTTAAGCTTTCAAATTACTAATCATGTTTATCTGTATCTTGACTGGAAAATAATTTGGGCTTTGTAGCAGTGTGCAGCACTGATCCTATTAGGCCATCGATACTAAAGCTTCACCAGATTTAAAATTAAAAATAATTTTTAGCTGCATCTAGCCCGGAAAATAATTTTGGGGCTCCGAGATGCGCAAGACACATAAGTGCCTTCTTGCTGCACTACCTGCAGCATGACCCTCATATTGTCAGAATTCGAAGTAATCATGACTACTGGGTTGCCACACTCTTAGATCCCCCAAACTTTTCGATCAACCTTTTCATTTTAATAAAGACCAAAAAAATGGTCATTTTTGAAATTATAAGCATTAGCAGGTTGTTAGAAACTGAAATCAAACAGTTTTCAACTCAAAACTTTATTCTAGGTGATGTTACATTTTCACATAGGACCCCTTGTTCGAAAGGAGCTTCTGAACTCTCTCGTCCATTGAATTTGTCAGGTTTTGGATGGTTTCTGCTTCAATTGTTTTGCATGAGGACAGAATACCCTCCCAGAGCTGTTGCTTAGATGTGAACTGCCTCCCGCCATCATAGACACTCCTTTTAATGATGCTCCAAAGGTTCTGAATGGGGTAGAGGTCAGGGGAGCATGGGGGTCACACCATAAGTTTGTCCCCTTTTATGCCCATATCAGCCAGAGATGCAGATGTTTTATGTGCAGCATGAGATGGTGCATTATCATGCAGAAAAATGATCTTGCTGTGAAATACACGGTTCTTCTTCTTGAACCATGGCAGGAAGTGCTGTTTGAGAAAATCCACATACATTATGGAGTTCATCTTTAGCGCCTTCAGGGATCCTAAAGGGGCCGACAATCTCTCTCCCCATGATTCCAGCCCAAAACATTACTCCACCTCCTCCTTGTTGGCGCTGTAGCCGTGTTTGCGTGGGGTGTCCATCAACCAGCCATCCTCCACTCCATCCATCTGGACCATCGAGCGCTGCACGGCACTCATCCGTGAACAAAACAGTTTTGAAATCAGTCTTCATGTAATGTTTGGCCCACTGGAGCCGTTTCTGCTTGTGTGAAGTGGATAGAGGAGGTCGACAGGATGGCGCATGCACAGCTGCAAACCTCTGAAGGACCCTGCATCTTGTTGTTCGGGGGACGTTGGAGGCACAAGCAGCTTCAAAAACTTGTCTGCTGCTATGACAAGGCTTTTTTGCCGCTGCTCTTTCAACCTGACGTAATTGCCTGTAGGAAAGAGTCCTCAATTTGCCCTTATCAGCACGCACACGTGTGTACTGTGAATCAGCTACATACTTCTTGATTGCCAGGACACTTCATCCTGATCATCGCACAATGTTGATTGTAGTCATGCCTTGACCTAAACACTCCACAATTTGTTGCTTCTCAGCAGCCGACACATCCTTTTTCTTTCCCATTTTGGCAGAAAATGTAGGCTGCTTAATAATGTGAGAGAGCCTTCTTAAGTAGTCTTGCCTTTCATTGGACACACCTGCCAAACTAATTAGCACAGGTGTCTGCAATTGCTTACAGTGATATAAAGAGCCCTGACACACATCACCATCAATGAGTTTAACTGACAAACAAACAAATTCTTCCCTTATCACTCCTAAACACTTTTTGTATAATAATTTGGAACGCAGTGTACATGTGCTTTTCCACAAAACACCAGTGGTTCACGTAGTGAATCTTACAGTTCTAACTTGCCAACCGTGGTCTGTATGGAGTTGTGCAATAAAGGGCCCAAAATTAAGATAACATAGATGGGAGAGGTCTCTATGAATAGGAATTCCTAAGTATTTGATACCCTGTGAGGGCCAGGCAAAGGGAAAGTTGGACTGGATGGAATCCTATATGGATTTGGGGAGGGAGACATCGAGGGCCTCAGACTTCGCTGCATTGATTTTAAAATTTTACCATGTAACAAAGTGATCTATTTCAGCCATAACAGCATGGATGGATATATGTGATTGAGTGATATATACTAGGACATCATCAGCAAATAGAGAGCACTTGTACTCGGTGCCTCCCACCTCAATCCACCTAATATTGGGGTTATGGCGAATTGATGAGAGCAGGTGCTCCGTCACTAGGATGTATAAGAGAGGGGACAGAGGACATCACTGCCTTGTCCCATTGGTGATTGTGAAAGGTGATGAAAATGTTCTGACGCACCCCCTGGGCCTTGGGACACCCGGAGCCGGACCCTTTTTGGTGGATGCTGGTGGTTGTAGTCTTCGTGGCGGCGACCCAGTTCCGTGGCTCAGGGCGGTCAAACCAGTGGCGGAACTATTTATGTGGTTTTCATGTTTAAATGTCCGACTACGCCACCCGTGGATTGCGGTCAGAGTGAACCGCCGCTACAGGGCAGACCACTGAGGCTGGTGTTGTGGGTGCAGCAGAGCGTAGCATAACTCCCCACGGGAGGAGTATAGCCTCAGGGCAGTGTATGCGGAGGATGGGGGTGATGGTGCAGGGCAGCAGCAGTAACGACACGGAGTCAGTGATGCAGTTCAGGGCCTTTACTCACAGTTCTTATTATCCAGACCACGTCTGCAGGTAACGGCTGCCCACGTCGTACTGTGCTCACCAGGTGAGGGGCTCAGACAACTCCCAGATAACTTTGGAGCACTTCACAGGACCCCCTTTGTGTGTCCTTTGTCTGGCCTTTCTTACCAACACTTCTGTCCGGCTGCCTCGGGCCTCCTCTTGGTAAACTTGGCGCCAGTTTCCCTGACCCTATGTGGTGCCTTCCTAGCGGGTGTAGCGAGGGGCTGCGCCACATAAAATGTCAGAGCCTCCGGTTTCTAGCTGAGGGTCGTTTCCTGCCTCCACTAGTTCGGGGACCGGTCTCCTCCTTTGGCCTGACCCCTCCACGCAGGTGGATTCGGGCGTGCGGTGGCGACTCGCCCGTCCGCACCCCTGGGATCCCTTCATTCCTCGTTCCTGGAGCCTTCTCCGCTCCTCTTCCTTCCTTCTCCCTCTTCCAGGCCTGGGCCTCTGTTACTAGGCCCGCCTCCGGAGCAGAGCTCATGCAGAGCCCCTGCTCCCTGCCACTTCTGCTCAGACTTCTCTGCACTGAACTAAGATGGTGCCCACCTTTTATACTCCCTTCTCAATGCACCCAGGAACTGCTTCCTCCCTGCTCCTGCACTACAGGGTTCCCCTTCCTCAGTGTTCCCTCCCCCCACTCCAGCCAGGGACAGGGACTGTCGTGCCCATCTCAGGGGCATATTGGTCGCCCTGCCCCACGGCAATGTGGTGTAATGCATGCAGGTGTCGGGTCCTGATCCACACTCCATCCTTACCTGAGAGTGAGATATCACACCTCTGGGTGAGGTGCAATACGTCTGTAGCAACCGAGCCCTCAGGGTGCTACAGTTCCATTTATCTTCAGCCTAGGTGACGTATTGCGATACAGGGCCGTGATTTTGGCTATAAAAGGGTCCCCTAGACCCCTACCCCAAGCTTTTTAAGAGAATCATATATGGCGTGCCAGGAGACTCTATGGAATGCTTTCTCAGCATCCAACGAGAGTATCTACTTACAAATTTTTAACTGCATCTAGCCCAGGAAATACTTTGTGCCTAGTAGCAGTGTCTGCTAGTCAGCGGATTATCCCGGCTGTTAAGCAAGCTACACCACCTGTAGTTTGGACACTTAATTTTTTCAAAGGAAATGCTTCGGGACCATGGGATACTTAGTGAAGAGCATCAGGAGGCACCCCAAGGCATAGGGGCTGGGACTGGCAGTAGGATGCCTTGCGGTGGACAGCCGAGCTCGATCCTTATAAAAGCTTTTTAACTGCAGCAGCTTTAGTGGACGCTACTGGAGCTGGAATTACGCGGCTGCTGGCATGAGACTTGCCCTCCAATAGATCCTTGTAAATGGATTTAAAGTGTATTCATTCAAATTAGAGAGACAATTTAAATTAAAAAGCTTAGAGCTGCCTCCACCACAGGGGGGCTCGCTCGACCCACCAGCGGACAGGCACCAGTATTGGGAGAGGGGGGCTGGCCGTCAGGGTTCACCGCGGCTCTGGCACAAACCCGGCGACACGGAGGTGGCACGGGCAGGAGCGGACTGGCCGTGTCGGCTTCTCACTTTTTGGATTTTAGAAGGGCATGACATGCCTATATCTGTGTCTCCCCCTCCTTTTACTCCTCCACCTCTTTTATTTTCGCATGACTATATGTACTTGTCACTTTTCCATGTGTTAGTTGTGTCTTCTGAGCAGTTTGTCAGCTTTTGGACACCTTTGAAGGTGTTTTCTATGTGTTTCTATGTGTTTTTGTTTGCCTGCCATTGGTTTTAACGGTGTTCGAAGGTGTTCGACGAACAGTTCGACGAACGGTTCGGCGAACACACGGGTGTTCGACGAACCGAACCGAACTCGAACACTACGGGGGTGGCTCAACACTAGTCTTATCGTTCCATTATTCATGAGTGTCCAATCAGTACTGACAATATTAGTCACACTCTGTTTTAAATGGGAATGATTGTGCCAAGTTATTAATTGATGCACACATTTCCAAGAGGAATAACAGAGGACAAGACAGGAGAATTAATCAGTATTTGATCCAAAATGACACTTATTTCCAACATTTCAGGTATTTTATTGGCCCAATGTTATAGATTAGTGAGATGGATTTTGCAGCATTTTTTTTTCTTCTTAAAATTGTGCCACTCCTCTGTTATTCTTCCTGGAAATGTATGACTAAATCGACAATGTTATAGTTTAGTGCATTGGATTTACATAAAGGATCTGTCCTGACATATCACTGATACTTCCCCCAAAAAACAATAATTTGGGAATATTTTTCCTCTGTTATTCTTCCTGGAAATGTATGACCAAATTGACAACTACATGTTACCGTTCCTTTGTCTTTGAGAATGTTTCTGTCCTATCAGTGCTGCTGATTACGATAGCCACGCCCTATTGAAAAGTAAGTGGGTGTGTCAATGGGGCGTGTCTCTACACAGAATGTCCCTCTCTAATCACTACTGACAATGTTAGTCACGCCCTGTTTTAAGGTTAGTACATTTCCAGGAGGAACAACAGGTGAACAGCAAAAATAAATAAAAAAATAAAAAACAAAATGTGTTCTAAAATAGTCATTCCCCCTGTTGTTCCTCTTGGAAATGTATTTACCTTATAATAGTGCGTGACAAACATTGTCAGCCCTGATTGGACAGGGACATTGTGTAGGGACACGCCTCACTGACGCAACCTATAAAATAACAATTCTGGAACATATTTTTTTTTCTGTTCCAATGTTGTTCCTCCTGGAAATGTAAAGTGAAGACATTTCAAGAGGAACAACATGGGAAATAGTTATTCTGGAACATTTTTTTTTTTTTATTGATGTTCCCATATTGTTCCTCCTGGAAATGTATTGACCTTTCATTATTTTTGAAAGAAAAGCAAATTTTTTTCAATGAAGCTAACATTAAATGAATCAGAAATACACTCTATACATTGTTAATGTGGTAAATGACTATTCTAGCTGCAAACGTCTTGTTTTTATTGCAATATCTACATAGGTGTATAGAGGCCCATTTCCAACAACCACCACTCCAGTGTTTTAATGGTACATTGTGTTTGCTAACTGTGTAAGAAGGCTAATGGATGTTTAGAAAACCCTAGAAAACCCTTGCACAAGTATGTTAGCCCAGCTGAAAACGGTTTGGCTGATTTGAGAAGCTATAAAATTGACCTTCCTTTGAGCTAGTTGAGAATCTGGAGCATTACATTTGTTTGTTCTATGAAACTCTCAAAATGGCCAGAAAAAGAGAACTTTCATGTGAAACTCAACAGTCTATTCTTGTTCTTAGAAATGAAGGCTATTCCATGCAAGAGATTGCCAAGAAACTGAAGATTTCCTCCAACGGTGTGTACTACTCCCTTCAGAGGAGAGCACAAACAGGCTCTAACCAGAGTAGAAAGAGAAGTGGGAGCCCCGCAGCACAACTGAGCAACAAGACAAATACATTAGAGTCTCTAGTTTGAGAAATCGACGTCTCACAGCTCCTCAACTGACAGCTTCATTAAATAGTACACGCAAAATGCCAGTGTCAACGTCTACAGTGAAGAGGCGACTCCGGGATGCTGGCCTTCAGGGCAAAGTGGCAAAGAAAAAGCCATATCTGAGACTGACTAATAAAAGGAAAAGATTAATATGGGCAAAAGAACACAGACATTGGACAGAGGAAGATTGGAAAAAAGTTTTATGGACAGACGAATCAAAGTTTGAGGTGTTTGGATCACATAGAAGAACATTTGTGAGACGCAGAACAACTGAAAAGATGCTGGAAGAGTGCCTGACGCCATCTGTCAAGCATGGTGGAGGTAATGTGATGGTCTGGGGTTGCTTTGGTGCTGGTAAAGTGTGAGATCTGTACAAGATAAATGGGATTTTGAATAAGGAAGGCTATCACTCCATTTTGCAACGCCATGCCATACACTGTGGACAGCGCTTGAATGGAGCCAATTTCATCCTACAACAGGAAGATGACCCAAAGCACACCTCCAAATTATGCATGAACTATTTAGGGAAGAAGCAGGCAGCTGGTATTCTATCTGTAATGGAGTGTCCAGCGCAGTCACCAGATCTCAGCCCCATTGAGCTGTTGTGGGATCAGATCAGATTGACC
Source organism: Phyllobates terribilis (assembly GCF_046119375.1). Taxonomy (NCBI): domain Eukaryota; kingdom Metazoa; phylum Chordata; class Amphibia; order Anura; family Dendrobatidae; genus Phyllobates; species Phyllobates terribilis. The sequence goes on from NW_027363367.1 coordinate 676,980, forward strand.
GTATGATACGCAAAAAGTGCCCATCAAGCCAATCCAACTTGTGTGAGGGGCTTCAGGAAGCATGGGGGGGAATTTCTCAAGATTACCTCAGCAAATTAACAGCTAGAATGCCAAAGGTCTGCAATGCTGTAATTGCTGCAAAGGAGCATTCTGTGACGAAAGCAAAGTTTGAAGCAGAAATTATTCTTTCCAATAAAAATCATTATTTCTAACCTTGTCAATGTCTGGACTATTTTCTATTCATTTTTCAACTCATTTGATAAATAAAAGTATGAGTTTTCATGGAAAAAAAAAATTGTCTGGGTGACCCCAAAGTTTTGAATGGTAGTGTGTATGTATATATATATATATATATATATATATTTGCAAAGGTTTAGGTTTGGGGCTCATAGATATATATATATATATACACTGCTCAAAGAAATAAGGAGGGAGCATCATGTGACACTCCCTCTCCCATCATTCCTCCTCTGCGTCTGACGCAGCGGCATGATGACGCGCCACGCTGTGTCAGACAGTGGAGCTGGCAGCTGCTGAGGTGATCAGCTGCAGAGACTGAAGCAGCGGGGAACGAGGAGCGGTAAGTATGTATTTATTTATAAATCAGTGTGTACTGATAATACTGGAGGACTGGGGCTGCATTTTACCCTAGGGGTGGGGGGCTGCATTTTACCCTATGGCTGGCTGCATTATACTGCGTACAGGACCATGGGGGAATGCATTATACTGAGTGGAGGACCAAGGCGAGTGTCTTATACTGTGTGGAGGACCATGGGGGAGTGCATTGTACTGTGTGGAGGACCATGGGGGAGTGCATTATACTGTGTGGAGGACCACGAGGGAGTGCATTATACTGCGTGGAGGACCATGGGGGAGTGCATTATACTGTGTGGAGGACCACGTGGGAGTGCATTATACTGCGTGGAGGACCACAAGGGAGTGCATTATACTGCGTGGAGGACCACGAGGGAGTGCATTATACTTCGTGGAGGACCATGGGAGTGTATTATACTGCATGGAGGACCATGGCGAGTGCCTTACACTGTGTGGAGGACCATGGCGAGAGTCTTATACTGTGCGGAGGACCATGGTGAGTGCATTTAACTCTATGGAGTGTGGAGAGGTGTGGGGCAGTCGGGGGATCATACTTTACCCTGGGAGTTGAGGTGGGGTATAGTAGGGTCATTATACTGCGCATATGGAGGAATTCACCATGGGAGTATCATACCGTGTTTGGGGGGCACTTTTGTTGGCACCACACTTTATGGGCAATGAAAAAGGGATCTAGGACTTCAGCAGGAGGAAAATTACTATGTGAAGACTGGAAGGTTGTGAGATCTGCTCTTCTGTGACCCCGACAATTATTTACATTTTTACATTTTTTTGTTGGGGGGCCCAATTAGAACTTCTGCTATGGGGCCCCATGATTCCTATGTACGCCCCTGATTGTACCAAATCCTCAGCTGTGCTGATACTAAGGATATGGACACTCAGACATTTTGGGCTAAATATATACAGTACAGACCAAAAGTTTGGACACACCTTCTGATTTAAAGATTTTTCTGTATTTTCATGACTTTGAAAATTGTACATTCACACTGAAGGCATCAAAACTATGAATTAACACATGTGAAATTATATACCTAACAAAAAAGTGTGAAACAACTGAAAATATGTCTTATATTCTAGGTTCTTCAAAGTAGCCACCTTTTGCTTTGATGACTGCTTTGCACACTCTTGGCATTCTCTTGATGAGCTTCTAGAGGTAGTCACCGGAAATGGTTTTCACTTCACATGTGTGCCCTTTCAGGTTTAATAAGTGGGATTTCTTGCCTTATAAATGGGGTTGGGACCATCAGTTGTGTTGTGCAGAAGTCAGGTGGATACACAGCTGATAGTCCTACTGAATAGACTGTTAGAATTTGTATTATGGCAAGAAAAAAGCAGCCAAGTAAAGAAAAACGAGTGGCAATCATTACTTTAAGAAATGAAGGTCAGTCAGTCTGAAAAATTGGGCAAACTTTGAAAGTGTCCCCAAGTGTAGTTGCAAAAACCATCAAGCGCTACAAAGAAACTGGCTCACATGAGTACCGCCCCAGGAAAGGAAGACCAAGAGTCACCTCTGCTTCTGAGGCTAAGTTTATCCGAGTCACCAGCCTCAGAAATCGCAGGTTAACAGCAGCTCAGATTAGAGACCAGGTCAATGCCACACAGAGTTCTAGCAGCAGACACATCTCTACAACAACTGTTAAGAGGAGACTTTGTGCAGCAGGCCTTCACGGTAAAATAGCTGCTAGGAAACCACTGCTAAGGACAGGCAACAAGCAGAAGAGACTTGTTTGGGTTAAAGAACACAAGGAATGGACATGAGACCAGTGGAAATCTATGCTTTGGTCTGATGAGTCCAAATTTGAGATCTTTGGTTCCAACCACAGTGTCTTTGTGCGACGCAGAAAAGGTGAACGGATGGACTCTACATGCCTGGTTCCCACCGTGAAGCATGGAGGAGGAGGTGTGATGGTGTGGGGGTGCTTTGCTGGTGACACTGTTGGGGATTTATTCAAAATTGAAGACATACTGAACCAGTATGGCTACCACAGCATCTTGCAGCGGCATGCTATTCCAATCGGTTTGCGTTTAGTTGGAGCATCATTTATTTTTCAACAGGACAATGACCCGAAACACACCTCCAGGCTGTGTAAGGGCTATTTGACCAAGAAAGCGAGTGATGGGGTGCTACGCCAGATGACCTGGCCTCCACAGTCACCAGACCTGAACCCAATCGAGATGGTTTGGGGTGAGCTGGACCGCAGAGTGAAGGCAAAAGGGCCAACAAGTGCTAAGCATCTCTGGGAACTCCTTCAAGATTGTTGGAAGACCATTTCCGGTGACTACCTCTTGAAGCTCATCAAGAGAATGCCAAGAGTGTGCAAAGCAGTCATCAAAGCAAAAGGTGGCTACTTTGAAGAACCTAGAATATAAGACATATTTTCAGTTGTTTCACACTTTTTTGTTAAGTATATAATTCCACATGTGTTAATTCATAGTTTTGATGCCTTCAGTGTGAATGTACAATTTTCATAGTCATGAAAATATAGAAAAATCTTTAAATGAGAAGGCGTGTCCAAACTTTTGGTCTGTACTGTACATACAAATATTTTTTCAATAAAGTTTCATAAACAATTTGGCTTTTTTATTTCCTTTGCATTGCTAGTTGCAGAATGAGCTCACTGAGAGTTTATCAGTGAGCTCATTCTGACCTTCTCTGTGCTGATTATGTTCACAGACCAGCATGAAAGTTGGGCTGATCTCTGATTCAGTCATAAATCATCGCAGAAATAAAAGAGCTGGAAACTCCACATCATAAGGAGCTCACTGACTGAATCTCAAGTTAACTCATTCTGCAGCCATCAATGTGCTGCTGGGAAACAAAAAGCTGGTAAAGGCCGAACAGAGCAAATATTACATGAAGAGAAATAGTAAAAAGTCTTTTTAGAGCAATATACATGTATTTAAAGGGATTGTCCGGTGTGAAGCTGAAGGCTGCAGTCATCTGTGTGACTCTCTGTGACTGCAGACTTGTAATCCTCACATCATGTAGACTGCGCGCTGCCAGCATTATTCTCAGCCCAGAGATGGCAGAAGCCCCTGTATCATGTGTACAGGAATTGTGCCCCCTCTCCCCGAGGAGCAGCAGCGCCTCGTCCTCCAGATACATGAGGGTCCCATCGGGGAGATCCGCATGTACCGGCCATGATGTCATCTCCATGGATACGGCATCAATGTGCAGAGCAGAAGACCCCTGTAAGGGAGAGCTCAGACGTGGGGGGATTGATGTGGATGTGAGGAGCAGATCCCCCCCATATTCACAGATTATCGCACAATACATGTGGCCTTGCACAGGAAAAACTGTGAGGAAAGAAGAAATCAGATTTCTTACAATATAGAATAATGTCCTCCTGCCCTCGCTCATGTCCAGTATTATTTATCCCCTGACCTTTTGGGTGGGGAACCCCTCCTGAGCCCCCTCCATTATATAGGAGCCATATATCTGCTCCATTACTGGCAGAAGGTAAGAAGCCAATCACACTGCACGGCTTCTACTTCCTGCTCTAAGCCCCGCCCACCTGCCTTCCCTTGAGATCTCCATGACAACCCTTGTGTGACTACAGTGACAGGCCACGCCCCGAGGATTCTGATCAGTGCGGATGTCTCCATATTGCTGAGGACTGTGAGCGGCTGATGGGCGGAGCCAGCAGCGTTGTGAGGGGCGGAGCCAGCAGCGATATGAGGGGCTGAGCCAGCAGCGATGTGAGGGGCGGAGCCAGCAGCGATATGAGGGGCTGAGCCAGCAGCGACATGAGGGGCGGAGCCAGCAGCGATATGAGGGGCGAAGCCAACAACGACAAGAGGGGCGGAGCCAACAGCGACACGAGGAGCGGGGCCAGCAGCGATATGAGAGGCGGAGCCAGCAGCGATATGAGGGGCGGAGCCAGCAGCGACATGAGGGGCGGAGCCAACAGCGACACGAGGGGCGGAGCCAGCAGCGATATGAGGGGCGGAGCCAGCAGCGATATGAGGAGCGCTCTCAGCACTGACAGGAGCAGGTGTGTGTGCAGCCCGTTCCTCTGTTGTGGGTGTTGTGGTGTGTGAGCTTCGCCGTGTATATAATATACACACATATATATATATATATATACAGAGTTGAAATCAGAAGTTTCCATACACTGTATAAATAGACACATCTGCAGGTTTTTCTCAATATCTGACATGAAATCAGAATAAACCTTCCCGTTTTAGGTCAATTAGGATTACCATCATTTTTAATATTTGCCAAATGCCAGAATAATGAGAGAGAGAGAATGTTTTAGGACATTTTTATTACTTACTGCTAAGTCAAAAGTTTCCCTCTTTCCCTCTCCTCATTCATTGGGAGTGGGGCGCGGAGGATGCTGGGTGGGACGAGCGGGGTAACCCCCGCCCACAGCCCAGCATCCACCGCGGGGTCTGCGACTCTAATGTCACCCCTCATTTGACGTGACATGAGCGGAAGAAAGAGCCGGCTGCAGCCGGGGGGTCACGTGATGCCTGTGAGTGGCGCTATCGCCAGTCCCTCCTACAGGAAATCAACCCCACATGATGCTGCCACCCCCATGTTTCACAGTTGGGATGGTGTTCTTAGGCTTCCAAGCTTCTCCTTTCTTCTTCCAAAAGTAACGATGGTCACTATGCCCAAAAAGTTCAGTTTTAGTTTCATCAGACCACGGGACATGTCTCCAAAAATTAAGGTCTTTGTTCCTGTGTGCATTTGCAAACATTAATCTGGCTTTTTTATCTTTCTTTTGGAGTAATGGCTTCTTCCTGGCACAGTGGCCTTTCAGCCTATATTGATACAGTACTCATTTCACTGTGGATATTGACACAATCTTATCAGCTTCCCCTATCATCTTCACAAGATCTTTTGCTTTTGTCCTTGATATGCACATATCGGACCAAAGCACATTCATCTCTGGGACACAGAACCCGTCTCCTTCCTGAGCGGTATGATGGCTGGACATTCCCATCTTGTTTGTACTTGCATATAATTGTTTGTACAGATTAACGAGACACCTTCAGGTATCTTGAAATTGTACCCAAGGATGAGCCAGACTTGTGCAAGTCCACAATTCTCTTCCTGATATCTTGGTTGATTTCTTTAGACTTTCCCATGATGCTACACAAAGAAGCAGTGTGTTTCAGGTGTGCATTCAAATACATCCACAGGTGTGTCTCTAATTAACTGAGATGTTGCCAAAAAAACTATCAGAAGTTTCCAAACACATGACATCATCATATGGGCAGTCCAGAATTGTTTAAAGGTATAGCAATATTAGTGTATGTAAACTTATGACTTTGCAGTAAGTAATAAAAATGCTTTAAAACATTCTCTCTCTCTCTTATTATTCTGGCATTTGGCAAATCTTAAAAATTATGGTAATCCTAATTGACCTAAAACGGGAAGGTTTATTCTGATTTCATGTCAGATATTGAGAAAAACATGCAGATGGGTCTTTTTATTGTTATGATCTGCAACAAGTACTAAGGAAAGAAAGGAGAAAGCTATCCCTACAGTAAGACTAAGCTGAATCCCTTCGATGTAGCGGGCTGCCTGTTCCTAGCGAACAGACCCGCCTTAGTCCTCGGCTAGTCTGAACGAAGCCCTATAGCATAAAGGAGAGGGGTCCCTAAAAGAACTAAGGACTGGAACAAAAATGGGACATCTCCTAAACAGAGAAGTTGTTACAGAACACAAAAAGATAAACTGACAAAAAGGTACTAGAGGTCCCAGAAGGACCAAGCGAACTGACAGAGAAAGGCACAGAAGCACCTGGCTAGCAAAGCAGTCAAACAACACTGAAGTCCAACACAGCCAAAAGGGCGGAGCTGGAATATAAAGGCAGATGGTCTTGTGACCGCAAAACACAAGATGGAAAAAACAAACAGGAGGGTTCTAACATTTATATAGTGTATGAAAATTTCTGGTTTCAACTGTGTATACAGGTGACAGGAGCAGGTGTGTGTGCAGCCAGGTCCGCTCTTTTTGTGGAGCCGCAGCGGAGCGTGTTGTGGTGTGTGAGCTCTGTCGTGTATATAGTACAGAGGAGTGTAACATACCTGGCGGCGTCCTTGCATGGTGGTCCATTTCCCACTGTGCAAGAGGGCGCACTTGATCTCCTGTCCAGAATGTCTCTCTGGCTTCCCTCCATGCTGTCTGTTTGTGTCTGTTTCTGCTGCTTAAGGGCGGCGCCCGATCACTTCCTGCCTTTTGTACCTGCTGTGGGTTACTCCCCTTGTGCGTCCTCAGCCTATTGCTGTCTGTCACTTGGTATATAGCTCAGCAGCTCCCTTCTATCCCTGCCTGAGCATAAGTGTTTTCCTTCAGTCTGTGCTTGCACTCTGAAGGTGCCAGGTCCCGTCTTTGTTTCCTTGTCTGCCTTTCCTGGAGGCTGTATTTCCAGGCCTGTCTGTACTTAGTCCTGTATGTCTCCTGCTTTGCGGTATTAGTTCCCGTGTCTGAACTAAGTCCTGTATGTCTCCTGCTTTTCGGTATTAGTTCCCGTGTCTGAACTGAGTCCTGTATGTCTCCTGCTTTTTGTATCAGTTCCCGTGTCTGAACTGAGTCCTGTATGTCTCCTGCTTTTTGTATCAGTTTCCGTGTCTGAACTGAGTCCTGTATTTCTCCTGCTTTGCGGTATCAGCTCCCGTGTCTGAACTGTGTCCTGTATGTCTCCTGCTTTGCGGTATTAGTTCCCGTGTCTGAACTAAGTCCTGTATGTCTCCTGCTTTGCGGTATTAGTTCCCGTGTCTGAACTGAGTCCTTTCTGTGTTCTCTTGTCTGTCCTGTCTGAACATGCTCCTAGCCTGTTCCTCCGCCTTCTAGGGGCCGATTACCTAGACCCGTTCCTGTATCTTGTCTGACCTGTCTGAACACGCTCCTTGCCTGTTCGTTCCGCCTCTCTGGGGGCCGTATTCCCAGACCCGCTCCTGTATCCCGCTGCAGTGTCGGTCTCCTCCGTACACTCAGTTCCAGTCTGAACACTCTCCTGTCCTTTACCTGTTTTGCCTCTATGTCCGTTCCCTTCCTTTTTCTGCAGAGTCTGAACTCGTACCTAACTCCTGCTTGTTTTCTCTGCAAGTACTGTGTGAGTATCTGGCTCTGTCTTTCCCTTCCTGTCTGTTCCGTGTGAACAGAGCCCTGTCCTCCCTGCTCAGCCTTGTCTGCACTCTAGCAGTGCTTGCCTGTAACCCTCTGCCTGTATTGTTCCTGAGTCCCGGTGTGTACTGGGTCCTATCCCGCCTGTGTTCCTACCTGCTAGTGCCTCCCTGTCTGCACTCTAGCTGTGCTTGCCTTTACCCCCCTGCCTGCATACCCGCCTGCCTGCATACCAGTCGTGCCTGCCTATACCCACCAGTCTGTGTGCCAGCCTACCAGCCTGTTCCTGTATTCCCCTGTGTGGGTCAACAGCCGTGTCCGGGGTCTGTCCTGGAGTAGCACCTGGTCCCTCTGCTCGGTTCCTCCTTGGTGCACTGGCGTCGTATGCCGTCGTGCGACCCTGGTCGGATCGGGTGAATACTTAGTCACGCCCCTCCAGGCATTCACTCTCCGGCACGGTCCAGTGGAATCACTACCAATCACACGCACACGCCGCTTAGCCCGGGCGTGTGCATAACAGCATGCTCAGGCCATGGTTCCCGTTGAGCCCCACGGCCTTCGCCCTCTGAGAAGTTTTCCAGCGAATATATGCATTAAAATAAATAAATAAATTTTTTTTCTCTTAGCTGAGTTCCAGGCGAAATTACGCACCGTCCAGATGGATCTATCAGCTCTCGTTCCTGCGGATCCGCCACGTTACTATGGGGATCCAAGACAGTGTCGTGCATTTGTGGAGCAATGCATGCTACACTTTAAGGCCTACCCTCTCTATTTTCCTTCCGATTGGGCTAAAGTGGCCTTTATGATGTCTTACCTGGCGGGTGATGCCTTGGAGTGGATCAACCCCCTATATGAAACACAGGATCCGATCCTCCGGGACCTAATGGCCTTCCTGGTGGCCTTTCTAATGGTCTTCGATGATCCTAACCCGGAGGCTCCTGCTGAAGCTTCACCTCCCAATATCCCGGAGCAGCCCCGATGGGTAATGTGTGTGGGTAGCGCAATAGTCCTCCAGCCCAATGAGACTACTGCCCACCCAGAATCCTCACAGGGTGACTACGCTTTCCGGAATACTTCTCTCAACCTCAAGAGGCAGTCCAGACGTGCTAGACGTAGAGGCAAGCCGTCACGCCAGGGTCTGTCCTCCCTGAGACCTCCTGACCCCAACCTTGAAGTCCCTACTGAAGCTTCATCTCCCTGTATCCCGGAGAAACCCCAATGGGTAATGTGCGTGGGTAGTGCACCAGTTCTCCTGCCCGAAGAGACTTCTGCCCATCCAGACTCCACACAGGAGAACTTCCTGCACCCGGCATCAGATGCTTCTCTCTCTTTAACCGGTGTGCATGTCCAAGGATGCTCCAAAGCTGTGGTTACCTCAGAGTCTGTGCACCTCTACTACCTGGCGGAGGATCCTCTGTTGCCTCCTGAACCCTCCGGGATACCACTCGATGACAAATGGAGAGAGACTTCTCTACACCCGGTACTCAATACTTTGTCCGCTTCGTCCTGTGAGCCTGACAATGGGTACCCCAAAGTGGTAGTTACCTCCGAGTCTCTACACCCCTCCGACCAGGCGGAGGATCTCCAGTTGTCTCCTGAACCCTTCGGGGTGCTACCTGGTAGCGAAAGGACAGAGACTCTCCTATACTCTGTACCTGATACCTCGCTCGCTTCGTCCAGTGAGTCCAACCTAGTGTACTCCGAAGCAGAAGTTACTCCCGAGTCTCTACACCCCTCCGACCAGGCGGAGGACCTCCAGTTGTGTTCAGAACCCTTCGGGGTGCCACCTGGTGGTGAATGGACAGAGACTTTCCTATACTCGGTACCCGATACCTCGCCTGCTTCCTCCAGTGAGTCCAACTTAGTGTACTCCGAAGCAGAGGTTACTCCTGAGTCTCTACACCCCTCCGACCAGGCGGAGGACCTCCAGTTGTGTTCAGAATCCTTCGGGGTGCCACCTGGTGGTGAATGGACAGAGACTTTCCTATATCCTGGATCTGATACCTCGCTTGCTTCGTCCAGTGAGTCCGACCTAGTGTACTCTGAAGCAGAGGTTACCCGTGAGTCTCTACACCCCTCCGACCAGGCGGAGGACCTCCAGTTGTGTTCAGAACCCTTCGGGGTGCCACCTGGTGGTGAATGGACAGAGACTTTCCTATACTCGGTACCCGATACCTCGCCTGCTTCCTCCAGTGAGTCCGACCTAGTGTACTCTGAAGCAGTTGTTTTCTCTGAGCCTCTGCACTCTTCTGACCCGGCGGAGGACCTCCAGTTGTTTCCTGAATCTTCCGGGATACCACCAGATAACAAAGAGACAGTGACTTTTCCTCATTATGTACCTGATAACCCGTCTTTTTCTTCCTGTGAGCTTGACAAGATGTACCTCGAAGCAGAGATTACCCTTAAGTCTCTGTTCCCCTCCAACCCAGTGAACGACTGGTCCTCGAATTCCCTGCGGAAGATTCTGGCAGGCCTGAAGAAGAGGGGGCGTAAGGGGGGAGGTACTGTAACATACCTGGCGGCGTCCTTGCATGGTGGTCCATTTCCCACTGTGCAAGAGGGCGCACTTGATCTCCTGTCCAGAATGTCTCTCTGGCTTCCCTCCATGCTGTCTGTTTGTGTCTGTTTCTGCTGCTTAAGGGCGGCGCCCGATCACTTCCTGCCTTTTGTACCTGCTGTGGGTTACTCCCCTTGTGCGTCCTCAGCCTATTGCTGTCTGTCACTTGGTATATAGCTCAGCAGCTCCCTTCTATCCCTGCCTGAGCATAAGTGTTTTCCTTCAGTCTGTGCTTGCACTCTGAAGGTGCCAGGTCCCGTCTTTGTTTCCTTGTCTGCCTTTCCTGGAGGCTGTATTTCCAGGCCTGTCTGTACTTAGTCCTGTATGTCTCCTGCTTTGCGGTATTAGTTCCCGTGTCTGAACTAAGTCCTGTATGTCTCCTGCTTTTCGGTATTAGTTCCCGTGTCTGAACTGAGTCCTGTATGTCTCCTGCTTTTTGTATCAGTTCCCGTGTCTGAACTGAGTCCTGTATGTCTCCTGCTTTTTGTATCAGTTTCCGTGTCTGAACTGAGTCCTGTATTTCTCCTGCTTTGCGGTATCAGCTCCCGTGTCTGAACTGTGTCCTGTATGTCTCCTGCTTTGCGGTATTAGTTCCCGTGTCTGAACTGAGTCCTTTCTGTGTTCTCTTGTCTGTCCTGTCTGAACATGCTCCTAGCCTGTTCCTCCGCCTTCTAGGGGCCGATTACCTAGACCCGTTCCTGTATCTTGTCTGACCTGTCTGAACACGCTCCTTGCCTGTTCGTTCCGCCTCTCTGGGGGCCGTATTCCCAGACCCGCTCCTGTATCCCGCTGCAGTGTCGGTCTCCTCCGTACACTCAGTTCCAGTCTGAACACTCTCCTGTCCTTTACCTGTTTTGCCTCTATGTCCGTTCCCTTCCTTTTTCTGCAGAGTCTGAACTCGTACCTAACTCCTGCTTGTTTTCTCTGCAAGTACTGTGTGAGTATCTGGCTCTGTCTTTCCTTTCCTGTCTGTTCCGTGTGAACAGAGCCCTGTCCTCCCTGCTCAGCCTTGTCTGCACTCTAGCAGTGCTTGCCTGTAACCCTCTGCCTGTATTGTTCCTGAGTCCCGGTGTGTACTGGGTCCTATCCCGCCTGTGTTCCTACCTGCTAGTGCCTCCCTGTCTGCACTCTAGCTGTGCTTGCCTTTACCCCCCTGCCTGCATACCCGCCTGCCTGCATACCAGTCGTGCCTGCCTATACCCACCAGTCTGTGTGCCAGCCTACCAGCCTGTTCCTGTATTCCCCTGTGTGGGTCAACAGCCGTGTCCGGGGTCTGTCCTGGAGTAGCACCTGGTCCCTCTGCTCGGTTCCTCCTTGGTGCACTGGCGTCGTATGCCGTCGTGCGACCCTGGTCGGATCGGGTGAATACTTAGTCACGCCCCTCCAGGCATTCACTCTCCGGCACGGTCCAGTGGAATCACTACCAATCACACGCACACGCCGCTTAGCCCGGGCGTGTGCATAACAAGGAGTATATATATATGTGTATGTATATATATATATATACATACACACACACGGGGCATGCAGGAGTTTTTAGTTTACCAGTTTGGGTCCATGCGGAGCAGCTATAGGATTCACTGGTAACATTTTGGGGAACAGACAACGTTTTTATAATTTTTATTCCATTTTTCTTTTGCGTGAGATTAATAAAAAAACAATTCTGCTGATGTTTTTTTATTTTTTCCAGCATTCAATGGCAAAACCCCAGGAAAGGTTCTTATATTTTTTCTTTCCAGCGTTTATCGTGCAGTATAGAGACAAAATGAACAAAAGCTACAATTTTGCCATTAATTCTTACTATTTTATTCTTGATGCTGTTTTTCGTGCCGGATAAATCATGTGATCGTTGTACAGTTTGGATTGTTGTTCTCTGCGATGTTAATCAGGTTTAGTTTTTTTGTTCTTGTTTTTTGGGGGTTTATTTTAATAAAATCTAGTTTTAATGTAAGAAAAAAAATTATATTTGAGTTTTTACTTTGTATATTTCCAAATATTTTATTGAAACGGAGTAAAGGAAAGAAGGATGAACTAGTGGGAGAGCAACTGTAAAGGACCCCTGCCAGTCCCTAAAACTAAAGGGGCCTGTGACGACACAGCATTTAATCGTAATTATCCAGATGTAAATTCCATAGGCCCAGAATGATAGACTATTGCCTGAATTATTAACTATTGAATTTATGTGTTTCTTTCTTCGGTTGGTCAACGCACATGATCTTTTGTCATGAGTCCGAATGTTGACTCATCTTGTAGGTTGAGGTGATATTTGTTAATTGATAAATGGTTATTTACCTCTTATATCAACTCTTCTGGTTTATTGTACTGTTATCTTTGCAATACAGGGACGCAGGCTCTTTGAACAATGGATGTTTGCTAAATATGTTGATTACCATTTTATAAGTCCATGCAATTTGTTGACTTGCATTGTTTCGGAATTTATAGTTTATCCTTCAATGTTTGCAATGTTTGCAAGTCAACATTGGGGGATGAACTGTGGATGCTCCAGTAATGGGAATTAGTAACACCACCCCTTTCTCTTGACCTGTGGATGAAGTCTTGAAGAAGGACAGTTGTGAACTACATAAAGGAGTCTTTTTACAAAACCACTGCCAGGAACACTCTATGGGACAGCTCTACAGAACACCATGAATCCATTAAGAGGGACACAGATTTGGTTTCTACAGGATGCCAGCTTAAGGGACCACAGCCCCGGCTGGAGGAATACAGATCTGCTCCATTGACTACTATAGAACCCATGGATACATCTGGGAAAACCAGGTTGGGACCCACCAGTCACCTGGTCCCATGAAGATGTTTGGAGTAGCCAGGTTGGGACACTCCGGCCACCTGGAACTCGTGAATATGCTCGGAAAAAGCCAAGTCGGGACCTTCCAGTCACCTAGTTCCATGGATATGTTCGGAGAAGCCAGGTTGGAACTTTCTGGTCTCCTGGCCACGTACTTCAATGGACTGTCAGCTTTCTAAGCTTGTTGTTACCTCCTCTTTGTGGGTGCTCTTTAGTGGGGGTGCCATTGGTGGGGGTAGTCAGCCCCAGAAGCCCCTCGGATTGGCAGCTGCTTTAATCCCAGCGAGTCAGCGGAAGGGTGAGACTCTGTAATTTGCACCATATTAGGTATTTTCTGGGACTGTTCGATATGTTTATTGTGTGTTTGGTGGCTCAATAAAATATTACTTCACTGTTTTACAATCATCCTGTGTTGTTGTTTATGTATCTTCTATCAGTGATGGATTATAATGAGTGTGATCTGCTCCACCATGAGGGGCCCGATCCTCCCGGGGGCCCACGTTCAAAGATCCCAGCACGGCTCAGGACGGATTCTTGTAGTGCTGATGTTTGATAAATAGGATAATAGAGCGCTCATAGAAAATAAATGTCTGACCTCTTCTTTCTGATGGGCATTTTAGAGCGAGGAGCTGCGCTCTGGACTCACCGCTGCACTCCCCATGCCATTGCGGTGGCCATCCTAATATCGATCTGTGCGGAGGAGACTGTGGGAGTCAGACGGAGGTGTCAAATGTACGGACCCTTTTAATCACAGGATGGAGGGTCACTGTGAATATTAATTCATGAACCGCTGTGCATAGTGACTCACCCCAGGGCCGTGGGGCACTCGGCAGCCGGGCCTCTGGTTGCCGGGGGATATCACGGTGGCTGGCCCAGTCCGTGGCCCAGGGCGGTCACTCAAAGGGGGGGGAATGCTTATAGGGGAAATTGTCGTGACGCCACCTGTGGATTCTGGTAAGAGGTTACCAGCGCTGCGACAGTCCACTGAGGCTGATGTTAGGGGCAGCTATGATGGGACGGCTCCCCACAGGTAGAGCAGGCCTCAGGGCAGTGTAGAGGTGTAGAAAGATGGTGGAAGCAGGAGGGAGACGGCAGGACGGTCCCAAAGGAAGTACAGGCACACACACAAGGGTAAACTTCAATACCTTTACTGGTGGTGATGCAGGTGCGGTCCAGGGCTTGTGGGGGCCCCGGGGGGATGCTGCGGGCTTGTGGGGGCCCTAAGGGGATGCTGCGGGCTTGTGGGGCCCTGGGGGGGATTCTGCGGGCTTGTGGGGCCCTGGAGGGGATGCTGTGGGCTTGTGGGTGCTCTGGGGGGGATGCTGCAGGCTTGTGGGGTCTATGGGGGGGATGCTGCAGGCATGTGGGGGCTCTGGGGGGGGTGATGCAGGCTTGAGGGGGGCCCTGGGGGGATGCAGCCGGCTTGTGGGGGCCCCGGGGAGGATGCAGCGGGCTTGTGGGGCCTCTGTATGGGGTCCAGCCTGCATATGGAATTACATGGGGACCAGGCAGTATTCTCTATGGTGAATTATATGGGATCCAGTATTTTGTATGGAGCATTATATAGGGCTCATAATACTGTATGGAGGACATAGTGGTGCCATAACACTGTATGGAGGACTATACTGTCCGGTCTGCACTGTGCGCTGTGAGGATTCACCGGTTTCTGAGCTATTGTAGAATTTACAAAAGATATCACTCATAAGTGGAGAACCATGGCGAGTGTCTTAAGGCCCCGTCACACTAAGCGATGCAGCAGCGATCCCGACAATGATACGACCTGTCAGGGATCGTTGCTGCATCGCTAATACATCGCTGGTGAGCTGTCAAACAGGCAGGCTCACCAGCGATCAGGGGAGCAGCGATATCGTGGAAAGAATCGTTCCACGATGTCCTGCTCCTGTTACCAGCCTGCTGCTTAAGCAGGAGCAGGCTGGTAACTATGGTAAACATCAGGTTACTAAGTGCGCGTGTGCCCCTAGTAACCCGCTGTTTATCATGGATACGACTCTGCTAAGATGAACGGTAGCCTCCGCGCACCGTAGCAGAGTGGTATCCATGGTAAACAGCGGGTTACTAAGTGCGTGCGTGCCCCTAGTAACCCGATGTTTACCATGGTTACCAGCCAGATCGTTGGTCCCGCTGGTCACACACAGCGATGTGTGCTGGCCAGCGGGAGGCCAACGACCAAAAAATGGTCCAGGACACTTTGCAGCGATCAGCAACCTCACAGCAGGGGCCTGATCGTTGCAAAGTGTCACACATAGCGACATCGCTGGTGAGGTCGCTGGTGAGTCACCAAAACCGTGACACAGCAGCGATCTCGCTAGCGAGATCGCTATGTGAGACGGGGGCTTTATACTGTGTGGAGGACCATGGGGGAGTACATTGTACTGTGTGGAGGACCATGGGGGAGTGCATTGTACTGTGTGGAGGACCATGGGGGAGTGCATTGTACTGTGTGGAGGACCATGGGGGAGTACATTGTACTGTGTGGAGGACCATGGGGGAGTGCATTGTACTGTGTGGAGGACCATGGGGGAGTGCATGGTACTGTGTGGAGGACCATGGGGGAGTGCATTATACTGTGTGGAGGACCACGGGGAGTGCATTGTACTGTGTGGAGGACCACGTGGGAGTGCATTATACTGCGTGGAGGACCACGAGGGAGTGCATTATACTGCGTGGAGGACCATGGCGAGTGCCTTATACTGTGTGGAGAACCATGGCGAGAGTCTTATACTGAGTGCATTATACTCTATGGAGTGTGGAGAGGTGTGGGGCAGTTGGGGGATCATACTTTACCCTGGGAGTTGAGGTCGGGTACAGTAGGGTCATTATACTGCGCATATGGAGGAATTCACCATGGGGGTATCATACCGTGTTTGGGGGGCACTTTTGTTGGCACCACACTTTATGGGCAATGAAAAAGGGATCTAGGACTTCAGCAGGAGGAAAATTACTATGTAAAGGCTGGAAGGTTGTGAGATCTGCTCTTCTGTGACCCCGACAATTATTTACATTTTTACATATTTTTGTTGGGGGGGGGGCCCAATTAGAACTTCTGCTATGGGGCCCCATGATTCCTATGTACGCCCCTGATTGTACCAAATCCTCAGCTGTGCTGGTACTAAGGATATGGACACTCAGACATTTTGGGCTAAATATATACATACAAATATTTTTTCAATAACGTTTCATAAACAATTTGGCTTTTTTATTTCCTTTGCATTGCTAGTTGCAGAATGAGCTCACTGAGAATTTATCAGTGAGCTCATTCTGACCTTCTCTGTGCTGATTATGTTCACAGACCAGCATGAAAGTTGGGCTGATCTCTGATGCAGTCATAAATCATCGCAGAAATAAAAGCGCTGGAAACTCCACATCATAAGGAGCTCACTGACTGAATCTCAAGTTAACTCATTCTGAAGCCATCAATGTGCTGCTGGGAAACAAAAAGCTGGTAAAGGCCGAACAGAGCAAATGTTACATGAAGCAAAATAGTAAAAAGTATTTTTAGACCAATATACATGTATTTAAAGGGATTGTCCGGTGTGAAGCTGAAGGCCTGCAGTCATCTGTCTGACTCTCTGTGACTGCAGACTTGTAATCCTCACATCATGTAGACTGCGCGCTGCCAGCATTATTCTCAGCCCAGAGATGGCAGAAGCCCCTGTATCATGTGTACAGGAATTGTGCCCCCTCTCTCCGAGGAGCAGCAGCGCCTCGTCCTCCAGATACATGAGGGTCCCATCGGGGAGATCCGCATGTACCGGCCATGATGTCATCTCCATGGATACGGCATCAATGTGCAGAGCAGAAGACCCCTGTAAGGGAGAGCTCAGACGTGGGGGGATTGATGAGGATATGAGGAGCAGATCCCCCCATATTCACAGATTATCGCACAATACATGTGGCCTTGCACAGGAAAAACTGTGAGGAAAGAAGAAATCAGATTTCTTACAATATAGAATAATGTCCTCCTGCCCTCGCTCATGTCCAGTATTATTTATCCCCTGACCTTTTGGGTGGGGAACCTCTCCTGAACCCCCTCCATTATATAGGAGCCATATATCTGCTCCATTACTGGCAGAAGGTAAGGAGCCAATCACACTGCACGGCTTCTACTTTCTGCTCTAAGCCCCGCCCACCTGCCTTCCCTTGAGATCTCCATGACAACCCTTGTATGACTACAGTGACAGGCCACGCCCCCGAGGATTCTGATCAGTGCGGATGTCTCCATATTGCTGAGGACTGTGAGCGGCTGATGGGCGGAGCCAGCAGCGATGTGAGGGGCGGAGCCAGCAGCGATGTGAGGGGCAGAGCCAGCAGCGATATGAGGGGCGGAGCCAGCAGCGATGTGAGGAGCGGAGCCAGCAGCGATATGAGGGGCGGAGCCAGCAGCGATATGAGGGGCGGAGCCAGCAGCGACATGAGGGGCGGAGCCAGCAGTGATATGAGAGGCGGAGCCAGCAGCGATATGAGGGGCGGAGCCAGCAGCGATATGAGGGGCAGAGCCAGCAGCGATATGATGGGCGGAGCCAGCAGCGATATGAGGGGCGGAGCCAGCAGCGATATGAGGAGCGCTCACAGCACTGACAGGAGCAGGTGTGTGTGCAGCCAGTTCCTCTGCTGTGGGTGTTGTGGTGTGTGAGCTTCGCCGTGTATATAATATATACACATATATATATATATATACATACACAGTTGAAATCAGAAGTTTCCATACACTGTATAAATAGACACATCTGCATGTTTTTCTCAATATCTGACATGAAATCAGAATAAACCTTTCCCATTTTAGGTCAATTAGGATTACCATCATTTTTAATATTTGCCAAATGCCAGAATAATGCTCTCTTGTAAGGGGCATTAAAAGAGTCTTGTTATACCACTCTGACCTCCACGTGTCTTGTAAGGGGCATTAAAACCGTCTTGTTATACCACTCTGACCTCCACGTCTCTTCTGAGGGGCATTAAAAGCGTCTTGTTATACCACTCTGACCTCCACGTGTCTTGTAAGGGGCATTAAAACCGTCTTGTTATGCCACTCTGACCTCCACGTCTCTTCTGAGGGGCATTAAAAGCGTCTTGTTAAGCTACTGGGACCTCCACAACTCTTCGAACGGGCATTGCATTTCCTCATAATTTTTGGAAAATTTTGCTTGGAAGGCATAAGCAAATACTATGGGAGACCCACTCCCCAATAATGGGAATAATGTTTTTAAGATGCTGTACTGCATGGCTCTTGTAAGGGGCATTGAAACCGTCTTGTTAAGCTACTGTGACCTCCACGTCTCTTCAAAGGGGCATTAAAAGCGTCTTCTTAAGCCACTCTGAACTCCACAGCTCTTCCAAGGGGCACTGAAATGTTGTTTTTAATTACCTTACCTCTAATCTCCACGACTCTTCCAACAGGCATTGCATTTCCTCCTAATTTTAGTCAGCTTTTGCTTTTCAATGCAAAGGTGAAAACTAAGGGAGACACACTCCCCAATAATGGGTAGAAGGTTTTTAGTACGCTGTAATCCACGTCTGTTTCCAGGGGCATTGCAGTTCCTTATAATTTTTGGAAAGCCTTCCATTCACTGCTTAGGCCAACAGTGCACAGGAGACCCAGTTGCCATAAATGGAAAAAAAGGTTTAGTTAAGGCCCTCTGACCTCCATGTCATTTCCAAGGGGCATTGGAGTGCCTCAAAAGTTTTGGTAGGCATTGCACTCACTGTATGCCCTATAACTGTGTAGCCAAACCGCTCCTTTTGTTACAGAAACATATCCTACAAGACATATGTGGTTGACTGGCCTGATATTGATGTGAATGGTCCCTGTTCCTCCTGCTCTTTCTCCTTTGCCACTACCTCATCCATCATTTATCACTTGAAGCTTTGTTTTAACGAGAGTCATAGAACTTGGATAGTAGCAGGAAAACATCCAGCAATCCTCGGAGGAGGTAGGATATGCGCCAAAACGCTGACCACCTCAGGCCTAGCCGCTGCTACATACATGCGCTTGCATTCCTTGAAAACAAAGCAGATGCTAACTTCTATCATCCTCATCATGCTCCTCACCTTGGCACTCTCAACTCCCCTGATAGAGAAGCCAGGGCCCACCGGAGAAGTCGGGTTCTTTGGTGGGCTCGTCCAATGCTGCCCTAAAGCAGGCCAGTCTAAGAAAAGTGTGTGGGGATGTTCCGCGGAGAAATCGGGGCGGCTTGGAACCGTTTATGGACACCTGGCAGCGGGGCGGCTGGGGACCGAGTGTGGACACCCGGCCGCCGGGCGGCTGGGGACTGAGTATCGATACCTCGCTGCCGAAGCAGCCATGAGGTAGTGGCCAGCTCTGGCCTCCACATGCCTAAAAGGCCCAATTTCAAGTGCACGCATGCTAGCAGTATGGTATTGCAGCCTCGGGGTGGGTTGGTGGCAGGTTGCACACTTATGCTTGCATTCCAACAAAACAAAGCAGATGCTAACTTCTATCATCATCATGCTCCTCACCTTGGCATTCTCACCTCCCCTGATGGAGTCGGGTTCTCTAGTGGGCTCGTCCAATGCTGCCCTAAAGCAGGCCAGTCTAAGAAAAGTGTGTGGGGATGTTCCGCGGAGAAATCGGGGTGGCTGGGGACCATCTATGGACACCCCGCCGCCCCCAGGCGGCTGGGGACCAGGTGTGGACACCCGGCCGCCGGGCGGCTGGGGACTGAGTATGGATACCTCGCTGCCGAAGCAGCCATGAGGTAGTGGCCAGCTTCGGCCTCCTCAAAACTAAAAGGCCCAATTTCAAGTGCAAGCTAGCAGTATGGTATTGCAGCCTGGGGGTGGGTGGGTGGTTGGCTGCATATTTGCGCTTGCATTGCAAGGAATGGGGGAGGTACAATTGAACACTGCCCTGGGACAAGGACTTGCACGGGGATAGTTGCAAGTCTGCATCTTCTGATGCGGCAAGGATCACTTCTGATGGGCACACTTTTAGGCAGTGACCTGGGAGTCAGAGATCCTTCCAGGGGTCTTCCCCATGCTGTTCCCATGTCTTTTCAGCACTGTATGCATGTGTCACACAGCACATGGCCAGATAAGGTTGTAAAATGTTAAAATGACATTTCCCGGTGAATGCATTTGTCACAGTTGAAAGCAATACAAAAGTGCAAAAACGCATAAAAAATGCTACTTGTGAACATAGCCCAAGGTGTGGAGGAGTATTTTTGTTTTTGGTTATTTATTTTACCTTATACACAAGTCTTTACCCTGGAAAAGAAATTCCTTAACATATTTCACAGGAAAAAAGTTTCACTTTCGTTTTTGAACATTTTCTTATGAGCCTGTAAAAGTGGCTTAATACCTCTGACCACGTTGTTGACAACAGTGACCTGGGGGTCAGAAATGCTTCCTGGGGCGATCCCCATGCTGTCCCCATGTCATCTGAGCACTGTCACTATCATTTTGGGCACTTTTTAGGCTTTCTACAGACTGCCGGGGGTGCCTCCGCAAAAATGCTCGGGTCTCCCATAGACTAACATGGGCTCGTTGCTCGGGTCGAGCACCCGAGTATCACGGCGAGCTCGGGCCGAGCTTCGAGCACCCGAGCATTTTAGTGCTCGCTCAACACTATTTATAACGGGGGCACAAGCTAGTGACTGATTTATATTCTCAGTGGAGCAGACTTCATTGCGGTGAATGATATACTCATGGGCACAGTGTGGCACATATTTGCATTTGGTGGCACAGTGGGCGGCATTATTTATTTAAGTCGCTTATATTTGTAACATTTTTGTTTTTCAGGAGTGCGGTGATCTGCTGAAAAGTGCGGAGCAGCCGAAACCTGGACAGCAAACTGCAAAGAAGAAATCATGGCGGGAAGTCGTCACGAAAGACTGGACTAGGTAAAGAAGAGAAGAAAGAGAGCGACTGCAGTGTATAAACTGGAGGGTTAGGTGGGGACCATTATATTATAATAAATCTATGTGCGGCCCATTATATTATAATAAATCTATGTGGGGTCCATAATATTATAATAAATCTATGTGGGGTCCATAATATTAAAGGGACGGATATGTGGGGCCCATTATATTATAATAAATCTATGTGGTACCCATTATATTAAAGGGAAAGCTATGTGGGGCCAATTATATTAAAGGGAAAGCTATGTGGGGCCAATTATATTAAGGGGAAAGCTATGTGGGGCCCGTTATATTAAAGGGAAAGCTATGTGGGGCCCATTATATTAAAAAGAAAGCTATGTGGTGCCCATTATATTAAAGAGAAAGCTATGTGGGGCCCATTATATTAAAGGGAAAGCTATGTGGGGCCCATTATATTAAAGAGAAAGCTATGTGGGGCCCATTATATTAAAGAGAAAGCTATGTGGGGCCCATTATATTAAAGAGAAAGCTATGTGGGGCCCATTATATTAAAGAGAAAGCTATGTGGGGCCCATTATATTAAAGAGAAAGCTATGTGGGGCCCGTTATATTAAAGGGAAAGCTATGTGGGGCCCATTATGTTAAAGAGAAAGCTATGTGGGGCCCATTATATTAAAGAGAAAGCTATGTGGGGCCCATTATATTAAAGGGAAAGCTATGTGGGGCCCATTATGTTAAAGAGAAAGCTATGTGGGGCCCATTATATTAAAGAGAAAGCTATGTGTTGCCCATTATATTAAAGATAAAGCTATGTGCGGCCCATTATATTAAAGAGAAAGCTATGTGGGGCCCATTATATTAAAGAGAAAGCTATGTGGGGCCCATTATATTAAAGAGAAAGCTATGTGGGGCCCATTATATTAAAGAAAAAGCTATGTGGGGCCCATTATATTAAAGGGAAAGCTATGTGGGGCCCATTATATTAAAGGGAAAGCTATGTGGGGCCCATTATATTAAAGGGAAAGCTATGTGCGGCCCATTATATTAAAGAGAAAGCTATGTAGGGCCCATTTTATTAAAGAGAAAGCTATGTGGGGCCCATTATATTAAAGAGAAAGCTATGTGGGGCCCATTATATTAAAGGGAAAGCTATGTGGGGCCCATTATATAATAATAAAATCTATGTGGTGCCCATTATATTAAAGGGAAAGCTATGTGGGGCCCATTATATTAAAGAGAAAGCTATGTGGGGCCCATTATATTAAAGGGAAAGCTATGTGGGGCCCATTATATTAAAGGGAAAGCTATGTGGGGCCCGTTATCTTAAAGGGACATCTACGTAGGGCCCATTATATTAAATGGATGGCTATGTGGGGCCCATTATATTAAAGAAAAAGCTATGTGGGGCCCATTATATTAAAGGGAAAGCTATGTGGGGCCCATTATATTAAAGGGAAAGCTATGTGGGGCCCATTATATTAAAGGGAAAGCTATGTGCGGCCCATTATATTAAAGAGAAAGCTATGTGGGGCCCATTTTATTAAAGAGAAAGCTATGTGGGGCCCATTATATTAAAGAGAGAGCTATGTGGGGCCCATTATATTAAAGAGAAAGCTATGTGGGGCCCATTATATTAAAGAGAAAGCTATGTGGGGCCCATTATATTAAAGGGAAAGCTATGTGGGGCCCATTATATTAAAGAGAAAGCTATGTGGGGCCCATTATATTAAAGGGAAAGCTATGTGGGGCCCATTATATAATAATAAAATCTATGTGGGGCCCATTATATTAATGGGAAAGCTATGTGGGGCCCGTTATCTTAAAGGGACATCTACGTATATGATAAATTCTATATGGGGCCCATGATATTTAATGGAAGGCTATGTGAGGCCCATTATATTAAATAGAGGGCTATGTGGGGACCAATACATTAAAAAGAAAGCTATATTGGGGCCCACTATGTTATCTGGAAGGTTTTGTGGGGCCCTCTGTATTAAATTGAGGGCTATGTGAGGCCTATTAAATTAAATGGAAAGCGTTGCGGGGCCCACAATATTATATGGAGGGCTATGTGAGGCGCATTTATCAAATAAAGGGCTATGTAGCGCCAATTATATTAAATGGAAGCCTGTGTTTTGTCCATTATATTAAATAGAGATGTATCTTGGCTCCATTATAATAAATGGAAGGCAATGTGGGGACCATTATATTAAATGGAGGGTTATGTGGGGCCCATTATATTAAATGGAAGCCTATATGGAGCTCAGTAAATTAAATGTAAAGCTATGTGGGGCCCAATATTTTAAATGGAAGGTTAAGTGGGGCCAATTGTATTAAATAGAGGGCTATGTGGTGCCCAATATAAAACATGGAAGGCTTTTTGGTGCCCATTATATTAAATAGAGGGATATTTTGGCCCCATTTTATTAAATGGAAGCCTATGTCAGGTCCAATATATTAAATGGAGTCCAGTGCGGCCTATTATATTAAATTGACGGTTATGTGGGGTTCAATAAATTAAATGAAAAGCTATGTGGAGCCCAATAAATTAAATTATAGTACATGGAAGGCAATGTGCGGCTCATTATACTATATAGAGGGCTATGTGGGGGCCATTATACTTTATAGAATTCTATGTGGGGGTCCATTATACTTTTACCAGTGGCAAATTGTGTGTTCCGGTGGCACTCCAAAGGTAAAGGGTGTGCTCCGGTGGCACTCCAACGTCATAGGGTGTGCTCTGGTGGCACACCAATGGCAAAAAGGCCAAAGAGTAGACTCGGCCCCAGTGATAACAATAAGGCCAAAGAATTTACCCTGGTGGTAGGCTAAAAAGCCCTAGAGTGCGCCCCAGTGGTAAGCAATATGGCCAAAAAGTGCACCCCGGTGGCAGGCTAAAAAAGCCTAAAATGAGTGCCCCGGTGGTAAGCAAAATGGTCAGAGTGTACCCCGGTCGCAGTTAAAAAGCCCAAGTTGGGTGCCCCGGTGGTAAGCTAAAAGGCCAAAGAGTGCACCCCGGTGGAAGCTAAAAAGCCCAAGATGGGTGCCCCGGTGGTAAGCAAAAAAGGTCACATATTGGGCCCCTCTGGTAGGCCTACGGGAAATAGAGTTCTCCGATGGCACACCAACGGTAAAGGGTGTGCCCGATGGTACTCCAATAGTAAAGGGTGTGCTTCAGTGGCATGCCAGTGGCAAAAAGTGTACTCCGGTGGCATGCTAATGGTGAAAGGTGTGCTCTGTTGGCACCCCAACTGTAAAGAGTGTGTTCCAGTGGCACCCCAGCAGCCAATGGTGTACTTCGGTGGCAGACCATCGGGAAATGGTGTGATATGTAAGGCTCATCATAACAAAAGGGAGGGCTATGTGGGACCCATTATTTTATATGGAAAGCAAGGTGGGGCCCATTATATTAATTAGGGGCTTATGTGGGGCTCTTTATATTAAATAAAAACATATGTGGGCCCCATTAAATAAAATGGAAGGCTATGTGGACCCCATTAAATTAAATGGAAGGCTATGTGGACCCCATTAAATTAAATAGAAGGCTATGTGGGGCCCATTATATTAAATGGAAGCCTATATGGGGCCCAATAAATTAAATGAAAAGCTACAGTATGTACAGCAATAATAAAAATGGTAATAATACAGGGTGGGCTATTTATATGGATACACCTAAATTAAATGGGAATGGTTGGTGATGTCAACTTCCTGTTTATGGCACATTAGTATATGGGAGGGGGAAACTTTTCCAGATGGGTGGTGACTATGGCGGCCATTTTGAAGTCGGCCATTTTGGATCTAACTTTATTTTTTTCAATGTGACACATCAAACTCATTGAGAATTTCATAAGAAAATACAATGGTGTGCTTGGTTTTAACATAACTTTAATTTTTTACAAGTTTATGACCACTTATAAAATGTGTTTAAAGTGCTGCCCATTGTGTTGGATTGTCAATGCAACCCTCTTCTCCCACTCTTGACACACTGATAGCAACACCGCAGAAGAAATGCTAGCACAGGCTTTCAGTATCCATTGTTTCAGATGCTGAAAGGTTATATGGGGCCTATTAAAATAAATGGAAGACTATGCAGGACCTCTTGTAATAACTAGAAGGCAATTTGTGGCCCATCATATTAAACTAGATGGTGGCCCGATTCTAACTCATCGGGTATTCTAGAATATGTATGCGGCCGGCCGCGACCAATCAGCGAACCGTGTTAGTGAGGACCGGAGAGCATGTTTAAATTTGGCGCCAAAACCGGTGATTGGTGACGGCTGGCGGCCGCGACCAATCAGCGAATCGTATTAGTGAGACCCGGGGAGCGGGTACTTCCACTGTGAGCAGCCGGGAGATGACCGGCTGCTCGCAGCAGAAGTATCCCAACCGGCGGCGCCGCTCCCCGGTCCTCCCTTCACACTTGCCGTCGGGAGATCAGCGGCCCTAGCCGCTGATCTAGCGACGGTAGCCGCATGGAGGTCAGCGGCGCCGCAGGTCGGGGTACTTCTGCTGCGAGCAGCCGGGAGATGACCGGCTGCATCGCCACTGACCTCTGTGCAGAGCGGTGTTTAAATTTGGAGCCAATATCGCTGATTGGTCGTGGCCGCCGAATCGTATTAGTGAGGACAGGGGAGCGGCGCTGCCTGTGCGGGTACTTCCACTGTGAGCAGCCGGGAAATGACCGTCTGCTCGCAGCAGAAGTATCCGGACCGGTGGCGCCGCTCCCCGATCCTCCCTTCACACTTTCCGTCGGAAGATTAGCGGCCCTAACCGCTGATCTCCTGACGGTAGCCGCATGGAGGTCAGCGGCGCCGCTGGTCAGGGTACTTCTGCTGCGAGCAACCGGGAGTTGACCGGCTAGCGCCGGTCATCTCCCGGCTGCATCGCCGCTGACCTCCGTGCGGCAGATGAGCTGCTAATGGCCGCCATCTTTTTCTGAAATCCCACGTCGCTGATTGACCACGGTCGGACCAATCAGCGACGCATGACTTCCTGGACAGAAGGACAGACAGACAGACATGATAAGACGATTATATATATTAAATGTAAGGTTATGTAGGGCCCAATATATTCAATGAAAAACTATATGGGCCCATTATATAAAAGAAAAAGCTAAGTGTGGCCCATTTTATTAAATGGATGATGGCGTGCTCCCTTGGCAAGCCAGCGGGAAAGTGGCGTGCTTCCGGTGGCAAGCCAGTGGGACAGTGGCGTGCTCCGGTGGCAAGCCAGTGGGACAGTGGCGTGCTCCGGTGGCAAGCCAGAGGGAAAGTGGCGTGCTCCGGTGGCAAGCCAGCGGGAAAGTGGCATGCTCCGGTGGCAAGCCAGCGGGAAAGTGGCGTGCTCCGGTGGCAAGCCAGCGGGAAAGTGGCGTGCTCCGGTGGCAAGCCAGCGGGAAAGTGGCGTGCTCCGGTGGCAAGCCAACGGGAAAGTGGCGTGCTCCGGTGGCAAGCCAGCGGGAAAGTGGCGTGCTCCGGTGGCAAGCCAACGGGAAAGTGGCGTGCTCCGGTGGCAAGCCAACGGGAAAGTGGCGTGCTCCGGTGGCAAGCCAACGGGAAAGTGGCGTGCTCCGGTGGCAAGCCAACGGGAAAGTGGCGTGCTCCGGTGGCAAGCCAACGGGAAAGTGGCGTGCTCCGGTGGCAAGCCAACGGAAAAGTGGCGTGCTCCGGTGGCAAGCCAACGGGAAAGTGGCGTGCTTCGGTGGCAAGCCAACGGGAAAGTGGTGTGCTCCGGTGGCAAGCCAACGGGAAAGTGGCGTGCTCCGGTGGCAAGCCAACGGGAAAGTGGCGTGCTCCGGTGGCAAGCCAACGGGAATGTGGCGTGCTCCGGTGGCAAGCCAACGGGACTGTGGCGTGCTCCGCTGGCAAGCCAACGGGAAAGTGGCGTGCTCCGGTGGCAAGCCAACGGGAAAGTGGCGTGCTCCGGTGGCAAGCCAACGGGAAAGTGGCGTGCTCAGGTGGCAAGCCAACGGGAAAGTGGCGTGCTCCGGTGGCAAGCCAACGGGACTGTGGCGTGCTCCGGTGGCAAGCCAACGGGAAAGTGGCGTGCTCCGGTGGCAAGCCAACAGGACAGTGGCGTGCTCCGGTGGCAAGCCAACGGGACAGTGGCGTGCTCCGGTGGCAAGCCAACGGGAAAGTGGCGTGCTCCGGTGGCAAGCCAACGGGAAAGTGGCGTGCTCCGGTGGCAAGCCAACGGGAAAGTGGCGTGCTCCGGTGGCAAGCCAACGGGACTGTGGCGTGCTCCGGTGGCAAGCCAACGGGACTGTGGCGTGCTCCGGTGGCAAGCCAACGGGACTGTGGCGTGCTCCGGTGGCAAGCCAACGGGAAAGTGGCGTGCTCCGGTGGCAAGCCAACGGGAAAGTGGCGTGCTCCGGTGGCAAGCCAACGGGAAAGTGGCGTGCTCCGGTGGCAAGCCAACGGGAAAGTGGCGTGCTCCGGTGGCAAGCCAACGGGAAAGTGGCGTGCTCCGGTGGCAAGCCAACGGGAAAGTGGCGTGCTCCGGTGGCAAGCCAACGGGAATGTGGCGTGCTCCGGTGGCAAGCCAACGGGACTGTGGCATGCTCCGGTGGCAAGCCCACGGGACTGTGGCGTGCTCCGGTGGCAAGCCAACGGGACAGTGGCGTGCTCCGGTGGCAAGCCAACGGGACAGTGGCGTGCTCCGGTGGCAAGCCAACGGGACAGTGGCGTGCTCCGGTGGCAAGCCAAAGGGACAGTGGCGTGCTCCGGTGGCAAGCCAACGGGAAAGTGGCGTGCTCCGGTGGCAAGCCAACGGGAAAGTGGCGTGCTCCGGTGGCAAGCCAACGGGAAAGTGGCGTGCTCCGGTGGCAAGCCAACGGGAAAGTGGCGTGCTCCGGTGGCAAGCCAACGGGAAAGTGGCGTGCTCCGGTGGCAAGCCAACGGGAAAGTGGCGTGCTCCGGTGGCAAGCCAACGGGAATGTGGCGTGCTCCGGTGGCAAGCCAACGGGACTGTGGCGTGCTCCGGTGGCAAGCCAACGGGACTGTGGCGTGCTCCGGTGGCAAGCCAACGGGACAGTGGCGTGCTCCGGTGGCAAGCCAACGGGACAGTGGCGTGCTCCGGTGGCAAGCCAACGGGAAAGTGGCGTGCTCCGGTGGCAAGCCAACGGGAAAGTGGCGTGCTCCGGTGGCAAGCCAACGGGAAAGTGGCGTGCTCCGGTGGCAAGCCAACGGGAAAGTGGCGTGCTCCGGTGGCAAGCCAACGGGAAAGTGGCGTGCTCCGGTGGCAAGCCAACGGGAAAGTGGCGTGCTCCGGTGGCAAGCCAACGGGAAAGTGGCGTGCTCCGGTGGCAAGCCAACGGGAATGTGGCGTGCTCCGGTGGCAAGCCAACGGGACTGTGGCGTGCTCCGGTGGCAAGCCAACGGGACTGTGGCGTGCTCCGGTGGCAAGCCAACGGGACAGTGGCGTGCTCCGGTGGCAAGCCAACGGGACAGTGGCGTGCTCCGGTGGCAAGCCAACGGGAAAGTGGCGTGCTCCGGTGGCAAGCCAACGGGAAAGTGGCGTGCTCCGGTGGCAAGCCAACGGGAAAGTGGCGTGCTCCGGTGGCAAGCCAACGGGAAAGTGGCGTGCTCCGGTGGCAAGCCAACGGGAAAGTGGCGTGCTCCGGTGGCAAGCCAACGGGAAAGTGGCGTGCTCCGGTGGCAAGCCAACGGGAAAGTGGCGTGCTCCGGTGGCAAGCCAACGGGAATGTGGCGTGCTCCGGTGGCAAGCCAACGGGACTGTGGCGTGCTCCGGTGGCAAGCCAACGGGAAAGTGGCGTGCTCCGGTGGCAAGCCAACGGGACTGTGGCGTGCTCCGGTGGCAAGCCAACGGGACTGTGGCGTGCTCCGGTGGCAAGCCAACGGGACAGTGGCGTGCTCCGGTGGCAAGCCAACGGGACAGTGGCGTGCTCCGGTGGCAAGCCAACGGGAAAGTGGCGTGCTCCGGTGGCAAGCCAACGGGAAAGTGGCGTGCTCCGGTGGCAAGCCAACGGGAAAGTGGCGTGCTCCGGTGGCAAGCCAACGGGAAAGTGGCGTGCTCCGGTGGCAAGCCAACGGGAAAGTGGCGTGCTCCGGTGGCAAGCCAACGGGAAAGTGGCGTGCTCCGGTGGCAAGCCAACGGGAAAGTGGCGTGCTCCGGTGGCAAGCCAACGGGAATGTGGCGTGCTCCGGTGGCAAGCCAACGGGACTGTGGCGTGCTCCGGTGGCAAGCCAACGGGAAAGTGGCGTGCTCCGGTGGCAAGCCAACGGGAAAGTGACATGCTCCGGTGGCAAGCCAACGGGAAAGTGGCGTGCTCCGGTGGCAAGCCAACGGGAATGTGGCGTGCTCCGGTGGCAAGCCAACGGGACAGTGGCGTGCTCCGGTGGCAAGCCAACGGGAAAGTGGCGTGCTCCGGTGGCAAGCCAACGGGAAAGTGGCGTGCTCCGGTGGCAAGCCAACGGGAATGTGGCGTGCTCCGGTGGCAAGCCAACGGGACTGTGGCGTGCTCCGGTGGCAAGCCAACGGGAAAGTGGCGTGCTCCGGTGGCAAGCCAACGGGAAAGTGGCATGCTCCGGTGGCAAGCCAACGGGAAAGTGGCGTGCTCCGGTGGCAAGCCAACGGGAAAGTGGCGTGCTCCGGTGGCAAGCCAACGGGAAAGTGGCGTGCTCCGATGGCAAGCCAACGGGAAAGTGGCGTGCTCCGGTGGCAAGCCAACGGGAAAGTGGCGTGCTCCGGTGGCAAGCCAACGGGAAAGTGGCGTGCTCCGGTGGCAAGCCAACGGGAAAGTGGCGTGCTCCGGTGGCAAGCCAACGGGAATGTGGCGTGCTCCGGTGGCAAGCCAACGGGACTGTGGCGTGCTCCGGTGGCAAGCCAACGGGAAAGTGGCGTGCTCCGGTGGCAAGCCAACGGGACAGTGGCGTGCTCCGGTGGCAAGCCAACGGGACAGTGGCGTGCTCCGGTGGCAAGCCAACGGGAAAGTGGCGTGCTCCGGTGGCAAGCCAACGGGAAAGTGGCGTGCTCCGGTGGCAAGCCAACGGGAAAGTGGCGTGCTCCGGTGGCAAGCCAACGGGAAAGTGGCGTGCTCCGGTGGCAAGCCAACGGGAAAGTGGCGTGCTCCGGTGGCAAGCCAACGGGAAAGTGGCGTGCTCCGGTGGCAAGCCAACGGGAAAGTGGCGTGCTCCGGTGGCAAGCCAACGGGAATGTGGCGTGCTCCGGTGGCAAGCCAACGGGACTGTGGCGTGCTCCGGTGGCAAGCCAACGGGAAAGTGGCGTGCTCCGGTGGCAAGCCAACGGGAAAGTGACATGCTCCGGTGGCAAGCCAACGGGAAAGTGGCGTGCTCCGGTGGCAAGCCAACGGGAATGTGGCGTGCTCCGGTGGCAAGCCAACGGGACAGTGGCGTGCTCCGGTGGCAAGCCAACGGGAAAGTGGCGTGCTCCGGTGGCAAGCCAACGGGAAAGTGGCGTGCTCCGGTGGCAAGCCAACGGGAATGTGGCGTGCTCCGGTGGCAAGCCAACGGGACTGTGGCGTGCTCCGGTGGCAAGCCAACGGGAAAGTGGCGTGCTCCGGTGGCAAGCCAACGGGAAAGTGGCATGCTCCGGTGGCAAGCCAACGGGAAAGTGGCGTGCTCCGGTGGCAAGCCAACGGGAAAGTGGCGTGCTCCGGTGGCAAGCCAACGGGAAAGTGGCGTGCTCCGATGGCAAGCCAACGGGAAAGTGGCGTGCTCCGGTGGCAAGCCAACGGGAAAGTGGCGTGCTCCGGTGGCAAGCCAACGGGAAAGTGGCGTGCTCCGGTGGCAAGCCAACGGGAAAGTGGCGTGCTCCGGTGGCAAGCCAACGGGAATGTGGCGTGCTCCGGTGGCAAGCCAACGGGACTGTGGCGTGCTCCGGTGGCAAGCCAACGGGAAAGTGGCGTGCTCCGGTGGCAAGCCAACGGGACAGTGGCGTGCTCCGGTGGCAAGCCAACGGGACAGTGGCGTGCTCCGGTGGCAAGCCAACGGGAAAGTGGCGTGCTCCGGTGGCAAGCCAACGGGAAAGTGGCGTGCTCCGGTGGCAAGCCAACGGGAAAGTGGCGTGCTCCGGTGGCAAGCCAACGGGACTGTGGCGTGCTCCGGTGGCAAGCCAACGGGAAAGTGGCGTGCTCCGGTGGCAAGCCAACGGGAAAGTGGCGTGCTCCGGTGGCAAGCCAACGGGAAAGTGGCGTGCTCCGGTGGCAAGCCAACGGGAATGTGGCGTGCTCCGGTGGCAAGCCAACGGGACTGTGGCGTGCTCCGGTGGCAAGCCAACGGGAAAGTGGCGTGCTCCGGTGGCAAGCCAACGGGAAAGTGGCGTGCTCCGGTGGCAAGCCAACGGGAAAGTGGCGTGCTCCGGTGGCAAGCCAACGGGAATGTGGCGTGCTCCGGTGGCAAGCCAACGGGACAGTGGCGTGCTCCGGTGGCAAGCCAACGGGACAGTGGCGTGCTCCTGTGGGAAGCCAACGGGAAAGTGGCGTGCTCCGGTGGCAAGCCAACGGGAAAGTGGCGTGCTCCGGTGGCA
This sequence comes from Phyllobates terribilis, assembly GCF_046119375.1. Classification (NCBI taxonomy): domain Eukaryota; kingdom Metazoa; phylum Chordata; class Amphibia; order Anura; family Dendrobatidae; genus Phyllobates; species Phyllobates terribilis. The sequence continues at coordinate 708,401 of NW_027363367.1, forward strand.
AGCCAACGGGAAAGTGGCGTGCTCCGGTGGCAAGCCAACGGGAAAGTGGCGTGCTGCGGTGGCAAGCCAACGGGAAAGTGGCGTGCTCCGGTGGCAAGCCAACGGGAAAGTGGCGTGCTCCGGTGGCAAGCCAACGGGAATGTGGCGTGCTCCGGTGGCAAGCCAACGGGACTGTGGCGTGCTCCGGTGGCAAGCCAACGGGACTGTGGCGTGCTCCGGTGGCAAGCCAACGGGACAGTGGCGTGCTCCGGTGGCAAGCCAACGGGACAGTGGCGTGCTCCGGTGGCAAGCCAACGGGAAAGTGGCGTGCTCCGGTGGCAAGCCAACGGGAAAGTGGCGTGCTCCGGTGGCAAGCCAACGGGAAAGTGGCGTGCTCCGGTGGCAAGCCAACGGGAAAGTGGCGTGCTCCGGTGGCAAGCCAACGGGAAAGTGGCGTGCTCCGGTGGCAAGCCAACGGGAAAGTGGCGTGCTCCGGTGGCAAGCCAACGGGAAAGTGGCGTGCTCCGGTGGCAAGCCAACGGGAAAGTGGCGTGCTCCGGTGGTAAGCCAACGGGAATGTGGCGTGCTCCGGTGGCAAGCCAACGGGACAGTGGCGTGCTCCGGTGGCAAGCCAACGGGACAGTGGCGTGCTCCGGTGGCAAGCCAACGGGAAAGTGGCGTGCTCCGGTGGCAAGCCAACGGGAAAGTGGCGTGCTCCGGTGGCAAGCCAACGGGAAAGTGGCGTGCTCCGGTGGCAAGCCAACGGGACTGTGGCGTGCTCCGGTGGCAAGCCAACGGGAAAGTGGCGTGCTCCGGTGGCAAGCCAACGGGAAAGTGGCGTGCTCCGGTGGCAAGCCAACGGGAAAGTGGCGTGCTCCGGTGGCAAGCCAACGGGAATGTGGCGTGCTTCGGTGGCAAGCCAACGGGACTGTGGCGTGCTCCGGTGGCAAGCCAACGGGAAAGTGGCGTGCTCCGGTGGCAAGCCAACGGGAAAGTGGCGTGCTCCGGTGGCAAGCCAACGGGAAAGTGGCGTGCTCCGGTGGCAAGCCAACGGGAATGTGGCGTGCTCCGGTGGCAAGCCAACGGGACAGTGGCGTGCTCCGGTGGCAAGCCAACGGGACAGTGGCGTGCTCCTGTGGGAAGCCAACGGGAAAGTGGCGTGCTCCGGTGGCAAGCCAACGGGAAAGTGGCGTGCTCCGGTGGCAAGCCAACGGGAAAGTGGCGTGCTCCGGTGGCAAGCCAACGGGAAAGTGGCGTGCTCCGGTGGCAAGCCAACGGGAAAGTGGCGTGCTCCGGTGGCAAGCCAACGGGAAAGTGGCGTGCTCCGGTGGCAAGCCAACGGGAAAGTGGCGTGCTCCGGTGGCAAGCCAACGGGAATGTGGCGTGCTCCGGTGGCAAGCCAACGGGACTGTGGCGTGCTCCGGTGGCAAGCCAACGGGACTGTGGCGTGCTCCGGTGGCAAGCCAACGGGACAGTGGCGTGCTCCGGTGGCAAGCCAACGGGACAGTGGCGTGCTCCGGTGGCAAGCCAACGGGAAAGTGGCGTGCTCCGGTGGCAAGCCAACGGGAAAGTGGCGTGCTCCGGTGGCAAGCCAACGGGAAAGTGGCGTGCTCCGGTGGCAAGCCAACGGGAAAGTGGCGTGCTCCGGTGGCAAGCCAACGGGAAAGTGGCGTGCTCCGGTGGCAAGCCAACGGGAAAGTGGCGTGCTCCGGTGGCAAGCCAACGGGAAAGTGGCGTGCTCCGGTGGCAAGCCAACGTTAAAGTGGCGTGCTCCAGTGGCAAGCCAACGGGAAAGAGGCGTGCTCCGGTGGCAAGCAAACGGGAAAGTGGCGTGCTCAGGTGGCAAGCCAACGGGACTGTGGCGTGCTCCGGTGGCAAGCCAACGGGACTGTGGCGTGCTCCGGTGGCAAGCCAACGGGACTGTGGCGTGCTCCGGTGGCAAGCCAACGGAACTGTGGCGTGCTCCGGTGGCAAGCCAACGGGACTGTGGCGTGCTCCGGTGGCAAGCCAACGGGACTGTGGCGTGCTCCGGTGGCAAGCCAACGGGACTGTGGCGTGCTCCGGTGGCAAGCCAACGGGACTGTGGCGTGCTCCGGTGGCAAGCCAACGGGACTGTGGCGTGCTCCGGTGGCAAGCCAACGGGACTGTGGCGTGCTCCGGTGGCAAGCCAACGGGACTGTGGCGTGCTCCGGTGGCAAGCCAACGGGAAAGTGGCGTGCTCCGGTGGCAAGCCAACGGGAAAGTGGCGTGCTCCGGTGGCAAGCCAACGGGAAAGTGGCGTGCTCCGGTGGCAAGCCAACGGGAAAGTGGCGTGCTCCGGTGGCAAGCCAACGGGAAAGTGGCGTGCTCCGGTGGCAAGCCAACGGGAAAGTGGCGTGCTCCGGTGGCAAGCCAACAGGGAAATGGCGTGCTCCGGTGGCAAGCCAACGGAAAAGTGGCGTGCTCCGGTGGCAAGCCAACGGGAAAGTGGCGTGCTCCGGTGGCAAGGCAACGGGAAAGTGGCGTGCTCCGGTGGCAAGCCAACGGGAAAGTGGCGTGCTCCGGTGGCAAGCCAACGGGAAAGTGGCGTGCTCCGGTGGCAAGCCAACGGGAAAGTGGCGTGCTCCGGTGGCAAGCCAACGGGAAAGTGGCGTGCTCCGGTGGCAAGCCAACGGGAAAGTGGCGTGCTCCGGTGGCAAGCCAACGGGAAAGTGGCGTGCTCCGGTGGCAAGCCAACGGGATTGTGGCGTGCTCCGGTGGCAAGCCAACGGGAAAGTGGCGTGCTCCGGTGGCAAGCCAACGGGAAAGTGGCGTGCTCCGGTGGCAAGCCAACGAGAAAGTGGCGTGCTCCGGTGGCAAGCCAACGGGAAAGTGGCGTGCTCCGGTTGCAAGCCAACGGGAAAGTGGCGTGCTCCGGTGGCAAGCCAACGGGAAAGTGGCGTGCTCCGGTGGCAAGCCAACGGGTAAAGGTGTGCTCCGGTGGCATGCTAATGGTAAAAGTGTGCTCCAGTGGCATTCTAACGGTAAAGGTGTGCTGCGGTCACATGCTAATGGTAAAGGTGTGCTTCGGTGGCATGCTATCGGGAATAGGTGTGCTCCGATGGCATGCTAACGGGAATAGTTGTGCCCGGTGGCATACTAACGGGAAAAGGTGTGCTACGGTGGCATGCTAGCGGGAAATGGTGTGCTTCGGTGGCATGATAACGAGAAAAGGGGTACTCCATTGGCACCACAATGGTCAAGGGACTTGGAAATGTCACATGTGAAGTCATACTCGCATAGTGTCTGTTGCTGCAGGGATCAAAAGAGCGACCCGGTGGAACAAGATGTGGACACTGCGCGGCAGATGGTGGTTTAAGGACAGCAAACAGCAAAATAAGACCAAGCAACAGCAAGAAAACAATCCAAGAATTACCGCAGCAGACAAGTAAGTGATTGTGATTCTTTTAAACGGTGATGTATGATCAGATGAAGTGGAATGCAGTAAGTTTGGAAATATGATTAACATGTTTAATAAAGTGTCTGAAATGTATGAGCGAGAAAGAGAAAAAGGTGGCTTGTTACAGGGGGACAGCTGAGAGTAGGGAGTTGCAGAGAAAGTCCTTGTGACAGGTTTAGGATGTATACGGCTGTTTATTGCCTCCTCCACATACAAAGGCAGGAGATGAGACTATCAAACTATTGAACTTGGAGTTGTCAGTAATGTTGGAGGTGAAATTAATAAAGCAAGTAAAATGGGAAAGAAAAAAAGGGGTTGTATGTTTGCCTGGTCAGAGGGATGTTTGCCTGGTCATGGGGATGTTTGTATGGTCAGGGGGATGTTTGCCTGGTCAGGGGGATGTTTGCCTGGTCAGGGGGATGTTTGTCTGGTCAGGGGGATGTTTGCCTGGTCAGGGGGATGTTTGGTCAGAGGGATGTTTGTCTGGTCAGGGGGATGTTTGTCTGGTCAGAGGGATGTTTGCTTCACGTTGGGGAAGAGGGAAAGGACTGAATGATCCGGCACCTGTACTATCCACAGGATGGTCAGCTAGTGCCGCCATAGGGAAAGAGCTGACTGTTATGTTCTGCTACCAAAGCTAAGGAAAGAGAGGAGATCTGTCCCTACTATAGGACTCAGCTGAATCCCTACGATGTAACAGGGAACCTGATCCTGCGATCAGACCTGCTAAAGTCCTAATCTAGTCTGTACGGAGACCTATAGATGTGGGGAGGGAATCCCTACAAGTACTAAGGACTGGGAGGAATATGGGACACCTCCTAACAGAAATAGTAGCAGACAGAAGAACAAACAAAATAGATAGAACATAGAGGTCCGTAGACCAAGCAAACTAACAGAGTTAGATACAGAGCACAGGCTAGCTAGAAAGTAGATATACAATGAAGTCCAGCAAAGCCAGAAGGGCGGAGCAGGATTAAATAGGCCAACAAGGTCATGTGACCAGCAAAGGAAAAAAAACCTAACAGCAAGGTTCTAACAGTACCCCCCCTTCTAAGAGGATCCTCCGGATCCCCTAGGACCAGGCTTATCAGGAAATCTCCTGTGAAACGCTCTGATAAGTCTGGACGCGGAAACATCATCTGACCTCACCCAAGAGTTATCCTCGGGTCCGAAACCTTTCCAGGCCACAAGATACTGCAAACTACCTCTATACCGTCTAGAGTCAAGGATGCGAGAAATTTCATATTCCCCGTCCTCCACCACCGGAGGAACAGAGGCAGAGGCGTCACCATCCGACACAACAGCTTTTTTTAACAGAGAGACATGAAAGACCGGATTAATTCTCCAGGAGGTAGGAACCTCCAACCTAACAGCAGATTGGTTGACAACCTGAAGCACCTTAAAGGGCCCTACAAACTTGGGACCCAATTTCTTAGAAGGAATCCTCAACCGCAGATTCCTAGAGGACAACCAAACCATGTCACCAACAGCGAACAAAACCTCCTGTCGTTTCCTATCAAAGTAGTCTTTAGATTTTCTGTTGGCCTCCTGAAGATTACCACGCACATCCGTCCAAACTCTTTCCAAATCACCGGAAAAATTCTCCTCCTCAGGCACGGCAGATCCCAACTTGGAGAACGACCCAAACGACGGATGTCTCCCAGAACAACAAAAAAAAGGCGAACAACCAGCAGAAGAAGATGTATGATTGTTCAGAGCAAATTCGGCAAGTGGCAGAAACTCAGACCACCCCTCTTGATTGTCTGCCACAAAACAACGCAAGAACTGCTCAACATCCTGGTTTTTCCTTTCTGTCTGGCCATTAGATTCAGGATGATATCCGGACGAAAACGACAAATGAATTCCCAACCTGTCACAAAAGGCACGCCAAAAACGAGCCACGAACTGAGGACCCCTATCAGAAACAATGTCAGTAGGAACGCCATGAAGTCTGACAATTTCCTTGACAAAGGCCTTAGCGAGAGTTTTAGCGCAGGGCAGTTTGACGAAGGGAACCAAGTGACACATCTTGCTAAAACGGTCCACGACCACCCAGATGACAGTAAAACCCTCAGAGGGGGGAAGGTCAGTTATAAAGTCCATAGCCAAATGTGTCCAAGGAGCACTGGGGACCTCCAAAGGACAAAGCAACCCCGCAGCAGGAGTATGTGAGGACTTAGATCTAGCACATATAGTACATTGGCGCACCCACTTAATGACTTCCTTCTGCCATCCAGGCCACCAAAAACTGCGACCCACCAGTCTCTTGGTCTCAGAGATTCCGGGATGACCTGCCAACCGAGATTCGTGACACTCAACAAACAAATCTCTCCTAAAGGTCCCAGGCACAAACAACCTCCCATGAGGAGTGTTAGATGGGGCATTCTCCTGAGCTTTAAGAATCTCATCTTCCAAAACGGAGTCTAAAGCAGCTATCACAACACCTTCTTGTAAAATGTTTTCCTCTTTCTCAGCACCGACTATGGGAGAAAAACTGCGAGACAAGGCATCCGCCTTAACATTCTTAGTACCAGGGATGTAAGTAACGGAGAAATTAAACCGCGAGAAAAACAGTGCCCACCTAGCCTGACGGGCATTCAGGCGCTTGGCAGCATCAAGATATATCAGATTTTTATGATCCGTAAGAACCTGAACGGGAAATTCCGCACCTTCCAAGAAGTGGCGCCAGTGTTCAAATGCGAGTTTAATAGCCAATAATTCCCGATTACCAATATCGTAATTCAATTCAGTCTCCGAAAATTTTTTTGAAAAAAAGGCACAGGGATGTAATCCATCCCCGTTATCCTGAGACAATACTGCGCCAACCCCCACAGAGGAAGCATCAACCTCAACCAAAAACGGCCTAGTAACATCAGGCTGCATAAGGATGGGAGCAGAGGTGAACCTCTCCTTGAGATACACAAAAGCTTCAATGGCCTCAGAAGACCACTGAACCGCATCAGCACCTTTCCTGGTGAGATCAGTCAGAGGTTTGACAATACTAGAAAAATTTTTTATGAATTTTCTATAGTAATTGGCGAAACCCAAAAACCTCTGTATCGATTTCAAACCAATAGGCCTAGGCCATTCCTGCACAGCCTGAACCTTAACCGGATCCATCTCAAAACCTTTGCTGGAGATAATGTAGCCCAAAAAACTAATTCTCTGTACAGCGAACTCACATTTCTCCAGCTTAGCAAAAAGCGAATTGTCCATTAATAACTGTAATACCTCACGCACGCTCCGCCAATGAGACTCCAGATCTGGCGAATAAATCAAAATGTCATCCAAATACACAACCACATTTTTACCGATCAAAGGTCTAAGGATGTCATTAATCAGATTCTGAAAAAATGCAGGAGCATTAGTAAGACCAAAAGGCATAACCAGATTCTCAAAATGACCCACAGGAGTGTTAAAAGCAGTCTTCCATTCATCACCCTCCTTCATGCGCAACAGATTGTATGCCCCCTTAAGGTCAATTTTAGAGAACCACTTGGCCGCCAATAACTGGTTAAAAAGATCAGGAATCAATGGCAGTGGGTAAGGATTGCGTACCGTAATTTTGTTAATCTCACGAAAATCCAGACAAGGACGTAAACCGCCGTCCTTTTTTTTTACAAAAAAAAATCCAACCGCCACAGGAGACTTAGAGGGCCTAATGTGACCGGCGGCCAAACTTGTCTGTATGTATTCCTCCAAAGCCTTCCTCTCAGGAATAGTAAGGTTAAATAAACGACTTTTAGGAAGAGTCGCTCCAGGGACAAATTCAATAGAACAATCATAGTCTCTATGGGGAGGCAAAACCTGCGATTCTTTCTCAGAAAAAACTCTCCAAAAATCCTGAATAGGAACAGGCAATTCTCCCCTATCCAAAGCTGTAATACGCCCGTTAAAACACTTGTCATAACATTTATGGCTCCAGGATTTAATTTCACTGGTAGACCAATCCAGTACAGGATTGTGAAATTTTAACCAGGGCAAACCCAATATTACTGGAGAAGGCAAGTTATTCAACACTACCAAATCCAATTTCTCATGGTGAACACCATTAATAGTGAGAGGAAATTCACTGACCTTGAGAGTAATATTCTTCAAAGGGGAACCATCCACAGAAACCACAGCAATGGGGGATGATAAAGGTTCAGGTTTTAAATTGAGTTTTTCCACGAATCCCCATCAATTACATTCAGTGTAGACCCGCAATCAACAAACACCCGAAATTCCATTAATTTTTCCTGAGCAATCGTGGAAGCAGCTAAAAATATACCCTTGGAATTTAAACAGGCAATACGGGCGTGACTGACCATTTTTTTTTCTTTCTTCATACGAAGCTCACAGCCTTTAATCAAATGACCAGATTTTCCGCAATAGAAACACAAGCCTTCCGAAAAACGACGGTCTTTTTCTTGAGAGCGAGGTGCCACCGATCCAATCTCCATCGGTTCACCACTGTTAGTACACACATTATCATAACCAGAAACTGACTTGGCAGAGGATTTGCTCTCATTAACCCTAGCATGCAGTCTTCTATCCACCCGTATAGCTAATTGCATAGCCTGTTGCAAATCCTCAGGTGTAGGATAAGCAATTAGCAGGTCTTTAACCCTTTCACTGAGCCCAGCAAGAAATAGACTTTTCAGAGCAGAATCGTTCCACCCTGTTTGAGTGGACCAACGACGAAAATGAGTACAATATTTTTCCACATTACCTGATCCTTGTTTTAAACGTCTCAACTCAGTCTCAGCTGATGCCACACGGTCAGGATCATCATATAATAGTCCTAAAGCAGAAAAAAAACTATCCACTGATCTGAAGCATGTTTCACTAGGTTGCAAAGAAAAGGCCCACTCCTGAGGCTCTTTGCGCAAAAGTGACATTATGAACCCTACGCGCTGGGATTCATCCCCAGAGGACTTGGGTCTCAAACGAAAATACAGTAAGCAAGCATTTTTAAATGAAAAAAATTCTCGATGTTCACCAAAAAATAAATCCGGCAAACATACCTTAGGCTCCAAGAAATATGCTCCAGGACAGTTACTCACGTGCTGACGGAGCTCGGCCACTTCCAGAGAGAGTCCCTGCAGGTGTTTAGCCAAATCCTGAACCGACACCATGATGGAACAAAAAAAATCTTTCCTTAGAGAATTTGCAGGCTGGACTTACTGTTATGTTCTGCTACCAAAGCTAAGGAAAGAGAGGAGATCTGTCCCTACTATAGGACTCAGCTGAATCCCTACGATGTAACAGGGAACCTGATCCTGCGATCAGACCTGCTAAAGTCCTAATCTAGTCTGTACGGAGACCTATAGATGTGGGGAGGGAATCCCTACAAGTACTAAGGACTGGGAGGAATATGGGACACCTCCTAACAGAAATAGTAGCAGACAGAAGAACAAACAAAATAGATAGAACATAGAGGTCCGTAGACCAAGCAAACTAACAGAGTTAGATACAGAGCACAGGCTAGCTAGAAAGTAGATATACAATGAAGTCCAGCAAAGCCAGAAGGGCGGAGCAGGATTAAATAGGCCAACAAGGTCATGTGACCAGCAAAGGAAAAAAAACCTAACAGCAAGGTTCTAACACTGACCTAGTGTCACTATCAATCATCTGAGTCTGCAGTACAACAGATTAGGGGTCCAGCAGGGGGGCGCTGATGACACAGGTGGACCTTGGGCGGTTTTCTGGTTGCCGACGCTGCACCTAGAGGGTTTTCTTCATGTAATTATCCTCCTCACATTGCAGACTTGTGAACTTCATAAATATTCTTCATTTGCTTATTTTCTTCCTTCTCTCCCAAACACGTTGCTGAAGTGCTGTCTCACCCCCACTGCCCCCATCCAGAAGCTTCTTGTGGCTGCTGTTCAGTGAGATTTGTCCTCTATATACCAGCAGTCTGTGTATGGGCCTGTCTCTGTCTGATCCTCTCTGCTCTCCACCCCTGCACTCAGACATGGGAAACCCTGTACTCGGATTACTTCACATCTTGGTGAACAACAGCTGAAAGGACCCTATAAAGGAGCCTGTACCAGGCAGGGGACAGCGGTGCAGCATTGTGCTTGTGGGGGCAATCGGGCGGTGGAGTCAGAAATTGGGGAATACTTGGGTGCTCTCTGGGTGGACAATATTAGTGCTGCAGTAATTTCCCACAAGTTTTTGCACAGAGCGGCCACTAATATAGAATAAAGTAAAACAATTGTGCCCTGTAAATAATGGCTGTGCTTTGCTACAAATGCTTCATGTTTGCAGGAGGTTTTTTTTTCTTTAATAAATTTTATTTAGTTTATAATTGATTTTTTCTCTTTCTGCCAGATATCAGCACATGATAGAGGCCGTACGGGACTGATATAAGAAGTTCTTGGCTGAGAAGGAAAGAAGCTTCATTCCTCCATGAGCTGCAGTTCTTTGTGTCCAGTCGGGAGCTCTATTAGTAAGTAGATTTTATCACCGGCGCAGACATTTCCGGGAAGGTTCCAATTGGCCGAATACAAGACGTTCATTAAACTCTTCATTTGAAATAAACGTCTGGGTATCATCCACAATACTTAATACCGATCACTTGTCACAAATTTGTATATTTTTTACCTGTTATAAAATGCTGCTCATCCCTTGAATATTTTCTTTTTTTTTGTCATTTTAGACAAAACATTACATATTTCTGACAAGTCCCAGGTCTTTTCACACCACTCGTTTTGCAGGTTCTTTAATACTACAGCACTTACGTTATTGGGGTCATTTTTGTGCAGTTTGCAGTTACATGATTTTTTATACATGTTTTTTTTTAGCTTTGTCTTGTTATTACATCACATTCATCTTTTTCCTCTCTTGCTTTCCTGGACTGAAGTAAACATATCTCCAAGTCACTCTGAGCTGCCGGCAGGAGAGATGGACCCTCAGGAGCCTCCTAGTCTCCAGAATCCACATGAAGGAGAAGTCCAAGAACAAGAAAGGCCTCCGACAGCAGAGCAACCTGTCCGCCAAAAAGTCCCAGAAGAAGAAGCGATGGTCCTGCAGCTCATCTGTGTTTTTCCTAAATGTGGATTATACTTTTACTGATTGTAATTTTCTTGGTCGATACCAGATAAAGTTTTGGATGACAACTGTCTGGACTTGTGTCTTATTTTACATTTCTCCTTTTTTCTTCTTGCTTCCCCTCCAGTGAGATCTGGCTTAGGTGATAAAAGCCTTTCTCTATCCGGCATTTTTTCAGCAGGCTGGAGAAAGACTTTCTGGATGATAACTTGCCTTAGTCTCAGATGCCCATACACTAGTTAGCTTTAGACCGGACGCTTGTCCACACAACACATCCCGACTCCCCCATATACATGAATGTGGTTATATGTGTGGGGGAGATGGCCCCATACACAGCACATGGTCGGCTGCTCCAGCAAAAATCCTTGGGTTTGACCTACCTTCCTGTAATATATATGGGGGGCTATTAGTTGGATGTTTGCAGGACCCCTCTTTGTCCGACAGCTTCCCTCCCCCACACATAGCAAGCAGTGAACAGACAAGCTACCTTCCCGCACATACAGCATATATAGCATATAAAGAAAAAACCTAGAAGTCTGAACTGAAACATAAATTGATGTGCATGCAAAATGTAAATGCATGTTCACACACGGCCACTAGACAAAGAAAAACCAAAGACAAGCAAAATATCCAAGTAACCGGAAGTGAATGGGTAAATCGCACAGTGCAAAAATAATAAATAATGAAGGGTATTTAGTTAACATAATTTTGATCAAAATAATGTAAAAGCTATCCCGCCACATCACGGCAACCCTTATGGGACAATCCTAACTCTAATATTAAAACCTTACCATTTGTCAAGTGACGTACATATGGATAAGGGCAGAGAGACTGACCCCCTAGTAGAAGCATAGACCTGAGGCAGAATAAACATTTCAGCTCAGACAAAGGGTGGCCACACCCTAATATGTACTAAAGCACACTGAACTACAAAGAAAAAACCTAGAAGTCTGAACTGAAACATAAATTGATGTGCATGCAAAATGTAAATGCATGTTCACACAAGGACACTAGACAAAGAAAAACCAAAGGCAAGCAAAATACCCAAGTAACTAGAAGTAAATGGGTAAATCGCAAAGTGCAAAAATAATAAATAATGAAGGGCATTTAGTAGTGAAGAGCGAGCACTAAAATGCTCGGGTGCTCAAAGCTCGGGCCGAGCTCGCCATGATACTCGGTTGCTCGACCTGAGCCACGAACCCAATGTTAGTCTATGGGAGACCCGAGCATTTTCGCGGCGGAATCCCCGGCTGTCTTTTAAAAGCCTAACAAGTGCCCAAAACGATAGTGACAGTGCTCAAATGACATGGGGACAGCATGGGGATCGCCCCAGGAAGCATTTCTGACCCCCAGGTCACTTCTGTCAACAACGTGGTCAGAGGTATTAAGCCACTTTTAAGGGCTCACAATAAAACGTTCAAAAACTAAACTGAAGCTGCTTTCCTGTGAAATATGTTAAGGAAGTTCCTTTCCAGGGTAAAGACTTGTGTATAAGGTAAAATAAATAATCAAAAAAAAAAAAATACTCCTCCACACCTTGGGCTATGTTCACAAGTAGCATTTTTAATGCGTTTTTGCACTTTAGTATTGCTTCAACCGTGACAAATGCATTCACCGGGAAATGTCATTTTAACATTTTACAACCTTATCTGGCCATGTGCTATGTGACACATGCATACAGTGCTGAAAAGACATGGGGACAGCATGGGGAAGACCCCTGGAAGCATCTCTGACTCCCCGGTCACTGCCTAAAAGTGTGCCCATCAGAAGTCATCCTTGCCGCATCAGAAGATGCAGACTTGCAACTATCCCCGTGCAAGTTCTTGTCCCAGGGCAGGGTTCAATTGTACCTCCCTCATTCCTTGCAATGCAAGCGCAAATATGCAGCCAACCACCCACCCACCCCCAGGCTGCAATACCATACTGCTTGCTTGCACTTGAAATTGGGCCTTTTAGGCATGTGGAGGCGGAATCTGGCCACCATGTCATGGCAGCGTTGGCGGCCTGGTATCCATACTCAGTCCCCAGCGGCCCGGTGGCGGGGTGTCCACACTCGGTCCCCAACCGCCAGGGGGCGGCCGGGTGTCCATACTCGGTCGCCAGCCGCCTGGGGGCAGCCGGGTGTCCATGAACGGTCCCCAGCCGCCCCTATTTCTCCTTGGAACATCCCCCCACACACTTTTCTTAGCCTGGCCTGCTTTAGGGCAGCATTGAACGAGCCCACCAGAGAACCAGACTCCTCCGGTGGGCCCTGGCTTCTCCATCAGGGGAGTTGAGAGTGCCAAGGTGAGGACCATGATGATGATACAAGTTAGCATCTGCTTTGTTTTGTTGGAATGCAAGCGCATGTATGTAGTAGCGGCAAGGCCTGAGGTGGTCAGCGTTTTGGCGCATATCCTACCTCCTCCGAGGATTGCTGGATGTTTTCCTGCTACTATCCCAGTTCTATGACTCCCGTTAAAACAAAGCTTCAAGTGATGAATGATGGATGAGGTGGTGGCAAAGGAGAGCAGGAGGAACAGGGACCATTCACATCAATATCAGGCCAGTCAACCACACATGTCTTGTAGGATATGTTTCTGTAACAAAAGAAGCGGTTTGGCTACACAGTTATAGGGCATACAGTGAGTGCAATGCCTACCAAAAATTTTGAGGCACTCCAATGTACCTTGGAAATAACATGGAGGTCAGAGGGCCTTAACTAAACAGTTTTTTCCATTTATAGCAACTGGGTCTCCTGTACACTGTTGGCCTAAACAGTGAATGGAAGGCTTTCCAAAAATTATGAGGAACTGCAATGCCCCTTGAAACAGACGTGGATTACAGCGTACTAAAAACCTTCTACCCACTATTGGGGAGTGGGTCTCCCTTAGTATTCGCCTTTGCATTGAAAAGCAAAAGCTGACTAAAATTAGGAGGAAATGCAATGTCCGTTGGAAGAGTTGTGGAGGTTAGAGGCAATTAAAAACAACATTTCAATACCCCTAGGAAGAGCTGTGGAGTTCAGAGTGGCTTAAGAAGACTGTTTTAATGTCCCTTTGAAGAGACATGGAGGTCACAGTAGCTTAACAAGATGGTTTTAATGCCCCTCGGAAAAGACGTGGAAGAGGGGCTTTTAATGCCCCTTCCAAGAGCCATACAGTACAGCATAGTACAAACATTATTCCCATTATTGGGGAGTGTGTATCCCATAGTCATTGCTTATGCCTTCCAAGCAAAAGCTGCCAAAAATTGGGACGGAGGAACTTGCAATGCCCCTTACAAGAGCCATGCAGTACAGCATATTCCAAACATTATTCCCATTATTGGGGAGTGGGTCTCCCATAGTCATTGCTTATGCCTTCCAAGCAAAAGCTGCCAAAAATTGGGACGGAGGAACTTGCAATGCCCCTTACAAGAGCCATGCAGTACAGCATATTCCAAACATTAAGCCCATTATTGGGGAGTGGGTCTCCCATAGTATTTGCTTATGCCTTCCAAGAAAAAGCTGCCAAAAATTAAGAGGAACTGCAATGCCCGTTCGAAGAGTCGTGGAGGTTAGAGTTAATTAAAAACAACATATCAATGCCCCTTGGAAGAGCTGTGGAGTTCAGAGTGGTTTAACAAGACGCTATTAATGCCCCTCAGAAGAGACGTGGAGGTCCCAGCAGCTTAACAAGACGGTTTGAATGCCCCTTGGAAGAGACGTGGAGGTCACAGTAGCTTAACAAGACGCTATTAATGCCCCTCAGAAGAGACGTGGAGGTTCCAGCAGCTTAACATGACATTTTTAATGCTCCTCAGAAAAGTGGTGGAGGTCCCAGTAGCTTAACAAGATGGTTTTAATGCCCCTCAGAAACGTAGTGGAGGTCCCAGTAGCTTAACAAGACTGTTTGAATGCCCCTTGGAAGAGACGTGGAGGTCCCAGTAGCTTAACTGGCCGGTTTAAATGCCCCTTGGAAAAGTGGTGGAGGTCTCAGTAGCTTAACAAGACGGTTTTAATGCTCCTCAGAAAAGTGGTGGAGGTCCCAGTAGCTTAACAAGACGGTTTTAATGCCCCTTGGAAAAGTGGTGAAGGTCGCAGTAGCTTAACAAGACGGTTTGAATGCCCCTTGGAAGAGACGTGGAGGTCCCAGTAGCTTAACAAGACGGTTTTAATGCTCCTCGGAAAAGTGGTGCAGGTCCCAGTAGCTTAACAAGACAGTTTTAATGCCCCTTGGAAAAGTGGTGGAGGTCGCAGTAGCTTAACAAGACGGTTTGAATGCCCCTTGGAAGAGACGTGGAGGTCCCAGTAGCTTAACAAGACGGTTTGAATGCCCCTTGGAAGAGACGTGGAGATCCCAGTAGCTTAACAAGACTGTTTTAATTCCCCTCGGAAAAGTGGTGGAGGTCACAGTAGCTTAACAAGACGCTTTTAATGCCCCTCGGAAGAGACGTGGAGGTCCAAGTAGCTTAACAAGACGGTTTGAATGCCCCTTGGAAGAGACGTGGAGGTCCCAGTAGCTTAACAAGACGGTTTGAATGCCCCTTGGAAGAGACGTGGAGGTCCCAGTAGCTTAACAAGACAGTTTTAATGCCCCTCGGAAAAGTTGTGGAGGTCACAGTAGCTTAACAAGATGCTTTTAATGCCTCTCAGAAGACGTGGAGGTCCCAGTAGCTTAACAAGATGGTTTGAATGCCCCTTGGAAGAGAAGTGGAGGTCCCAGTAGCTTAACAAGACGGTTTTAATGCTTCTCGGAAAAGTGGTGGAGGTCCCAGTAGCTTAAAAAGACGCTTTTACTGCCCCTCAAAAAAGTGGTGGAGGTCGCAGTAGCTTAACAAGACGGTTTGAATGCCCCTTGGTAGAGACGTGGAGGTCCCAGTAGCTTAACAAGACAGTTTGAATGCCCCTTGGAAGAGACGTGGAGGTCCCAGTAGCTTAACAAGACGGTTTTAATGCCCCTCGGAAAAGTGGTGGAGGTCACAGTAGCTTAACAAGTTGCTTTTAATGCCCCTCAGAAGAGAAGTGGAGATCCCAGTAGCTTAACAAGACGGTTTGAATGCCCCTTGGAAGAGACGTGGAGGTCACAGTAGCTTAAAAAGACGGTTAGAATGCCCCTTGGAAGAGACGTGGAGGTCACAGTAGCTTAACAAGATGGTTTTAATGCTCCTCGGAAAAGTGGTGGAGGTCCCAGTAGCTTAACAAGATGCTTTTAATGCCCCTCGGAAAAGTGGTGGAGGTCCCAGTAGCTTAACAAGACGCTTTGAATGCCCCTTGGAAGAGACGTGGAGGTCACAGTAGCTTAACAAGATGGTTTTAATGCTCCTCGGAAAAGTGGTGGAGGTCCCAGTAGCTTAACAAGATGCTTTTAATGCCCCTCGGAAAAGTGGAGGTCCCAGTAGCTTAACAAGACGGTTTTAATGCCCCTTGGAAAAGTGGTGGAGGTCGTAGTAGCTTAACAAGACTGTTTGAATGCCCCTTGGAAAAGTGGTGCAGGTCCCAGTAGCTTAACAAGATGGTTTGAATGCCCCTTGGAAGAGACGTGGAGGTACCAGTAGCTTAAAAAGACGGTTTTAATGCCCCTCGGAAAAGTGGTGGAGGTCCCAGTAGCTTAACAAGACGGTTTTAATGCCCCTCGGAAAAGTGGTGGAGGTCCCAGTAGCTTAACAATACGCTTTTAATGCCTCTCAGAAGAGAAGTGGAGGTCCCAGTAGCTTAACAAGACGGTTTTAATGCTTCTCGGAAAAGTGGTGGAGGTCCCAGTAGCTTAAAAAGACGCTTTTACTGCCCCTCAAAAAAGTGGTGGAGGTCGCAGTAGCTTAACAAGACGGTTTGAATGCCCCTTGGTAGAGACGTGGAGGTCCCAGTAGCTTAACAAGACAGTTTGAATGCCCCTTGGAAGAGACGTGGAGGTCCCAGTAGCTTAACAAGACGGTTTTAATGCCCCTCGGAAAAGTGGTGGAGGTCACAGTAGCTTAACAAGTTGCTTTTAATGCCCCTCAGAAGAGAAGTGGAGATCCCAGTAGCTTAACAAGACGGTTTGAATGCCCCTTGGAAGAGACGTGGAGGTCACAGTAGCTTAACAAGACGGTTAGAATGCCCCTTGGAAGAGACGTGGAGGTCACAGTAGCTTAACAAGATGGTTTTAATGCTCCTCGGAAAAGTGGTGGAGGTCCCAGTAGCTTAACAAGATGCTTTTAATGCCCCTCGGAAAAGTGGTGGAGGTCCCAGTAGCTTAACAAGACGCTTTGAATGCCCCTTGGAAGAGACGTGGAGGTCACAGTAGCTTAACAAGATGGTTTTAATGCTCCTCGGAAAAGTGGTGGAGGTCCCAGTAGCTTAACAAGATGCTTTTAATGCCCCTCGGAAAAGTGGAGGTCCCAGTAGCTTAACAAGACGGTTTTAATGCCCCTTGGAAAAGTGGTGGAGGTCGTAGTAGCTTAACAAGACTGTTTGAATGCCCCTTGGAAAAGTGGTGCAGGTCCCAGTAGCTTAACAAGATGGTTTGAATGCCCCTTGGAAGAGATGTGGAGGTACCAGTAGCTTAAAAAGACGGTTTTAATGCCCCTCGGAAAAGTGGTGGAGGTCCCAGTAGCTTAACAAGACGGTTTTAATGCCCCTCGGAAAAGTGGTGGAGGTCCCAGTAGCTTAACAATACGCTTTTAATGCCTCTCAGAAGAGACGTGGAGGTCCCAGTAGCTTAACAAGACGGTTTGAATGCCCCTTGGAAGAGACGTGGAGGTCCCAGTAGCTTAAGAAGACGGTTTGAATGCCCCTTGGAAGAGACGTGGAGGTCCCAGTAGCTTAACAAGACGGTTTTAATGCTTCTCGGAAAAGTGGTGGAGGTCCCAGTAGCTTAATAAGACGCTTTTAATGCCCCTCGAAAAAGTGGTGGAGGTCGCAATAGCTTACCAAGACGGTTTGAATGCCCCTTGGAAGAGACGTGGAGGTCCCAGTAGCTTAACAAGACAGTTTGAATGCCCCTCAGAAGAGACGTGGAGGTCCCACTAGCTTAACAAGACGTTTTTAATGCCCCTCGGAAAAGTGGTGGACGTACCAGTAGCTTAATAAGACGCTTTTAATGCCCCTCAGAAAAGTGGTGGAGGTCCCAGTAGCTTAACAAGACGGTTTGAATGCCCCTTGGAAGAGATGTGGAAGTCCCAGTAGATTAAGAAGACGGTTTTAATGCTTCTCGGAAAAGTGGTGGATGTCGCAGTAGCTTAACAAGACGCTTTTAATGCCCCTTACAAGAGCCATACAGTACAGCATTTTAAAAATATTATTCCCATTATTGGGGAGTGGGTCTCCCACAGTCTTTGCTTATGCCTTCCAAGCAAAAGCTGACAAAAATAAGGACGGAGGAACTTTCAATAATGGCAACACGGACCATGGTCACCCTGGTGGTATAGTGGTGGTGGAGGCTGAGGATAAGGAGAAGAACATAAAACAGCCGAAATGAGGAAGCGTATACCCATGTGTGGGTGTGAAGCGGTGCATGTGAATACACCTTCCGAAATAACACAGTGGATTTGACTTTATGTTACTCTGCTGTCATTTGGTGGTGATGAGAAGTCTGGTCCAATCCAGCTACTGTTCATTTTGATAAGGGTCAGCTTGTCAGCATTGTCAGTTGACAGGCGAGTGCGCTTATCAGTTATAATTACCCCAGCAGCACTAAAAACACGCACCGATAACACGCTAGCGGCAGGGCAGGCCAGGACCTCCAAGGCGTACAGAGCGATTTCAATCCAAGTGTCCAGCTTGGATACCCAATAATTAAAAGGCACAGAGGAATCACGGAGGACGCTGGTACGGTCGGCAAGGTACTCCCTCACCATCTTTTGAAACTTTCCACTGCTTGTGAGAGTACCCCGCGCCTCAGGGCCTGTAAGCTGGGCAGGTCTCAGAAAACTGTTCCAGAATGTTGACAGTGTTCCCCTGCCTCTGCTGGATTGGAGTTGCCTCTCTCTCGCTTGTACGCCTTGGTTGGTCAACGAACTGTGACCTCTGCCGCTAGCGTGTTCAGATGGGAATTTTTTTTTAACAGTTCTGCAGCATGGGCCTTCTGGTACTGCCCCATTTTCGTAGACCTCTCCACCTCAGGAATAAGAGAGTGAAAGTTCTCCTTGTAGCGGGGGTCTAAAAGTGTCACCAACCAGTAATGACTGTCACCCAACATTTTGACAACGCGAGGGTCACGGTTAAGGCAGAGTAACATAAAGTCAGCCATGCGTGCCAGACTGGTAACGGGCAAGACTTCCGTGTCCTCACCAAGATGACGACTGACCATGCTCTCCTCCTCCTCCTCCTCTCCCCTGTCCTCAGGCCACCCACGCTGAACTGACAGTATGACAGTTGTACAGGTACTACCGTCTACAGCGCATGATACAAGCTCCTGTTCTTCCTCCTCCTCCTCTCCCTCATTGTCCCCCAATGCACGTTGGGATGAGATGAGGCTGGGCTGTGTGTAATCGACCGCTACGGCTTCTTGATCCATTTCATCATACTCTGGCTGTAATGCCTCCTCTTTAATTCTCTGCAGAGAGCATTGCAAAAGACAGACAAGTGGAATGCTGACGCTAATGATGGCGTCATCGCCACTCACCATCTTGGTGGACTCCTCAAAGTTTGTCAAGATGGTACATACAGTACAGACCAAAAGTTTGGACACACCTTCTCATTTAAAGATTTTTCTGTATTTTCATGACTATGAAAATTGTACATTCACACTGAAGGCATCAAAACTATGAATTAACACATGTGGAATTATATACTTAACAAAAAAGTGTGAAACAACTGAAAATATGTCTTATATTCTAGGTTCTTCAAAGTAGCCACCTTTTGCTTTGATGACTGCTTTGCACACTCTTGAGAGACTGCCATAAAGACTGAGAGGAGGGGGCATCTTTGCATGCAGTATGGACAGGGGATTGCCATGCACACACAACAGGTGACACCCGCTGACACTGGTCATGGACCCTGGGGTTCGCCCCACAAAGTCGGGTGCTTTGCTGCCATGTGCCTGATCATGCTGGTGGTGGTCAGGCTGGTAGTTTTGTCACCCCTGCTGATGCTGGCATGGCAGGTGGTACAAATGGCCTTTTTGGGGATATCAGCAGAGTCTTTAAAAAAATTCCAGACTCTGGAAGACCTACAGGTTGTACTGGCAATGTCCCTCGTGTTGGTGTTAAGGGGAACTGTTGCCGGCCTTCTGTGTGCGGCCACCACACTGCTTTTTTCTGCCTGTTGGGGTACTCTGCCTCCCTCACCCTGTCTGCTGCTGGCCTCGCTCTGCATGTCCTCCTGCCACATTGGGTCAGTTACTAGATCATCCACCACCTCCTCCTCTTCCACTTGCGCACCACGATCCTCCTCCTCACTTCCTGGCAATTGTGTCTCGTCATCGTCAACCTCTTGTGACAAATTGCCAGCGTTGACTTCCTCTGGCCGTGGCTGTTCAAATATTTGGGCATCTCTACATGGGATCTCCTCTTCCACCACTTCAAGCGGAGCAGGCGAGGGGCACAAATCTGGAAATGGACCAGTGAACAGCTCTTCAGAGTGTCCAAGTGTGGGATCAGTTGCTGTCTGACGACATTCGGCATGGTGGGAGGGAGAAGCATCAGGGTGAGGAGGAGTATGCGGTCGAGACTCATGGCTACTAAGAGTTGACCGTGTGGAAGACAGACCGGAGGTGGTGGTGCCCAGGTAACTGGAAGTATTATCTGCTATCCAATTAATAACCTGTTCACACTGATCTGGTGTTGTTCTGTGCTTCCCTAGTAATTTGGTCAAGTAGTGGGAGCGAGAAGATATGGCTGTTGGTTGTGGCACATTTTCACCTTGGCCACGGCCCAGTCCTCTGCATGCACCATCACCAGAACGTCCACTTCCATGTCCCTTGCCACGCGCCTTGCCCATTGTAAAGTAAGTAAAATAGCTTACACTCGCACCATCAATGGAAAAAGGGTAATAAAGTAGATTAGAACCGTGGAAGAGGAAAACCACAGTTCTATTTCTCTGGCCTACACCCGACTCTTTTAAACAATCTGAACAATCAGGGAGAAACTATTACTGTTTTTCTTTACGGAAAAAATACCAAAAGGTGAATAATAGAGATTTTTTACCGTGGAATGGCAAAACCACAGTTATTGTTTACTGGGGTATACTAGAAAATTTTAAATAGAGATATTTGTGTCTGAACAATCAGGAGACAGTACTGTTTTTCTTTACAGCAAAAAATGCAAAAAAGCAGGATAATACAGAGATTTGACCCGTGGAACTGCAAAACCACACTTGTATTTCTCGGGCCTACACCAGACTATTTTCAACAGATATATTTGTGTCTGAACAATCAGGAGACACTACTACTGTTTTTCTTTGCGGCAAAAAATGCCAAAAGCAGGATAATAGAGATTTTTTACCGTGGAACAGCAAAACCACAGTTATAATTTACTGGTGTATATCAGACTATTTTCAACAGATATATTTGTGTCTGAACAATCAGGAGACACTATTAGTTTTTTTTTTTACGGTGACACATATTACTATAACTTGCACCCATAGTGCAAAAAAAAACAAAAACCCCAAAAAAACACAATAGGTTCAACCGTACTCAAATTGTTAACTAGGAGCAATCATTAGTGTGAATAATATAATATTTTGATTGGAGATAATCCAACCTCTGGTTCCACCACTGATCCTGAGAATGAAGGAATGGGGAACCTATCAGCTTTTTTTTTTCCTGCACAGCTGTGCTCCCAACCACCCACAGTGCAAAAAAAACCCCTAAAAAAACAATAGGTATAACCGTACTCAAATTGATAATTGGGAGCAACGATTAGTGTGAAGGATATAATATTGTGATAGGCGATGTTCCATCCACTGATTCTGAGAAAGAAGGAATGGGGAACCTATCAGCTTTTTTTCCTGCACAGCTGTGCTCCCACCCATTGCGCAAAAATACCCTAAAAAAATGCACGTACTCAAATTGTTAATTGGGAGCAATGATGAGTGTGAAGGGATATAATATCTTGATTGGCGATGGTCCGACCTGTGGTTCCGCCACCGATCCCAAGAATGAAGGAATTGAGAACCTGTAAGCTTTTTTTTCCTGCACAGCTGTGCTCCCAACCACCCACCCATAGTGCAAAAAATAAAAAAAACAATAGATCCAACTGTACTCAAATTGTTAAATTGGGAGCGTGAAAAAAATAATGCATCCACTTCTTTCTAAATTAGGCTGTCAGACCCCCAAGAATGACATCCTAGTAATCTGCCATGACTTATACCTCTTTAAATGTATGCAAAGGATAAACCTGGATATCCAGGTATACGTTCTATTGATTGATTTCTATAAGGGCCTATTTACACATGTAAATGTGTATCTGCTACGGACATGAATGATCGGCTGCAGCCCTTCCACGTGGCCAGTCAATGGATCCGCAAATCACAACAAGTAATTCAAGGAAATGGAAAAGTAAAAAAAAAATTTCTAGTAACATTGCATAGCGTACCGGTGATTGCGCTATTTAACTTGCCATCAGTGATTGACAGCATATAAATGGTTAAACAGCAGTGATTGACGCTCCGCTCTGGCCGCTGCTGTTACAGCAAGATGTCAGCTGTGTAGGATGGGGGCTCTGCTCCTGAGCCCACCCGAAACAGCAATCCAATGGACGGTTTCACACACCACATTATCCAGTGGTGTTTAATTTGCTTTTCTATTTAGGAAACAAAACCGTTTTAATAACGTTTTCCTTCTCTGGTATCTAGGAGCCATTTCAGCTATTTGTAAAGGGAATCTGTCAGCAGGTTTTTCTTGGCTATTCTGAGAGCAGCATGATGGGGTGAGCGCCACACTAGGAGTAGGACCACCGAGCCCAGAGCTATTGCAAGACGTGCAGACAATATATACCAGGTATGAATGAATCCAATACAACATTATTGTTACTTGGGAATGAACCTACTTGGATATAATACATCCCTTGATATGTATATACCAAAAGGTCATTATCTTGGGAATGCCTATATTGGCTTTTATTATTTAGGATTATATCCTTTTACTATGTGACCTAGGATATACTATCAGTATGCATTAGCACAATTGGAGCTACTACTATTTAGCCCTGGTGTCTCTGCAATTCAAATATTTACATTATACCTCCTCACTATTATATGGTATTACTATATATATGTGTGTGCGCTCTTTTCTTTGCCGCCATGTACCCAAATTATTATAATAAAGGTCTTTTGACACATTGACCCCTTGTCGGATGTACTATATATTGGTTGTTGTTGAGAGCAGCATGATGTAGAGACAAAGACCCTGATTCTAGGGACGTCTCACTTACAGGGCTGCTTGTTGTAGTTTTGATAAAAATCACACTTTTATTAGCAGAAGATTATCACTAGAGGACTAGTAAACCTGCAGCCAGGTAGTCCAACCACGCACCCCACCACTGATTGGCAGTTTATATACAGTGTACACAGAAAGCTGCCAATCAGTGGTGTGGGTGGGGTTATTATACAGAGCTCAGCATTCAGAGATCTGCATGAGAAAAAAAAACCTGCAATTTTATCAAAATAACCCCAAGCAGCCCAGTAAGTGATACATCGTTGGAATCAGGGCCTCGGATTATGCTGCTCTCAAATGGGGTAGCAAAAACCTGCTGACATATTCCATTTAAAGGGGCAGCTGCTACTAAATCCAGACATGGTGCAAAATGTAAATTCTGCTGCAGATTTACTGCTGTAGATTTTTAATTCCTAAAAATCCCTGTAGATTCAGAGGATCTCAACCTTTTCGATGCAAATTATTTTCAAGACTTATTCACAGATATTATGAAATATTACAGTAGAAATAAAAAAAAAAAAGCACAATACCTAAACCCCCTCCTTGGGAAAAATATACGGCAAGTATAAGAAAGACAAAAATTTATTCTGGAGTCATATTGAAGTCTAAATAGAATTGTAACCATACAATGTAAACAGCAGTGAATGTAAGTAGGATCCACTGGATCTATATAAGAGGAACGTTTTCCAAAGCTGATCTTCTGAGCCCACCGCTATGCTGGCTGCACCGGCATTGTGATAGTCAGCAAATGATAAGACGCAGAGCAGTGCGAGGCTTGTGACTCGCTATACACAAAATATACGACATGTTTGATGAATGGCATAAAGGAAAGCGGATGCATTCAGATGTCTCTGGGCAACTATATGTTGTGATAGATAAGTTCCTGTCAGGGTGAGGGGCAGCATCCTATCTGCTCACTCATCATGACAGGTTTACAACATGTTGACTCATGGACGTGATCAGTCAGTCAATCAATGACATAGATGAACGTTCTTGATTCCGACAGGTAGGTCAGAGATGTCCGTCTCAAACAGTTTACCTTCACCCATCTAGGATGGATGGCTGCTGACATCGTTGGCCATTATGTCCATACGCAATTATTATCCCCTAATTGTGATGTACAGTACAAATTTATATTGTGGTACCGTGTTAGCCAGAAAATTTGATGGAAATACTTTTATGCCCAAAAATGGCAAAAGTATTCTCGGAGTGATACCTTTATTGGCTAACCAGAAAAAAATAAATATATGCAAACTTACAGAGCACACAGGCTCCTTCTTCAGGCGGGATTGCAAATGTTATGAATTCATGTGTAATATTGCCTGAAGAAGGAGCCTCTGTGCTCTGAAAGCTTGCATATATATTTTTTTTCTGGTTAGCCAATAAAGGTATCACTCCGAGAATACTTTTGCCATTTTTGGGCATAAAAGTATTCACATAGAATTATCCACTAATTAAAAGAATTTATTTTTGCTAAATAAATGTATACATTTTTTTAAATTTTATTTTATACATTTTCTCAGAGAACCTCTTTAAGAAGGAGATTTCAGAATGGGCTATAAGACATGTCCAGCTTTGCTTAATTGTCTCACCTTACTGTCCTTGTTGAACTGAGCTCCACTTTGTTCTTGGATGATATTGTAAGGAATGAAGACGTCTAGATGATACAAATCGGGACGTCTGACTATTCTGTCTTCACCCAAGTCCAACACAAGAGATCTAGCAGAAGACTGTAAAGAGAAGACCAGAGTGGTAACAACGCTTATGTCGCTGAATGCTTCTGTACGGGAAAGAAAGTTGTAACCAACAAGTGCACAAAAATCTAAACTTTTATCTTGATACGTGGCCAACTAGAAGTTACTGTGTAGCTCCAGACGTCTCATACATTAAATCTGACACGTGGAGGAACTGCTCACAGAAAATGCTGAAAAATATTGTTTAGGATTCACACTGCATTAAAAGGGGTTGTCCACCACTTTAATACTAATGGAATATCCTTAGGATAGGTCATCAATATTAAATTGCCAGGCAACCCCTTTAAGTGAGGCATAATGAATGGTACCAGAATTTCACATAATGTAGCCTTCATTAGGCAGAAGGCCCACTCGGTTACATGAAGAAATCTGGGGTCCCCAAAAGCAAACCCAGTAATCACCAGATTCCCGTGTGGTGACTACTTCATCTGCTTTTTGGGAAGACCAGAACTGACCCCTATATTTAACCAAGTGGGTCCCCTTAAGCTACATTATCCTGTCTGATGAAGGCTACATTAGCTGAAACATTCTTCATCTTCATTGTGCCTCATTTAACGCAATGTGAATCATGGACATGAGAAAAATCAAATTAAAAAATAAATACATTTAAAGCATTTTCTGTGCGATTCCTCCAAATGTCGCATTAATATAGAAAAAATAAAGAGCGGCGTGTTCTACACTATTGCAACAAGCCTCTTTCATCAGTTCTATCATCATTATAACATCATTTATATGCACCAGCACCATGGAATCAATGGCACTATATAATTAAATAATAATAATAATATATACATCTTCCCACCAGCTTGTTTTCCCTCTATCTCCTCTCTGGATCTATGAAGCCAGAACTGTCAAAGAAGAGGTGATGGTGGAGATGGAGGGGAAACAAGCAGGGGGGAAGGCTTATATAAATGACTGGTCCCGCCGTGAAGCACTGGGCGTCTGTGCTTGGTTTGAACAGTCGTTCTCTGCTGACAGAGTCGTTTACAGAGATCTTCTTTCCCATTCCAACAGCTTTCAAACACCCCACCATGGTATGAAAAAAAAATTATATCATCATCATCCAGCAAATGTGTCACAGCTGCCAGCAATTGGCTACGGTGGACACATCAAAGCTGTGATGATAAAAGTTGGCAGAGGAGGACCGGTAGCACGAGGTTGGCACAGACTTTTAATAAGGGAAGACTATTGGAAATCACATGAAATGCAAAAAGGTCACAGTCCTAAACCACATCTGAGGGTCTCACCACTTTAGGTAAAGAGACTTCAGCCACCAGAAAACTTGGGTGTCCTACAGGAGGTTCCGCCACAATCATGTAATCTGGTTTCACGGGTGAACTGATAAGAAAAGGAAGGAAGCAGTATATTGCAAGGGTACACCATCAATTTATGATCTGTTGGGGTCAATCTCTAATATAATAAAGGGGCACTGATGCTGGTAATGAGGAACAGCCCCTTTCACAGTCATTCCCTGCACATTGGCATCATGGCCTCCACTGTGCAGCGGAACGACCGCATAGATCCAGCAAAGTGAATGGGCTTAGCTGCATTTCTCCTGCACAGTGAATATCCGGGTAGCTGCCCCACACCAGCATATTCTTTAAAAAGGGCAGCGGGGTTACTTCCAGGCTGCAGCCCCCTTATTCTTGGAGTCCAAGAAGTTGGATATCTTATATCTTTTGTAAGATGGGATTCTAAAAAAAGTAAATGCATGCATTAAAGCTCAAAGTAACCCAAACCTTTCAACTTCTGAGATGAGGGACTTGCTTGGAGTTAGCTGGGAGGGTCTGTAGGAAAAAAATAAAGAACATAAAGGCATAATAGTTAAAACAACAAAAAAAAAACAATGTCCACATTGTTCTTACACCATAACAAGCCATTCTGCAACTTCCCCCATCTGTTGGGTATAACCCATCACCACGAGGAGTGGCGCTGCCCCATCTGTTGGGTATAACCCATCACCACGAGGAGTGGCGCTCACCCATCTGTTGGGTATAATCTATCACCTCAAGGAGTGTTGCTCCCCCATCTGTTGGGTGTAACCCATCACCACGAGGAGTGGAGCTCCTCCATCTGTTGGGTGTAACCCATCACCACGAGGAGTGGCGCTCCCCCATCTGTTGGGTATAACCCATCACCACGAGGAGTGGAGCTCCCCCATCTGTTGGGTGTAACCCATCACCACGAGGAGTGGAGCTCCCCCATCTGTTGGGTGTAACCCATCACCACGAGGAGTGGCGCTCCCCCATCTGTTGGGTGTAACCCATCACCACGAGGAGTGGCGCTGCCCCATCTGTTGGGTATAACCTATCACCAGGAGGAGTGGCGCTCGTCATACTTTGTGTCCCTAGGGGAAATGTGGTATTATAAGACATCCAATCAATTGAATGGCCGACCATGTACTGCATGGATGAGCGAGGAACATCAGAGAAGAAGCCGCCGATGCTCAACAGCAGCCTACTCTGTCGTCTTTTACAGACTGTATGCCATAGACTTGTACCTTAGAGTTGGGACTTACCCCATTATGTCCATTTCCTGAATCATCGGTTTTGATTTGGTTCTGATATTCTGTTCAAAAATGGATCCCAGGAACTTCCGATTTTTCAGCATTTTCCATTCTGAAGGGAAACCATAGATGATTAACAGGGTCGGACTGGAACTGAAACTCAGCTCTGGCATGTGAGAGCACGCAGGCCCGTCCGACGCGCGTTGAATGTGAAATATTTTCATGAATGATTTGGGTATATGTCACAATAAAAATTGCTGCAAACTGCACTTTATCATCGATAGACAAAAAATGATATCATGTAAAATATAAACTTCCCTCCAGGAAAATGTTAATTTCTTTCAACTGGCGGGACGGACATATTTGTAATATAGAGCTCCATATTCCCAAAAACGCTATGTTTGATAGTACCAGGAAAAGCAGGAAAAGTGAATCCTTGCTGACTTAAAGCAGTTTCATGTCTATTCCTTCAGTAGTTTTGCAGCGTTTCTAAAGAACGGGAAAAAAAAAATCTCAAAAACGCAATATCAAGGGGATTTTCCTGCCGAGCGACACGTTTTTTGTGCAGAAATGTTCTTCCCTTGACAGTGTCCGATCGGACGGTTCGACGACGATTGGTAAATACAGGGTTAAGAGCCAGAATACCAGGTAAAAAGCCATTTTTGAAAGCCTCACAGCGTCAGAAACGTCTGCAGGGGCCAAAGAACATTGTAAATGGACCATTGAACAATGGAGAAATGTTATATGGAGCGATGAGACACGCATATCCATCTTTGGCAGCGACGGTGTCCGCTACGTTCGACGATGACCTGGAGAGGACTGGTTGCCAGAGGGTACAGTACCCACCATGAAGCCTCCTCTGAGTGTTATGGTAGGGGGCTGCGTGTCCAGAGATGCAGGTGGTCGGCTGCAGGTAATTGAAGAAACAGTTAATGCTGAAAAGTACATCAAGGAAGTCCTTCAGCTTAAACTCATTCCTTCGGCACGTGATGTATTTAGTGAAGGGACACCGTTTATTTTTCAGCAAGATGGAGCCCCATGCCATACAGCTAAAAAATGTCTCTCTTGGTTCAAGGACAAAAATGTCCAGCTATTGAATTGGCCAGGAAACAGCCCAGATCTCAATCCTATTGAGAATCTCTGGGCTCGGCTCAAAAGAGCGGTGTCAAAACAGCGGGCTTCACACAAGCAGGAACTCATTGCAGCCATCATCAAATCATGGCTTCATATCATCACACCATCTGATTTACACAAACTGGTAGATAGCGTGCCAAGTAGATGCCAGGCAGTCATCAAGGCCGAGGGCTATCCAACTGAGTATTAACATTTAGTGTTAGATATGAAAATAGGACAAATCAATGGCTTTTCTCCCACAGTCATCTGAGTGACAATAGTGTCCAATTTGTTGACAAATGAACAAATTTCCTGCTAATATTGTGTTTCTATATGAGATTTTATTTCAACTTAAAAACTTTACTGTGAAATCAAAAACATTCATGAAATTTGTATTGGTATTGGCAAAATGCTAAAAATTCATAAATCTTGGGGGTGTTGCCTCAATTTTGGCCACTAGTGTATAGAGTTCCTCAGTATATTTATATGTTGTCCCCCGTCACCTTTTTCATCTCTCCTTACAAGTATGCCTTGTATCTTAACTAAAACATGGTAGTAAGTAGCATATGAAACCCTTTTATAATGGGCAGTGTAGAATCGCTGCATATTTCAGGGTTATGCGCTCCTGAGGACTCATTAGTGCTGCGCTCCTCAGGCGAAACCTGGTTGTGACCTCGTATAATATGGGGCTAGCCGGTCTCACCTACCAGTTTGGGTCACAAACCCTTTTTCGTTTGCTTTGATGTTTTACTCATTGTTTATTACGTTTACACCCCAAATCTCTCCTAATCCTGGAGATCAAACCTATAAAAGCAATTTATGAATGATCGTAACACCTCTATGAAGGGTAATTATCATCTCCTTCATAAATATACATTTATATGTATAAATACATATGTGGTCAATGCATAGTACTGGCACATGACTTATCACTTTCCAGGACCTTACAAAGCACCAGGAACATTCATAAGAAGTGGAGGTGAAGCGATTCTGGCAACTTAATAGGAAAGGATTCTTTACAGTTAGAGCAGTCAGACTGTGGAATGCCAACCACAAGATATAGTAATGGCAGATAGCATAACAGCATTTATAGAAGGGCTGGATACTTTTTTAACAAAACATGACATTGTGGGTTATAAATAATCTAGTAATAGAAAATGTATAACTTTGGAGATAGACCAAGGACATTAAAGTTAAAACTTTTTCAACCTATGTAACTATGCAAGTATGCAGAATGCACATTAGGAAAATGCTTGAAATGCAATTCCCTATAATATTATTTTACAAGTAATTTCCTCTTAATTTTCTGCTTTGTAAAGTGCTAGTTATAAGCCCAATCTATGGATCTAAAAAGTGCAAAACACTCCTGAAACACTTGTACGTATGTTCTATAATCTTTATTTCTTATGGTGCCTAAGGGAAGCCGTAATGATAAGACTCCTGCTTGGTAACAAGTGCAGTTATTTGCCTCCATAATGAAAGTGAATTATCAATGATGAAAGGGTTAATACTTGGACCCTGCATCAGTAATAGCCCTTGTAGTAACCATGACAACTATTGTGAGGGCATAAACAAGTGTCATAAAGAAGATTCCATAAAAGAATGCCGCGCTGCCATGATCAGCGCCATTACTAATGATGCGCCTGAGGACCTTGAGCTTGACCACCCCACGTAATGTGCCAATGTTGGTGTAATTTGGAGGTTCTAGCAGGGAAAGGGGTTGTCTTCTTAGACACCCCGGGGGGAAGGGAAGGTAACAGAGGGGGGGTCCCCAAAACAGGATCCCCTTCTGTTACTATGTACAAAGAGCTGCTCTTCTTTGGGAGTTCATGGATGGATCCTTGACTTTAATGGGTGATAAATTGGGAGGGGGAGGGGATACTCATCCTATTAGGGGTTATCCATAATGAGCAACCCCTGTAACCAAGTACCCAACATCTTGAGAGACGGAGCTGGATCTGTAAGGGAGAAGTGGTAGATCCACCTGGGAAATCAGATCAACTAAATTCGTTCCAGCAATAAATGTGGTGACAGATAGCGCAGCCAGATCTCTCCCACATCCAGTTTATCACATTAATAGTCTATATTTGTTATGTCGCTCTCTGTAAATATGTAGAAATTCTAAAACTCCGTCATATATCGGCACTAACTCTCTAAGCCCAAGGGAAGGGCAGCCCTCCAGCCATGGTTCCCTAGAGGTTTCCTCCACAGGGGGTTTTCCTCTCCTGAGCGCTGGAGGGTGACTCTTCGTGAGTCGAGGGTTGTGCCATTTTCGGTGTCATGTAAATTTAAATAAAGTTGAGAACGTTTGACACCTAATTGCAATGATTTGTGTATTTATTTTGTATGTGTCTGATTCATTTTGTTTGGGAGTCGGGGTCCATCACACATCACTGAGTCATACGTCTGGACATCTGCCGCCAGAAATTTTGCTCCAGGGGTTGCCCCTGCTCTGGGGAGTTTGATGGAGCAGAGAAGACAAGAATTACAGAACTCATCCTCAGAATAAGGACTTCTATTACAGTACTACAAGCAGCTTCCTCGCCTCATTCACACAGTGAGTATTTTGGGCACTAATTTACATCAGTATTTGTAAGCTGAAAACCAGAGGGGAACAAACACAGTGAAAAATAGTAACTGAAACACTTTCACCTCTTCTGTTTTGGATCCACTCCTGGCGTCTGCTAACAAATACTGATGCAAAATATCGCCATGGAAGTGCCCTAAATTCTTACTGACTGATTTGACTGTTTGAGTAGCAGTCAAGCAACAGAGGTTGCAAGCGTTAAAGGAGTTTTCTGGTATCAAAAACCCCTGTCCCCCTTGCCATTTTTCTCTATCCTGAACCTGTGCTTCCTGCCCTGATCTCAGACTGTCTGACCTAGTCCTTGTCTTCGCTCTCCTGAGTC
Organism: Phyllobates terribilis; assembly: GCF_046119375.1. NCBI lineage: Eukaryota > Metazoa > Chordata > Amphibia > Anura > Dendrobatidae > Phyllobates > Phyllobates terribilis. Next base: position 739,429 of record NW_027363367.1, read on the forward strand.
TGGTACCCTGGTACCTCCGGAATGCTGCTGCAGTCCCGGGAACTGCACTGAAGTGGTACCTGGTGTCTACCGGCGGCCCAGTCTATCCTCACCACCAGAGGTTCTAGTGGAGACCCAGTAGACACCTAGTCACAACCCTCCCGTGGGGCAGTGGGTCCATATCCACCAGGGTTACACCCACATAGCAAATGTGGTACCAATATTCAAGAAGGGGATAACATCTGAGCCTGGAATTTATAGGTCGGTAAGTTTAACTTGTACTGTGGGCAACAACTTTGAGGGTTTTCTAAGAGATACTAACCTGGAGCACCTCAATAACAATAACCTAAACATATGATTATGAGGGATCTGTCCTGCAAACTAATCTGAAAAGATTCTATGGGAGGTAAGTTCAGGTTGGACCAGGGTAACTTAGTGGATGTTGTCTATCTGGACTTTTCAAAGGCATTTGATACGGTGCCATACAACAGGTTGGTACATAAAAATGTTCAATATATTATATGGTAAACTTGCTCCACGAAAGAACAAGTCCTTGTGTGGTCGATGGAAAAATCAAGGAAAAGATCAGTGATGCGGTCGTTACCTCTTGACAGCTCCATTTCGTACTTGTTCTCTAGTCCCTCCATGGCCACGGTGATAAAAAATTCCCTGAAAAGCTCATTATTCTAATAAAAAAAATACAAAGTAAGGAGCTGACACAAAGGAGAGCAGACAGCTCGTATGTCGGAATAAGCAATTGCAGTTACTGTAATTTTCTCAAAGAAGGTGCCATTAATCACTATGTCGTACGCCGAGCAGCCGCCTCTACCTGTAGGACAAAGTGCACCAGGACTTAGATACTTTGCGGTGCCGACTCAATCCATTGACCTTAGTAGGGCTGCTATGAATAAGTGGTATAAGTTCTTAAAGGGGAATCCAAGTAGTGGACAATCCCTCTAAGTCCCAAATCTAAACCAAAAAAGTTCAAAAGTCAACAACAAGATGTCAAACTTTATTCCGCAGACTGGAAGTGGACCTACCAGAACCTGTGGAGATGGCACCTTTGACCATTGAGGATTAGTAAGTTGTAATACTTGCTATTTTAACCCCTTTAAGGATATCTCTGGACTATCCCTTTAAAAAGAGAAGCGCTGTATTAAAAAAAAACGTACTATTATCAACTTCAACGTGGGGCTCTCCAAGGCTCATGGGGACTCGATAGCCGGAGGGATCATCAGATTCCAGGATGCTGACTAACTCCTGCTCCGTCAGGTCCGGGGCCGCTGGGATCTGGTTCGACTTGCAGATGTTAATAAAGATTTTGGTATTTTTGGATGTGCGAGTTTTAATGCAGAAACCTAACACAGAAATAAAAACAAAAAGTGAACAAAAACACAATAAAATCGGCAAAAGCCAAGCAGCATTTACATGTAATCAACTGCATAAGAAATTATGTGACCCCCCACGTTGGTTGCATCATGTGACCGTTGCAGTCAATAAGACCCCACTGCCCCACTGTGGTATCTGTCACATAATATGCACAAAGTAATCTGGATAATAATCAGAGGACGCCCATCTCACCCGGCTGGGGTCTGATCTCTCTGCTTTCTGGTAAGTTCGGTATTCTGCTCTCCATCTCCTGTTTGGCCTGAAATGAGGCAACAAGTGTGAATCAGTGAGTAACATGAACAGGATGGTTCTGCAAACTGATTTTTCCTGCACCAAAATAGTACAACTGTGAGGGGTCTAAAGCCAACAATACACATTAGGTAAATGCTGGAGACTGCCGCGCCCCCGGCGGCTGACGGAGGAGACATTCACCCGGTGATTGCTGGCCTCTCCAATTCATCTTCGTACCTTCATCAGCATCTGTTCATACAGCGCTTCCTCCATGTTTGTGTTCATTTCTGCAGACAGCAGCGACTTGTCAGAGGCCATTTTTTCGGTCAAAGACAGAAGCTCAGAGATCTTGTTTTATAAGAGAAAACCTGAAAAATGAAAATATGTATTAATCTTCTCCACAGACAACGACAAGGGGAGAGTGCGGGAGCCCGACGGCCCACGACATGAGGGGGTGCGGGAGCCTGACAGCCCTCGACACGAGGGGGTGCGGGAGCCTGACAGCCCTCGACACGAGGGGGTGCGGGAGCCTGACAGCCCTCGACACGAGGGGGTGCGGGAGCCTGACAGCCCACGACACGAGGGGGTGCGGGAGCCTGACAGCCCACGACACGAGGGGGTGCGGGAGCCTGACAGCCCATGACACGACGGGGGGCGGGAGCCTGACAGCCCTCGACGCGAGGGGGTGCGGGAGCCTGGCAGCCCACGACACGAGGGGGTGCAGGAGCCTGGCAGCCCACGACACGAGGGGGTGCGGGAGCCTGGCAGCCCACGACACGAGGGGGTGCGGGAGCCTGACAGCCCACGACACGAGGGGGTGCGGGAGCCTGACAGCCCACGACACGAGGGGGTGCGGGAGCCTGACAGCCCTCGACACGAGGGGGTGCGGGAGCCTGACAGCCCACGACACGAGGGGGTGCGGGAGCCTGACAGCCCACGACACGAGGGGGTGCGGGAGCCTGGCAGCCCACGACACGAGGGGGTGCGGGAGCCTGGCAGCCCACGACACGAGGGGGTGCGGGAGCCTGGCAGCCCACGACACGAGGGGGTGCGGGAGCCTGGCAGCCCACGACACGAGGGGGTGCGGGAGCCTGACAGCCCACAGCACGAGGGGATGCGGGAGCCTGGCAGCCCACGACACGAGTGGGTGCGGGAGCCTGACAGCCCACGACACGAGGGGGTGCGGGAGCCTGACAGCCCACGACACGAGGGGGTGCGAGACCCTGACAATATTGGGAGTGGGATTCTGCACACCTACAGCTAGCTACTTATTGTCCTGAATGTAGTAATCACCTTGGCACATTCCCATCTTCATACCTGTAGTACAGACACCAAACACCACTACTCTGACTGCAATCACCCAGCTACAGCGTCACCACGCCTCAGCAACAGGGGAGCGTCTAGATTGGAGTTGATTTCTTGAGGGGGAGGAGTGATTTCATGGAATCATGATGTCACCGGAAGGGGCGGGGCCTTCTCAGTCCAGTGGACACTATTCCACCTGCTGCTGCAGCAGTGCGCACATTGTGCCGGGACAGGAGGATGGTGATGAGGAGCTCGTGTTCTGCGTTGTGCTGTGAGGACTGAGGCGGGGAGAACACAATATTAATTATAATAATTTTTTTTAGGCTGTGTGCCCACTATGCGTTTTTTAAGCGTTTCCGCGGTGGCAATTCCGCTGCAGAAACGCTTAAAAACGCTTGATAGAAGGTCGGCCATGTTCCCCAATGATAATCCGCATGTGCTGTGCACATGCTGTGTAAATTTCCGCTGCGAATTATCATTGCGGAAAAATCCGCTGCACTACCAATTATTTTGCGGAAGCACGGCGCTTTCGCCGCTATTGACTTGCATTAGAACACATGGAATCCGCATCACTGCATCTGTACATGCAGAATCCATGCGCTTCAATGTGCGGATGGTGCCCGGGTTTGGAGAAGAGGAGACTGTCCTCCGGACCCGGGTACCATAGAACCTGTAAAAAAAGAATAAAATAAAAAATAAATATTATACTTACCTTCTGATGGCCCCCGGTGTCTTTATCCGATGCGTCCTGGCTTGCCAGCAGCTCGCGATGGTCTGAAAAGGACCTGCCGTGACGTCATTTAGTCATGTGACGGGTCACGCGACCGCTGACGTCGGCAGGCCATCAGAAGGTAATTATATATTTATTTTTTACCATTCTTTTATGGTCACACTATATAAATCCATGCCGGTTGCATGTATTTATATAGTGTGACCAAGTTGTCAAGCACTTTTCAAGTGATGCTAAAATCGCTTGGAAAGCGCTTGTCAACCCGCATGCGGAAATGCAAGTGAAGAACGCTTCACATCAGCAAGTCCCTGGCAGGAAAAACGCATGTACAATCCGCATGTACAATCCGCAGGTACAATCCACATGCGTTTTTTCTGCCAGGGAGATGCGGAAACGCTCAAAAAAAATCCGGAGCATTTCTGCATCGTGGGCACATAGCCTTACATTAATTGTATGACTCAATATTGAGCACACGTAACCATCTATACACAGCTGGAGGCCGCACGTAGCCATCTATACACAGCAGGAGGCCGCACGTAGCCATCTATACACAGCGGGAGGCCGCACGTAGCCATCTATACACAGCGGGAGGCCGCACGTAGCCATCTATACACAGCGGGAGGCCGCACTAAGCCATCTATACACAGCGAGAGGCCGCACGTAGCCATCTATACACAGCGGGAGGCCGCACGTAGCCATCTATACACAGCGGGAGGCCGCACGTAGCCATCTATACACAGCGGGAGGCCGCACGGCGCCATCTATACACAGCGGGAGGCCACACGGCGCCACCTATACACAGCGGGAGGCCCACAGCGCCCCCCCCAGAGAGAGCAGGAGGCCGCACGGCGCAATCTATACACAGCGGGAGGCCGCACAGCGCCCCCCTCACAGAGACAGCAGGAGGCCGCACGGCGCCATCTATACTCAGCAGGAGGCCGCACGGCGCACCCGACCCCAAAGACAGCAGGAGGCCGCACGGCGCCATCTATACTCAGCAGGAGGCCGCACGGCGTCACCTATACACAGCGGGAGGCCGCACGGCGCCACCTATACACAGCGGGAGGCCGCACGGCGCCACCTATACACAGCGGGAGGCCGCACGGCGCCACCTATACACAGCGGGAGGCAGCACGGCGCCACCTATACACAGCGGGAGGCCGCACGGCGCCACCTATACACAGCGGGAGGCGCCACCTATACACAGCGGGAGGCCGCACGGCGCCACCTATGCACAGCGGGCGGCGCCACCTATACACAGCGGGAGGCCGCACGGCGCCACCTATACACAGCGGGAGGCCCCACGGCGCCACCTATAAACAGCGGAAGGCCGCACGATGCCATCTATACACAGGGGGCCGCACAATGCCATCTATACACAGCGGGAGGCCGCACGGTGCAATCTATACACAGCGAGAGGCTGCACGGCGCCATATATACACAGCGGGAGGCTACACGGCGCCCCCCCCCCCAAGAGACAGCAGTAGGCCGCACGGCGCCATCTATACACAGCGGGAGGCCGCACGGCGCCCCCCCCCAGAGACAGCAGGAGGCCGCACAGCGCCATCTATACACAGCGGGAGGCCGCACGGCGCCCCCCCAGAGACAGCAGGAGGCCGCACGGCGCCATCTATACTCAGCAGGAGGCCGCACGCAGTCAAGCACACACAAACATATACAGACATATACATACACGCATAAACACATTTGAAACATAAAAATACATATAAACAGACATCACACAATGACATCTGCCTGCACACACACACACATACATACATATACATACACACACACACACTCACCATCCCCCGACTCGGCTCCAGCTCTTTTCCGGTGCAGCAGTGCAGGCTGGGTGCGCACTGCGTGACGTCACAGCTAGGAGACACGGCCGCGCACAGGGCCGTGTCTCCTAGCAGTGACGCGGCCGGGCCAGCACAGGGAAGTTAACTGCTGCAGTGCTGGCCCGGCCGAAGAAGAAGCAGCGGCTGTGTGCCGCTGCTGGGGGAGCGATCCGGGGCCCGCCCCCCACTGTCTGCCGGTATGTGCCGTGGCGCCGCACATATAATGAGGACAATCTGGCCATAGACACCCCGGAGCCCCCTGGAGGTTCGGGGCCCCGGGCGGTAGCCCAGATCGTCCTCATTATAATCCGCCTATGCTTATATACATGTAACACTCACTACCCCCTATTCCTGTGTATTGCTGTAATATATAACCTATACTCGTTATCCATCATTATAAATTAAGAAGATTTTCCACTTTATCCGATAAATATCCACACTCAATCAGTAGATTAGATGTCTGCTGAAGAGGCAATACACATGAACGTCTCCACATCATCCTCCCCGACTGTATCTATATGTGCCCCGTGACCCCCGATCAAGTGTCTCCATCACGAGCTCGCAGCATCACAGGTCACATAGTTTCCTCGTAGCGTTGGTGCGCGTTGTGTATCGCGCCGCGCCTCCTCAGCACCCATTGGTTGGTGGAGACATACCTCCATCCTGATTGGCTATAGTTGGCCGTTTAACTCTTAGCTCTTTCCGAATGATGCCACCCCCTGACGAAGACAAGAAGCCGAAACATACATCGGGTGGACGCCAATCAGGAGTGGGATCTGCATCTGCTATAGCGTGAGTACAATCCACATGTGGTCACCTTTTTTAAAAATGCTTAAAGTGGATACAAATACAGATCTGTCAACAGCACATATGCCCAAGTCAGTGCACTACTCTCTACAGGATTCACACCGACATCCAAATAATAAGGGACCAGCCCTTGTATATATACATACACAGGTGCATCTCACTAAAATAGAATATCATCAAAAAGTTAATTTATTTCAGTTCTTCAATACAAAAAAGTGAAACTCGTATAGCCATAATCATCAGCATTAACAGAAATAAACAATAACTGTTTGATTATATTCTAATTTAGTGAGAAACACCTGTATTTGTTCACATATGAGATATATAATTTATGTAGATTTATTCTTTGGAGGCACTTGCACTTTATGTAAAGTTTATGATAATGAAACAATCATATGTACAGATATATCTAACTAATGATATGTATATATATTTTTATATACTGGATTAATTTGTGGCTTGATTCTCTGTATTATCCCTTTGCTGTTCTAATCATGATCCATTCCCACTGGTGTTAATTGTAATTCCTGTCTCGACGTCCCCTTTGCGTATAGTTTTTAATTCCCCCCTTTTTCTGCATTTCCTCCTCTTCCACCTGGTTATCAATATAATAATTATGTGCATCACCCACATGCCTGGACTCTTCTGGTCGATGTCTCCTTTCTGCTATACACTAGAGTGGTATACTATGTGCACAGATACATGGAGTGCCATATACTTCTCAGGAGGTGCGCAGCGTCCACCTCCTCACCGCACAGGCCCACAAGCTCCTCTCCGGCAGGAAGAAGATGCATTCAGGCGGCTCCTACCACTGCAGCAGACGGCAGTGCACAAGTATACAGGGAGCAGTGTGGATGTGTCTGCACCACTGGGATGTGCCCGACCTGCATGTATACATATGCCCCTCTGCAGGGGCGGACTGGCCACCGGAGGATCGGGAAAACCCCCGGGTCCCGATGGCCCCGCCCCCTACCCCCCTGGGCCCTGTACAGAGAACAGAGGGCCCCCCCCCCGGTTCGCAGCACTGCCGATATGATTAGTGATGGGCCCTCTGCCTCCTCTGCGCAGCACGACACTGCCGGCGCGTGCGCAGGAGGTCAGTCTCAGGGTGATGACGTCATCGCCCTGGGACTGCTTCCTGTGCGCGCTGTGGAGTACGGACCCTGCGTCGCTCCAGGCAGCGGCTGCCGCTCATCTCGACGCGTGACTATGAAACGGGGAGGGAGGAAGAGATAGGGGGGAGGGGTGACTGGGAGGACTCCTGGCCGAGGCTGGCAGTAAATACTACTGGACAATGGGCATGGTTCTCATCATGCCCATTGCCCAGCATGTCCTGCTGCCAGCCTCTGGTTACTGGTACTATGCCCAGCAGCATGTACTATTACCAGGGGCTGGCAGGACATAGTGGGTGGGCATGATAGTACCAAGGAGGCTGGCAGGACATACTAGGCATGAATCATGCCCAGCATGTCCTGCCAGCCACTGGTGGTACCATCATGCATGCCCATTGCCCAGCCACTGGTGGTACCATCATGCATGCCCATTGCCCAGCCACTGGTGGTGTGGTACTATCATGCTAGTACTAACACCAGTGGCTGGCTGGCAGGACATGCCATGTGAGCTTGAATGCTAATACCACAGAGGCTGGCAGTACATACTGGGCAATGGGCATGATAGTACCACCAGTAGACTGACTAGGTGGTCTCCAGGGCTCCGTCTCCCCTTCTCGCTGCTGTTAGGCTGGGTTAACATTGCGTTTATGCTGTGCGTTACAACGCATCCGTTGTAAATCAGTGCAGACGCAATGTACTGTAGACTTGCATTGCAATAATAGGCATGTGTTTGAAAGTATGCATTATTTGCAACGCACAGGAAAACATGGTCGGCGGCTGGAGGCCAGCTGAGCACTTCTCTGACAACTGGGTTCTAGTGTCATTCTGTGCCTGCTCATCTGTCAGCAGGCATATTTGTCTGATGGCAAAGATGTAGCTGAGCTGGAGACAGAAGATCCGTGGATTACGTCAGAGCGAGGATTTTGTTTTTAATTAAAGATGGAGTCCCTACATGTGTTTTGTGTTTTATTTTTATTAAAAAATTGTGTTGTGTTTTTTTCTGTTTACTGGAAATTCATGGTGGCCATGTGTAGTTTGGCGTGACTCCATGAATTTCAGGCTTAGTGCCAGCTGATAATACAAAGCTGGTATTAACTCCATTATTACCCAGCGTGCCACCCCCCACCAGGGCCGTTGGAAGAGCCGGATAAAGTGCCTGGAAATGGCGCTACGATGAATGCGACAATTCCAGGGGTGGCTGCGGGCTGCCGTTTTCAGCGTGGGGGGCCCAGAATGCTTGGGCCCTACCATGCTGAGAATCCCAGCCCCCAGCCCCCCCGATCAAAATATGGCGGGAGCCCACGCATTTTTTTTTTTTTATTATTTTTTTAAATAATTAAAAAAAAACATTGGGCTTTCCTGACTTTTGATCGCCAGTCAAGGTAAAACCAGGCAGATAAAGCAGACAGCTACGGGCTGCCACCTCTATCTGCGCTGAGAATCAAAACTTCTGCAGAGCGCTATGTCATTTTTGTTTTATTATTTATTTATTTTCACACTTCTATATGTGTGACAGTCCCAACAGCCAATCACAGAGGCTGACACAGAGAATGGGTGTCTGTGACTGGCTGCTTGAGTAACCTGAAAGCAGCCCATACATAGTACCATACTAGAATGTATGGGCTGATTGTACATTACTCAAACAGCCAATCACAGAAGCCCATCCTCTTTGACAGCATCTGCGATTGACTGTTGGGTCTGTCACATATAGAAGTGTGAAAAGAAAATTTTAAAAACAAATTTTTGATTCTCACCGCAGATAAAGCAGACAGCTACGTACTGCCACCCCCAGCTGCCTGGCTTTACCTTGTCTGGCGATCAAAAGACAGAGAAGCCGAATATTTGTTTTAAACTTAACTTTTTTTTTTCCCGCCATATGTTGATCGCCAGCCAGATAAAACCAGGCTGCTGGGGGCTGGGATTCGCAGCATGGTAAGGCCCAAGCGTTCTTGGCCCTCCACGCTGAAAATCGCAGCCCGCAGCCACCCCTGAAAATGGCGCATTCATCATGGCACCATTTCTAGGTGCTTTACCCGGCTCTTCCAGCGGCCCTGGTGGTGAGTGGCACACTGGGTAATAATAGGGTTAGTACCAGGCCATCTTTGCCTTATCAGCTGGTACTAAGCCCGAAATTCATGGTTTCACGCCAAATTAGACATAGCCACCATCAATTTCTAGTAAACAGAAAAAAAAAAGACAGAATTTTTTTTTTTATTATTAAAAATAAAACACATTTAGGGACTCCATCTTTAATAAAGAAAAATCCTCACTCCCAACGTAATCCATAGGTCTTCTTCCTTCATCTATCTTAGATCTTTGCCATCAGACAAATATGTCTGCTGACAGATGAGCAGGCACAGAATGACACTGGAGCACTGTTACTGTGTAGTGCAGTGCTATGTTTCTTTTTTTGTCATTTCATGCAGTATAGAAATCTTGGGAAAAGTGTGGCTTGTGCTCTGGAAGTGATCAGTTATAGCTAACTATGTTATTTTCTGCAGAGATAAGTCCTGTATAAAAGATGTGATATATCGGTCTGCAGTTAAAGAACTTCACCTAGAGACATCACTGGTGAGTATGTGTATTACCTATACACACACACACACACTGACACTATATACAGAGCTCCTGTGCATAATGTCACTGGTGATCACTGTATTACCTGTAAACTGACACAATATACAGAGCTCCTGTGCATAATGTCACTGGTGATCACTGTATTACCTGTACACTGACACTATATACAGAGCTCCTGTGTATAATGTCACTGGTGATCCCTGTATTTCCTATACACACACACACTGACACTATATTCAGAGCTATGCATAATGTCACTGGTGATCCCTGTATTACCTGTACACTGACACCATACACAGAGCTCCTGTGTATAATGTCACTGGTGATCACTATATTACCTGTACACTGACACTATATACAGAGCTCCTGTGTATAATGTCACTGGTGATCACTATATTACCTGTACACTGACACTATATACAGAGCTCCTGTGCATAATGTCACTGGTGATCACTATATTACCTGTACACTGACACTATATACAGAGCTCCTATGCATAATGTCACTGGTGATCACTATATTACCTGTGCACTGACACTAAATACAGAGCTCCTGTGTATAATGTCACTGGTGAACACTGTATTACCTGTACACTGACACCAAACACAGAGCTCCTGTGTATAATGTCACTGGTGATCCCTGTATTTCCTGTACACTGACACTATATACAGAGCTCCTATGTATAATGTCACTGGTGATCACTGTATTACCTGTACACTGACACTATATACAGAGCTCCTGTGTATAATGTCACTGGTGAACACTGTATTACCTGTACACTGACACTATACACAGAGCTCCTGTGTATAATGTCACTGATAATCTCTACATTATCTGTACACTGACTCTATATACAGAGCTTTTTTACATTTTCATTATCAGTCACTATCTGGTGCCATTATGTGCCATGGTCATGGCGTGGCGGTATTTGTCCCTTGTATGTGGTATTATTCAGACAGTCACTATGTTGTGGTAATATGTGGTCTTCTCATGGTGTGGCAGTATATATACCTTGTACTTGGTAGTATTTGATCACTATGTGGTGGTATGTGTTCTGGTCATGGTGTGGCGGTATTTCTCTCTTCTATATGGTATTATTAGTCTAGGTATAGTGGATTGTTGTCAGTCATTTGTTTTTTCGGATATTAAGAATGGGAACATTCTTTATTTGCAATACATATTAAATACTTGGATGTTTAACCTCTCCCTGTGTTGTGACTACTACACAGCAGCAGAGATTTATTGGTTAATAAAGTTGATTCATTTTGAAAGAGTTTGTGGACTTATGTTATTCCTATATACGGTAACTGCATGGTGCTGGTGGGTCCCAAGATTGATTTTTTCCTGGTGGGCCCCAGGTACTCCAGTTCGGCGCTGGTCCCAGACAGTTACCTCCTCATCTGTCCTGCTGCCGGCTGGGAGTCCTATACAGTGCAGCATGTAGTGTGATGTGAATGCCACACTATGGAGATGCTGCTCCTACTACTGCCAAGTGAGGATCTCACCTCCCCAGTATGGTGCCCTCAGGAGCTCCCACAGGGCATCACAGGCCTTAGTATGAAGCAATTCCACAAGTCTTCTAGTATTGCTTCATACTAAGGCCTGTGATGCCCTGTGAGAGCTCCCTGAGGAGGTGAGAGCCTCACCTCATACGGCCCCATGATCTCTATGTACGATCCCTGACTGGGCCCCATGATCTCTATGTACGATCCCTGACTGGGCCCCATGATCTCTATGTACGCCGCTGACTCGGCCCCATGATCTCTATGTACGCCGCTGACTGGGCCCCATGATCTCTTTGTACGCCGCTGACTGGGCCCCATGATCTCTATGTACTCCGCTGACTGGGCCCCATGATCTCTATGTACGCCGCTGAGGGGGCCCCATGATCTCTATGTACACCCCTAACCTGATTGGCCCCATGATCTCTATGTACGCCGCTGACTGGGCCCCATGATCTCTATGCACGCCGCTGACTGGGCCCCATGATCTCTATGTACACCCCTAACCTGATTGGCCCCATGATTTCTGTATACGCCCCTGACTGGGCCACATGATTTCTATGTACGATCCCTGACTGGGCCCCATAATCTCTGATCTCTCATGATGTTTTTTTTTTATTAAAGATGGAGTCCCTAAATGTATTTTGTGTTTTATTTTTACTGTGTAGTGTGGCACTATGTTGCATTTTGTCATTTCATGCAGTGTAGAAATCTTGGGAAAAGTGTGGCTTGTGCTCTGGAAGTGATCAGTTATAGCTAACTATGTTATTTTCTGCAGAGATAAGTCCTGCATAGAAGATGTGATATATCGGTCTGCAGATAAAGAACTTCACCTAGAGACATCACTGGTGAGTATGTGTATTACCTATACACACACACACTGACACTATATACAGAGCTCCTGTGTATAATGTCACTGGTGATCACTATATTACCTGTACACTGACACTATATACAGAGCTCCTGTGTATAATGTCACTGGTGATCACTATATTACCTGTACACTGACACTATATACAGAGCTCCTGTGCATAATGTCACTGGTGATCACTATATTACCTGTACACAGACACTATATACAGAGCTCCTATGCATAATGTCACTGGTGATCACTATATTACCTGTACACTGACACTATATACAGAGCCCCTGTGTATAATGTCACTGGTGAACACTGTATTACCTGTACACTGACACCAAACACAGAGCTCCTGTGTATAATGTCACTGGTGATCCCTGTATTTCCTGTACACTGACACTATATACAGAGCTCCTATGTATAATGTCACTGGTGATCACTGTATTACCTGTACACTGACACTATATACAGAGCTCCTGTGTATAATGTCACTGGTGAACACTATATTACCTGTACACTGACACTATATACAGAGCTCCTGTGTATAATGTCACTGATGATCACTGTATTACCTCTACACTGACACTATATACAGAGCTCCTATGTATAATGTCACTGATGATCACTGTATTACCTCTACACTGACACTATATACAGAGCTCCTGTGTATAATGTCACTGGTGATCACTGTATTACCTCTACACTGACTCTATATACAGAGCTCCTGTGTATAATGTCACTGGTGATCACTGTATTACCTGTACACTGACACTATATACAGAGCTCCTGTGTATAATGTCACTGGTGATCACTGTATTACCTGTACACTATATACAGAGCTCCTGTGTATAATATCAATGGTGATCATTGCATTACCTGTACACTGACACTATATACAGAGCCTCTGTGTATAATGTCACTGGTGATGACTGTATAACCTGTACACTATATACAGAGCTCCTGTGCATAATGTCACTGGTGATCACTGTATAACCTGTACACTGACCCAATATAATGAGCTTTTTTACATTTTTATTATTTTAGCATTATTTGTCACTATGTGGTGGCATTATGTGCTTTGGTCATGACATGACGATATTTGTCCCTTCTATGTGGTATTATTCAGTCACTATGTGGTGGTAATATGTGGTCTCATGGTGTGTCAGTATTTATACCTTGTATCTGGTAGCATTTGATCACTATGTGGTGGTATTATGTGCTTTGGTCATGGTGTGGCGGTATTTGTGCCTTGTATGTGGCATTATTTGGGCACTATGTGGTGGTAATATGTGATCTGGTCACGGTGTGGTGGTATTTCTGCCTTCTATCTGGTAATATTGGTCTTGGTAGAGTGGATTGTGGTTGGTCATTTGTTTTATCTGATATCAATAAGGGGAAACCTCTTTATTTCCAATAGATATTAAATACTTGGATGTTTAACCCCTTCCTGCCCTGTGACTATTACACAGCAGCAGAAGTTCACCAGAGAAAGCAAGTTGGCATTTGGTGAGATTTTCACCTCTGTATTTATAAGACAAAACCAGGAGTGGGTGAGAAATGCATAAAACATGACCTCGGATTGCTCCACTCCTGGTTTTGTCTTATAAATACAGAGGTAAAAATCTCACCAAATACTCAAAGTGCCACAATCTTCTGACAGTGCGGATTCCACCAATAAATAAGTGATCACCTTCCCAACCTGTGCATCGCTGAGAACTTGTTTTCACCAATAAAAACCCTTTAATGCAAACTACAGTAATTGTACATCGCAGTTCTGGTGAGCGCACAGTGATGGGCAGGAGACGCCAATATAATGGGTATAACGGCTAACAGGTATTTGCAAATAGCTGAAGGGTGGGTGGGCCCCTGGAGTCAATGTCCCTGGTGGGCCCCAGACACCCCAGTCCGGCTCTGCCCCTGACCCAGTCCGCTCCTGATTTGTCACGCACGGACCCGAAGCGACTGTGCACTGCGATACACACATCCTGTTGAAATTTCTGCTGCCGTTTACAAGCCCCAACCCCCCCTGGGCCCGGTCGCAGTGACTGCCACTGCGACCGCGGACATTACGCCCCTGGCTACGTGAATCATATGTCCCATTTTGGTGCTCCTCACCATTTGCATGGCACAGTCATGCATGCTTCTCTATCACCATAGCATGCTGCAAACAATCAGGATGGCTTCTGCTACATCTCTATATAAAAAGATAGTACATCTGTATTTCTATGATACGTAGAGTGGATGGAAATCATACATCTTGCTAATATTTATTATATTACATTCATCTGATGCTCTGTAGTAACAATGTAAATTAAATTGGCGACTTAGTGCAGTTCTATTACTATTACTAAATGTGGCACCTTGTGTTCCACAGAATAGCTCAATATTACCTGAATATTTAATCTCAGCTAATGTTCATTTATCTCTTAAATATCATTGGTCAGATGCTGATCACATGACCAGTGGTGGTGCATGCATGATGATTCCATATGAAGTGCACTGAGTGACAGTTGGAAGTGACAGTTGGAATTGACCAACAACAGTGGAAGAGATGTCGGCTAACTCTAAGCAAAGCAATAATATGAATATAAAAGAGGAGGAGATTGTGGTGAGCAGAGAAAGAGTGAAGACACGAAGACCTTCCCATGACACATCTGATGATGAGAGGAAGTCTTCAGTCAACAGGACAAAACCACCAGTCCAGAAGAAAGAAGAAGTAGAGGAGAACGTGGTGAGGAGAGAAGCAGCGAAGAGACTAAGACCTTCCCATGACACATCTGATGATGAGAGGAAGTCTTCAGTCAACAGGACAAAACCACCAGTCCAGAAGAAAGAAGAAGTAGAGGAGAACGTGGTGAGGAGAGAAGGAGCGAAGAGACTAAGACCTTCCCATGACACATCTGATGATGAGAGGAAGTCTTCAGTCAACAGGACAAAACAACCAGTCCAGAAGAAAGAAGAAGTGGAAGAAAAGGAGAAGGTAGAAAGTCAGAAGATGGGAGCCAAGAAGAGAGGAGCCATCTTCATCTCATCAGGGGACAAAAAGGAGAAGAAAAGAAGAAGGATTACATCAGGACAGAAACCCATGGATCTAAAGCAGAAGGCTGAAGAAGCTGAAGGAAGCAGCGGTGTTCGGCCAACCGGCTCCAAAAGCACAGTCTCTGATACCATCAAGAGCAGATTATTATTCCATCAAGTGCTTGGCCGGGGATGCTATGGAACGGTCCTGCTGGCGGAAGATTCATCTACCCGCAAACATTTTGCTGTTAAGATCATCGGCAAAAGAGCCCTGCTTGCTGACGGTGATGAGCGTGTGATGGTGGAGCGACGGGTTTTACAGCTGGCATCTGGGAGCCCCTTCCTTGTCCACGCAGACTTTGCATTCCAGACCAAGGTACAGTATTGATTGCTGGATATTAGGAAATGTCACACGTACCACACACTGCTCTGCCTCATGGACCCCACTGATATCATCTTACATTTCAATATAGCATGTCCCAAGGTAACCGCAGACAATAAGATGAATGTGATGACTATACACATGGGATATTGTGGCCCCTACTGTAATCAATAACATTTATGGCGGGGCTTGGTACATTGGGAATCATTTATTAAAACAGCCTTTTTACTTATCCCAGCCAATCACAGAACAGCTTTTACTTTTCCAGGTCAGTTAAAACAACCTTAGCTGAGCTCTAATTGGTTAGGATGGGCAACTAGTTTTCTAGTGAGCAGATTTATTAATGAGGCCCAATGTACCCCGCTCTATAAATGATTGAAAATATTAGATGTCATCATAGAGGTCAATAAACTGTAGAAAATCACTTGCCCGGACCTCATGTTTCTAATTGGGTGACTGGTAATATTTGTATAATTTGCAGCATTCGCTGGGCATTATCTTGTTGTAGGCATCATCGCCATGTAGTAGTCTCTAGCTCATTTCTTTGACACTGTAGAATTTTACATATTATTATCTTGTATAGACATGGGATTTCAGAATAGATTAAATGTATTTGTTATTCTTTGTTATTTCCTGGATGACATTGTATTTTGTGTATACCATGTGGGGGGACGGGACCCTGTGTACACTATGTCAGGGCTATTGACTTTTGTGCACTTTATATACAATTTGAGAATGTGTTAATATTTTTGTATACAAGTATTATCTGTATCTTAAAGGTTTTTTTAATTAATGTTGGGACATTTTTATGCACGTGCATCTACTTGTTTTTCATTGCCATGTTTTCTATGTATAAATATACTGGAATAAAGTACAAAATCCACTGTCTTGGAGTGAAATTTCTTCTAACCTCACCAACTAATGAAAAAGATGGTATCATATTGACCAGGGGCGAGGTGGGCCAGAGGGGCACATGCCCTCCAGGCCGGTCGCCAAGCAGCTGCTTCTTTACAGACTGCAGGGCGGCCCTGTCTCTTTCATTGTGTACATGTGCCAGCTGGGCATCTGCAGCCCAGAACAGCCGGCACAGGCCACGTTCTTATGCCTGCCGGAGAGAAGCTTCAGCCGCTGAGCAGTACGAGAGGGCAGACATCTTTGATTCTTGTATGGCCACGACCCCACTATCAGTATTTGGTCAGTATTCGGTCAGTATTTTTTCTCAGGAGTTGGAGACAAAACCAGGAGTTGATGATAAATACAGAATTGGTGACTTGTTTCTATTATACCTTTTCTCTGATTGTTACTGACCTGGTTTTGGCTCCCACTCCTGAGAAAATATACTGACCAAATACTGATAGTGGGGCCGTGGCCTTAGCCTGAGCTCCGGATAGTGGTCAGGACAGGAGATTTATACTTTTTGTAGAGTGTGGAAGTGGCAGGACGCTGCTCACCTCCTGACAAGTCCAGGGCCAGATCCTGAATGTTATCTATGGTCGCTCTGCTGAGGATCAGAAAGATTTATTGTAGCAGATGGACCCTTCAAGCAGGTTGGGGTCGTGCTGTCAGTGTGAGATCATCGGCTCTCGATCTGTATGAATGTTCAAATCACATCGGACCTGAGATCGAGACACTTCAGACCTTACTATACAGACCCCTGCCCCAGACTGATCCTGCACCAGCTACAGGGCCAGAGCCGGCATAACCACCCATTGCACCAGGGCAAGTGCCAGGGCCCTGGGCAAGAGGGGGGGGGGGCCCACTCACAGTTGGGGACACTGGAACGCTATTGGGCCTGTGAGTTGGGGGGGCCCGGTGTAACCCCAACACCCCCCCCCCCCCCCGTGCTTTACGGTGTTTGAAATACTCACCTCTCGTCATACCCTGCTGGCCGCAGGTCCAGTCTCCTCTGCGTCTTCTGACTCTGTCACGTCTCAGTGTTGAAGAGACAGGACTTGTAGCCAGCAGGGTATGAGGAGAGGTGAGTATTTTATTATTTATTTTTTATGTATGGGGCCCATTCTCTATGGAGCATTATATGGGGCCCATTCTCTATGGTGCATTATATGGGGCCCATTCTCTATGGTGCATTATATGGAGCCCATTCTCTATGGAGCATTATATGGGGCCCATTCTCTATGGAGCATTATATGGGGCCCATTATTCTGTATGGCATATTACATGACGCCCATTATTCTTCATGGAGTAATATATGGGGTCAATTATGGTGTAATGAGCATTATATGGGGTTCATTATTCTGTATAGAGCATTATATGGGGCCTATTATTCTGTATGGAACATTATATGGGGTCCATTATTCAGTATGGAGCCCATTCTGTATAGAGGACTATGTGGTGCCCATAATACTGTATGGAGTGCTATGTAGTGCCCATAATACTGTATGGAGGACTATGTGGTGTCCACAATACTGTATGGAGGACTATGTGGTGCTCATACTACTGTATGGAGGACTATAATGTACAGTCTAAAATGAAAACTTTTGAATCCCCCCATGACACGCCCCATGCACTGTGAGGATTCGCCGGTTTCTGAGCTATTATAGAATTTACAATAGATATCACTCATGTAATGTAAGAAGTACCGTATTTTTCGGACTATAAGATGCACCGGACCATAAGACTCACCTAGGTTTTAGAGGAGGAAAATAAAAATAAAAAAATTTAAGCCAAAAATGTGTTCCTGATGCACTTTTAAGGGGGAGGGGGTCTTCTGCTGACACTGGTATAGGGGTAATGTCCCCCAATTCTGACAATATCCCCCATCCTGGTATATATGCCCCCCCCCCTTCCTTTTATACGTGGTCCCCATCCCCATCCTGGTATGCATGGCACCCCTCATCCCTATCCCGGTATGCATGGCACCCCTCATCCCTATCCCGGTATGCATGGCACCCCTCATCCCTGTCCCGGTATGCATGGCACCCCTCATCCCTGTCCCGGTATGCATGGCACCCCTCATCCCTGTCCCGGTATGCATGGCACCCCTCATCCCTGTCCCGGTATGCATGGCACCCCTCGTCCCTGTCCCGGTATGCATGACACCCCTCATCCTTATCCTGGTATAGTGGTATGCATGGCACCCCTCATCCCTGTCCTGGTATAGTGGTATGCATGGCACCCCTCATCCCTGTCCTGGTATGTATGGCACCTCTAATCCCCATCATGCTGCACATGGCCCCCTCAGCGTTACCCTGGTATGTATGGCCTCCTCATCCCCCATCCTGGTATGCATGGCTCTCTCATCCCCAATCCTGGTATGCATGACTCTCTCATCCCCAATCCTGGTATGCATGGTTCCCTCATCCCCCAATCCTGGTATGCATGGTCCCCTCATCCCCCAATCCAGGTATGCATGGTCCCCTCATCCCCCAATCCAGGTATGCATGGTACCCCTCATCCCTATTCTGGTATGCATAGAACCCCACTTTCCTATCCTTGTATGCATGGTACCCCTCACCCCCCAATCCTGGTATGTATGGCACAACTCACCCCCCAATCCTGGTATGTATGGCACCCCTCACCCCCAATCCTGGTTTTCATGGTTCAGTCACCCCCCAAATCCTGGTATGTATGGCACCCCTCACCCCCCAATCCTGGTATGTATGGCATCCCTCACCCCCCAATCCTGGTTTTCATGGTTCAGTCACCCCCCAAATCCTGGTATGCATTGTACCCCTCATCCCCCAATCCTGGTATGCATGGTCCCCTCACACCCCTTTCCTGGTATGTATGGTACCCCTCACCCCCCATTCCTGGTATGTATGGCACCACTCACCCCCCAATCCTGGTATGTATGGCACCCCTCACCCCCAATCCTGGTTTTCATGGTTCAGTCACCCCCCAAATCCTGGTATGTATGGCACCCCTCACCCCCCAATCCTGGTATATATGGCACCCCTCACCCCCCAATCCTGGTATGTATGGCACCCCTCACCCCCCAATCCTGGTTTTCATGGTTCAGTCAGCCCCCAAATCCTGGTATGCATTGTACCCCTCACACCCCTTTCCTGGTATGTATGGTACCCTTCACACCCCATTGCTGGTATGTATGGCACCCCTCATCCCTTTCACGGTGCACAGATACAAAAAAATAAACACATACTCACCTTTCTTCCCTGTGCTCCAGCGCTTCTGTACCCTGTTCTGCCGGGGAGCAGTGCGGCGCCAGAGTACGCGTGTGCCCATACCGTGCTGTTCAACGCCATTTTGCTGAAGACACACTGCAAATATGTCTTCAGTAAAATGGCGCCGGATAGTGGTATGCACATGTGCCGATTCCAACGCCTTCACTCCTGCCCTGGTCTCCGGCGAGAAGAGAAGCACCGCTGCAACGCTCCTCCCGGTCAGGCAAGTATGGCGCCGGAGATCGCGGTATGTGTTCAGTGTCTACGCATACCGCAATCTCCGGCGCCATACACACTCCTCTTACCTGTAACGTAATGGGTTCTTCTGTCTAGAGCCAGACTGCGCAGGCATGTAGCGCTTGCCAAGTCTTTAAAGGCTTCAGACAGAGGGAGGCTTGTAGTGTTATATTATATATACAGTACAGACCAAAAGTTTATTTAAAGATTTTTCTGTATTTTCATGACTCTGAATATTGTACATTCACACTGAAGGCATCAAAAGTATGAATTAACACATGTGGAATTATATACTTAACAAAAAAGTGTGAAACAACTGAAAATATGTCTTATATTCTAGGTTCTTCAAAGTAGCCACCTTTTGCTTTGATGACTGCTTTGCACACTCTTGGCATTCTCTTGATGAGCTTCAAGAGGGAGTCACCGGAAATGGTCTTCCAACAATCTTGACGGAGTTCCCAGAGATGCTTAGCACTTGTTGGCCTTTTTGCCTTCACTCTGCGGTCCAGCTCACTCCAAACCATCTCGATTGGGTTCAGGTCTGGTGACTGTGGAGGCCAGGTCATCTGGCGTAGCACCCCATCACTCTCCTTCTTGGTCAAATAGCCCTTACACAGCCTGGAGGTGTGTTTGGGGTCATTGTCCTGTTGAAAAATAAATGATGGTCCAGCTAAACGCAAACCGGATGGAATAGCATGCCGCTGCAAGATGCTGTGGTAGCCATGCTGGTTCAGTATGCCTTAAATTTAGAATAAATCCCCAACAGTGTCACCAGCAAAGCACCCCCACACCATCACACCTCCTCCTCCATGCTTCACGGTGGGAACCAGGCATGTAGAGTCCATCCGTTCACCTTTTCTGCGTCGCACAAAAACACAGTGGTTGGAACCAAAGATCTCAAATTTGGACTTATCAGACCAAAGCACAGATTTCCACTGGTCTAATGTCCATTCCTTGTGTTCCTTATCCCAAACAAGTCTCTTCTGCTTGTTGCCTGTCCTTAGCAGTGGTTTCCTAGCAGCTATTTTACCATGAAGGCCTGCTGCACAAAGTCTCCTCTTAACAGTTGTTGTAGAGATGTGTCTGCTGCTAGAACTCTGTGTGGCATTGACCTGGTCTCTAATCTGAGCTGCTGTTAACCTGCGATTTCTGAGGCTGGTGACTCGGATAAACTTATCCTCAGAAGCAGAGGTGACTCTTGGTCTTCCTTTCCTGGGGCGGTCCTCATGTGAGCCAGTTTCTTTGTTTTCTTGATGGGTTTTGCAACTGCACTTGGGGATACATTCAAAGTTTTCCCAATTTTTCGGACTGACAGACCTTCATTTCTTAAAGTAATGATGGCCACTCGTTTTTCTTTACTTAGAATTTGTATTATGGTAAGAAAAAAGCAGCTAACAGTCTATTCATTAGGACTATCAGCTGTGTATCCAGCTGATTTCTGCACAACACAACTGATGGTCCCAACCCCATTTATAAGGCAAGAAATCCCACTTATTAAACCTGACAGGGCACACCTGTGAAGTGAAAACCATTTCCGGTGACTACCTCTTGAAGCTCATCAAGAGAATGCCAAGAGTGTGCAAAGCAGTCATCAAAGCAAAAGGTGGCTACTTTGAAGAACCTAGAATATAAGACATATTTTCAGTTGTTTCACACTTTTTTGTTAAGTATATAATTCCACATGGGTTAATTCATAGTTTTGATGCCTTCAGTGTGAATGTACAATATTCAGAGTCATGAAAATACAGAAAAATCTTTAAATGAGAAGGTGTGTCCAAACTTTTGGTCTGTACTGTATATATATATGTGACTACTATGTCTCTATAAATGTGATACTCATGTGTTTGTGATCCTCCATTGCTATACTCTGTACGATTGTCTTTTAATTTTTGCAATATTTAATAGAGATTTATTTTAGCGGCAATAAGCGCCTATTGTTTCATTTTGGTGGTATCTATAGTTTTGGTGTTGCCTGTAGTGATAAAGTCTTGGATTACTCATGCTCCTTATGTTGGTAGTCATATATATGACAGTGTATCTACTGTAAAACATCTGATGTCTGTATCACAGTATTTGATATACCAGTCACATATTATTGGCTGGCAAATTTTAGCCTGGGGGGCAAGCACAATGCAGCGGCCCATGAGTGTCGCGGCCATCTTTAGGCTTGAGTTTCATGTAGCACCTGATGAGTATAGCATGTGTGCGACCAAGGTACATCTGCTAACAACCCATTTCATAAAGATCACAGCTTTTTTCAGCTGTACTGGTAGAAATTAATTACAAATGGTTCACTTATTGTTAATGGCTGCACAGTTTTTGCAAAAGCATGCGGCCATTACCAAGAAACAAGCAATTTGCACTTAATATCTAATCATATAGTTGAAAAACAGTAGTTAAATGATTGGCAGTCAGCTCCTGTGCTTGGTTTGCACAGTCATGCTGAAAGAGTCCTATTAAAAGCCTAACTGTAGCTTCCAAATTAGTTTTACATGTTGGATAAACCCTTTATTTGTCCTGCTTATTCTTTTCTTTTAAACATCTTTTTATTAAGGTTTTTTTTAAAGAAGGTTAACAATTGAACAAAGAAAAGTCACATTGTTAATGAAACAAATCAAAGATAACGATATCACATAGATTATAAGAGCAGAAATTGACCAGACTGCATAAATTTCAGCCAAACATTGACACGTTTCGGAAGAGAGAAACAATATAAGAGAGAGGTTCAATTCTTTTGAACATGTCGTAGTACAAAATTGTGGTCAAATAACATGTTATCATATTCAAGAAGGTTTATTGTGATATCCTGGAAATAAAAACTTCAGAAGAGAAAAAGAAAAAAAAAAAACCTGGAGAAGGGGGGAAGGTTGAAAGGGAAGTGGGATGAACGGGGAGATGAGATGGAGGAGGGGGGGACTACAAAGATATAGATGATGGGAGGGGGGGGGGGAGTTGGGATTAGAATGGACTAGCGATCTGAGTATTTTAGGTTAGTATTGTGCGGTCTGTAATATATTTGTGCCAGGGACGCCATATCAATGAGAATTGTTTATGCCTTTTTTCATCCCAACTAGTCAATTCTTCTAGCCTGTATACTTGTTCAACCTTCATTTCCCAGAGTGAGATATTTGGGGTCTTCGCAGATTTCCATAAGGATGTCACAAGTAACTTAGCCGAGGCCAGGAGCTGTCTAAGAAGGGTTAATTTTATTTTAGGGAAGTTATCTAGGAACAGAAACAGAAGGCAGATCTCCGGCGAGGTCAAGAGTTGCAAGTTTAAAATTGTATTAATAGTTTGAATTATTTTTGTCCAGAAGGGCTTAATCAATGTACAGTTCCACCACATGTGGAGCATAGTGCCCACATCAGAAGAGCATCTCCAGCAGTTAGGATCAAGTCCTTTGTAACATTTCTGAAGTTTTGATGGAGTCATATACCACCTGGAGAGAACTTTATAGCCATTCTCTTGTACTCTAACACATCTAGAGGAGACTTTAGGTGCTAGTAGTAATCTTTTAATTTCAGATGGGGTGAAAGGCCTATTCAGATCCTGTTCCCACTTCATTACATATGGCAGTTTCTTAGGGGTTCTGGCTAGGCATAATTGTTTTTGTAGAGCTGATAACGTTCTTTTTTAGGGGTTTTTTGCAGCTATAAGTTTTTCAAAATCAGTCATTTCCCTAATATAATTTGGAGTTTTAAAGACTAGTTTTAAGTTAGACATAAATTTCTGGTACATAAAGGGGTGAAAAGAGATAGTATTTGATTGAGTTCTGCCAAGCAGGGCATGACCCCATTATCTGTAATTTTTTGGAGTGGTGTTATCAAGTTGCGAATTGAGTTGTGTATTGTGGCATTATGGGCTGGAGAAAGGAGAGAACTAGGTCTGTAACTTGTAGGAGAGGGGAGGGAAACGGGGAGCATATTTGTCTTATATGGGGATTGGACCAGATTTTAAAAGTAGTGGCGGTGAAAGGGTTTTTAATTGATGTATACCTAGTACTACTTGAGGGCGTGAGGATGAGCTGTCTAAGGGGGAATTTAAGGATTGTTTCTTCTACTTTAATCCATTGCTTCTGTGGTGGGAGCCTGATCCAATCCACGACTCTTTGGAGATGAGTGGCTTGTTGAAGTATCTTTAGATCTGGCAGATCTATACCTCCTTCAGAGTGGGGGAGGGATAATATTTGTAAGGGAAGTCTGGGTTTTTGGTTGTGCCACAGAAAACGGCTGAGGAGTTTTCGTATGTCAATGAAAAAAGAATTAGGTAGGTGGATTGGAAGGGCTTGCACTAGATAAGTTATTTTTGGCCATATCATACATTTAAGGAGATTTTTCCTACCCAACCAGGAGATGTATGAGATATTCCAGTTGGGGGTAAGTTTCTGGATTTTCTGCAATAGCGGTGGGAAGTTTAACTTATAAAGTTCTTGTAGGTTTGGAGAAATCTCAACTCCCAAGAAACGTATTGATGGGGGGGACCAGGTAAAGGGGGACCCGATTGCCATTTGTGTTTTTTGTGGTTCTGGGATATTTATATTTAAGACTTGAGATTTGCTAAGATTCACCTTAAAATTTGATAGTGCACCGTATTCCTTGAGTAATGTCAGGATAACTGGGACAGATATTCTCGGGTTAGAGGTCATGATCAGTAGATCGTCTGCGTATGCTGCGATTTTATGTTCAGTACCAGCTGATTTGATGCCAACGATCCTCCCCTCCTCTCTGAGCTTTTGTAGTAAAGGTTCTAGTGTAAGAATAAAAAGGAGAGGGGAAAGCGGGCATCCCTGCCTGGTGCCGTTAGAAATATTAAAAGATGAAGACATAACATGAGAGAGGATTAGATACACTGCTCAGCAGACAGTATCACACCGGATAGGATTAGATACACAGCTCAGCAGACAGTATCACACCGGATAGGATTAGATACACAGCTCAGCAGACAGTATCACACCGGATAGGATTAGATACACAGCTCAGCAGACATTATCACACCGGATAGGATTAGATACACGGCTCAGCAGACAGTATCACACCGGATAGGATTAGATACACAGCTCAGCAGACAGTATCACACCGGATAGGATTAGATACACGGCTCAGCAGACAGTATCACACCGGATAGGATTAGATACACTGCTCAGCAGACAGTATCACACCGGATAGGATTAGATACACAGCTCAGCAGACAGTATCACACCGGATAGGATTAGATACACAGCTCAGCAGACAGTATCACACAGGAGAGGATTAGATACACAGCTCAGCAGACTGTATCACACCGGATAGGATTAGATACACAGCTCAGCAGACAGTATCACACAGGAGAGGATTAGATACACAGCTCAGCAGACAGTATCACACCGGATAGGATTAGATACACAGCTCAGCAGACAGTATCACACCGGATAGGATTAGATACACGGCTCAGCAGACAGTATCACACCGGATAGGATTAGATACACAGCTCAGCAGACAGTATCACACCGGATAGGATTAGATACACAGCTCAGCAGACTGTATCACACCGGATAGGATTAGATACACAGCTCAGCAGACAGTATCACACAGGAGAGGATTAGATACACAGCTCAGCAGACAGTATCACACCGGATAGGATTAGATACACAGCTCAGCAGACAGTATCACACCGGATAGGATTAGATACACAGCTCAGCAGACAGTATCACACAGGAGAGGATTAGATACACAGCTCAGCAGACAGTATCACACAGGAGAGGATTAGATACACAGCTCAGCTGACAGTATCACACAGGATAGGATTAGATACACAGCTCAGCAGACAGTATCACACAGGAGAGGATTAGATACACAGCTCAGCAGACAGTATCACACCGGATAGGATTAGATACACGGCTCAGCAGACAGTATCACACCGGATAGGATTAGATACACGGCTCAGCAGACAGTATCACACCGGATAGGATTAGATACACAGCTCAGCAGACAGTATCACACCGGATAGGATTAGATACACAGCTCAGCAGACTGTATCACACCGGATAGGATTAGATACACAGCTCAGCAGACAGTATCACACAGGAGAGGATTAGATACACAGCTCAGCAGACAGTATCACACCGGATAGGATTAGATACACAGCTCAGCAGACAGTATCACACCGGATAGGATTAGATACACAGCTCAGCAGACAGTATCACACAGGAGAGGATTAGATACACAGCTCAGCAGACAGTATCACACCGGATAGGATTAGATACACAGCTCAGCAGACAGTATCACACAGGAGAAGATTAGATACACAGCTCAGCAGACAATATCACACAGGAGAGGATTAGATACACAGCTCAGCAGACAGTATCACACCGGATAGGATTAGATACACAGCTCAGCAGACAGTATCACACCGGATAGGATTAGATACACAGCTCAGCAGACAGTATCACACCGGATAGGATTAGATACACGGCTCAGCAGACAGTATCACACCGGATAGGATTAGATACACAGCTCAGCAGACAGTATCACACCGGATAGGATTAGATACACGGCTCAGCAGACAGTATCACACCGGATAGGATTAGATACACTGCTCAGCAGACAGTATCACACCGGATAGGATTAGATACACAGCTCAGCAGACAGTATCACACCGGATAGGATTAGATACACAGCTCAGCAGACAGTATCACACAGGAGAGGATTAGATACACAGCTCAGCAGACTGTATCACACCGGATAGGATTAGATACACAGATCAGCAGACAGTATCACACAGGAGAGGATTAGATACACAGCTCAGCAGACAGTATCACACCGGATAGGATTAGATACACAGCTCAGCAGACAGTATCACACCGGATAGGATTAGATACACGGCTCAGCAGACAGTATCACACCGGATAGGATTAGATACACAGCTCAGCAGACAGTATCACACCGATTAGGATTAGATACACAGCTCAGCAGACTGTATCACACCGGATAGGATTAGATACACAGCTCAGCAGACAGTATCACACAGGAGAGGATTAGATACACAGCTCAGCAGACAGTATCACACCGGATAGGATTAGATACACAGCTCAGCAGACAGTATCACACCGGATAGGATTAGATACACAGCTCAGCAGACAGTATCACACAGGAGAGGATTAGATACACAGCTCAGCAGACAGTATCACACCGGATAGGATTAGATACACAGCTCAGCAGACACTATCACACAGGAGAAGATTAGATACACAGCTCAGCAGACAATATCACACAGGAGAGGATTAGATACACAGCTCAGCAGACAGTATCACACCGGATAGGATTAGATACACAGCTCAGCAGACAGTATCACACAGGAGAGGATTAGATACACAGCTCAGCAGACTGTATCACACCGGATAGGATTAGATACACAGCTCAGCAGACAGTATCACACAGGAGAGGATTAGATACACAGCTCAGCAGACAGTATCACACCGGATAGGATTAGATACACAGCTCAGCAGACAGTATCACACCGGATAGGATTAGATACACGGCTCAGCAGACAGTATCACACCGGATAGGATTAGATACACAGCTCAGCAGACAGTATCACACCGGATAGGATTAGATACACAGCTCAGCAGACTGTATCACACCGGATAGGATTAGATACACAGCTCAGCAGACAGTATCACACAGGAGAGGATTAGATACACAGCTCAGCAGACAGTATCACACCGGATAGGATTAGATACACAGCTCAGCAGACAGTATCACACCGGATAGGATTAGATACACAGCTCAGCAGACAGTATCACACAGGAGAGGATTAGATACACAGCTCAGCAGACAGTATCACACCGGATAGGATTAGATACACAGCTCAGCAGACAGTATCACACAGGAGAAGATTAGATACACAGCTCAGCAGACAATATCACACAGGAGAGGATTAGATACACAGCTCAGCAGACAGTATCACACAGGAGAAGATTAGATACACAGCTCAGCAGACAGTATCACACAGGAGAAGATTAGATACACAGCTCAGCAGACAGTATCACACCAGATAGGATTAGATACACAGCTCAGCAGACAGTATCACACAGGAGAAGATTAGATACACAGCTCAGCAGACAGTATCACACCGGATAGGATTAGATACACAGCTCAGCAGACAGTATCACACCGGATAGGATTAGATACACAGCTCAGCAGACAGTATCACACAGGATAGGATTAGATACACAGCTCAGCAGACAGTATCACACAGGATAGGATTAGATACACAGCTCAGCAGACAGTATCACACCGGAGAAGATTAGATACACAGCTCAGCAGACAGTATCACACCGGATAGGATTAGATACACAGCTCAGCAGACAGTATCACACCGGATAGGATTAGATACACTGCTCAGCAGACAGTATCACACCGGATAGGATTAGATACACAACTCAGCAGACAGTATCACATCGGATAGGATTAGATACACAGCTCAGCAGACAGTATCACACCGGATAGGATTAGATACACAGCTCAGCAGACAGTATCACACCGGATAGGATTAGATACACAGCTCAGCAGACAGTATCACACAGGATAGGATTAGATACACAGCTCAGCAGACAATATCACACCGGATAGGATTAGATACACAGCTCAGCAGACAGTATCACACTGGATAGGATTAGATACACAGCTCAGCAGACAGTATCACACCGGATAGGATTAGATACACAGCTCAGCAGACAGTAACACACCGGATAGGATTAGATACACAGCTCAGCAGACAGTATCACACTGGATAGGATTAGATACACTGCTCAGCAGACAGTATCACACCGAATAGGATTAGATACACAGCTCAGCAGACAGTATCACACAGGATAGGATTAGATACACAGCTCAGCAGACAGTATCACACCGAATAGGATTAGATACACAGCTCAGCAGACAGTATCACACCGAATAGGATTAGATACACAGCTCAGCAGACAGTATCACACAGGAGAAGATTAGATACACAGCTCAGCAGACAGTATCACACAGGAGAGGATTAGATACACAGCTCATCAGACAGTATCACACAGGAGTGGATTAGATACAATGCTCAGCAGACAGTATCACACAGGAGTGGATTAGATACAATGCTCAGCAGACAGTATCACACAGGAGAGGATTAGATACAATGCTCAGTAGACAGTATCACACAGGAGAGGATTAGATACACGGCTCAGCAGACAGTATCACACAGGAGAGGATTAGATACACGGCTCAGCAGACAGTATCACACAGCAGAGGATTAGATACACGGCTCAGCAGATGGTATCACACAGGAGAGGATTAGAGATACAGCTCAGCAGACAGTATCACACAGGATAGGATTAGATACACAGCTCAGCAGACAGTATGACACAGGAGAGGATTAGATACACGGCTCAGCAGACAGTATCAGACAGAAGAGGATTAGATACACAGCTCATCAGACAGTATCACACAGGAGAGGATTAGATACACGGCTCAGCAGACAGTATCACACAGGAGAGGATTAGAAACACTGCTCAGCAGACAGTATCACACAGGAGAGGATTAGATACAATGCTCAGTAGACAGTATCACACAGGAGAGGATTAGATACACGGCTCAGCAGACAGTATCACACAGGATAGGATTAGACACACAGCTCAGCAGACAGTATCACACAGGAGAGGATTAGATACATAGCTCAGCAGACGGTATCACACAGTATAAGATTAGATACACTGCTCAGCAGACAGTATCACACAGGAGAGGATTAGATACACAACTCAGCAGACAGTATCACACAGGAGGGGATTAGATACACAACTCAGCAGACAGTATCACACAGTATAAGATTAGATACACTGCTCAGCAGACAGTATCACACAGGACAGGTTTAGATATACAGCTCAGCAGACAGTATCACACAGTAGGGGATTAGATACACAGCTCAGCAGACAGTACCACACAGTATAAGATTAGATACACTGCTCAGCAGACAGTATCACACAGGAGAGGATTAGATACACAGCTCAGCAGACAGTATCACACAGGAGGGGATTAGATACACAGCTCAGCAGACAGTATCACACAGTATAAGATTAGATACACTGCTCAGCAGACTATCACACAGCATAGGATTAGATACACGGCTCAGCAGACAGTATCACACAGGAGAGGATTAGATACACAGCTCAGCAGACAGTATCACACAGGAGGGGATTAGCTACACAGCTCAGGAGACAGTATCACACAGTATAAGATTAGATACACTGCTCAGCAGACAGTATCACACAGGAGAGGATTAGATACACAGCTCAGCAGACAGTATCGCACAGGAAAGGATTAGACACACTGCTCAGCAGACAGTATCGCACATGAGAGGATTAGATACATAGCTCAGCAGACAGTATCACACAGGAAAGGATTAGATACATAGCTCAGCAGACGGTATCACACAGGATAGGATTAGAGATACAGCTCAGCAGACAGTATCACACAGGACAGGATTAGATGCACAGCTCAGCAGACAGTATCACACAGGAGAGGATTAGATACACAGCTCAGCTGACAGTATCACATAGGACAGGATTAGATACACAGTTCATGAGACAGTATCACACAGGAGTGGATTAGATACACGGCTCAGCAGACAGTATCACACAGGAGAGGATTAGATACACGGCTCAGCAGACAGTATCACACAGGAGAGGATGAGATACACAGCTCAGCAGACAGTATCACACAGGATAGGATTAGATACACTGCTCAGCAGATGGTATTACACAGGATAGGATTAGATACACAGCTCAGCAGACAGTATCACACAGGATAGGATTAGATACACGGCTCAGCAGACATTATCACACAGGAGATGATTAGATACACAGCATAGGATTAGATACACAGCTCAGCAGACAGTATCACACAGCATAGGATTAGATACACTTCTCAGCAGACAGAATCACACAGAAGGGGATTAGATACACAGGTCAGCAGACAGTATCACAGGATAAGATTAGATACACTGCTCAGCAGACGGTATCACACAGGACAGGATTAGATGCATAGCTCAGCAGACGGTATCACACAGGACAAGATTATATACACAGCTCAGCAGACAGTATCACAAAGGAGAGGATTAGATAAACAGCTCAGCAGACAGTATCACACAGGAGAGGATTAGATACACAGTTCATCAGACAGTATCACACAGGAGTGGATTAGATACACAGCTCAGCAGACAGTATCACACAGGAGAGGATTAGAAACACAGTTCATCAGACAGTATCACACAGGAGAGGATTAGATACACAGCTCAGCAGACAGCATCACACAGCATAGGATTAGATACACAGCTCAGCAGACTGTATCACACGGGTGGATTAGATACACGGCTCAGCAGACAGTATCACACAGGAGAGGAT
Organism: Phyllobates terribilis; assembly: GCF_046119375.1. NCBI lineage: Eukaryota > Metazoa > Chordata > Amphibia > Anura > Dendrobatidae > Phyllobates > Phyllobates terribilis. Next base: position 770,956 of record NW_027363367.1, read on the forward strand.
TAGATACACAGCTCAGCAGACAGTATCACACAGCATAGGATTAGATACACAGCTCAGCAGACTGTATCACACGGGTGGATTAGATACACGGCTCAGCAGACTGTATCGCACAGGGCGGGATTAGATACACGGCTCAGCAGACAGTATCACACAGGATAGGATTAGATACACAGTTCATCAGACAGTATCACACAGGAGAGGATTAGATACACAACTCAGCAGACAGTATCACACAGGAGCGGATTAGATACACAGCTCAGCAGACAGTATCACACAGAGGATTACATACACAGCTCAGCACACAGTATCACACAGGAAAGGATTAGATACACAGCTCAGCAGAGAGTATCGCACAGGAGAGGATTAGATACACAGCTCAGCAGCCGGTATCACACAGGAGAGGATTAGATACACTGCTCAGCAGACGGTATCACACAGGAGAGGATTAGATACACGGTTGAGCAGACAGTATCACACAGGGTAGGATTAGAGATACAGCTCAGCAGACAGTATCACACAGCATAGGATTAGATACACAGCTCAGCAGACAGTATCACACAGCATAGGATTAGATACACAGCACAGCAGTCAGTATCACACAGGAGAGGATTTGATACACAGCTCAGCAGACAGTATCACACAGGAGAGGATTAGATACACGGATCAGCAGATGGTATCAAACAGGATGGAATTAGATACACTGCTCAGCAGACATTATCACACAGGACAGGATTAGATACACAGCTCAGCTGACAATATCACACAGGAGAGGATTAGATACACAGCTCACCTGACAGTATCACACAGTAGAGGATTATATACATGACTCAGCAGACAGTATCACACAGGATAGGCTTCGATACACAGCTCAGCAGGCAGTATCACACAGGAAAGGATTAGATACACAGCTCAGCAAACAGTATCACACAGGAGAGGATTAGATACATAGCTCAGCAGACAGTATCACACAGGAGAGGATTAGATACACAGCTCAGCAGACAGTATCACACAGGAAAGGAATAGATACACAGCTCAGCAGATGGTATCACACAGGATAGGATTAGATACACAACTCAGCTGACAATATCACACAGCACAGGATTAGATACAAAGCTCAGTAGGCAGTATCACACAGGAGTGGATTAGATACACGGCTCAGCAGACAGTATCGCACAGGGCGGGATTAGATACACGGCTCAGCAGACAGTATCACACAGGATAGGATTAGATACACAGTTCATCAGACAGTATCACACAGGAGTGGATTAGATACACGGCTCAGCAGACAGTATCGCACAGGGCGGGATTAGATACACAGCTCAGCAGACAGTATCACACAGGAGTGGATTAGAACCACGGCTCAGCAGACAGTATCGCACAGGGCGGGATTAGATACACGGCTCAGCAGACAGTATCACACAGGATAGGATTAGATACACTGCTCATCAGATAGTATCACACAGGATAGGATTAGATGCACAGCTCAGCAGACAGTATCACACAGGAGAGGATTAGATACACAGCTCAGCAGACAATATCGCACAGGAGAGGAATAGATACATAGCTCAGCGGACTGTATCACACAGGACAGGATTAGATACACAGCTCAGCAGACAGTATCACACAGGAGAGGATTAGATACACGGCTCAGCAGACATTATCACACAGGAGAGGATTAGATACACAGCTCAGCAGATGGTATCACACAAGATAGGATTAGATACACTGCTCAGCAGATAGTATCACACAGTAGAGGATTAGATACACGGCTCAGCAGACAGTATCACACAGGAGAGGATTAGATACACTGCTCAGCAGACAGTATCACACAGGAGAGGATTAGATACACTGCTCAGCAGATAGTATCACACAAGATAGGATTAGATACACTGCTCAGCAGATAGTATCACACAGTAGAGGATTAGATACACGGCTCAGCAGACAGTATCACACAGGAGATGATTAGATACACTGCTCAGCAGATAGTATCACACAGGAGAGGATTAGATACACAGCTCAGCAGACAGTATCACAAAGGATAGGATTAGATACACAGCTCAGCAGCTGGTATCACACAGGATAGGTTTAGATACACTGCTCAGCAGATGGTATCACACAGGATATGATTAGATACAGGGCTCAGTAGACAGTATCACACAGGAGAGGATTAGTTACACGGCTCAGCAGATGGTATCACACAGGATAGGATTAGATACACAGCTCAGCAGACAGTATCACACAGGGCAGGATTAGATACACGGTTCAGCAGACAGTATCACACAGGGTAGGATTAGATACACGGCTCAGCAGACAGTATCACACAGGAGAGGATTAGATACACAGCTCAGCAGACAGTATCACACAGGAGAGGATTAGATACACGGCTCAGCAGACAGTATCACACAGGAGAGGATTAGATACACGGCTCAGCAGACAGTATCACACAGGAGAGGATTAGATACACGGCTCAGCAGACAGTATCACACAGGAGAGGATTAGATACACAGCTCAGCAGATGGTATCACACAGGATAGAATTAGATACACTGCTCAGCAGACAGTATCACACAGGGCAGGATTAGATACACAGCTCAGCAGACAGTATCACACAGGATAGGATTAGATACACAGCTCAGCAGACAGTATCACACAGGATAGGATTAGATACACAGCTCAGCAGACAGTATCACACAGGAGAGGATTAGATAAACAGCTCAGCAGACAGTATCACACAGGGTAGGATTAGATACACGGCTCATCAGACAGTATCACACAGGAGAGGATTAGATACACAGCTCAGCAGACAGTATCAAACAGGAGAGGATTAGATACACGGCTCAGCAGACAGTATCACACAGGAGAGGATTAGATACACTGCTCAGCAGATAGTATCACATAGGATTAGATGCACAGCTCAGCACACAGTATCACACAGGAGAGGATTAGATACACGGCTCATCAGACAGTATCGCACAGGAGAGGATTAGATACATAGCTCATCAGACAGTATCACACAGGACAGGATTAGATACACAGCTCAGCAGACAGTATCACACAGGAGAGGATTAGATACATAGCTCATCAGACAGTATCACACAGGACAGGATTAGATACACGGCTCAGCAGACAGTATCACACAGGAGAGGATTAGATACACAGCTCAGCTGACAGTATCACACAGGAGAGGATTAGATACACAGCTCAGCAGACAGTATCGCACAGGAGAGGATTAGATACATAGCTCATCAGACAGTATCACACAGGACAGGATTAGATACACAGCTCAGCAGACAGTATCACACAGGAGAGGATTAGATACACTGCTCAGCAGACAGTATCACACAGGAGAGGATTAGATACACAGCTCAGCAGACAGTATCGCACAGGAGAGGATTAGATACACAGCTCAGCAGCCGGTATCACACAGGAGAGGATTAGATACACTGCTCAGCAGACTGTATCACACAGGAGAGGATTAGATACACGGTTGAGCAGACAGTATCACACAGGGTAGGATTAGAGATACAGCTCAGCAGACAGTATCACACAGCATAGGATTAGATACACAGCTCAGCAGACAGTATCACACAGCATAGGATTAGATACACAGCACAGCAGTCAGTATCACACAGAAGAGGATTTGATACACAGCTCAGCAGACAGTATCACACAGGAGAGGATTAGATACACGGATCAGCAGATGGTATCAAACAGGATGGAATTAGATACACTGCTCAGCAGACAGTATCACACAGGACAGGATTAGATACACTGCTCAGCTGACAATATCACACAGGAGAGGATTAGATACACAGCTCACCTAACAGTATCACACAGTAGAGGATTATATACATGGCTCAGCAGACAGTATCACACAGGATAGGCTTAGATACACGGCTCAGCAGGCAGTATCACACAGGAGAGGATTAGATACATAGCTCAGCAGACAGTATCACACAGGAGAGGATTAGATACACAGCTCAGCAGACAGTATCACACAGGAAAGGATTAGATACACAGCTCAGCAGATGGTATCACACAGTATAGGATTAGATACACAACTCAGCTGACAGTATCACACAGCACAGGATTAGATACAAAGCTCAGCAGATAGTATCACACAGGAGTGGATTAGATACACGGCTCAGCAGACAGTATCGCACAGGGCGGGATTAGATACACGGCTCAGCAGACAGTATCACACAGGATAGGATTAGATACACAGTTCATCAGACAGTATCACACAGGAGTGGATTAGATACACGGCTCAGCAGACAGTATCGCACAGGCGGGATTAGATACACTGCTCAGCAGACAGTATCACACAGGAGTGGATTAGATCCACGGCTCAGCAGACAGTATCGCACAGGGCGGGATTAGATACACGGCTCAGCAGACAGTATCACACAGGATAGGATTAGATACACTGCTCAGCAGATAGTATCACACAGGATAGGATTAGATGCATAGCTCAGCAGACAGTATCACACAGGATAGGATTAGATACACTGCTCAGCAGATAGTATCACACAGGACAGGATTAGATACACAGCTCAGCAGACAGTATCACACAGGAGAGGATTAGATACACTGCTCAGCAGACAGTATCACACAGGAGAGGATTAGATACATAGCTCAGCGGACTGTATCACACAGGACAGGATTAGATACACAGCTCAGCAGACAGTATCACACAGGAGAGGATTAGATACACGGCTCAGCAGACATTATCACACAGGAGAGGATTAGATACACAGCTCAGCAGATAGTATCACACAGGAGAGGTTTAGATACACAGCTCAGCAGACAGTATCACAAAGGATAAGATTAGATACACAGCTCAGCAGCTGGTATCACACAGGATAGGTTTAGATACACTGCTCAGCAGATGGTATCACACAGGATATGATTAGATACACAGCTCAGCAGACAGTATCACACAGGGCAGGATTAGATACACGGTTCAGCAGACAGTATCACACAGGGTAGGATTAGATACACGGCACAGCAGACAGTATCACACAGGAGAGAATTTGATACACAGCTCAGCAGATGGTATCACACAGGATAGGATTAGATACACTGCTCAGCAGACAGTATCACACAGGGCAGGATTAGATACACGGTTCAGCAGACAGTATCATACAGGAGGGGATTAGATACACAGCTCAGCAGACAGTATCACACAGCATAGGATTAGATACACGGCTCAGCAGACAGTATCACACAGCATAGGATTAGATACACGGCTCAGCAGACAGTATCACACAGGAGAGGATTAGATACACAGCTCAGCAGACGGTATCACACAGGAGAGGATTAGATACACAGCTCAGCAGACAGTATCACACAGGGTAGGATTAGATACACGGCTCAGCAGACAGTATCACACAGGAGAGGATTAGATACACAGCTCAGCAGATGTTATCACACAGGATAGAATTAGATACACTGCTCAGCAGACAGTATCACACAGGGCAGGATTAGATACACGGTTCAGCAGACAGTATCACACAGGGTAGGATTAGATACACGGATCAGCAGACAGTATCACACAGGAGAGGATTAGATACACAGCTCAGCAGACAGTATCACACAGGAGAGGATTAGATACACGGCTCAGCAGACAGTATCACACAGGAGAGAATTAGATACACTGCTCAGCAGATAGTATCACACAGGATAGGATTAGATGCACAGCTCAGCAGACAGTATCACACAGGAGAGGATTAGATACACGGCTCATCAGACAGTATCGCACAGGAGAGGATTAAATACATAGCTCATCAGACAGTATCACACAGGACAGGATTAGATACACAGCTCAGCAGACAGTATCACACAGGAGAGGATTAGATACATAGCTCATCAGACAGTATCACACAGGACAGGATTAGATACACGGCTCAGCAGACAGTATCACACAGGAGAGGATTAAATACACAGCTCAGCAGACAGTATCGCACAGGAGAGGATTAGATACATAGCTCATCAGACAGTATCACACAGGACAGGATTAGATACACAGCTCAGCAGACAGTATCACACAGGAGAGGATTAGATACACAGCTCAGCTGACAGTATCACACAGGAGAGGATTAGATACACAGCTCAGCAGACAGTATCACACAGGAGAGGATTAGATACACAGCTCAGCAGATAGTATCACACAGGATAGGATTAGATATACAGCTCAGCAGACAGTATCACACAGTGGTGGATTAGATACACAGCTCAGCAGACAGTATCACACAGGATAGGATTAGATACACAGCTCAGCAGATGGTATCACACAGGATAGGATTAGATACACTGCTCAGCTGATGGTATCACACAGGATAGGATTAGATGCACAGCTCAGTAGGCAGTATCACACAGGAGAGGATTAGATACACGGCTCAGCAGACAGTATCACACAGGAGAGGATCAGATACACAGCTCAGCTGACAGTATCACACAGGAGTGGATTAGATACACGGCTCAGCAGACAGTATCGCACAGGGTGGGATTAGATACACGACTCAGCAGACAGTATCACACAGGATAGGATTAGATACACAGCTCAGTAGGCAGTATCACACAGGAGAGGATTAGATACACAGCTCATCAGACAGTATCACACAGGAGAGGATTAGATACACAGCTCAGCTGACAGTATCACACAGGAGTGGATTAGATACACGGCTCAGCAGACAGTATCGCACAGGGCGGGATTAGATACACGACTCAGCAGACAGTATCACACAGGATAGGATTAGATACACAGCTCAGTAGACAGTATCACACAGGATAGGATTAGATACACGGCTCAGCAGACAGTATCACACAGGAGAGGATTAGATACACGGCTCAGCAGACATCACACAGGAGAGGATTAGATACACGGCTCAGCAGACAGTATCACACAGGATAGGATTAGACACACAGCTCAGCAGACAGTATCACACAGGAGAGGATTAGATACGCGACTCAGCAGACAGTATCACACAGGAGGGGATTAGGAACACAGCTCAGCAGACAGTATCACACAGGAGTGGAATAGATACAAGGCTCAGCAGACAGTATCGCACATGGCGGTATTAGATACATGGCTCAACAGACAGTATCACACAGGATAGGATTAGATACACAGTTCATCAGACAGTATCACACAGGATAGGATTAGATACACGGTTCAGCAGACAGTATCACACAGGAGGGGATTAGATACACAGCTCAACAGACAGTATCACACAGGAGGGGATTAGATCCACAGCTCAGCAGACAGTATCACACAGGATAAGATTAGATACACTGCTCTGCGGATAGTATCACACAGGATAGGATTAGATGCACAGCTCAGCAGACAGTATCACACAGGATTAGATACATAGCTCAGCAGACAGTATCACACAGGAGAGCATTAGATACACAGCTCAGCAGACAGTATCACACAGGAGAGGATGAGATACACAGCATAGGTTTAGATACACAGCTCAGCAGACAGTATCACACAGCATAGGATTAGATACACGGCTCAACAGACAGTATCACACAGGAGGGGATTAGATACACAGCTCAGCAGACAGTATCACACAGAGGGGATTAGATACACAGCTCAGCAGACAGTATCACACAGGATAAGATTAGATACACAGCTCAGCAGACAGTATCACACAGGATAAGATTAGATACACAGCTCAGCAGACAGTATCACACCGGATAGGATTAGATACACAGCTCAGCAGACAGTATCACACCGGATAGGATTAGATACACAGCTCAGCAGACAGTATCACACTGGATAGGATTAGATACACAGCTCAGCAGACAGTATCACACCGGATAGGATTAGATACACAGCTCAGCAGACAGTAACACACCGGATAGGATTAGATACACAGCTCAGCAGACAGTATCACACTGGATAGGATTAGATACACTGCTCAGCAGACAGTATCACACCGAATAGGATTAGATACACAGCTCAGCAGACAGTATCACACAGGATAGGATTAGATACACAGCTCAGCAGACAGTATCACACCGAATATGATTAGATACACAGCTCAGCAGACAGTATCACACCGAATAGGATTAGATACACAGCTCAGCAGACAGTATCACACAGGAGAAGATTAGATAAACAGCTCAGCAGACAGTATCACACAGGAGAGGATTAGATACACAGCTCATCAGACAGTATCACACAGGAGTGGATTAGATACAATGCTCAGCAGACAGTATCACACAGGAGTGGATTAGATACAATGCTCAGCAGACAGTATCACACAGGAGAGGATTAGATACAATGCTCAGTAGACAGTATCACACAGGAGAGGATTAGATACACGGCTCAGCAGACAGTATCACACAGGAGAGGATTAGATACACGGCTCAGCAGACAGTATCACACAGCAGAGGATTAGATACACGGCTCAGCAGATGGTATCACACAGGAGAGGATTAGAGATACAGCTCAGCAGACAGTATCACACAGGATAGGATTAGATACACAGCTCAGCAGACAGTATGACACAGGAGAGGATTAGATACACGGCTCAGCAGACAGTATCAGACAGAAGAGGATTAGATACACAGCTCATCAGACAGTATCACACAGGAGAGGATTAGATACACGGCTCAGCAGACAGTATCACACAGGAGAGGATTAGAAACACTGCTCAGCAGACAGTATCACACAGGAGAGGATTAGATACAATGCTCAGTAGACAGTATCACACAGGAGAGGATTAGATACACGGCTCAGCAGACAGTATCACACAGGATAGGATTAGACACACAGCTCAGCAGACAGTATCACACAGGAGAGGATTAGATACATAGCTCAGCAGACGGTATCACACAGTATAAGATTAGATACACTGCTCAGCAGACAGTATCACACAGGAGAGGATTAGATACACAACTCAGCAGACAGTATCACACAGGAGGGGATTAGATACACAACTCAGCAGACAGTATCACACAGTATAAGATTAGATACACTGCTCAGCAGACAGTATCACACAGGACAGGTTTAGATATACAGCTCAGCAGACAGTATCACACAGTAGGGGATTAGATACACAGCTCAGCAGACAGTACCACACAGTATAAGATTAGATACACTGCTCAGCAGACAGTATCACACAGGAGAGGATTAGATACACAGCTCAGCAGACAGTATCACACAGGAGGGGATTAGATACACAGCTCAGCAGACAGTATCACACAGTATAAGATTAGATACACTGCTCAGCAGACTATCACACAGCATAGGATTAGATACACGGCTCAGCAGACAGTATCACACAGGAGAGGATTAGATACACAGCTCAGCAGACAGTATCACACAGGAGGGGATTAGCTACACAGCTCAGGAGACAGTATCACACAGTATAAGATTAGATACACTGCTCAGCAGACAGTATCACACAGGAGAGGATTAGATACACAGCTCAGCAGACAGTATCGCACAGGAAAGGATTAGACACACTGCTCAGCAGACAGTATCACACAGGACAGGTTTAGATATACAGCTCAGCAGACAGTATCACACAGTAGGGGATTAGATACACAGCTCAGCAGACAGTACCACACAGTATAAGATTAGATACACTGCTCAGCAGACAGTATCACACAGGAGAGGATTAGATACACAGCTCAGCAGACAGTATCACACAGGAGGGGATTAGATACACAGCTCAGCAGACAGTATCACACAGTATAAGATTAGATACACTGCTCAGCAGACTATCACACAGCATAGGATTAGATACACGGCTCAGCAGACAGTATCACACAGGAGAGGATTAGATACACAGCTCAGCAGACAGTATCACACAGGAGGGGATTAGCTACACAGCTCAGGAGACAGTATCACACAGTATAAGATTAGATACACTGCTCAGCAGACAGTATCACACAGGAGAGGATTAGATACACAGCTCAGCAGACAGTATCGCACAGGAAAGGATTAGACACACTGCTCAGCAGACAGTATCACACAGGAGAGGATTAGATACACAGCTCAGCAGACAGTATCACACAGGAGGGGATTAGATACATAGCTCAGCAGACGGTATCACACAGGATAGGATTAGAGATACAGCTCAGCAGACAGTATCACACAGGACAGGATTAGATACACAGCTCAGCAGACAGTATCACACAGGAGAGGATTAGATACACGGCTCAGCAGACATTATCACACAGGAGAGGATTAGATACACAGCTCAGCAGATAGTATCACACAGGAGAGGTTTAGATACACAGCTCAGCAGACAGTATCACAAAGGATAAGATTAGATACACAGCTCAGCAGCTGGTATCACACAGGATAGGTTTAGATACACTGCTCAGCAGATGGTATCACACAGGATATGATTAGATACACAGCTCAGCAGACAGTATCACACAGGGCAGGATTAGATACACGGTTCAGCAGACAGTATCACACAGGGTAGGATTAGATACACGGCACAGCAGACAGTATCACACAGGAGAGAATTTGATACACAGCTCAGCAGATGGTATCACACAGGATAGGATTAGATACACTGCTCAGCAGACAGTATCACACAGGGCAGGATTAGATACACGGTTCAGCAGACAGTATCATACAGGAGGGGATTAGATACACAGCTCAGCAGACAGTATCACACAGCATAGGATTAGATACACGGCTCAGCAGACAGTATCACACAGCATAGGATTAGATACACGGCTCAGCAGACAGTATCACACAGGAGAGGATTAGATACACAGCTCAGCAGACGGTATCACACAGGAGAGGATTAGATACACAGCTCAGCAGACAGTATCACACAGGGTAGGATTAGATACACGGCTCAGCAGACAGTATCACACAGGAGAGGATTAGATACACAGCTCAGCAGATGTTATCACACAGGATAGAATTAGATACACTGCTCAGCAGACAGTATCACACAGGGCAGGATTAGATACACGGTTCAGCAGACAGTATCACACAGGGTAGGATTAGATACACGGATCAGCAGACAGTATCACACAGGAGAGGATTAGATACACAGCTCAGCAGACAGTATCACACAGGAGAGGATTAGATACACGGCTCAGCAGACAGTATCACACAGGAGAGAATTAGATACACTGCTCAGCAGATAGTATCACACAGGATAGGATTAGATGCACAGCTCAGCAGACAGTATCACACAGGAGAGGATTAGATACACGGCTCATCAGACAGTATCGCACAGGAGAGGATTAAATACATAGCTCATCAGACAGTATCACACAGGACAGGATTAGATACACAGCTCAGCAGACAGTATCACACAGGAGAGGATTAGATACATAGCTCATCAGACAGTATCACACAGGACAGGATTAGATACACGGCTCAGCAGACAGTATCACACAGGAGAGGATTAAATACACAGCTCAGCAGACAGTATCGCACAGGAGAGGATTAGATACATAGCTCATCAGACAGTATCACACAGGACAGGATTAGATACACAGCTCAGCAGACAGTATCACACAGGAGAGGATTAGATACACAGCTCAGCTGACAGTATCACACAGGAGAGGATTAGATACACAGCTCAGCAGACAGTATCACACAGGAGAGGATTAGATACACAGCTCAGCAGATAGTATCACACAGGATAGGATTAGATATACAGCTCAGCAGACAGTATCACACAGTGGTGGATTAGATACACAGCTCAGCAGACAGTATCACACAGGATAGGATTAGATACACAGCTCAGCAGATGGTATCACACAGGATAGGATTAGATACACTGCTCAGCTGATGGTATCACACAGGATAGGATTAGATGCACAGCTCAGTAGGCAGTATCACACAGGAGAGGATTAGATACACGGCTCAGCAGACAGTATCACACAGGAGAGGATCAGATACACAGCTCAGCTGACAGTATCACACAGGAGTGGATTAGATACACGGCTCAGCAGACAGTATCGCACAGGGTGGGATTAGATACACGACTCAGCAGACAGTATCACACAGGATAGGATTAGATACACAGCTCAGTAGGCAGTATCACACAGGAGAGGATTAGATACACAGCTCATCAGACAGTATCACACAGGAGAGGATTAGATACACAGCTCAGCTGACAGTATCACACAGGAGTGGATTAGATACACGGCTCAGCAGACAGTATCGCACAGGGCGGGATTAGATACACGACTCAGCAGACAGTATCACACAGGATAGGATTAGATACACAGCTCAGTAGACAGTATCACACAGGATAGGATTAGATACACGGCTCAGCAGACAGTATCACACAGGAGAGGATTAGATACACGGCTCAGCAGACATCACACAGGAGAGGATTAGATACACGGCTCAGCAGACAGTATCACACAGGATAGGATTAGACACACAGCTCAGCAGACAGTATCACACAGGAGAGGATTAGATACGCGACTCAGCAGACAGTATCACACAGGAGGGGATTAGGAACACAGCTCAGCAGACAGTATCACACAGGAGTGGAATAGATACAAGGCTCAGCAGACAGTATCGCACATGGCGGTATTAGATACATGGCTCAACAGACAGTATCACACAGGATAGGATTAGATACACAGTTCATCAGACAGTATCACACAGGATAGGATTAGATACACGGTTCAGCAGACAGTATCACACAGGAGGGGATTAGATACACAGCTCAACAGACAGTATCACACAGGAGGGGATTAGATCCACAGCTCAGCAGACAGTATCACACAGGATAAGATTAGATACACTGCTCTGCGGATAGTATCACACAGGATAGGATTAGATGCACAGCTCAGCAGACAGTATCACACAGGATTAGATACATAGCTCAGCAGACAGTATCACACAGGAGAGCATTAGATACACAGCTCAGCAGACAGTATCACACAGGAGAGGATGAGATACACAGCATAGGTTTAGATACACAGCTCAGCAGACAGTATCACACAGCATAGGATTAGATACACGGCTCAACAGACAGTATCACACAGGAGGGGATTAGATACACAGCTCAGCAGACAGTATCACACAGAGGGGATTAGATACACAGCTCAGCAGACAGTATCACACAGGATAAGATTAGATACACAGCTCAGCAGACAGTATCACACAGGATAAGATTAGATACACAGCTCAGCAGACAGTATCACACCGGATAGGATTAGATACACAGCTCAGCAGACAGTATCACACCGGATAGGATTAGATACACAGCTCAGCAGACAGTATCACACTGGATAGGATTAGATACACAGCTCAGCAGACAGTATCACACCGGATAGGATTAGATACACAGCTCAGCAGACAGTAACACACCGGATAGGATTAGATACACAGCTCAGCAGACAGTATCACACTGGATAGGATTAGATACACTGCTCAGCAGACAGTATCACACCGAATAGGATTAGATACACAGCTCAGCAGACAGTATCACACAGGATAGGATTAGATACACAGCTCAGCAGACAGTATCACACCGAATAGGATTAGATACACAGCTCAGCAGACAGTATCACACCGAATAGGATTAGATACACAGCTCAGCAGACAGTATCACACAGGAGAAGATTAGATAAACAGCTCAGCAGACAGTATCACACAGGAGAGGATTAGATACACAGCTCATCAGACAGTATCACACAGGAGTGGATTAGATACAATGCTCAGCAGACAGTATCACACAGGAGTGGATTAGATACAATGCTCAGCAGACAGTATCACACAGGAGAGGATTAGATACAATGCTCAGTAGACAGTATCACACAGGAGAGGATTAGATACACGGCTCAGCAGACAGTATCACACAGGAGAGGATTAGATACACGGCTCAGCAGACAGTATCACACAGCAGAGGATTAGATACACGGCTCAGCAGATGGTATCACACAGGAGAGGATTAGAGATACAGCTCAGCAGACAGTATCACACAGGATAGGATTAGATACACAGCTCAGCAGACAGTATGACACAGGAGAGGATTAGATACACGGCTCAGCAGACAGTATCAGACAGAAGAGGATTAGATACACAGCTCATCAGACAGTATCACACAGGAGAGGATTAGATACACGGCTCAGCAGACAGTATCACACAGGAGAGGATTAGAAACACTGCTCAGCAGACAGTATCACACAGGAGAGGATTAGATACAATGCTCAGTAGACAGTATCACACAGGAGAGGATTAGATACACGGCTCAGCAGACAGTATCACACAGGATAGGATTAGACACACAGCTCAGCAGACAGTATCACACAGGAGAGGATTAGATACATAGCTCAGCAGACGGTATCACACAGTATAAGATTAGATACACTGCTCAGCAGACAGTATCACACAGGAGAGGATTAGATACACAACTCAGCAGACAGTATCACACAGGAGGGGATTAGATACACAACTCAGCAGACAGTATCACACAGTATAAGATTAGATACACTGCTCAGCAGACAGTATCACACAGGACAGGTTTAGATATACAGCTCAGCAGACAGTATCACACAGTAGGGGATTAGATACACAGCTCAGCAGACAGTACCACACAGTATAAGATTAGATACACTGCTCAGCAGACAGTATCACACAGGAGAGGATTAGATACACAGCTCAGCAGACAGTATCACACAGGAGGGGATTAGATACACAGCTCAGCAGACAGTATCACACAGTATAAGATTAGATACACTGCTCAGCAGACTATCACACAGCATAGGATTAGATACACGGCTCAGCAGACAGTATCACACAGGAGAGGATTAGATACACAGCTCAGCAGACAGTATCACACAGGAGGGGATTAGCTACACAGCTCAGGAGACAGTATCACACAGTATAAGATTAGATACACTGCTCAGCAGACAGTATCACACAGGAGAGGATTAGATACACAGCTCAGCAGACAGTATCGCACAGGAAAGGATTAGACACACTGCTCAGCAGACAGTATCACACAGGAGAGGATTAGATACACAGCTCAGCAGACAGTATCACACAGGAGGGGATTAGATACATAGCTCAGCAGACGGTATCACACAGGATAGGATTAGAGATACAGCTCAGCAGACAGTATCACACAGGACAGGA
Organism: Phyllobates terribilis; assembly: GCF_046119375.1. Classification (NCBI taxonomy): domain Eukaryota; kingdom Metazoa; phylum Chordata; class Amphibia; order Anura; family Dendrobatidae; genus Phyllobates; species Phyllobates terribilis. Next base: position 786,046 of record NW_027363367.1, read on the forward strand.
TTAGATGCACAGCTCAGCAGACAGTATCACACAGGAGAGGATTAGATACACAGCTCAGCTGACAGTATCACATAGGACAGGATTAGATACACAGTTCATGAGACAGTATCACACAGGAGTGGATTAGATACACGGCTCAGCAGACAGTATCACACAGGAGAGGATTAGATACACGGCTCAGCAGACAGTATCACACAGGAGAGGATGAGATACACAGCTCAGCAGACAGTATCACACAGGATAGGATTAGATACACTGCTCAGCAGATGGTATTACACAGGATAGGATTAGATACACAGCTCAGCAGACAGTATCACACAGGATAGGATTAGATACACGGCTCAGCAGACATTATCACACAGGAGATGATTAGATACACAGCATAGGATTAGATACACAGCTCAGCAGACAGTATCACACAGCATAGGATTAGATACACTTCTCAGCAGACAGAATCACACAGAAGGGGATTAGATACACAGGTCAGCAGACAGTATCACAGGATAAGATTAGATACACTGCTCAGCAGACGGTATCACACAGGACAGGATTAGATGCATAGCTCAGCAGACGGTATCACACAGGACAAGATTATATACACAGCTCAGCAGACAGTATCACAAAGGAGAGGATTAGATAAACAGCTCAGCAGACAGTATCACACAGGAGAGGATTAGATACACAGTTCATCAGACAGTATCACACAGGAGTGGATTAGATACACAGCTCAGCAGACAGTATCACACAGGAGAGGATTAGAAACACAGTTCATCAGACAGTATCACACAGGAGAGGATTAGATACACAGCTCAGCAGACAGCATCACACAGCATAGGATTAGATACACAGCTCAGCAGACTGTATCACACGGGTGGATTAGATACACGGCTCAGCAGACAGTATCACACAGGAGAGGATTAGATACACAGCTCAGCAGACAGTATCACACAGCATAGGATTAGATACACAGCTCAGCAGACTGTATCACACGGGTGGATTAGATACACGGCTCAGCAGACTGTATCGCACAGGGCGGGATTAGATACACGGCTCAGCAGACAGTATCACATAGGATAGGATTAGATACACAGTTCATCAGACAGTATCACACAGGAGAGGATTAGATACACAACTCAGCAGACAGTATCACACAGGAGCGGATTAGATACACAGCTCAGCAGACAGTATCACACAGAGGATTACATACACAGCTCAGCACACAGTATCACACAGGAAAGGATTAGATACACAGCTCAGCAGAGAGTATCGCACAGGAGAGGATTAGATACACAGCTCAGCAGCCGGTATCACACAGGAGAGGATTAGATACACTGCTCAGCAGACGGTATCACACAGGAGAGGATTAGATACACGGTTGAGCAGACAGTATCACACAGGGTAGGATTAGAGATACAGCTCAGCAGACAGTATCACACAGCATAGGATTAGATACACAGCTCAGCAGACAGTATCACACAGCATAGGATTAGATACACAGCACAGCAGTCAGTATCACACAGGAGAGGATTTGATACACAGCTCAGCAGACAGTATCACACAGGAGAGGATTAGATACACGGATCAGCAGATGGTATCAAACAGGATGGAATTAGATACACTGCTCAGCAGACATTATCACACAGGACAGGATTAGATACACAGCTCAGCTGACAATATCACACAGGAGAGGATTAGATACACAGCTCACCTGACAGTATCACACAGGAGTGGATTAGATACACGGCTCAGCAGACAGTATCACACAGGAGAGGATTATATACATGACTCAGCAGACAGTATCACACAGGATAGGCTTCGATACACAGCTCAGCAGGCAGTATCACACAGGAAAGGATTAGATACACAGCTCAGCAAACAGTATCACACAGGAGAGGATTAGATACATAGCTCAGCAGACAGTATCACACAGGAGAGGATTAGATACACAGCTCAGCAGACAGTATCACACAGGAAAGGAATAGATACACAGCTCAGCAGATGGTATCACACAGGATAGGATTAGATACACAACTCAGCTGACAATATCACACAGCACAGGATTAGATACAAAGCTCAGTAGGCAGTATCACACAGGAGTGGATTAGATACACGGCTCAGCAGACAGTATCGCACAGGGCGGGATTAGATACACGGCTCAGCAGACAGTATCACACAGGATAGGATTAGATACACAGTTCATCAGACAGTATCACACAGGAGTGGATTAGATACACGGCTCAGCAGACAGTATCGCACAGGGCGGGATTAGATACACAGCTCAGCAGACAGTATCACACAGGAGTGGATTAGAACCACGGCTCAGCAGACAGTATCGCACAGGGCGGGATTAGATACACGGCTCAGCAGACAGTATCACACAGGATAGGATTAGATACACTGCTCATCAGATAGTATCACACAGGATAGGATTAGATGCACAGCTCAGCAGACAGTATCACACAGGAGAGGATTAGATACACAGCTCAGCAGACAATATCGCACAGGAGAGGAATAGATACATAGCTCAGCGGACTGTATCACACAGGACAGGATTAGATACACAGCTCAGCAGACAGTATCACACAGGAGAGGATTAGATACACGGCTCAGCAGACATTATCACACAGGAGAGGATTAGATACACAGCTCAGCAGATGGTATCACACAAGATAGGATTAGATACACTGCTCAGCAGATAGTATCACACAGTAGAGGATTAGATACACGGCTCAGCAGACAGTATCACACAGGAGAGGATTAGATACACTGCTCAGCAGACAGTATCACACAGGAGAGGATTAGATACACTGCTCAGCAGATAGTATCACACAAGATAGGATTAGATACACTGCTCAGCAGATAGTATCACACAGTAGAGGATTAGATACACGGCTCAGCAGACAGTATCACACAGGAGATGATTAGATACACTGCTCAGCAGATAGTATCACACAGGAGAGGATTAGATACACAGCTCAGCAGACAGTATCACAAAGGATAGGATTAGATACACAGCTCAGCAGCTGGTATCACACAGGATAGGTTTAGATACACTGCTCAGCAGATGGTATCACACAGGATATGATTAGATACAGGGCTCAGTAGACAGTATCACACAGGAGAGGATTAGTTACACGGCTCAGCAGATGGTATCACACAGGATAGGATTAGATACACAGCTCAGCAGACAGTATCACACAGGGCAGGATTAGATACACGGTTCAGCAGACAGTATCACACAGGGTAGGATTAGATACACGGCTCAGCAGACAGTATCACACAGGAGAGGATTAGATACACAGCTCAGCAGACAGTATCACACAGGAGAGGATTAGATACACGGCTCAGCAGACAGTATCACACAGGAGAGGATTAGATACACGGCTCAGCAGACAGTATCACACAGGAGAGGATTAGATACACGGCTCAGCAGACAGTATCACACAGGAGAGGATTAGATACACAGCTCAGCAGATGGTATCACACAGGATAGAATTAGATACACTGCTCAGCAGACAGTATCACACAGGGCAGGATTAGATACACAGCTCAGCAGACAGTATCACACAGGATAGGATTAGATACACAGCTCAGCAGACAGTATCACACAGGATAGGATTAGATACACAGCTCAGCAGACAGTATCACACATGAGAGGATTAGATAAACAGCTCAGCAGACAGTATCACACAGGGTAGGATTAGATACACGGCTCATCAGACAGTATCACACAGGAGAGGATTAGATACACAGCTCAGCAGACAGTATCAAACAGGAGAGGATTAGATACACGGCTCAGCAGACAGTATCACACAGGAGAGGATTAGATACACTGCTCAGCAGATAGTATCACATAGGATTAGATGCACAGCTCAGCAGACAGTATCACACAGGAGAGGATTAGATACACGGCTCATCAGACAGTATCGCACAGGAGAGGATTAGATACATAGCTCATCAGACAGTATCACACAGGACAGGATTAGATACACAGCTCAGCAGACAGTATCACACAGGAGAGGATTAGATACATAGCTCATCAGACAGTATCACACAGGACAGGATTAGATACACGGCTCAGCAGACAGTATCACACAGGAGAGGATTAGATACACAGCTCAGCTGACAGTATCACACAGGAGAGGATTAGATACACAGCTCAGCAGACAGTATCGCACAGGAGAGGATTAGATACATAGCTCATCAGACAGTATCACACAGGACAGGATTAGATACACAGCTCAGCAGACAGTATCACACAGGAGAGGATTAGATACACTGCTCAGCAGACAGTATCACACAGGAGAGGATTAGATACACAGCTCAGCAGACAGTATCGCACAGGAGAGGATTAGATACACAGCTCAGCAGCCGGTATCACACAGGAGAGGATTAGATACACTGCTCAGCAGACTGTATCACACAGGAGAGGATTAGATACACGGTTGAGCAGACAGTATCACACAGGGTAGGATTAGAGATACAGCTCAGCAGACAGTATCACACAGCATAGGATTAGATACACAGCTCAGCAGACAGTATCACACAGCATAGGATTAGATACACAGCACAGCAGTCAGTATCACACAGAAGAGGATTTGATACACAGCTCAGCAGACAGTATCACACAGGAGAGGATTAGATACACGGATCAGCAGATGGTATCAAACAGGATGGAATTAGATACACTGCTCAGCAGACAGTATCACACAGGACAGGATTAGATACACTGCTCAGCTGACAATATCACACAGGAGAGGATTAGATACACAGCTCACCTAACAGTATCACACAGTAGAGGATTATATACATGGCTCAGCAGACAGTATCACACAGGATAGGCTTAGATACACGGCTCAGCAGGCAGTATCACACAGGAGAGGATTAGATACATAGCTCAGCAGACAGTATCACACAGGAGAGGATTAGATACACAGCTCAGCAGACAGTATCACACAGGAAAGGATTAGATACACAGCTCAGCAGATGGTATCACACAGTATAGGATTAGATACACAACTCAGCTGACAGTATCACACAGCACAGGATTAGATACAAAGCTCAGCAGATAGTATCACACAGGAGTGGATTAGATACACGGCTCAGCAGACAGTATCGCACAGGGCGGGATTAGATACACGGCTCAGCAGACAGTATCACACAGGATAGGATTAGATACACAGTTCATCAGACAGTATCACACAGGAGTGGATTAGATACACGGCTCAGCAGACAGTATCGCACAGGCGGGATTAGATACACTGCTCAGCAGACAGTATCACACAGGAGTGGATTAGATCCACGGCTCAGCAGACAGTATCGCACAGGGCGGGATTAGATACACGGCTCAGCAGACAGTATCACACAGGATAGGATTAGATACACTGCTCAGCAGATAGTATCACACAGGATAGGATTAGATGCATAGCTCAGCAGACAGTATCACACAGGATAGGATTAGATACACTGCTCAGCAGATAGTATCACACAGGACAGGATTAGATACACAGCTCAGCAGACAGTATCACACAGGAGAGGATTAGATACACAGCTCAGCAGACAATATCGCACAGGAGAGGATTAGATACATAGCTCAGCGGACTGTATCACACAGGACAGGATTAGATACACAGCTCAGCAGACAGTATCACACAGGAGAGGATTAGATACACGGCTCAGCAGACATTATCACACAGGAGAGGATTAGATACACAGCTCAGCAGATAGTATCACACAGGAGAGGTTTAGATACACAGCTCAGCAGACAGTATCACAAAGGATAAGATTAGATACACAGCTCAGCAGCTGGTATCACACAGGATAGGTTTAGATACACTGCTCAGCAGATGGTATCACACAGGATATGATTAGATACACAGCTCAGCAGACAGTATCACACAGGGCAGGATTAGATACACGGTTCAGCAGACAGTATCACACAGGGTAGGATTAGATACACGGCACAGCAGACAGTATCACACAGGAGAGAATTTGATACACAGCTCAGCAGATGGTATCACACAGGATAGGATTAGATACACTGCTCAGCAGACAGTATCACACAGGGCAGGATTAGATACACGGTTCAGCAGACAGTATCATACAGGAGGGGATTAGATACACAGCTCAGCAGACAGTATCACACAGCATAGGATTAGATACACGGCTCAGCAGACAGTATCACACAGCATAGGATTAGATACACGGCTCAGCAGACAGTATCACACAGGAGAGGATTAGATACACAGCTCAGCAGACGGTATCACACAGGAGAGGATTAGATACACAGCTCAGCAGACAGTATCACACAGGGTAGGATTAGATACACGGCTCAGCAGACAGTATCACACAGGAGAGGATTAGATACACAGCTCAGCAGATGTTATCACACAGGATAGAATTAGATACACTGCTCAGCAGACAGTATCACACAGGGCAGGATTAGATACACGGTTCAGCAGACAGTATCACACAGGGTAGGATTAGATACACGGATCAGCAGACAGTATCACACAGGAGAGGATTAGATACACAGCTCAGCAGACAGTATCACACAGGAGAGGATTAGATACACGGCTCAGCAGACAGTATCACACAGGAGAGAATTAGATACACTGCTCAGCAGATAGTATCACACAGGATAGGATTAGATGCACAGCTCAGCAGACAGTATCACACAGGAGAGGATTAGATACACGGCTCATCAGACAGTATCGCACAGGAGAGGATTAAATACATAGCTCATCAGACAGTATCACACAGGACAGGATTAGATACACAGCTCAGCAGACAGTATCACACAGGAGAGGATTAGATACATAGCTCATCAGACAGTATCACACAGGACAGGATTAGATACACGGCTCAGCAGACAGTATCACACAGGAGAGGATTAAATACACAGCTCAGCAGACAGTATCGCACAGGAGAGGATTAGATACATAGCTCATCAGACAGTATCACACAGGACAGGATTAGATACACAGCTCAGCAGACAGTATCACACAGGAGAGGATTAGATACACAGCTCAGCTGACAGTATCACACAGGAGAGGATTAGATACACAGCTCAGCAGACAGTATCACACAGGAGAGGATTAGATACACAGCTCAGCAGATAGTATCACACAGGATAGGATTAGATATACAGCTCAGCAGACAGTATCACACAGTGGTGGATTAGATACACAGCTCAGCAGACAGTATCACACAGGATAGGATTAGATACACAGCTCAGCAGATGGTATCACACAGGATAGGATTAGATACACTGCTCAGCTGATGGTATCACACAGGATAGGATTAGATGCACAGCTCAGTAGGCAGTATCACACAGGAGAGGATTAGATACACGACTCAGCAGACAGTATCACACAGGAGAGGATCAGATACACAGCTCAGCTGACAGTATCACACAGGAGTGGATTAGATACACGGCTCAGCAGACAGTATCGCACAGGGTGGGATTAGATACACGACTCAGCAGACAGTATCACACAGGATAGGATTAGATACACAGCTCAGTAGGCAGTATCACACAGGAGAGGATTAGATACACAGCTCATCAGACAGTATCACACAGGAGAGGATTAGATACACAGCTCAGCTGACAGTATCACACAGGAGTGGATTAGATACACGGCTCAGCAGACAGTATCGCACAGGGCGGGATTAGATACACGACTCAGCAGACAGTATCACACAGGATAGGATTAGATACACAGCTCAGTAGACAGTATCACACAGGATAGGATTAGATACACGGCTCAGCAGACAGTATCACACAGGAGAGGATTAGATACACGGCTCAGCAGACATCACACAGGAGAGGATTAGATACACGGCTCAGCAGACAGTATCACACAGGATAGGATTAGACACACAGCTCAGCAGACAGTATCACACAGGAGAGGATTAGATACGCGACTCAGCAGACAGTATCACACAGGAGGGGATTAGGAACACAGCTCAGCAGACAGTATCACACAGGAGTGGAATAGATACAAGGCTCAGCAGACAGTATCGCACATGGCGGTATTAGATACATGGCTCAACAGACAGTATCACACAGGATAGGATTAGATACACAGTTCATCAGACAGTATCACACAGGATAGGATTAGATACACGGTTCAGCAGACAGTATCACACAGGAGGGGATTAGATACACAGCTCAACAGACAGTATCACACAGGAGGGGATTAGATCCACAGCTCAGCAGACAGTATCACACAGGATAAGATTAGATACACTGCTCTGCGGATAGTATCACACAGGATAGGATTAGATGCACAGCTCAGCAGACAGTATCACACAGGATTAGATACATAGCTCAGCAGACAGTATCACACAGGAGAGCATTAGATACACAGCTCAGCAGACAGTATCACACAGGAGAGGATGAGATACACAGCATAGGTTTAGATACACAGCTCAGCAGACAGTATCACACAGCATAGGATTAGATACACGGCTCAACAGACAGTATCACACAGGAGGGGATTAGATACACAGCTCAGCAGACAGTATCACACAGAGGGGATTAGATACACAGCTCAGCAGACAGTATCACACAGGATAAGATTAGATACACAGCTCAGCAGACAGTATCACACAGGATAAGATTAGATACACAGCTCAGCAGACAGTATCACACAGGAGAGGATTAGATACACAGCTCAGCAGACAGTATCACACAGGAGAGGATTAGATACGCAGCTCAGCACACAGTATCTCACAGGAGAGGATTAGATACATGGCTCAGCAAACAGTATCACACAGCATAGGATTAGATACACGGCTCAGCAGACAGTATCACACAGGAGGGGATTAGATACACAGCTGAGGAGACAGTATCACACAGGAGAGGATTAGATACACTGCTCAGCAAACAGTATCACACAGCATAGGATTAGATACACAGCTCAGCAGGCAGTATCACACAGTATAAGATTAGATACACAGCTCAGCAGACAGTATCACACAGCATAGGATTAGATACACGGCTCAGCAGACAGTATCACACAGGACAGGATTAGATACACAGCTCAGCAGACAGTATCACACAGGAGAGGATTAGATACACAGCTCAGCAGACAGTATCACACAGCGTAGGATTAGATACACAGCTCAGCAGACAGTATCACACAGCGTAGGATTAGATACACAGCTCAGCAGACAGTATCACACAGGGCAGGATTAGATACACGGTTCAGCAGACAGTATCACACAGGGTAGGATTAGATACACGGCTCAGCAGACAGTATCACACAGGAGAGAATTTGATACACAGCTCAGCAGATGGTATCACACAGGATAGGATTAGATACACTGCTCAGCAGACAGTATCACACAGGGCAGGATTAGATACACGGCTCAGCAGACAGTATCACACAGGAGGGGATTAGATACACAGCTCAGCAGACAGTATCACACAGCATAGGATTAGATACACGGCTCAGCAGACAGTATCACACAGCATAGGATTAGATACACGGCTCAGGAGACAGTATCACACAGGAGAGGATTAGATACACAGCTCAGCAGACGGTATCACACAGGAGAGGATTAGATACACAGCTCAGCAGACAGTATCACACAGGGTAGGATTAGATACACGGCTCAGCAGACAGTATCACACAGGAGAGGATTTGATACACAGCTCAGCAGACAGTATCACACAGGAGAGGATTAGATACACAGCTCAGCAGATGGTATCACACAGGATAGAATTAGATACACTGCTCAGCAGACAGTATCACACAGGGCAGGATTAGATACACGGTTCAGCAGACAGTATCACACAGGGTAGGATTAGATACACGGATCAGCAGACAGTATCACACAGGAGAGGATTAGATACACAGCTCAGCAGACAGTATCACACAGGAGATGATTAGATACACGGCTCAGCAGACAGTATCACACAGGAGAGAATTAGATACACTGCTCAGCAGATAGTATCACACAGGATAGGATTAGATGCACAGCTCAGCAGACAGTATCACACAGGAGAGGATTAGATACACGGCTCATCAGACAGTATCGCACAGGAGAGGATTAGATACATAGCTCATCAGACAGTATCACACAGGACAGGATTAGATACACAGCTCAGCAGACAGTATCACACAGGAGAGGATTAGATACATAGCTCATCAGACAGTATCACACAGGACAGGATTAGATACACGGCTCAGCAGACAGTATCACACAGGAGAGGATTAGATACACGGCTCAGCAGACAGTATCACACAGGAGGGGATTAGATACACAGCTCAGCAGACAGTATCACACAGGAGGGGATTAGATACACAGCTCAGCAGACAGTATCACACAGGATAAGATTAGATACACAGCTCAGCAGACAGTATCACACAGGAGCGGATTAGATACACAGCTCAGCAGACAGTATCACACAGGAGAGGATTAGATACGCAGCTCAGCAGACAGTATCTCACAGGAGAGGATTAGATACATGGCTCAGCAGACAGTATCACACAGCATAGGATTAGATACACGGCTCAGCAGACAGTATCACACAGGAGGGGATTAGATACACAGCTGAGGAGACAGTATCACACAGGAGAGGATTAGATACACTGCTCAGCATACAGTATCACACAACATAGGATTAGATACACAGCTCAGCAGGCAGTATCACACAGTATAAGATTAGATACACAGCTCAGCAGACAGTATCACACAGCATAGGATTAGATACACGGCTCAGCAGACAGTATCACACAGGACAGGATTAGATACACAGCTCAGCAGACAGTATCACACAGGAGAGGATTAGATACACAGCTCAGCAGACAGTATCACACAGCGTAGGATTAGATACACAGCTCAGCAGACAGTATCACACAGGAGAGGATTAGATACACAGATCAGCAGACAGTATCACACAGCATAGGATTAGATACACAGCTCAGCAGACAGTATCACACAGGAGTGGATTAGATACACGGCTCAGCAGACAGTATCGCACAGGGCGGGATTAGATACACGGTTCAGCAGACAGTATAACACAGGAGAGTATTAGATACACTGCTCAGCAGACAGTATCACACAGGAGAGTATTAGATACACGGCTCAGCAGACAGTATCACACAGCATAGGATTAGATACACGGCTCAGGAGACAGTATCACACAGGAGAGGATTAGATACACAGCTCAGCAGACGGTATCACACAGGAGAGGATTAGATACACAGCTCAGCAGACAGTATCACACAGGGTAGGATTAGATACACGGCTCAGCAGACAGTATCACACAGGAGAGGATTTGATACACAGCTCAGCAGACAGTATCACACAGGAGAGGATTAGATACACAGCTCAGCAGATGGTATCACACAGGATAGAATTAGATACACTGCTCAGCAGACAGTATCACACAGGGCAGGATTAGATACACGGTTCAGCAGACAGTATCACACAGGGTAGGATTAGATACACGGATCAGCAGACAGTATCACACAGGAGAGGATTAGATACACAGCTCAGCAGACAGTATCACACAGGAGATGATTAGATACACGGCTCAGCAGACAGTATCACACAGGAGAGAATTAGATACACTGCTCAGCAGATAGTATCACACAGGATAGGATTAGATGCACAGCTCAGCAGACAGTATCACACAGGAGAGGATTAGATACACGGCTCATCAGACAGTATCGCACAGGAGAGGATTAGATACATAGCTCATCAGACAGTATCACACAGGACAGGATTAGATACACAGCTCAGCAGACAGTATCACACAGGAGAGGATTAGATACATAGCTCATCAGACAGTATCACACAGGACAGGATTAGATACACGGCTCAGCAGACAGTATCACACAGGAGAGGATTAGATACACGGCTCAGCAGACAGTATCACACAGGAGGGGATTAGATACACAGCTCAGCAGACAGTATCACACAGGAGGGGATTAGATACACAGCTCAGCAGACAGTATCACACAGGAGAGGATTAGATACATGGCTCAGCAGACAGTATCACACAGCATAGGATTAGATACACGGCTCAGCAGACAGTATCACACAGGAGGGGATTAGATACACAGCTGAGGAGACAGTATCACACAGGAGAGGATTAGATACACTGCTCAGCATACAGTATCACACAGCATAGGATTAGATACACAGCTCAGCAGGCAGTATCACACAGTTTAAGATTAGATACACAGCTCAGCAGACAGTATCACACAGCATAGGATTAGATACACGGCTCAGCAGACAGTATCACACAGGACAGGATTAGATACACAGCTCAGCAGACAGTATCACACAGGAGAGGATTAGATACACAGCTCAGCAGACAGTATCACACAGCGTAGGATTAGATACACAGCTCAGCAGACAGTATCACACAGGAGAGGATTAGATACACAGATCAGCAGACAGTATCACACAGCATAGGATTAGATACACAGCTCAGCAGACAGTATCACACAGGAGTGGATTAGATACACGGCTCAGCAGACAGTATCGCACAGGGCGGGATTAGATACACGGTTCAGCAGACAGTATCACACAGGAGAGTATTAGATACACTGCTCAGCAGACAGTATCACACAGGAGAGTATTAGATACACAGGTCAGCAGACGGTATCACACAGGAGAGAATTAGATACACAGCTCAGCAGACGGTATCACACAGGAGAGGATTAGATACACGGCTCAGCAGACAGTGTCACACAGGGTAGGATTAGAGATACATGGCTCAGCAGACAGTATCACACAGGATAGGATTAGATACACGGCTCAGCAGACAGTATCACACAGGAGAGGATTAGATACACTGCTCAGCAGACAGTATCACACAGGAGAGGATTAGATACCCAGCTCAGCAGACAGTATCACACAGGGGATGATTAGATACACTGTTTAGCAGATAGTATCACACAGGATAGGATTAGATGCACAGCTCAGCAGACAGTATCACACAGGACAGGATTAGATACACAGCTCAGCAGACAGTATCACACAGGATAGGATTAGATACACTGCTCAGCAGACAGTATCACTGTACAGGATTAGATACACAGCTCACCAGACAGTATCACTCAGCATAGGATTAGATACACAGGTCAGCAAACAGTATCACACAGGAGAGGATTAGATACACAGCTCAGCAGACAGTATCACACAGGAGAGGATTAGATACACAGCTCAGCAGACAGTATCACACAGGGGATGATTAGATACACTGTTTAGCAGATAGTATCACACAGGATAGGATTAGATACACAGCTCACCAGACAGTATCACACAGCATAGGATTAGATACACAGGTCAGCAAACAGTATCACACAGGATAGGATTAGATACACTGCTCAGCAGATGGTATCACACAGGATAGGATTAGATACACAGCTCAGCAGACAGTATCACACAGGATAGGATTAGATACACGGCTCAGCAGACAGTATCGCAGGAGGGGATTAGATACACGGCTCAGTAGACAGTATCACACAATAGAGGATTAGATACACATCATAGGATTAGATACACAGCTCAGCAGACAGTATCACACAGGAGGGGATTAGATACACAGCTCAGCAGACAGTATCACACAGGATAAGATTAGATACACTGCTCAGCAGACAATATCACACAGGAGAGGATTAGATACACGGCTCAACACACAGTATTACACAGAGGATTAGATACACGGCTCAGCAGACAGTATCACACAGGAGAGGATTAGATACACAGCTCAGCTGACAGTATCACACAGCATAGGATTAGATACACAGCTCAGCAGACAGTATCACACAGGAGTGGATTAGATACACGGCTCAGCAGACAGTATCGCACAGGGCGGGATTAGATACACTGCTCAGCAGACAGTATCACACAGGATAGGATTAGATACACAGTTCATCAGACAGTATCACACAGGAGACGATTAGATACACAGCTCAGCAGACAGTATCACACATTAGAGGATTAGATACACAGCACAGCAGACAGTATCACACAGGAGAGGATTAGATACACAGCTCAGCAGACAGTATCACACAGGATGGCATTAGATACACAGCTCAGCACACAGTTTCACCAGGAGAGGATTAGATACACGGCTCAGCAGACAGTATCGCACAGGAGAGGATTAGATACACAGCTCACCAGACAGTATCACACAGCATAGGATTAGAAACACAGCTCAGCAGACAGTATCACACAGGAGTGGATTAGATACACGGCTCAGCAGACAGTATCGCACAGGGCGGGATTAGATACATGGCTCAGAAAACAGTATCACACAGGATAGGATTAGATACACAGTTCACCATCACTGCGTCATAATAGCACTGCAGTATGTGGTGAGGGACTACAACTCGCAGCAAGTGACAGTGCAGGCACCGATCATGTAACTAAACCATCACTGCGTCATAATAGCCCTGCAGTATGTGCTGAGGGACTACATCTCCCAGCAAGTGACAGCGCAGGCACTGGTCATGTATCTAAACCATCACTGCGTTATAATAGCACTGCAGTATGTGGTGAGGGACTACAACTCCCAGCAAGTGACAGCGCAGGCACCGATCATGTAACTAAACCATCACTGCGTCATAATAGCACTGCAGTATGTGGTGAGGGACTACAGCTCCCAGCAAGTTTATTTCTTTTTATTTTACACGCTGCTGTTTTCCACAGTGAATTACCAGAAAGATCTGCACCAAAATCATGAAGTGCAAATTTGCTGTTGTGGATTTTCTTGCGGATTTTTGCTAATTTGCTCTGATTTTCTATGGAAATCCTCCAGGAACAATCTGCCACATTTGAACAGATCTTCAGGCCTCATTCAGACATCTGTAGTTTTCTGGTACATTAAAAAAAAGGAAAAAAAACAAAACTGATTTTCATCAAAGGGATCGATCCAAATTGTATCAATGTTTGTTACTATATGCAAATAAAAAAATATATATATGGATATGTGAGCTGCCCCATAGATGATAAAGGTGCGTATTATGTCTGTCAATAACATGGATGTAAAAAAACAGACGTGTGAATGAGACGTTCACCCACAAGATCATCTAGCAATAGTGCAGCTCTGACCTGACACATAGCATTCACAGAAAGGCTCCTGATCAGCACATATGATGTCTGTGATCTATAAAGAGTCCTCCACATTGTACCCACTACATATACATTCACAATAAAGCTGCCCCCGTAACATCAACTGCCCCACACCTACCACATATAGCCAGGTCCCCGCTCCCCCACACACAGTATATAGCCAGGTCCCCGCTCCCCCACACACAGTATATAGCCAGGTTCCCGCTCCCCCACACACAGTATATAGCCAGGTCCCCGCTCCCGCACACACAGTATATAGCCAGGTCCCCGCTCCCCCACACACAGTATATAGCCAAGCTCCCCGCTCCCCCACACAAAGTATATAGCCAGGTCCCCGCTCCCCTACACAAAGTATATAGCCAAGGTCCCCTCCTCCATGTATAGCATATTTATCCAGGTCCCCGCTCCCCCACACAAAGTATATAGACAAGGTCCCCGCTCCCCCACACAAAGTATATAGTCAGGTCCCCGCTCCCCCACACAAAGTATATAGCCAGGTCCCCGCTCCCCCACACAAAGTATATAGCCAGGTCCCCGCTCCCCCACACAAAGTATAGAGCCAAGGTCCCCGCTCCCCCACACAAAGTATATATCCAGGTCCCCGCTCCCCCACACAAAGTATATATCCAGGTCCCCGCTCCCCCACACAAAGTATATAGCCAAGCTCCCCGCTCCCCCACACAAAGTATATAGCCAGGTCCCCGCTCCCCCACACAAAGTATATAGCCAGGTCCCCGCTCCCCCACACACAGTATATAGCCAAGATCCCCTCCTCTATGTATAGCATATTTATCCAGGTCCCCGCTCCCCCACACAAAGTATATAGCCAGGTCCACTCCTCCATGTATAGCATATTTACCCAGGTCCCCGCTCCCCCACACAAAATATATAGCCAAGATCCCCTCCTCCATGTATAGCATATTTATCCAGGTCTCCCTCCCCCACATATAGCAAAGAGAACCAAGTCCAGCACCCCCTCCCCCACCACACAGCATACGGTATATAGACAAGACCCCCACACACAGCATACGGTATATAGACAAGTCCCCCACACAAAGCATACGGTATATAGACAAGTCCCCCACACACAGCATACGGTATATAGACAAGTCCCCCACACACAGCATACAGTATATAGACAAGTCCCCCCACACAGCATACAGTATATAGACAAGTCCCCCCACACAGCATACGATATATAGACAAGTCCCCCACACACAGCATACGGTATATAGACAATTCCCCCACACACAGCATACGGTATATAGACAAGTCCCCCATACACAGCATATGGTATATAGACAAGTCCCCCCACACAGCATACAGTATATAGACAAGTCCCCCCCACACCCC